>NC_083827.1:10252084-10852084 GCF_015708825.2 Lethenteron reissneri
CCCCCCCTCTCGCCCCCCCCCCCTCTCGCCCCCCCCCCTCTCGCCCCCCCCCCCTCTCGCCCCCCCCCCCTCTCGCCCCCCCCTCTCTCACTCCGCCCCCGCTACCCCCCCCCCTCTCTCGCTCTCGGTTGATGAATGCGGCTGCCGCGCCGCGGGCGGCTGCTATTTTGAGACGCGGCTCCGCTGAGCGCTGAGGTGGATGATGATGATGGTGGTGGTGGTTGTGGTGGTGATGACGGTGCTGCTGATGAGCGCGGAGCCCTCGAGGAGATTGGCGGCAGCGTGAGGGATGGTGGTGGTGGAGGTGGTGGAGGTGGTGGTGGTGGTGGTGGAGGAGGAGGTGGTGGGGGCCCCGGGCACGCAGCAAGTCACTAGACCGGCTCGCTCAGCCCCCCCCCGCCATCCTTCTACCACCAACACTCTCCCCCCCCCAACTCTGTACGGCCCCCACCATCTGGATCCCCCCCACCCCGCCCCTAGATGTGGTCACATCTCCCCAGACCTCCCGAACAATTCCCACCCCCTTCATCACTCCAAGTCGCCCATTCCCAGCCGCGCCCCCGCAGCCCCCCACTCCCACCCCCCAATCCCGTTAGCCCCCTTAGCCCCCACCCTCACCTCCACTGCCCCTAGCCCCCACCTCCACTCCCCTCTAGCCCCCACTCTCACCTCACTACCCCCTAGCCCCCACCCTCACCTTCACTCCCCCCTAGCCCCCACCCTCACCTCCACTCCCCCCTAGCCCCCACCCTCACCTCCACTTCCCCCTAGCCCCCACCCTCACCTCCACTCCCCCCTAACCCCCACCCTCACCTCCACTCCCCCCTAGCCCCCACCCTCACCTCCACTTCCCCCTAGCCCCCACCCTCACCTCCACTCCCCCCTAACCCCCACCCTCACCTCCACTCCCCCCTAGCCCCCACTCTCACCTCACTACCCCCGTAGCCCCCACCCTCACCTCCACTCCCCCCTCACCGCCCCACCCTCACCTCTATTCTCCCCCACCCTCACCTCCACCCTCCACTCCCCCCCAGCCCCCACCCTCACCTCCACTCCCCCCCTAGCCCCCACCCTCACCTCCACTCCCCCCCCAGCCCCCACCTTCACCTCACTCCCCCCTAGCCCCCACCCTCACCTCCACTCCCCCCCAGCCCCCACCAACTCCCTCCCCGCCCCTCCCCCCTAGCCCCCACCCTCACTTCCACTCCCCCCCAGCCCCCACCAACTCCCTCCCCGCCCCTCCCCCCCCAGCCCCCACCCTCACCTCCACTCCCCCCTAGCCCCCACCCTCACCTCCACTCCCCCCCAAGCCCCCACCCTCAACTCCACTCCCCCCTAGCCCCCACCAACTCCCTCCCCGCCCCTCCCCCCGAGTCTCAGGAACGCGACTTCACAAACTCGCGTCAAGCGACGCGCGTGACCCCTGGGGGCGGGGGGGGGGCAGGGGGGGGGGTGAGTCGGGGGCGTCACGTTGTGAGTCCAACCAGCGAGTACACGGCGTGTGCGTGTGTCTGTGTACAAAGACAAAGATCCCCCGTGTAGTCTTCACAGACTGTCGGGGAAAGTGCTGTTAGCGAGCACCTATAAAGGCCGGCACGGCACACGAGGGGGTGGCTGGCCAACGCCACGCCCGGCCGCCTTTGTCTCGCCAGTGGCGATGTTTACGCATCGCACCAGGTACTCGTTTGAGGCCGAGTCGACCTAGGAGAGGCCCAAGACCGGCTCTTTGTTGGCCCATAGAGGGAATCGAACTCGGGCGGCCGGGTTGGTAGCGCCGCGCGCTGACCGCTATCCACTACACACACAGTACACACACACAGTACACACACACAGTACACACAGTACACAGCGTATACACACAGTACACAGACACAGTACACAGCGTGTACACACAGTACACAGTACACAGTGTGTACACACAGTACACACACACAGTACACACACTACACAGCGTATACACACAGTACACAGTGTACACACAGTACACAGTGTACACACATAGTACACAGCGTATACACACAGTACACACACTGTGTACACACAGTACACAGTGTGTACACACACAGTACACAGAGTGTACACACAGTACACACACTGTGTACACACAGTACACAGTGTGTGTACACACAGTACACAGTGTACACACACAGTACATAGTGTGTACACACAGTACACACACAGTACACAGAGTGTACACACAGTACACAGCGTGTACACACACACACAATGCACAGGGTGTACACACAGTACATAGTGTACACACACAGTGCACAGTGTACACACACACACAGTACACAGAGTGTACACACACAGTACACTGTGTACACACACACAGTACACAGTGTGTACACACAGTACACAACGTATACACACAGTACACAGAGTGTACACACAGTACACAGTGTGTACACACACACAATACACAGGGTGTACACACAGTACACAGTGCACACACACAGTACACAGTATGTACACACACAGTACACAGTGTACACACACACAGTACACAGAGTGTACACACACAGTACACTGTGTACACACACACAGTACACAGTGTGTACACACAGTACACAGCGTATACACACAGTACACACACAGAGTACACAGAGTGTACACACAGTACACAGCGTGTACACACACACACAATACACAGGGTGTACACACAGTACATAGTGTACACACACAGTACACAGTGTGTACAGACGCCGCATGCACTTGTCCTGAATGGATAAACCGCCTCTCACTCACCCACACGTCTGAACAGGTTATATATATAACCTGTTAGTATTATATATAACCTGTTAGTATTATATATAACCTGTTAGTATTATATATAACCTGTTAGTATTATATATAACCTGTTAGTATTATATATGACACGTCAGTATTATATATAACCTGTTAGTATTATATATAACCTGTTAGTATTATATATAACCTGTTAGTATTATATATAACCTGTTAGTATTATATATAACCTGTTAGTATTATATATGACACGTCAGTATTACACATAGGGGCGGAGCGGTGGCGGACCGGTTAGCGCAACGCCCCTAAGAACTGAGTTGGTGAGATCACGCTCACGACAAACATCAGGAGGGCGAGAGTTACCTCGCCCCCCTGAATCAATCCGTACAGGCAGAGCGTGGTGAAGTATGGTCAAAGAACCCCATGACCGAAGTGGCACGCGGAGGTGTTCATCCAGCAGTGGATAACCAAAGGACTATGCTTACACGAGTATAACTTTACAAACACAGTATATCACACTGAAACACAGTATATCACACTGAAACACAGTATATCATACTGAAACACAGTATATCATACTGAAACACAGTATATCATACTGAAACACAGTACATCATACTGGAACACAGTATATCATACTGAAACACAGTATATCACACTGAAACACAGTATATCATACTGAAACACAGTACATCATACTGCAACACAGTACATCATACTGAAACACAGTACATCATACTGGAACACAGTACATCATACTGGATCACAGTATATCATACTGGATCACAGTATATCATACTGAAACACAGTATATCATACTGGAACACAGTACATCATACTGAAACACAGTATATCATACTGGATCACAGTATATCATACTGGAACACAGTACATCATACTGAAACACAGTATATCATACTGAAACACAGTATATCATACTGGATCACAGTACATCATACTGGATCACAGTATATCATACTGGATCACAGTATATCATACTGGATCACAGTATATCATACTGGAACACAGTACATCATACTGGATCACAGTATATCATACTGGATCACAGTATATCATACTGAAACACAGTATATCATACTGGAACACAGTACATCATACTGAAACACAGTATATCATATTGGATCACAGTATATCATACTGGAACACAGTACATCATACTGAAACACAGTATATCATACTGGATCACAGTACATCATACTGAAACACAGTACATCATACTGAAACACAGTATATCATACTGAAACACAGTATATCATACTGGATCACAGTACATCATGCTGAAACACAGTATATCATACTGAAACACAGTACATCATACTGAAACACAGTATATCATACTGGATCACAGTATATCATACTGGATCACAGTGCATCATACTGAAACACAGTATATCATACTGGATCACAGTATATCATACTGGATCACAGTACATCATACTGAAACACAGTATATCATACTGGATCACAGTACATCATACTGAAACACAGTACATCATACTGAAACACAGTATATCATACTGGATCACAGTATATCATACTGGATCACAGTATATCATACTGAAACACAGTACATCATACTGAAACACAGTATATCATACTGGATCACAGTACATCATACTGGATCACAGTACATCATACTGGATCACAGTACATCATACTGAAACACAGTATATCATACTGAAACACAGTATATCATACTGGATCACAGTACATCATACTGGATCACAGTACATCATACTGGATCACAGTACATCATACTGAAACACAGTATATCATACTGAAACACAGTATATCATACTGGATCACAGTATATCATACTGGATCACAGTACATAATGCTGAAACACAGTACATCATACTGGATCACAGTACATCATACTGAAACACAGTATATCATACTGAAACACAGTATATCATACTGAATCACAGTATATCATACTGGATCACAGTACATCATGCTGAAACACAGTATATCATACTGGATCACAGTACATCATGCTGAAACACAGTATATCATACTGGATCACAGTACATCATGCTGAAACACAGTATATCATACTGGATCACAGTACATCATGCTGAAACACAGTATATCATACTGGATCACAGTACATCATACTGAAACACAGTATATCATGCTGGATCACAGTATATCATACTGGATCACAGTACATCATGCTGAAACACAGTACATCATACTGGATCACAGTACATCATGCTGAAACACAGTATATCATACTGGATCACAGTACATCATGCTGAAACACAGTATATCATACTGGATCACAGTACATCATGCTGAAACACAGTATATCATACTGGATCACAGTATATCATACTGGATCACAGTACATCATGCTGAAACACAGTACATCATACTGGATCACAGTACATCATACTGGAACACAGTACATCATACTGAAACACAGTACATCATACTGGATCACAGTACATCATACTGGAACACAGTACATCATACTGGATCACAGTACATCATACTGGATCACAGTACATCATACTGGAACACAGTACATCATACTGGATCACAGTACATCATACTGGATCACAGTATATCATACTGGATCACAGTACATAATACTGGATCACAGTACATCATACTGAAACACAGTACATCATACTGAAACACAGTATATCATACTGAAACACAGTACATCATACTGGATCACAGTACATCATACTGGATCACAGTACATCATACTGAAACACAGTATATCATACTGAAACACAGTACATCATACTGGATCACAGTATATCATACTGGATCACAGTACATCATACTGGATCACAGTACATCATACTGAAACACAGTACATCATACTGGATCACAGTACATCATACTGGAACACAGTACATCATACTGGATCACAGTACATCATACTGGATCACAGTACATCATACTGGAACACAGTACATCATACTGGATCACAGTACATCATACTGGATCACAGTATATCATACTGGATCACAGTACATCATACTGGATCACAGTACATCATACTGAAACACAGTACATCATACTGAAACACAGTATATCATACTGGATCACAGTACATCATACTGAAACACAGTACATCATACTGAAACACAGTATATCATACTGGATCACAGTACATCATACTGGAACACAGTACATCATACTGGATCACAGTACATCATACTGGATCACAGTACATCATACTGGAACACAGTACATCATACTGGATCACAGTACATCATACTGGATCACAGTACATCATACTGGATCACAGTACATCATACTGAAACACAGTACATCATACTGAAACACAGTATATCATACTGGATCACAGTACATCATACTGAAACACAGTGCATCATACTGAAACACAGTATATCATACTGGATCACAGTACATCATACTGAAACACAGTACATCATACTGAAACACAGTATATCATACTGGATCACAGTACATCATACTGGATCACAGTACATCATACTGGATCACAGTACATCATACCGTCTGTATATATTGAGTCCTGCCGTGACATGCACGTGGTGCTGCCGCACATGACGTCTCGCGTGTTCAGGACGCCTTCGTTTGACACACATGCTCCGCGTGTGTTTACACATTCGCACTCTGTATCTGGTTACTGTTTCTGTGTACATTGTACGACTATCAGTCTCAAAAATAGTCTCCCCGAGCCCCACGCTCGGCTCGTGCAAATAGTTTCGATTTGTAACGCGACACCAGCAGTTGCTTTTGAGCTGATTTCTATTCGCTGCATTTTCCCTTTGTTTTCGCTTGCTTTTGTTGTTTTGATGGATCATTTTCCCCATTCGCCCACCATGTCACTTATTCACTCACCCGCACACTGATCAATTCCCCGACTATCTCACTCACCCATTCACTCACTCGCCCACCCACTCATTCCCTGACCTACAATTTCACTGACCCATTCACTCACTCGTGAACTCGCCCACTCATTCCTTCACGATTGCAAACGAGACACATCCTGGCCTCCTGAGTTATCACCTGGCTAAACGAAATCGACCTTGAAAGGTACTCTTCATCAAAGCCATTCCAATGCCCTCCGACATGTCGAGCCTAGGGGACGCTGCGACACCGGTCACAGGTGGCGGACAGCACCGAGCTGCGAGTGGTGCGTCGGTCTGCCAGTAGGAGGCGATGTTTGCGACGCGGGTTTCCAAATTAAGTTACGTGCGGTGCATTTAGTGACACGTTTGGCAGATGTGCACGCAGACCTTGAAGGAGGCGTTGAAGAGAGGCCCCCAAGTTTCTCGTGCCAGATTCTTCTCCGGTCGCCCAAACTCACACTCTCCCGCCAGACCCCGTTCTCGAAATGAAGGTGGACTGCATTGTCCGCAGCTCAGCTTTTGACAGCCTCTCTGCTCAATTGAAGCCCTCCCTGCCTTGCCGAGTGCACACGAACCGTCTCCCATTAGCGACGAGATGCGCCGATGTCGAGGATGTTTTAGCCGTGGCAGGCTTCGTGCGTTGGTGGATACGCATTATAAAATAAAGACAAAGTTCACCCGTATAGCCTTTAAACATAATTTGAGGGCAAGTGCTGTAAGCGAGCACCTATGAAGGCCGAAGACGGCACACAAGAGGCTGGGTGCCCGCACCACGCACGGCCGCCTTTGTCTCCCCACCAATGCTGTTTACACACCGTAGCAGGTACTCATTTAAGGCTGAGTCAACCTAGGAGAGACCTAGGCCCGGTTCATATATTAGTTAATGTATTAGTTTATATAATCGTCACCCATGTTGTTCGTGAGCAGGAATCGAACTCGCGCCACCGCGGTTCGGAACTCTACACGCTAACCGGACGAACCATTCTGCACGCACACGCACACACACACACGCACACACACGCACACACACACACGCGCACACACACGCACACGCACACACACGCACACGCACACACACGCACACACACGCACACACACACGCACACACACGCGCACACACACACGCATACACACGCGCACACACGCGCACACACACACGCACACACGCGCGCACACGCGCACACACGCACACACACGCACACACACGCGCACACACGCGCGCACACACGCGCACACACGCGCATACACACGCGCACGCACACACGCGCGCACACGCGCACACACGAGCACACGCGCGCACACGCGCGCACACGCGCACACACGCACACACACGCACACACACGCGCACGCGCGCACACACACGCGTACACACACGCACACACACGCACACACACACGCACACACACACGCACACACACGCGCACACACGCACGCATACACACGCACACACGCGCACGCACACACTGGTGTCGTGATTCTATTTAAAACTATTTTTCTGTATTTCACCAGGTAAGGCCCACTGAGCTATGGAGCTCTTTTTCAGAAGCGACCTGGCCACCACAAATGCTCGCTCACACGAAGTTGGCTTGTCGCGTGGAAATATACAACAGCCAAATACTCGAAACGCGTCATGTTTATTTTAACTGTAGAGAAAAAACCCGGATGACCCGGAGAAAAATCCCCGTAGAGAGACAACACGCAAGCTCCAAATACACAGCAGCAGCAGCAGGCGTCAGGGTCGGGATCACACCCACGACTTCCTGTATACCAGGCGAGGTAGTTAACATCTCACCACCGTGGCCCTCCTTTGATACCCTGAAAATTGGGATATTTATATGTGATCAACATTTACCGTGGGAAATACGTATGTTGATTTTTTTAAAATTATTATTTCGCGAAAGGACTTTTTTTGGACCCATCCCCCGGGAAGTGTTGAGATCCGCCTCTGATGTTCGCGTGCCTCCTGCCTTTGAGATTCCTCCTCCCCTTCCAAGAAGACACCGGTGGTCGAACCATCAACCGCATCAGAACATCAACAGGCCGATGTGCAGATCTACCTTCATGAATGGGAAATTAAAGACACGAGTCACAGCAGTGCGATTGTGACCATGTCACCCATACTATGCACCGTGCAGTAAACCCATAGAGACTCATGGAGCTACATAGAGACTCATAGATAACCACAGACAGACAAGGAAATAGGAAATACAAGCCACAACAGTGCGATTGTGGCCATGTCACCCATACTATGCACCGCGCAGTAAACCACTGAAGCAGCCTGCGGCCCTTCAACGGAGAACGAACAGCAAAACCACACGAACGACTCCCTCACGAAGCCCTCTCCTCGTGGCCAGTAGCAGCAGCGGCAGCAGGCAGCAATAGCAACAGCAGCAGCAACAGCAGCGTAGGCAGCAGCAACGGCGGTGGCGGCAGCAGCGGCGGCAGCAGCAGCGGTGACAGCAGACGTTGGCATGCAGCTCTTGAACCACATTGCTGCTGCTGCTGCCATCATCATCATCATGCGCAAGGGTGGAGCAGAATGCCTGCGAGGCGGCGTGCTCGCGGTGCGCGTGTCGCCCGCCGCGGTGTCGCCGCCCCGCCACGGGCAGCAGCAACACGCCGGGCGGGTGACACCGCGCCGGGCTGACACTCAGCGAGCGCGGCCATCCCCGTGGCCGAGAAGAGGCGATGCCCACACACGCGTGTGAGTGTATGTGAGCACGGCAGAGACTGTGGTGAGCGGTAGTGTAGCGGGTTAGTGCGCTGCGCGCTATGAACTCGGTGACCCGAGTTCGATTCTCGCTCACAGCCAACGCCCGTGACGATTATCTGAAACGATCCTGGGCCTCCCCGAGGTCGACTCAGCCTCAAATGAGTACCTGGTGTGATGTGTAAACATCGCCACTCGGGAGACAAAGGCGGCCGGGCGTGGTGTTGGCCACGTCATATGTGCTCGCTTACAGTACTTGCCCCAGCAGCCTGTTCAGGCTTTATGCTGGGGGGGGGGGGGGGGTCTTTGCACGGGGCGTGTCAGCAATGCACATAGCGAAGTGCAGATTCCAGATACAGGTTCCCTCGCTTTATGCGGTAGATGCGTTCGGTAAAAAACGCGCACAAACCGAAACCGCCCGAGACAGCTGCCTGCCAGGGTAGCGCGTGCAGCCACCCACGATGATGCCACACGTCCGACCGCATAGCCGCATCCGAGTGACTTTACACGGCAGGCAGCGAATTCTGGGGGTAGAAGTAGCCGCATGGACAGCGCGAAATCGCACAAAGCGAATCCGCATAAGGCGAGGGGAACCTGTGAGAAGATAGACGGTGATGTGGTGGTGCAGGAGGGAGAGGTTTGCACACTCGCCCAGTTCGATTCCCCGGCCATGGCTAACATCAGTGGCGAGTGTCATGACGGAACCGGTCCTTTGATCCGCCATATCGATGTTGCCATCCTTCATCAATCCGTACTCACCACCATGGTGAAGTATGGTCAAACAACCCCCACATGACCGACACGGTGTGGGAAGGCCTCCGTCCAGCAGTGGATTGTCAAACGGTTGTAAATCAATTCCGTATTCTCAGGAGTTCAAGACGCGATGTTCGCGCTGCATTTTCAAGCGAAATCTGGGGTTGCGTCTAATAATCTGGTAGCCGTGAGTGTGAGCCCAGATTCGTCTGATAGTATTGACAACCAGACTCAGCTTTAGGGTGCGTCTTACTTACTCCCCGGAGCGTCTTATACTCCGGATGATACGGCGATAATATTGGTACAAATGTGCTCATGTCACGTGAGAGGTAGCCAATGATTTGCCCCTACGGTGAAGAGACGCCGTGGTGTGGTGTGGTGTGAATATTTCACGAGAGTAAATGTCCCTTGGCCCGTGTTTTATCGCTGGGAGGAACACAATGGGGGAATTGCCTCCATATCTCTGTCTTCATGTGGCTCGCCAACACCTTCCCATTGCAGGATTAACCGCTGCTGCTGGAATAATGCATGTGCCGGAAGGTAGCTGTCCGTGTGACGGATGGGACGTGTAATAAAAAAAAAGCGTTTTATATTTGTCATGCGGAGGGACAGCTGTGGTAAGACGGAGGCGTGAGTCTTCTTATCCGTGTTGTTACCCACACAGCTCAGAGTCATCACTCATTCACACGCCTTCCTTGAAGTTGACACTAATTATTTGGATCCGTGAAGAAGGGCCATTGCCCGAAACGTCACCTACTGTGTATCGTTTCCCCTTTTACGGTCACGTATTTCAGATGCATTGCGTCTGTCCGTCTTGGCTTACGGAACGTTCTCTCAGTGAGCTGCATCTGATTGGACTAGGAGACCCCATTCATCGGCGTGATATATATTCCTATAATCCCATGAACAGGTTTATACCAAACAGTAATCGCGAGGACAGAGCAAGGCGAGATGGACTTGGCTGCGTGCCAAGATCAGTGCTCGGGACGGGGTCGGCTGCGACAAGAGCGCTGCCAATATGATGGAGAAGTTCGCGACTCCAAAGAGAGGTCACGCTCCATCATATGACTACAACATTCATAACGCGCCCATTAGTGTATCGTTCAGTCAATTACCCAATGTTCTGGACTCAACCTATTGTGTAACTCTGCATGACTTTTCTCTAACATATCACCCTGGTGTGTTAATATATACCAAGCGCTGTATTCGTCCAATGAATTGATATTGGATTTTTTGCTGTTTACGATTTTCATTTTTCATTCTTCAATCATTTAACGTCTAAATAATGTATTATCTTGCAGTGGGATTGGCTGGCCACGGGACGGCACGTGTACGGTAATATATAGAGAGCGCAATATCGATGCCGACGTTCGAGGCAGTGACGCGTGCGTATCTCACGGAGCGAGATACGCCGTGAAGCAGCATGCACGTGCCCTCGCGGACACGGCGAGGAGTGATGTTTCGTTTGCCAAATGTCCAAACGCGGAGAGAGAGCCATTGCCCAGCGCCGTACAGCCCAGACGCGTAAACATATATCCTGCTAGATGCTTCTTTGGAAGTGAAAGCATCCTTATCAGCTGATAGTGCACATACATTGGGATGGGGGAGGGGGGGGTTTGTTTATGTACCGCGAGACAGCAGTGGCAGTAAATAATGTGTCAGTGCCGAATCGTCGTAGAAGATCACACGCCAGGTGCGGCCATCTCCTCCTACATCGATAATGGGAAATTACAATCTCACAGTGTGACAGCGGTCACCCAGTGTCAAACCACGGTCACACAGTCAGGCCAATGCCCGCTTTCATCACGTGCCCTCTGCCCGAGCCGATGGGTGTGTATGGGTGTCTCCTCAGTCAATGGGCCTCTATAAAAGTCTACGAATGTCCATGCGAGTGAGTCTATATCTCAAATCACGGGCCACACAGTCAGGCCAATACCCGCTTTCATCACGTACCTGTGGGTCTCTGCCCGAGCCGATGGGTGTGTATGGGTGTCTTCTCAGTCAATGGGCCTCTATGAATGTCTACAAATGTCCATGGGAGTCTAAATCTCATATCGTGGGCCAAGCAGTAACGTCACTGCCCGTGTCCACCACTCGCCGGCAGCATTTCAGACAAGCACCATGATGAGGCTGCTCCCTGAAGCCTCCCTGCGCCTCGCTCGCCAGGCCAGGTGTGAACGTAGAACACGTGGCCCGGCCGACTTCAGGACGTCGGTAAAAGCGCACGAGACACCCAACGAGGGTGAGATCGGACCCGACTCCACCCTCTACGATTCATTCGCGCAGTCACCCATTGACTCAGTCACGTTCAGTGCCCGGGCAGGCAACGTTAGCGACACGCTATTAGTTGGCGCGTCCGATGTGTGCAAAACACAAATTTTATTCTCACGATAAGGCTCTGCTAGGAAAGGACAGTGGCCTTGTATAGTAATGCCCGGGCCCCCGCCCTATACCGCAACTGGTTACATTAAATATTGACACTGCGCGGTTGGGCAAATGTTTCTCTATTCTCCCTCCGGCAGGCAGGGTGAGGAATACACACACACATACAAGACACACACACACATACAACACACATATAATACACACACACATACAACACACACACACACACACATATAACACACACACAACACACACACACATACAACACACACACATATAACACACACACACATACAACACACACACACAACACACACACATATCACACACACAACACACACATATAACACACACATACAACACACACACATATAACACACACACAACACACACATACAACACACACATACAACACACACACATACAAGACGCACACACATACAACACATATAACACACACACATACAACACACATATACAACACACACACATACAACACACACACACATGCGCACACAATTCAAACATTATCTTTGAAAATGTCGTGAACTGTATTTGTGTTTTCAGAGGATGTTCCTCGGCTCGCCGCTGTCTCCAGCCAGGGCCACCCGCTGCCTTGCACGACCCGTGCGTCCTCTCTCACCCGGACCCGCTGTGGGCCGTCAGCGTGCCCACGGTCACGTCAACATTGGCTAGCTCGAACTCCAACCAATGGAAACTGCACATTCCCATCGCAGGCACCAGGTATATCCACGTGAAGGACACTCTGAGACTCCCCAGGGCGGTACGTGGATGAAGAGGTGTTGCAAGGGACGCATTTGCAGCTGGGTTGTCTCAATTGTGGGTTTAAGTAAATTGACATTCACATTTAGGGTTTGCCAACCCATCACCATTGCGGACCCAATGCTTTAAAAGCAGCGTGTGTCAAAGCAGGCCCACACTGATGCAGGTTTCAACGTCACGGGGCTCATCAGCAGTCCGGCCTGCTCAACAAAACGCTGCCGGTGCTTTTCTCGGCATTGCGGACGAAAGCCTCCATCGACCGACGAGACTCGAAAAGACGAAGGAATCCAGGTCGCTTTTATCTGTGCCCCAACATATACAACATAATCCAACAGGTCGCCCTCGAAAACAAATGGCGAAGCTCTCAGAGGGCTCCCAAACCGGCGCGGCCCAGGTGCCGCGCTATGAGTCGAGGTGGAAATTGGACAGAGGATGTGGCCCATGCCAGCCACGCCACAGTCCGTGGGCTTTATCTTTATCTCTCTCTGATGGTTTGAATAACAGCATCTGTTTGAAACCGGCCCAGAACACATGCGGAGCTGTAAGAAAAACACTTCCGTCCGAAACGGCAGTGGGGCGGCTTACAGCACTGAAAATAATATTTTCAATTCTTAACTCGATAGAGGTAAATTTTTGTTGTTGCTGTTGTTAAGTTCTCGTCTATTTATTTCGGAAGTTGTATCGGAGAGGCCGGGGAGGCCGCGGCGGGCCGTGCCGCTGGTGCGTGCCACGCAAGGGGTGGGCGCTGATTAAAGGCGCGCTGCTCTTCCAACGAGCGCGAGCCCCGGGGTCCAAGTCCGCAGCGAAACCCCCCGGAGCTCCGCTGGGATCATTTACCAGCGCGGCTCAATTACCGCAAATTTACAACGCGCGCTGCACGCGGCCACAAATCCCTGGCGCTCGCTTCAGGCGGAGCCCCAACCCCCAACAACGACCAAGCGGGCCCCTGACGCCGCAGAATTCCTCTCTCACCCCCATTCCGGCGATCGTGACCCCGAGGTTCCAGAGAGCAAATTTCCGGCTCCGATGATGCGGAGTATGCGCCCGACCTCGGCCGAATCGCGGCAGCTAAGCGGGGTTGAGCCTGGACGGTGCTTGGATGGGCGGCCGGTGACCACCTCGCATGAAGAGGCCGTCGCAGGGGCTGCTGGGATACGCGCCCGGCGGCAGCGATATCCACCGTTGTGCTGAACTTCTATGCCCCCACGTCTGCGCTGCCTCTGCCTGCACAACCCGCATTGACCCGGCATGGTAAACGTCTTCCCAGGACCCCGCGCGAGCTGTAATCCAGCAGTGGATCGACAAAAAGGGCAGCGCATTTTACATTCCCAGCCCTATGCTGGGCTGTTTCTGGGCATTGGTTCACGGCGCAGACACGTACCCCAGACACGTACCCCAGACACGTACCCCAGACACGTACCCCAGACACGTACCCCAGAGCCCGGCTAAACAGTCTTCGAGCACGAGGCTCGTAAAAGAAGTCTTGAGGCTACTCACCGAGGCATTGCCGCGTAGCGCAGAACGTCGTGTGCTCGTGTCACTCCGCTGCTGGACGGCGCCCTCCCCCACGCCGCGCGGGTCGTGGAGGGGAATTCACTTTGAACCAAAGTTCACCGCGCTGCTCAATGCCGGTCGGTGAAGGACAGCAGAGATGCGGGGGCATGGAAGCACTGCACGGCAGTGGATGTTTTGTTCTGCACTGCCCCAACTGCTGTTCACCGTGTAGACTGGCAGCAAAAGCAGCAGCTACAGCAGCAACAGCAGCAGCAGCATCAACAGCAGCAACAGCAGCAACATCAGCAAGAACAGCAGCAGCAGCGACATCAGCGACGGGAACAGCAGCAGCAACTACAGAATCAACAGCAGCTACAGCAGCAGCTACAGCAGCAGCTACAGCAGCAACATCAGCAAGAACAGCAGCCGCAGCTACATCAGCAGCTACAGCAGCAGCTACAGCATCAACATCAGCAAGAACAGCAGCAGCAGCTACAGCAGCAGCTACAGCAGCAGCTACAGCATCAACATCAGCAAGAACAGCAGCAGCAGCTACAGCAGCAGCTACAGCAGCAGCTACAGCATCAACATCAGCAAGAACAGCAGCAGCAGCTACAGCAGCAGCTACAGCAGCAGCTACAGCATCAACATCAGCAAGAACAGCAGCAGCAGCTACAGCAGCAGCTACAGCAGCAGCTACAGCATCAACATCAGCAAGAACAGCAGCAGCAGCTACAGCAGCAGCTACAGCAGCAGCTACAGCAGCAACATCAGCAAGAACAGCAGCAGCAGCGACATCAACATCAGCAGCGACATCAACCTATAACAGGCACAGCGAAGATGAATGTCCGTATCAACAGATAATATCATTGCTGTGACGAGACGCACAAACACACCGATGTCTGCTCGTGGTCAAACCAGTGGAGACTGTCACAATAAGTGGCAGTGTCAATTCTCGACTGAGCCAAGCACCAAAAGTGGCTGGGCGCTGATCCAGAGCGAAGTTTGTTTGAAGAGTTCCCACCCCTGCGCACGAGACAACACGAGGGCGCTCTGACGAGAGCGGTGACAGCGCCCGACCCGCGACAGACGGCACGTGTCCACTTGTGATGCGCACGGAGGCCCACATGGATGTCTCCCCGATGGAGGGTTATTTGACCATACCTCACCACGCTCCTCAGTGCGGGTTCGGCGAGGACGGTGAGTACAGGACGCGGGGGGCATAGAAGTAGAGTACATTCTAGATTTGAAGCTTTCGTGACTGCAAGAATTCATATTCTTAGGGTTTTTTCGGGAAAGTCACGTAGGTAAAAAAATAAAATTAATAAAAGTAAAATAAAATAAAAATCACGACGTTTCAGAGGCAACACAAGCTTCCGTCTTCAGGTGGAACCGTCACAGCACGCTTGCTGTATCAAGTAAATTGTTTTATTTAACTTTTATTAATTTTATTTTTTTACCTACGTGACTTTACCGAAAAAACCTAAGAAAAAGTAGAGTACAACCATGGCATCTTCTCCACCGGTCTGTCTGCTGCTGCTGCTGCCCAGCGTGTCTGCGCACTGCGGCCGCCCATACAAGCAGCGACTGTCCACACTCAGCGCCTGCGCCTGCTTGGCTTGCGAGATGTGACGAGATGGGGCTCACTCCGGGGGCTTTGGTCGGAGGCGTCCACTCATAGCCGACATTTATCAAAAGCACACACAGCCAAGTGTCAACAAAATAAGACAAAGATCCCCCGTATAGCCTTAATAGACTGTTGGGGCAAGTGCCGTTAGCGAGTAGCACCTATGAAGGCCAACAGGGCACACGGAGGGGTGGGTGGCCAACACCACACCCGGCCGCCTTTGTCTCTCCAGTGGCGATGTTTACACACCGCACCGGGTACTCATTTCAGGCTGAGTCGACCTAGGGGAGGCCCAGGACCGGTTCAGATAATAGCCATTGGTGTTGGCCGTGAGCGGGAATCGAACTCGCGTGGCCAGCTTCGTGGCGACGCGCGATAACTGCTACACCACCGCTCCCCACCCACCCACGCACCCACGCACGCACCCACCCACCCACGCACCCACCCACCCACCCACGCACCCACCCACCCACCCACGCACCCACGCACGCGTGTGTTTTATGCATGTATGTTGAACCTCTTTCGCACTGTGCATAGCCAACCGCGCTAATCAATCGGTCCCACTGGAATGAAAGAGTGCATCGCATGCATTGATGCGTTCCACCTTGGCGGCATGACCATGCCGACAACGAAACCACCTTGAGTGTGACCGACGCCGTCAAATCTCGTAAGCCAAGCAGGTGCTTAGCCTGGTTCGTACCTGGACGAGGGCACTGCCTGGGGAAGCCAGGGGCATGCCAGTGCTGAGTGTCACCCCCTGGAGGAATGCCTGGTGGGTTCTCACGTGCCCATCATTGGAACTGAATCGACCAAACACGCGAAATGCAGCGAGTCTCGCCGTATTTCTCTTCAACCTGTACGGAGTGCTGAGCCTCACTAACCCTCGGTCGTTGAATGGGGGTTTGATTAATGGGATTTTGATTGGGGTTTTGATGAATGGAGTTTTGATGATTGGGGTTTTGATGACTGGGGTTTTGATGACTGGGATTTTGATGATTGGGGTTTTGGTGAATGGGGTTTTGATGAATGGGGTACTCTGTATTTCTTCAACGTGAAGCCACACCCTCATCTATATAAAGGACCACACCAAGTCCCAATGTAGGAGGACCATCTGGATAATCGTGAGACGTGGTGGGGATTTCCCAGGTAAGTGAAAGGCGTGGTGGTGTTTCGGAGACCAGGCACCACGAGTGGCTTGTCGCCTACAAAGCACAGCTCAATAGGTCTTGGCACTCGACACTTAAAGGCAGAAGACTTCCAATGTGATGTGAAGACGCCGCTGTTACGGCTCGTCTCGTCACACACAGACGTGCGTAGATTGACAAACTCGTTTCTTTAGAGCCGCTTTTCGTGTTTAGTTTGTTGTCCTTCCCCCGCAGCTCCGAATAGCGCGGCCGGCTACGTACGGTGCGAAAGAAGTTCAACGTTCATACATCATGATACCTTTTTGCCATTATAAAGTATGCCTAATAAGAATAATAGGTGTATCTTCTCGGTTCTTTCGGTAAAGTCACGTAGAATGGAAATAATAAAAATAAAACATAATGAAATAATATAATAATAAAGTAAAATCATATTATTTTATTGTTTTATTTTTATTGTTTTTTTATTTTATTATTTCCATTCTACGTGACTTTACCGAAAGAACCAAGATGAATCCCTGCAGTCACGAAAGCTTTAAATCGAAAAATAATAGGTTTACCTATTCATATTTAGGCCAGAAAGACTAGGCCATAAAGAAGGCTGTCTCTGGTGTAGGGCAATCAGTTTCAAAGACATCGCGAGTACATTATCACAGCATGTTTGTGTGGATGTTCACCACAAGTACGTGTGGTTAGCGCCGACTTTATTCCATGCATATTTGGTGTTTGCACACCTTAACACCCGCTGTTTTATTGCCACAAAGGGTAAACTCTTCTCTTGCTTTGTCATAGCCGTATATATACAAGCACACACGTGCGTTGGTATCCCGCAGGGACACCATCGCTATCAACGCTCACACGGCCGGGCGCACAGGACCCAGCACGCACTCACGCAACAATTGTAATTGTCCCCCCACCACCACCACCCCTGGTAGGAATTACATCCATCACTGCCGTTGTGTTGTGGAGATAAACAATGCGGCTGCTGTCTTTCATTCAAAAGCACGCGCCTCCTCCACTCGCATGAGCGCAAACACGCAGCAGCTCACACACAACAGCAGCAGCTCACACACAACAACAGCAGCTCACACACAACAACAGCAGCTCACACACAACAACAGCAGCTCACACACAACAACAGCAGCTCACACACAACAACAGCAGCTCACACACAACAGCAGCAGCTCACACACAACAACAGTAGCTCACACACAACAGCAGCAGCTCACACACAACAACAGCAGCTCACACACAACAACAGCAGCTCACACACAACAACAGCAGCTCACACACAACAGCAGTAGCTCACACACAACAGCAGCAGCTCACACACAACAACAGCAGCTCACACACAACAGCAGTAGCTCACACACAACAACAGTAGCTCACACACAACAACAGCAGCTCACACACACAACAGCAGCTCACACACAACAGCAGTAGCTCACACACAACAACAGCAGCTCACACACAACAGCAGCAGCTCACACACAACAACAGCAGCTCACACACAACAACAGCAGCTCACACACAACAGCAGTAGCTCACACACAACAGCAGTAGCTCACACACAACAGCAGCAGCTCACACACAACAGCAGCTCACACAACAACAGCAGCTCACACACAACAGCAGTAGCTCACACACAACAACAGTAGCTCACACACACAACAGCAGCTCACACACACAACAGCAGTAGCTCACACACAACAGCAGTAGCTCACACACAACAGCAGCAGCTCACACACAACAACAGCAGCTCACACACAACAACAGCAGCTCACACACAACAGCAGCAGCTCACACACAACAGCAGTAGCTCACACACAACAGCAGTAGCTCACACACAACAACAGTAGCTCACACACAACAACAGCAGCTCACACACACAACAGCAGCTCACACACAACAGCAGTAGCTCACACACAACAGCAGTAGCTCACACACAACAACAGCAGTTCACACACAACAACAGCAGCTCACACACAACAACAACAGCAGCTCACACACAACAACAGCAGCAGCTCACACACACAACAACAGCAGCTCACACACAACAGCAGCAGCTCACACACAACAGCAGCAGCTCACACACAACAGTAGCTCACACACAACAACAGCAGCTCACACACAACAGTAGCTCACACACAACAGTAGCTCACACACAACAACAGCAGCTCACACACAACAGTAGCTCACACACAACAGTAGCTCACACACAACAGTAGCTCACACACAACAGTAGCTCACACACAACAGTAGCTCACACACAACAGTAGCTCACACACAACAGTAGCTCACACACACAACAGCAGCAGCTCACACACAACAGCAGCTCACAAACAACAGCAGCTCACACACAACAACAGCAGCTCACACACAACAACAGCAGCTCACACACAACAGCAGCTCACAAACAACAGCAGCTCACACACAACAACAGTAGCTCACAAACAACAGCAGCTCACACACAACAACAGTAGCTCACACACAACAACAGCAGCTCACACACAACAACAGTAGCTCACACACAACAACAGCAGCTCACACAACAACAGCAGCTCACAAACAACAGCAGCTCACAAACAACAGTAGCTCACACACAACAACAGTAGCTCACACACAACAACAGCAGCTCACAAACAACAGCAGCTCACACACAACAACAGCAGCTCACACACAACAACAGCAGCTCACACACAACAACAGTAGCTCACACACAACAACAGCAGCAGCTCACACACAACAGCAGTAGCAGTACACAGCAGCAGCAGCTCACACACAACAGCAGCTCACACACAAACAACAGCAGCTCACACACACAACAACAGCAGCTCACACACAAACAACAGCAGCTCACACACAACAACAGCAGCTCACACACAACAGCAGCTCACACACAACAACAGCAGCTCACACACAACAGCAGCTCACACACAACAGCAGCTCACACACAAACAACAGCAGCTCACACACAACAACAGCAGCTCACACACAACAGCAGCTCACACACAACAACAGCAGCTCACACACAAACAACAGCAGCTCACACACAACAACAGCAGCTCACACACAACAGCAGCTCACACACAACAACAGCAGCTCACACACAAACAACAGCAGCTCACACACAACAACAGCAGCTCACACACAACAGCAGCTCACACACACAACAGCAGCAGCTCACACACAAACAACAGCAGCTCACACACACAACAACAGCAGCTCACACACAAACAACAGCAGCTCACACACAAACAACAGCAGCTCACACACAAACAACAGCAGCTCACACACAACAACAGCAGCTCACACACAACAACAGCAGCTCACACACAACAACAGCAGCTCACACACAACAGCAGCTCACACACAACAACAGCAGCTCACACACAAACAACAGCAGCTCACACACAACAACAGCAGCTCACACACAACAGCAGCTCACACACAACAACAGCAGCTCACACACAACAGCAGCTCACACACAACAACAGCAGCTCACACACAACAGCAGCTCACACACAACAGCAGCTCACACACAACAGCAGCTCACACACAACAACAGCAGCTCACACACAACAGCAGCTCACACACAACAGCAGCTCACACACAAACAACAGCAGCTCACACACAACAACAGCAGCTCACACACAACAGCAGCTCACACACAACAACAGCAGCTCACACACAACAGCAGCTCACACACAACAACAGCAGCTCACACACAACAACAGTAGGTCACACACAACAACAGCAGCAGCTCACACACAACAGCAGTAGCAGTACACAGCAGCAGCAGCTCACACACAACAGCAGCTCACACACAACAACAGCAGCTCACACACAACAGCAGCTCACACACAACAGCAGCTCACACACAACAGCAGCTCACACACAACAGCAGCCCACACACAACAACAGCAGCTCACAAACAACAGCAGCTCACACACAACAGCAGCTCACACAGCAGCAGCAGCTCACACACAACAGCAGCTCACACAACAACAGCAGCTCACAAACAACAACAGCAGCTCACACACAACAACAGCAGCTCACAAACAACAGCAGCTCACACACAACAACAGCAGCTCACACACAACAGCAGCTCACACAGCAGCAGCAGCTCACACACAACAGCAGCTCACACAACAACAGCAGCTCACACACAACAACAGCAGCTCACAAACAACAGCAGCTCACACACAACAACAGCAGCTCACAAACAACAGCAGCTCACACAGCAGCAGCAGCTCACACACAACAACAGCAGCTCACACACAACAACAGCAGCTCACACACAACAACAGCAGCTCACACACAACAACAGCAGCTCACACAGCAGCAGTAGCAGTACACACAGCAGCACGGCGGCCCTGCGATGAGCGTCACAGCGGGGCGCCACTCGCCCGGGGCCTCTGCGCCTTGGCCGCACGAGGCCATTCGGTGACGAGGACTGCGGCGCGGGGCGAATGGCGAGCACCAAGCGCTGCGGGACATCGGCGTGGGCGGCACGTGGAGGACATTAGGGACCGCTTCTCGAGCGAGCCCAGGAGGTGGGGGGGGGGGCCCAGCGGCTGCTGTGTCCGCGTCTCCAGACTGCGGGGTCAACCTCGTGGCAGTGCCGTCTGGATCGTGACACGCGCGTTGTGACCTCACGCACTCGGCCCGCTCACCAATTACCATAAAACTGCCACCGTGTTTATTATATGTGTGTATTATATATGTGTATTATATATTTATTATGTGTGTGTATTATATATTTATTATGTTTAGAGGCGCCGCCGATATCCTGGGGTGAGAATTGAGGCTGCAGCCGCCCGTGATTGAAACCGGGTTGTCCCGTGGAGCGAGTTTATGGCCCAAGCCGGGTCACCAATCACCGCGGGTAAAACACACAAAAAATTGGTTCTGCTGCAGTGAATATGCAGCAACCACACAATTCTAGCTCTGGGATTTTAAAACATAAAAATCCGCTTGGCTCGTGCGTGCGCCCACGAACGCCACTCTCAGTGCGCGTACCGCGTTTGGGAAGTGCTGCTCCATCATGTCTGGAACAGAGAATTCACTCGAAGGCATCTGGCAGGCGGCTCCGTGGCGACACCCGCACCCACGATGGGCCCTCCTCTCGCGCGAAGGCGCTGACCGCTGCGCGAGACGGATTCTGTCCGCCTCTTGACGTGGCGACGCAGAGTGAGCTCCGCACGGATTTCGTAAAATGCCCCAAAATTCTACAAAATCCCCCGTGGCGAGCACCGGCACGAACGTGGCTCGCCTTGCCATGCTGTGCCACGCCTCGTGGCGGGGCGCCTGGGAATGTGAAGTGAAGCCGAGAGACAGCGGGAAATGCGACGTTGCTCCGTCGATGTCGCCTTGCAAGAGGCCAGTGGTCTGCCACGAGACGCCGATGCTCTGCCCCTCGCGAGAGTTCCGTTTGGCACCGCCTTCCTCTGCGGCACGCAGACTGCCAGGCGCGTGACACCCCGGGGTCGTTCCACGGGGTGCGCACGACTGCGCACGTTTTTGTTGCGGTCGT
This sequence comes from Lethenteron reissneri, assembly GCF_015708825.2. Lineage (NCBI taxonomy): Eukaryota > Metazoa > Chordata > Hyperoartia > Petromyzontiformes > Petromyzontidae > Lethenteron > Lethenteron reissneri. The sequence continues at coordinate 10,275,141 of NC_083827.1, forward strand.
GCTGTTGTTGAAGAGTTCTCCGACGCGTCCTCGGGTTGCACCGCCCGCCTCATCCGGCACGACGTGCGACGTGTCGCTCTCTGGGAAGTTCCCCAGCACGCGCGGTCACTTCACGTCGGGGGACACCGTTCCGACCAACGCGCCGTGCAACCTGACAACGCGCCGCTCCTGGACCAGCTCGCACACACCCAACCAGCCGGTCCACTCCGATCGCATCCAACCCACGCTCCCGGCCGGCCGGAGCAGAGATCGGAGCACGACTTTCTTGAGACGGCCGGCCAGCCAGCCAGAGTGCATAAATTACATAACCCCCCCCCACCCCCCATTTTTTTACCACACCACCCGATTTGCACGCTCGCTGGCTCGCAGGGGATTCACAGACACACGGAGACAAGGAGCGCAATTCTCAACGAGGTCAGACGCCAAGTGGAGTTCACGCGCAGCGCGCGGGCGGATTCTATTTATTCGTCGCGCAGCACCGCCGCCTCTCGCTGCGCACGCCCAGCACGGCGATGCAAGTGCCACAGCAGGAACAACGAACACGCACACACAGGAGCAACAAGTGGCCGGGCTGCACGTGGCGCCTGTAATCAAGGGCTGCGGAGGGAGCCGCGATGGGGTTGGTGATCACCGCGTGGCCGACGGGGCGTGAAGCTCCCCTTCCCGTGGCCCATAACGAGAAGCCCATAGACTGGCTCTGCCAGGAGCAGCACAAACACGTGGACTCCACCTGCTCCACCTGTATGGGATCGAGTGTTTCCCCCTCGCACGCGTGGGTTTTCTCCCATATGTAAATGTTAATTGGCCGAAAACACCTTGATATGTATAGAGCGCAGAGCTTTGGAAAATTGTTGGTAACGCCGGTTCACCGCGTGGCTGCTGCTGCTGCTTTTCCACTCAACTGCGGCTCCTCCTCCTCGGCCGCGGCTGGAGAGACTGTTTATCACGGCAGCAACGCCGGCAACTGCAGCCAAGGCAGCTGCCGCAGAGAGTACAAAGAGACGACTGCGCACACATGGGGGAGCAAAAGAGGGGGAGAGCGAGAGAGCCACCGCCGCCCACAAGCGAGCGCGGTTTGCCACGAGCACTGCGAGAAGCGGAACGCACAAAGTTAGCACCGCGGTGGCCAGCAACCAGCGCCAGGCACGCTCCACCGCTGGAGACCTGAACCAAGACGAGGGCGAGCTCCGGGTCGCATGGGCATCGAGGCGGCGCTCATGTCCTGCTCACAGCCATCCCCGAGGAGCCAGTGATGTAATTCCACATTCCCATGGATCGGCAAGTATATCCACAGGAAACATGCTGTTCAATTCACCACAATGTGGTACTGACTTTATCGACCCCCCCAGAGAGATGATGGGATTACTCAACCCTTCAAAACGGATCACCGCTGCATCATGTTGATTGAGCGTCATCGATAATCGCGAGTGATATTTAAAAAAATCGATGTTCGTTTTTTCCGTACGTATAAAAATGTCGAAATAAAAGTCCAGCCCTGTGCATACGTCTTCGCCCGAGGACGTGCGGTGACCGACTGACCTCACGCTGGGCCCTACACCGACTGCCAGTGGCACTGGACCACGGCGGGGTGACCGCGTGCGCCCATCGCTGCTGGGATTGAACCGGATTCAATCATCGAGTCAATGACTCGTGGGACCTCACAGTCGATTGCGGACTACACGATGGTACAGATGATTGTTATCTGGTCTAAAACCGTGGGGCGGAGACCAACAAACCACTCCAGAGGGCATCCATCTCTAGCGCGCCCTCTCTTTTGGAGGCTGTTCCGCCAACAGCGGCGTGGGTGGGCAGTTGCAGGGCTGCACCTTCATCCTCCACGCGCACCGCGCATACCGTACGTTGCACTGCCTTCGCACCGTACGTAGCCAACCGTGCTCTAAGCAAGCGGGGGTGGAGGCTGCCGGAGTTTTCCACCGCTTGGGTCAAGTGGCCGGGAGGGAGCCGAGGGGCGAGCCCGGGCGCTTGCGGTGGAAGCCCCCGGAGCCCGGGAGGAGACCCTCGGCAGCCGCCCCCGTAGCTCGGCGAGTGTGTGTGTGTGAGTGTGGGTGTGTGAGTGTGTTAGTGTGAGTGGGTGTGTGTGTTAGTGTGAGTGTGTTAGTGTGTGAGTGTGTGCGAGTGTGTGAGTGTGAGTGTGTGTGAGTGTGGGTGTGTGTTAGTGTGTTAGTGTGTGAGTGTGTGAGTGTGGGTGTGTGAGTGAGTGTGTTAGTGTGTGAGTGTGGGTGTGTGTGAGAGTGTTAGTGTGTGAGTGTGGGTGTATGTGTTAGTGTGAGTGTGTGAGTGTGTGAGTGTGGGTGTGTGTGTTAGTGTGTTAGTGTGTGAGTGTGGGTGTGTGTGTGAGTGTGTGAGTGTGGGTGTGTGAGTGTGGGTGTGTGTGTTAGTGTGAGTGTGTTAGTGTGTGAGTGTGTGAGTGTGGGTGTGTGTGTGAGTGTGTGAGTGTGTGAGTGTGTGTGTTAGTGTGCCGCGTCGTCGCGCTCCGGCTGCCTCTGCTCCAGGACGGCGGCGATGGCCCCGGCGATGGCCTTGCTGTTGGCGGCGATGACCCGTCGCGACATCAGATCGAACGGGCCGCCTGCACACCCGCACGGACGGTCGGGACAGGACGGACGGTCAGCCACACGGAGTGGGCACGCGCGGTGAGGGGGGACCGTCTGGATATCACCACTGTTTGCATCAACGTCATCATCATTACTCTAATTAGTTTCAGCCTGCATGCCATTTGAGTTGCTCGTCGTCATAGACGAAGCGGCACGGGTGAGAGTTTTCTCAATGGCCGTATCGTCCGTACCGCATTGCAAGCGAACATTAAACTTGGTCCGCGATCACTTCCTTCGTGAGCGAACATCTCAACTGCCACTTCGTTCTGGCGCCTCGAAATATGCTGCACGGGAGGAGGCGCGGGTGTAAATGACAAACGTAGATGAGGACGACGATGAGAAAGGTGACGGGGGGCGGAGCGGTGCCGGCGACGCGGGGCGTACCCGCCGTGTCGGTGAGCACCCCGCCGGCCTCCCGCACGATCACGGCCGCCGCCGCCATGTCCCAGCAGTGGATGCCGAACTCGTAGTAGGCCTCGGCAAAGCCGGCCGCCACCGCGCACATGTTGAGGGCGGCCGAGCCGAGCTGCCGGATCCTGCGACACAGAGAGAGGTCCGTGTGTCTCCACGCTCGTCCCCGCACCTCGACACGTGGGGCGGCGGCCGTCTTGTTGGCAAGATGGCAACGGAGGGTTGAGTGGCGATGCTCACAACAACGATGGGAGCGCCGGGGCGGCTAAAACGCAGCGAGTTGACACAGCTAGGGAGTGCAGGTGGTTCACCTGCCGGTCATTTCAGTCGGTGAACCCATGGCACCTGGGTCTGTCCCATGACTCCCTGCCAGTGAGCCACATCGCGTGACCTTGCCTGGCAGGGGCGCCGTGGCGACGTCAGCGCGACCGTTGATGTTGTCTCATTGCCCATCCATAATAAGTGAAGCAACTCCTCATCGGTGAAAAATCTACTCTCGGTAAACATCCCAGGCTGAGCGTGCAGCCTCTCACTTGGGACATCGCGACGGTGAACAGTGTGCAGAACCTCTAGCGTTATTACGGCTTCCGTGATTTAATAGATCGTTGCTAAGCGGGCTCACAATTCAATTCACAAATAAACGCCTCTGCATTAACCTACGTGCATTAGTATGAATAAATAACCTGGTGAACGCATAATTAAAAGCGTCGCATTATATGCAGAGTGGTTGAAGTACATGAAGTTACTTAACCTCTAATGGTACTTATGATTTAAAGCTTAGTCTTTTACGCCCTGAAAATTGGAAGCAGTCCAATATTACACACACAATTTGATGCACGTATCTTCCTGGTTCTTCGGTAAAGTCACATAGAAGGGAAATAATAAAATAATAAAAAGAAAACATAATAAAATAAAATTCTCACGACGTTTCGGCCACAACACAAGCAGCCGTCCTCAGGTGAAGAACAGAGCTGTCTGAAAAACAGCGTCGTAATGAACACTGCTAAGCTTGGCAGCGTATATTTAAGCTGGGTGGGAGGAGCAGAGTGCCATGAAAAAAAAAGTTTGATGCACGTAGATTCGGCATTTGGCGCTGGCGGAGGGCAGCAGCAGCGGCAGCAGCAGCGGCAACAGCAGCAGCGGCAGCAGCAGCAGCGGCAACAGCAGCAGCGGCAACAGCAGCAGCAGCAGCAGCGGCGGCAGCAGCGGCAACAGCAGCAGCAGCAGGAGCACCCCTAGTTGTGCTTTGGCCACTCACCCCACTGCCCCACCCTTGCTTTTTTGGTACTCCTGTAAAATGGACCAAAAATTACATAACCAGATCCGACCACCCGCCCCACCACGCGTTGCGTAACGCCGCCTCCGTGACGACACCGTGCACGGCGGAGCTGCTCGCAAACGAGCGCCCGTGGCACAGCGCCCCGAAGCGGAACGAGGCTTGAGTCTGCAAGAGCGGTGCCTTCGCCTGAAAGAAGTGACATATATAGAGGCGGCCTCCCGCTCAACGACGATCCGCACTCCCGAGGTGTTTTCACGACGCCGCCACGGATCGACTTGCAACGCAGAAACTCGACTTGCGACGCTTCTTCCGACACGCGACTCCGAACGTGACTTGGCATGGAACTTTTGTTACGATCGAGGGGTTTTAGTGGATTGTTACCTAATAAACCCCTGTTAAATACGGCTGACAAAGGGGACAAAAACACTTTGGCCAGGAATGTTTCTACTGTCCCCCATTTAACCCATGACAAAAACAACACAGCGGTAGATTTTAACCACTTTGGAGCGCTGTCCGATTGTCCGGCGTTGCGTAACGACCGCTTCCTGTTCGGATTCTCGCGAAGGTGGAACCTCAGGGACGATCGTCACGGCTTCGATGCTCCAACGACGCCGGACGGCCACCGGGGAACCGCGCGGGCCACGCCGTGCCTACCCGTGCAGCGGTGTCGCCAGCAGACGATGCATGTTTCCCAACGTCGTCTTCATTTCCGCCGCGTCTCGGCTCGACCCCATCTCCGTCAGCAGCAGGGCTTTGGACAGATCTGTGACAAGAGGCGTTCCACGTCGGGGTCGGTCAACGCAACGCCGCGGGGGAAACGCGGCGGCGGCAGGTGCCGCGCCAGGGCCGCGAGGCGGGGGGCGGTCTCGTGGCGGCGCCAATCGCGGCTCGCGCACGGACCCACGCGGCTCCTCTTTGAGCGTTCCCAACGGAACGGCCGCCCCCACCTCGTCACCACTTCGTCACTTGCAAACGAGGCAGAGCGGTCAGACACGTCGGCTTGGATTTGACGCTCGGGGCCAAATCCCCCCCCCCCCCCCACCGTACGTTCCCAATTACTAGGCATGCAAACGACTCGTCGATTAAAAATCGATCCCACTGCATCAGCAACGGGACATCAACACGAGTCAGCGCAGGCGACGGTGAGATGGGGCTGCCACGGTGGCGCCGTGGGGGCTGCTACCGTGCTTGCCGGAGACGCTCAGCGCCTCGCCGTTGCAGCGGGCGCCCCGTCCGCGGCGGGCCGAAGTACATCTTGTCGTCAGGCGCAGCTGTACACCACTCCTAGCTCCAGCTGGGTTCGCGAGGACCGGCGCCACCCACGCACACACACACGCACACAGACAAATTGGCTAATCGTTAGGAATAACTCGTGCCACTTTGGCGCATTGAGTTTCCAGCGTCCCACGCGCGGCGGGTACACGGTGTCCAGCGAGCACACGGTGCGCGGCCCGCGCGTGCACGTGCAAGCCACCGTGCGCTGTTTGTTTTTCTGGCGATAATATTTGCGAGCCGTAAATCTGCCGGGCAGGCAATCACCCCGGCACGGCTTGGTTTACGGGCAGCCACTTGCCACCCCGCCTCCACCCTCCGCGGCAAACGTAACTTGAAACATTTCAGAAAGGCACGTTGGATCCGAGACGAATCCCAAATCAGTTGCCATAAATAATACACAACACCTCGATATGTACTTTTAGCCCTGGCAGCCCAACCCTGCCTTGCCTTCCGCGTAAGCTGCACAAATGCGTGTGACCTATACCGCTAAAGAATGCAGGGCGGTGCGCTGGATGCACTGGGTCATGTCACCAAAAACAAGATTATTAACGTCCAAGTAGTTTTTACGACAATGTTAATGTCACGGGTGGGTGGGGAGTGGTGACGCGGTGGTGAGTGAATTCCGATATGAACCCCGGTGACTTGACTTCCATTTCCGGCCATGGCTAACATCAGTGGCGAGGGATATCTGAATGGCTCCTTCTCACCCTCCTTCAATGCACAAGCTGTCTGGCGTGGTGAAGTCTAGGCCAAACAACCGCCATGACTGATGGGGAAGCCTTCATCCAGCAGTGGATTGACAGAGGAATGACTAATAATATAATCACTCTTAATGTCACAAAAAGGTAATAGTTAGGATTAAGGACAACGTTGACAAATGGCTGTAATGGGTGTGCACCATTGTATTTGTACACAGAGTTCTTGTTTATGAGGCAACCGTTAAATTGGGATTTATTACACTGAGCAACTGTTGGCAAGGTTTAGAGGCCGCTGTGAGGTGTGGGCTCACGTTGGTGTATTGATAGCGGCACGGCACTCGCCGCTGGCAATGTGCTGTCGGTGAGAGCCGTTGAGCGGCGAGTGACGTGCCCGGCACGTAGGCCACAGGCCCGCGGCTAGCCGGCAACAAGCGACGCTGCTCGGCATATGTTTTGCAAATCCAGGTGACTTTTCAGCCCTCTCCAACTTAGGTCACAAGCGTTTATGCAAGATCTGTGGCCGACTGGCTCTGTGATAATGCTCGTAAAGATGATCCAAGATTAAAATAACTTGAGTACAAAGTTACGTTGCTGTTCGCGAGAAAGCGGCCAAATTGATGAAACGAGGTTGCTGGTTTCATCCCTGGCAGACGCATTAGTGAAAAAGAGCTTCTTTTTCATTGGATTCTTCTTCATCAAATTCCTTCAGTCGAGATAAAGATTCTGATTCTGCTCCCCAAGCCGTGTTGTGTCATCGCGGCCGACAGGCGCGCCTCGTGCCGGAGCTGGCTGCCATTGCCACGAAATACTTCTGAGCACACAGGAGCGGTGTAAAGCGTCGCATAACGCGTGCGCATGCCCTGTTTTGTTTCTCTTGCGTTTGAGAAATCCCGAGGCCATGCTCCCCTGAGCACCGTCGTCCACCGCGAGACCACGCCCGGGGGAGAGGTGGCGACGGGACGATAACGGGCGGCCGACAACAACCACCCACCTGCTTCTTGACTGCGAAGCCAATCGAGACGGCCACGAAGGGGAACCTGGAACACGGAGGCGACACCAAGGCGGGGCATTCATGAACCGCGGCGACACTTCCAGCCACGGCAATAACTTTTTCTGCCGAAGCTGCTGGGTTTGACGTCCGAGTGGCGTTTTCAACGCTCTTTGACGGGTGGGGTATTTACATGAAAGGTCAGGGGGACGTAGCCCGCGGGCAAAGCAGTCGTGGCTCACCGGCGGCATTTAACCGCGGAATGTCCCACCCGGCAATGTGGCGGTACCCATCGACTAGCCGATTGACCCCGGCAGAAGCCCTCCGCGGCTCTCTCCCCCCGCGGTGTCCCCCGTGCCTCCGGACCGACCGACCGCCGCCGCCGCCGTGGCTGGAGAGGAGACCCACGTGTGCACGAAGTTGGTGGTTCCGTCGACAGGGTCGATGATCCAGGTCGGGGCGTCCTCCAGGTGGCAGCCCTCGCCCGCCGCCACCGACTCCTCTCCGATGAAGCTGTCGCGGAGTACGTGACGCGCATGGAAACATCGCACGAGCAAACACGGGGGGCGTGTAAAATGGTGCTCAGCGTCTCGGCGCCAGAGAGCACCTTACACCACAGCTCCACTCAACCATTCCAATGCCGAGCTGCGGTCCAGCCCAGGGGAACCCCGGTGGCAGCTGTCCCTGTGGTACCAGATGCTCACTTGCAGCAACAGCCAGCAAGTTGGCGTTAGTCTGCCAGAAGGGGGCGTTGTTACAAATTGGGCTTCCCCGATTAAATAATTTATCAAAGTTGCACCGTGACACTGGCTGGCACACATTGCCTGCTCTGTTTTCAAATAAATTAACGAGATCTTTAACGTCCACTGTGAAGTAGACGGCGCCTACTTATGGTTAATAAACCTGCCGCAGTATTGACCGGGCCGGCCGCTGGGTCCCAACCGCAAACCTCTGCAACACGTGGCAAACGTGCCACCGCTTGTCCGTGTCACCGATCTGGTTAAGATCCCCGGTGTGGCCTTTTGCCAGGCTGGTGGCGCGAGTGCTAATAGCATGCACCTGCTCAGGGCTGTTTGGCACGCAACGGGGTGGGTGTAGCCAGAACCACGCCCTCACATATCATGCCGGTTTAATAGGTGCTTGCAAACAGCACCTATTACTCCAACAGTCTGTTAAATGCCACACAGAGGATGTTTGTCTCAGACATCGCAGACGTACACAGTACAAATTATATATTCGACACTTTATGAGCGAATGTGTCCCTGCAAGTGCAAAAATGCACTTCTTCACTGGTCCACATAGTAGGGGACTGTGCGCAAGACATGCACTGATGCCTTAATCCACCGAGCGAAATAAATTCCTGCAATCACAATGTGCGCATTGAACAGCGCGCCGAAATATCGACTACTTACAACTGATGCAACCGATACGCAAATGGAATGACTGATGTTACGCTCAATCTATTGGTGCGAACAAGACCATGGAAATGAGGTAACAGTTAGAAAACAGACGAGAGACGTTACAAATTGGAAAAAAAGAACCGATGCTTGAAATGAGTCGCAATCTATGAATCTCGGGCATTCGTAGAACCGCTGGGTGGGGGAAGGCCAAACATCGATGCCTATCGCACAAAGTCACAAGCCCCCTCGTACAGCCTCTTTACAGAGTGCCGGGGCAAGTGTCATGAGCGAGCTCCCTTCGAGGCATTGCGGTCGGCATGGCGCACGAAGCGCGTGGTGGCGTGGCCCGTCCGATGCGCACGCCCGCACAAATGCACCCCATGCTGTTGACTGTTCCGATAGTTTTCTGGAAATTTTAATCCTGGAATGAATTCCTAAAATTGAATTTCATTTTGCACAACTCTACCAGACCACATCCTTTATTTTCCCCATGAGACCGAGAGAGACACAGACAATCAACGTGCCCTAATCTGTTTTCCACATTTACGGTGGTGCAGTTATAGCCAATAGATTCAATTGTGAGCATGATGGAAACCACTACCTCAAAATCAACTGCAAGTAACCACAACCCAGCCTCCACTTGCAATGTATGAAACCAGAACTCGCCCAATGATGTGGCTTGATGTGATGTCACGCTCTGCGATGGTCTCCCAGCCAGAGCAAGCCTGTAGTGCCACCTTCTGTCCACCCAGCCGCTCGGCAAACCCCAACCTTAACCAACTTCTCACATTCTCTGTATAACCAGACGGAAAATTGAGTGTGGGCTGGCAGCAGATAAAAGTAATAATTTCACGATAATACTTTGTGTAAAGAGGTGATTTCTAGCTGGTAAAAGGCACAATTTTGACCGTTGGATTTGTCCTCCCATCATGCCTTGCATGTCACGTGACTTGACCACACCGAGCGTGGAATGCACACAGTCCTGTTTGAAACCACCAACTCAAGAGTTAATGTTGTGGCCACAACATCAGTGTGGACTCTGTTGAAGGCTCGGCAGTCTAAAACAAGGCAGTACGCGTCACACGCTCAGTGCGGTGAAGTCACGTGACACGCAAGGCATGATAGGAGGGCCCAATCCAATCATCTAGTAATCCCCTTGCACGCATGATCACTCAAACCCGGTCGCTGGCTGCTTCGCATGGGAGCTGAGGCCTGTGGTGTCCTCCATATGGGCTCTGGGGCCCATGGCATACGAACCGGTGGCTGGGGAACTTGTGCTGAAGAAATGAAATGATGAGTTTTTCGACTTTTTGATCCGTCTCCGTGACGAGGTCTGCCTCCGAGCTCTTTGTCAGCACTTCCTTGTCAGTCTTGAGTGCGGCACGCACCACCTTGAACATGCACGCACGCACACGCACCAAGACACAGAACCCGGGCCACGAGTGGTGCAGCGTTCATGAGTGGGATGGTGGCTTTGACTTGCTCCTGACATTTTTACCCCATTCATGTGGGGCCTGCCCTCTTGGTCCTGTTTCTCCACTCACTCCTGTCATTGGTCACCATCTCACCGTGGGCATGTGACCCACACTATGGACCAAATAGTAAACCACTGCAGTCTGCACGCTCCTGCAATGGAGGAACAGCAATATCACACTGAAGCCCTCTCGTCGTGGCTAGAAGGCCTCGACATTGGCATTTAGCCCCTGAACATACTGCCATCATACGCAAGAATATAATATAATCTCCACATCCACTCCATAGCCCTTCATGTCCATGGCTAACCACTTCCAGCCACCGCATCCGAGGCTTGCCTCTCTGTCTCTGCCACGGTACTTCCATGTCTCGTCACGATTTTACCCACGTGGTTTTCCTTATTTCCTACGACGTGCCCCATCCTAGCCATCCGATGCGGCCTCTCAGCTTGCCTGAGATGGGCACCACCAACTCTTGCCTTCTCCCCGTCTCTTCGTTCGTTTAGAATCCGATCCCTGAGGTCCACCTCGCTAGCCATCCTTGCTTGCGTGGTGCACACCGTCTGCTCCTCCCCTGAGTGTTTGTGTACAATATAAGTCCAATAAATAAGTCCCGTATTTCAATACTGCATGGTCTGCTATTCTTTGCCTTTCAAATGTTTGCACTGCCTTTTAAGATTTGCGTGTATTTATATCTCTGTAAAGACGAACACAGAGAGCTAACTTGCACCTGTACGTATGTTCCGCACCCGTACGTAGCCAACCGTGCTAATCGGAGGTGCGGGGGAAGGACAACTAAACGTAATAGAAGTAGGACCTATAACCTATTCTGGCACCTTTGGCTCTCATTATATTTGCGCCAGTTTTTTGTTATTCTCGTGTTTTGTTTTCGACCATTAAGTAGTTTCGTTTTGCTAGTTGTGCAGTATTCCTGAAGGACCGTGTACTCGTTCTCTGCAACATGGACCTCCTTGTATTGTGTTACTGCTGTTGTTGCTCATGCACCACGGATCTCCCGTGCAAATTAGCGGGGAAACTGGCTGAACGGGATTATCCGTGTCACAAATAAAAATAAACTTAAAACGACAACTCGAAGGAGGAGGGGTGGGGCGGTTGGTGATGGCAGCTGCAGAACACTGTGGTGCCAGGGAGGGCTGTACTGATGACACCGTTGCTGACGACTCCCACAATAATCGATGAACATGACGGTGCTGATCAAATTAACAACGATACGAATGGTGCCCAATGGTGACGCTGACATACCTGTCAACCCCTAATCAGTGCCTCCTACCTTATTACAAATTTAGACCTTATTGGTCACCCCGTGCCCTCATAAATCTCAACGTCCATCCTACAAAGTACGCGTACTTATGATGTGACTTTTATTATTGAGGATGGCAAAACGTTCCGGAGCGAGATGCCAATGTCGATATCTGCTGCTGGCCACGACTAAGAGGGCTGCACTTGAGAGAGAAAGACAGTGAATTCGTGTCGATGTGCACTTTTCCTCCTCCGCTGAAGGCCGCACAGACTGCTCAAGTGGTTGTCACTAAGAGAATAGGGGTTTCCCCTCTTTATCTGGCAAAAAAGGTGAAAAACCTATTCTCATATTTGGGTACTGGCAAAGGAGGTCCCATGATGTGGTTGTAACTAAACTGTGTGGATGAGTTTTGACGCGACGGACGGCGGAGGAGACATGCGACCCGTAGTTGATGGTGATGCTTTGAGCCATGAAAAGCTTGCCGATAATTATTGGTCTGATGCTGCTGAGAAAAGTTAAATGAACAAGTCACAGCTGATGATGATGATGATTTTGCTGCTGCTGCGATCATTATTCAGTGGCTCAGGACCGCCCCGATCTCGTCAAATCTCTTGAGGCTCAGCAGGGCTTTGAGCCTTCACAGCGTCTGAATGGGTACAGGCGAGTGGGTACAGCAATAGTAGTTTTTTAGGTTAAATCGCGTAAATATATAAATGTGGCGTTAAAACCCACCACCACCCGACACAGCCAACTAGTAAGGGTTGTCACGTAAACAGAACGTGGCCAATTCGTTACTAGTACAGCACTAGTGTGTAGTGTAGTGTATAGTGTAGTGTACTAGTACAGCACACCGGTGTGTTGGAGAGCCAAGCCACAACATTTACAATCTGAGTACGACGTTTCGCCAGTAATTACAACTAGCTTCATCAGGCGACAGCCAGATTCGTGAAGTCCACCTGTTTCGTACAGCAAGTCGGCTGCGGCTGCTGCTGTTGAACAGCAGAGGGCACTGCAACAAAACACACTGCACGTTGGTGTTAGACTGCACTTCTATGCGTCCCGCTTGCACCGACCCCGCAGCCGACCAGCGCAGCGCAGTGGTGAAGTATGGTCAATCAAATTAAAAACTAATTTATGTAGAACTGCTGTTTGTGTTTTGGTTTGTTGTGCTTCCCCACACCTGTCAACCCCTTATCAGTGCCCTACCTTGTGACAGACCAACTCAGACCTTGCTGGTCACCCCGTGCCCCTTACAAATCTCAACGTTCATCCCACAAAGTGCCATCACAAGGGACAAACACAGACAACAGAATATTTATTTTTCCCGCATTGAAACGGCCGTACGCCGTATGGCCATGCAAACTTAATTTCCCTGTACAACAATACGGGGCGACCCGCATGGGTTGACAGCAGCCGCGCTTCCACCGCATCTCCGATTTAGCACGACGGCGGGCTGCGTACGGCGCGAAAGAAGTTCCACGTCCATACAACCCCCCCCCCCCACCACCACCCTCCACGACCCGCACGGCGTGGGGAGGTCCTCACCCAGCCGTGGATTGACAAAAGGGCCGGCGCAATGCACAACTGTACCACACAGCTTCAAATCAAGATTGTACCACACAGTTGCTGCTACGCCGCTAACCCCCCAAGCGCTCACCTCGCCGGCCTGCCGGGCCACCTGGAGGGCCGCGTCCAGGCACTCGTCCCACTCGTCCCGCACGCTCGACTCCGCCATCGTCGCCTCGCCCGGCTTCCTGGGGCACTCCCCGTGCCGCCCCGAGCCGGGAGGCGTCAGCGGTGGCCCCTGACGCGCACACACCCAAAACGGCCATGCTGGGTGGGGGTATCCCGGCCGCCATGCTGGGTGGGGGTATCCCGGCGACCATGTTGGGTGGGGGTATCCCGGCGGCCATGCTGGGTGGGGGTATCCCGGCCGCCATGCTGGGTGGGGGTATCCCGGCGACCATGCTGGGTGGGGGTATCCCGGCGACCATGCTGGGTGGGGGTATCCCGGCGGCCATGCTGGGTGGGGGTATCCCGGCCGCCATGCTGGGTGGGGGTATCCCGGCGACCATGCTGGGTGGGGGTATCCCGGCGACCATGCTGGGTGGGGGTATCCCGGCGGCCATGCTGGGTGGGGGTATCCCGGCCGCCATGATGGGTGGGGGTATCCCGGCCGCCATGATGGGTGGGGGTATCCCGGCCGCCATGCTGGGTGGGGGTATCCCGACGGCCATGCTGGGTGGGGTATCCCGGCGGCCATGCTGGGTGGGGGTATCCCGATGGCCATGCTGGGTGGGGGTATCCCGGCGGCCATGCTGGGTGGGGGTATCCCGGCGGCCATGCTGGGTGGGGGTATCCCGGCGGCCATGCTGGATGGGGGTATCCCGGCCGCCATGTTGGGTGGGGGTATCCCGACGGCCATGCTGGGTGGGGGTATCCCGACGGCCATGCTGGGTGGGGGTATCCCGACGGTCATACTGGGTGGGGGTATCCCGACGGCCATGCTGGGTAGGGGTATCCCGACGGCCATGCTGGGTGGGGGTATCCCGGCGACCATGCTGGGTAGGGGTATCCCGGCGACCATGCTGGGTGGGGGTATCCCGGCCGCCATGCTGGGTGGGGGTATCCCGACGGCCATGCTGGGTGGGGGAATCCTTGCGGCCATGCTGGGTGGGGGTTTCACAGCGACCATGCTGGGTGGGGGTATCCCGGCGGCCATGCTGGGTGGGGGTATCCCGGCCGCCATGCTGGGTGGGGGTATCCCTGCGGCCATGCTGGGTGGGGGTTTCACTGCGACCATGCTGAGTAGGGATCATGGTTGGGGAAACGCAACCAACGGTATTAGTCGAGATGTCCCTTATATTTAAATGTAGGTTGATAACGAATGGTATTGAAAATGTTTAACTTACGTCAATTATGCAAACTACATAATAATTTCACTTGGTGTAGTCAGTTGCCTAATATTTTAACTGAAAATGTTCCTTAGTTGACATTAAATTAGGTAGTAGGAAATGAATGGCATTTCATCTGAAGATGTTTATGTAACCCAGTGCTTCGCGGCCGGTGCGCCGTATGGTCGCGTGCCGTTCAGTGGCCGATCCAGCTCCTCCGCCTCTCCATTGGTTGCTTCTACGCAGGTCGGCAGCGGACAGCTGTCAGCCCCCCACCCACGGCCCTCTCAATGCCCTCGGTCGCACATGCCCCAGTTGAGAAAATAAACACCGACACCCACAGACACGCACGGCCACGAAACCACTCGCGTCGTTCGGCAATTGTCACGGATTTTGGCAGCGCCACTCGATCTCCTAATTCTCTAGGGAGATAAGCAAGGGATCATTAATTTATCTCGCAGCTACGAGTGTTGTGCCAAGATCGAGCAAGCTTGAAAGTGTGCCATGGAGTGTAAACAGTTAAGAAGCACAGACACTGTACTGTAACCGGCCACGGAACTTGAGTTCAGCTGGGCCTGTTTGGTTCATTGACCCAGAAAATATGGATGAACCGAGCACATCACCTCCAGTGTACATTACGCTATGGTTTACGAATGCTTGCTTTAACTCACACCGGTAGGTTAAGGAACAATCCTCAACAAAATTTAGTCATTAGATTTGCGACGTTTAATTTGGAATATCGCCAAATATTATTGAGACAGGGTCCAGAAAATCAGAACGCAGGAAATCAGAAATAAAATGGTTCCATCCTTGCCCCCCCCTGCTCAATCTTGTTAAAATAATCTCCAGTTTTAATGATGGCCATCACTTCATCACCATTCACTCCACGAACCCAACTTCACTGCCCACTCGCAAAATCTTTCCTTGACATGGTCTCATCTTGATTGGTTCGGAATTGGAATGGTTCCTAATTCCTCCACGCATTCACCGATGTCTCCCTTCTCATTTCGCTACCGAATGCGCTCTCGTACCTCCCCTCAAATCTTACTCCACGCATTCTCCTGCCTCTCCTCTCATTTATTAACAAAATCATTACAATATCGCTCACATTTTTGTGCTAAGTCACCAGGTGAGTACAACGTGGAAACACATAGTTCTTAGCTCGTACACACGTCACACAAACAACACAACTCAATTAAGAAAACGTTTTAAATGATAGCACAAGGGACATCAGTTCACTGCAAGTCCCGCTACATCTTAAAGCTGAGGAAATCAAAGTAATATTTTAACTTCAAACTGTAATTAACACCATTTACACGACAGATAATTTAAATTTAATAAGGCATACATTAATACAACACTAAACACAAGCCCACTTCGATAACAAGTATGTTACATTCGTCTGCCACTGGGTGTTATTTGCCATATTTGGTAAGGGTTATCAGGTGTCTTGTCTCTGTGCTTGTACTCCTGTTTGGCAAGGGGACTCACTCCAAATCATTTGAGAAGCATCTTTTCATCAGCTGCGTAATGCTGCGTGGCAACTACCTGGCCTGTCGCTCCACACATTTCTCGGCCACAATTATTCCCTCCCTTCTCTGTGCTTATGAAACGTGGACCCCTTTGAAAGAACATGTGCCGTTTAGAAAATTTTAGGCTGGCCTGCCCACAATCCATCCTGGGTCTAACTAGACTGGACTATGTGAGCTCACAGATACTTGAGATCTGGGTAGTCACAGGTGGTGCATCTGTCCATCATCTGAATCAACGCATAGCACCTGGGTCTGTCCTGTAACCTCCTGCTAGCGAGCCTTCGACACTTAACGTGGTCTCAAGAGTGTACCTTGCCTGGAACAGGCACCGTGATGTCACTGCAACTTCGTGGAGAACAGCAGTTGTTGTTCTTGTGGGTACGTGGGAAGTGATGGCACAGAGGTTATCGCACTGCACAACTAACCTGGAAACCTGAGTTCGATTTAGGCGGACATGTATATGGTGCTGATCCCACCACCATCTCCTATGCAGTACTGGCTCAAATAGCTGCTCGCAAGCAACACTTGCCTTAACAGTCTTTGTTTTTAGAGTGTGCGCATGTGTGCGCATGTGTATAAGCATGCGTGTCTCATCGACAAATGGAGCAGAGGCTGGTGCAGTCAATAACAGATTAAAACAAAGGCCATGGTCGTGTACATATGAAGGTAACATTACCGACCACAGAATCCTGCATATAAAGGTAACACAAATGCAGTCGTGAGCAAGATCAAGGCTCAGTCTGGAACAATCGCTTCGCTCGGTCACGTGCGATACACGGCGGGTCAAGTGCGATACACGGCGGGTCAAGTGCGATACACGGCAGGCCGCGCCAGGGTGGGTGGTGCGGCCAGGGCTTGCGCGGCCAGACGGCGCCGCAGCTCCCGCACGTCCCCCAGCAGATCACGCTCCGCACGCCCAAGGGACGGCAGCCCCGTGTGTGGCCTCACTGCATGGGCACATGTGGGGACACGGGGATCCACACACACACGGAAACACGTTGGGACACGGGGACCCACACATACACACACACACGTGGGGACACGGGGCACCCGCGCACACACACACACACAAGGATAAATACACACGGGCACATGGACAATAACAAAACAAAGACACGCACACGGACACATATCGGCGCACAGAGATGCACAAGCACAGGCCCGCGCACAGACAAACATGGGCACACATGGGCAGTTCCACAAATTATGGTCCTACGTATGATTGTAATTTTAAAGGGAATGATATACTATCAATTTCATCCAATGTCAATTATGGATTTTTTTTTATTGTCTCCATTCTGGCCAGTGCGAGTTGGCAAAGGGGGAGGGAAGGACTGGTTTTGATATCACTTGGCACTGATATTAGCTGTAGCTGGAATAAAACTTGGGTTTCTGGGTTGATCATGTAGCTTGCTAACCAATGTAACGCCATTACACCCCCAATGATCTAATTTTAGAAAAAAAATGGGGTGGAACAGTGGTTAACCGCAGTGCGCAATGAACCCTTCGACCTGAGTTTGATTCCCAGCCATGGCTAACATCAGTGGCGAGTAATTTCTGAAGCAGTGCTGGGGTTCCCCGCACCTCCATCAACATACACTGACCAGTGTGAAGTACGGTCAAACAATCCCCATGACTGTCATGGAGGCCTTCATCCAGCCGCGGATTGGCAAATGGGCTGCGAATGAACTATGGAATTAGTCAGTGGCGGTCTGCGTACACACAGTCACGTGTGCTCATCATCAGTAACGAGCGAACGGTGACGTCGCATACACACTCTGTGGGTGGGCGGCATCCGATCTGGAGGGGTCGTTGAGGCACGTGGGCGGCCGGTTGGGCGATGGCGAGTGCTTGCCCCACAGAGACTCGCTCGTTGCAACCCGGCGTCCGACATCGCCCAGGTAATCTGCACGACACAACCAGGATTGTGAGATCGGAGTGTTCCTGTCCAGCTGCTCTAGAGGAGGATAACTTCTATCCATATTTTGCCAGCGGGCCACGTTACATAAACATCACAGGTCACATGTACAGACGTCATGACGTCACATGGCGCTGTGACATCATAACGCCCGTTACATGTGATCACCACTTGTACCTCTTACAATTTTTGACCTCCTGTTTATCAATCTTTTATGTCAGTAATATTTTTATTTTTTCCAGCTCTCTCAGCAGTTTTGTTTGTCTATTATTCATCTCATTATTCTCCATCTCTTCATCGAGTCGTATCTCCAAAACCTCCGAGGGTCAGATGTGGCTCGTGGGCCGCCAGTTGAAGAGCCCTGCTATACAGGACGTCTCTTATCCCAGCAGAACGGCCACATCCGCCATACCCTCCGCAGTAAGAAGACAGAGGTCCTGGTGCCCACAGCTGTGGAGCCAGTTGGCTATAGCCGGCCACCGAGGACGCTCACCCATGGGATGGTCGGTGCTCTCTTCATCCACCAGGAGAGCATCACGAGGGCCCAGCTGGGCCACGTGGTCATGCGAGGGAGGTTCTACCTCCAGGATTTCCCAGCGCCTCCTCACCTCCTCCCACTGCACCCCACAGACCAGGACACGCAGAGCATTGGTGACACCAAAGCAACGACGCGGCGAGCTCCCAAAACAACAGGCGAGCTCCCAAAGCAAGTCGCTGGCAGCTTTTTCAAATCACGTGTACGTTCTCGGCACATGGAGCGAAACGCCGGGACATCGCGCCGAACAACGCGTGGTACAACCCAAACACACACTGGAGAGCTGATGCACAGCACAGCCGCGCAAACCTCCGCGGCGGTGTGAACAGCGTGACACACGGTGGCTCCGGGAGCTGGGCTCACCCGGTTGTTGTGCAGCGCTTGCGCGGCGTCCAGCAGCTGCCTCTGCTCGTGCCTCACCGCGCGCTCTCCCTGCTCCACCAGCGCGGCCCTCGCCTCTTCCCGCGCAGCGCCCTGGGCGGCACGGCTCGCCAGCGCCCCTCGCCACGCGCCGTCCTGCGCCAGCCCGCTCGCCGTCGCCAGGCTCGTGTGCACAGCCTGCTACAATTATGCGTTGTACAGCGTCTAAACACGGCCGCATCTCAAGACGCTGTGCGGAAAAGGTGGAAATGTATGCCCTAGAGAGAGGCACGGGCCTCTACGTGAAACTGTGGGTTTCTTTGTAAATATATTTCTATGTAGGTCTATGTAGGTCTGTGGGTCTTGATGCGAGTCTGTGTAAGTGCATGGGTCTGCATGTCGTAGCAGTATCCAGAAGCAGTCGGCACATATTACTCATAAAACATTCATGGGCAGTCAAGCCTGGACTTGAACGGAGGCAACGATTCGACAGCACAGATGGCTGGAGTGAATGGAGTTCCTGACGATGGAGCAGCAAAGGAGAATGAGACATCAAGGAATTCAACGCAAGAACACTGCAATGGGTTTGATGATAATTATTTATGGTGCGGTAATACGTGGGCAACCCACCTGTCCGGTCGATGTGTTTTTCTCCAAATCCATCGCCGTGCGGCTTCGAGTCAGCGTCTCGTCGACGCCTTCTTCCCCTGCCCGCCGGCGGTGCATGTCCAGTTCACCACGCACCAGCATGTCCACTGCCTCGTGTTCTTTGGCCAGGTCCTGAGGACCAAGAATGCACACGCCGCATGTGAAGCGTGCAGGCCAACGACCAACTGCTCCAGACAGAGCTCTACAGGGACACGAAAACGTCTTCAATAATATCGCCATCGGCGATGTCTGACACCTTAATTAAGCAAGACCCGGTTGGCTGTCGTGTTTCTGGTCAACGGGCATTGTTGTCAATAATCAAATCACTCACCAGCTCAAAGAGCCGCCGCTGGGTCTCCAGCTCCAAGCGCCGCACCTCCACCTCCTGGATGGCCGCCTCGGTCTCCTGGTCTCGCAGCCGCGTCTGAAACGCAGGGCAGTACCATGGCGTGAACAGGTGGGGGAGGTTGGGGAGGGGCCCATGGGGAAACGATGGGGTGGGTGACTCATGAGATAGGGAACCCAGTGGTGTAGGGGACCCAGTGGAGTAGGGGTCACATGGGGTAGTGACAGGGTAGGGGACACAGTGGGGTAGGGAAGCCATGAAATAGGAGATATGGGGTAGTGGACCCCGTGGAGTAGGGCACTAGTGAGGAAGGGGGGAGGGGGGGTCCCACGGGGTAGAGATGGGGTAGGAGTCCCCAGGCCCAGCGGTGACAACAGTGCGCACCGTGTGCTCGATGTGGTGGTCGAGCGTGGCGAGGTCGGTGCGGCGCTTCGCCAGCTGCTGCTGCTCGTGGCGCCGGCGCGTCGCGTCCAGCATGGCCAGCTCCTTCACACGCAGCTCGCGCCGCATCGCCACCAGCCTGCGCCGACACGGGGCGCGCGCACCACGCAGCTCAGCACCGCGCCCGCAGAGCCCCCGTGGTCTCCACACGCCGAGTTTCGAGTGTGTGTGGGTCCCCAAGAATGTTCAGGGGTCATGTGGAGACACTTTGGGGTGAGGCACTGACCACGTAAGGACACCTTTGCTAAAATAATTAATGAAAGGGCTGCTTGCGCACTGGCGGACTCGGAAAAAGCACGGGATTGGATGAAGACGTGGAAGAGAGATTTGTGGGACAGGCGAGGGAGGGAGAAGAAACCAAGGGACAGGATTGTTGGAGAGGAGTGGGAGATTTGAGGAACCTTCAAGAAAGTTTTAGAACGAGGAGGTTATAAAAATGGTCGTGTGACGCATGCTGGGGTTATTTTGGGAGAATCGGATAGTAAGCTTCCACGAGTGCGCTGTGAGTTGGAACAATAAAAGTTCCCTGACTAAAGACGACTCGTGTGCGGTGTGTGAGTATATTGGTTTGATCATGTGTGTGCATGTGCAAGTGTGTAGGTGCTTGTGAGTGTGAGCGTGTAAAAGTGTGCATGCTATATTTGTGTATGTAAGTAACTGTGTAAGTGGATAGGTGTTGGTGTGTATGTATATATGTGTGAGTTTGTGTGTTTATAGGTGCTCAACCTTCATTAGGTGCTCATTGACAGCGCTTGCTACAAAAGTATATTAAGGCTATACGGGGGATCTTTGTCTGTGTATATGTATAGGATTGAATTAATTATTTTAGTGTTTGTGTAATTGCATGTGTGAGCATGTGTGATTGTGTAAGTTAATATTTGTGAATGCTTGCATGCATGCATATGTGAATATGTGCGAGTTAGCAAGTAGGAGTGCCTCGGTATATTTGTGCGAGTACGTGCATATGTATACGTGCAGGTGTGAGCGTGCGTATGTGAGTGCGAGGCCAAGGGAGCCGTCACCGTGCCCGCTGCTCCACCAGACGCTGCTCCTCAAGCTGCAGCTGCTTGCGCTTTCCCTCCTCGGCGAGCACCAGCTCCGCCTGCTGCTGGCTCCAGGCCTCGTCTGCGGCACGGCGACGCTCCGCCTCCCCCGCCAGCTCATGCAGAACCTGCCTGGTGGCGGCGAATCGAGCACACGTCACTCCGTCGCCCACACAGCCATCGTGACGGTAACTACCAGGCAATCGTCACTCCAATCACCGCCACAGCCATCACAAGGCACCTCCCTCCACCTCCTCTGCCAGTTCGCGGAGAGCATGCGCCGGCCAGAGCGACTTGCATATACGTCACCGAGTCACCCACGCAGTCACCGCCCACAGTCATCCTTACAACCACCACTCATTATGACATTCACCCCCACAACCATACCCAATCACCCCCACTAATGGTGCTTCACAAAAGTAACAACTGTATGTGTGGATACCAGCTATACAACACTGCTTTGTGACTAAAACTGTGAATAAAACTGTCAAGAGAATCGCCACCGACTGAGGTTCCTGCCAACACCGTGAAGCTCTTGCCCATCTCATCGTGGCTACCACCTATAAAATGACGGTGGCTGGAGATGGGGGGAGACGGAGGAGATGGAGGTGACTCACTTCTCCCGCAAGTACTCCAGCTCCTGAGCGCAGATGCGGTCGCGCTCCCGAGCGTGGAACTGCACCACGCTCTCGGGGTACTTGTTGAACACTGGGTAGAGGCCGCGCGGGAGCGGCTGGAACTGCTCCTCGGCGGCGGGGCCTGGCTGCGCGTCCTGGGGTGCCGTGTCCAGCAGCCGCTGGGCCTCGCGCAGCAAGCGCCCAATGTCCACGCCGCCACGGTGGTGGAAGAAGAACTGAGCAGAGGACGGTGACAGGGAGAGCGCGTGCGCGTGTGTATGTGTGAGTGTAGTCTTCATAGGTGCTCACTAACAGCATTTGCCCCAACAGTCTGTTAAGGGTATACGGGGGAGCTTTGTCATGTGTGTGAGTGAGCGAATGCATTGCGCTACGAACCCAACAGCCATTCGATTCCCGCTCATGGTGAATATTTTAACCGGTCCTGGGCCTCCCCTAGGTCGATTTAACCTTAAATGTAAACATCAAAGGCGATCGGGCGTGGTGCTGGCTACCCAACCCCTCCTATGGCATGCTTGCCTTTATAGGTGCTCGCTAACAGCACTCGCCTCAATAAAATATAATCTGTCATAGGGCGGATCGTTGCCTTTTGAGCGAGTTTGAGAGGGTGAGTGCGTATCGCATGTGAACATGCGAGCGTGCACGTGTCCGTCCGCACGCGTGAGAAATTAGTGCATGAGCGCGCGAGTGTGAGCACGCTTGTCGTGGTGCGAGAGCGAGCGAGCGACCCTTCACCTGGAAGTCCTCGAGCTGCGTGAGGCGGAGCAGGGCCCCGCGTGCGCAGGACGAGAAGGCGGCGGCAACAGCCGGCAGGAATGCGGGTGGCCGCGAGAGCACCCAGTCGAAGAGCCGCAGCCACTCGTCCCTCGTGAGCACCTCCGAGAAGAGCGTCTCCAGCAGCGGCCATGCGTACACCTACCGAACAACGATCCCCCGTATAGCCTTGGACAGACCTTTGAGGTGAAGTGCTGTTACGTATGTATGTTGAACTTCTTTTGCACCATACGCAGCCAACCGTGCTAATCGGAGGTGCATGTTAGCGAGCGCTTACAAAGATTGGCAAGGCATAAGAGGGGGAGGGTGGCCAGCACCACATCCGGCTGCCTTTGTCTCCCAAATGCTGATATTTACAAACTGCGCCAGGTACTCATTTGAGGCCGAGTTGACCAAGGGAAGGCTCAGGATTAGTTTAGATATTCGTCACCAATGTTCGCCGTGAGCACGAACAGGACTCGGGTTGCCAGGTCCATAGAGCAGTGCGCTAACCTGCTGCGACACTGCTACTCCTCACCTACCACACACGCTCGCACAAACTCAGCAGACTGCACACACGCAGATTCAAGGGACTGCACGGCCTAGCAAACACAGAACGATGCATCGAGTTACCGATTATTTTTCTCAAAACGCATGCTACAAATATCGCGAGAATTATTTTCTATTTTTACGTGGCAGGGTGTGCCAAACTCCAGTGGTCATGGCCCATCACCACGCTACATCTTTCTGCGTTTACCACTTTCCTCCTTCCATTGAAATACTAACGCATTCCACGCTGCACACACCCGATAATTGTTACACACGTCCCACATAACGCGCCAAGCGATCAATGCTGTCTGCGTCACGTGCAACACGTGCATGCATGCACTGGAGATGCGAACGCACATGCGCACACTTGATTTGAATCAGGCTTTATTAACGCAGACAGTGATGGCGTTTGCACCTGCGCGGTGACTCCGTGGTCCACGAAGTGCTGCAGCAGCTGGTGGTCGTGGTGCGCCAGTGCGTTCTCCACGCACGCCAGCACGTTCAGAGGGGGGTTCGGGAAATACTCAAACCAGCGGCTGCACCAGTTCACTGCAGCGCGCCACGGTGCGACACAAAGACAAAGATCCTTCGTGTAGCCTTTAACAGACTGTTGGGGCAAGGGTGATTTGTGAGCACCTTTGAAGGCCAGCAAGGCACATGAGATGGGTGGGTGGTAACTGATTGGCGATGTTAATTGTGTGACTGGGTATCTGGGTAACTGAATGGCTGGTGAACGATGTGACTGGGTGGCTGGCTTGCTAAAATAACGTCTGTTTGTGCAACTGCATGAAATGTTGTTATCTCACCGAGCACTGTGGCGAGGACCTCGAAAGCAAACGAGCTGGTTGTTCTGGAAGAGCTTGACGAAGGGAAAAGCGAGGAGAGGGAGGAACTCCGTTTCTCCAAAAATGGGCGCCCAGTGCGCCAGTGCCGACAGGGTCCTGCTCACAGATACAAACAAAGATCCCCCATGTAGCCTTTAACAGACTGTCAGGGCAAGTGCTGTAAGAGAGCACCTATGAAGGCCGGTACGGCAGATGAGGGGGTGGGTGGTCAGCACCACGCCCTCGTGGTGATTTTGACACACCACACCAGAAACTGTACTCATTTGTGGCTGAGTCGACCAAGCAGAGGCCATGAGTGGGAATCGAACTGGGATCGCCACGTTCATAACGCACGTAATGAACGCATGCACATGAGTGAACCCGCTAGATTCCACCTTCTGAAGATCATCAGCATTGTGCAGCTACACTCAAATAACATGCTCATACACACCAGGTGTGAATCCATAGCTGGGACCACAACCACTATGGTTGTACCAGCAGTGTAAAACACAGCACAGACAAAGTTCATGTGCCTAGTCCCCTGGTATTAATCTACCACTCTACCAGTCAGTCATGAGGTGGAGCGGTGGTAGAGTGGCGAGCCCACTGTGCTATGAAATCGACGACCCACGTTCCATTCCCGGCTGTGGCTAACATCAGTGGAGAGTAACGTTTTATCTTAACTGGTCCTGTGAATGATAGTAAATGTAAGCCAGTCATAATCCCAACATGCGTGCCGCTGTTTGCCACCGGCGGGTGGGACGCACCTCTGCAGGCCGCGCAGCAGCTTATGCGAGCGCACGGGGTAGTGCCGGTGCAGGGCGCCGTACGCGGGGTGTGTGCCCTTCTCCACCAGCGCGTTGTACACATCATGGTTCTCCGGCAGCTGCAGCAGCGCACGCCAGATGAACAACCTGTGCCGGCAACACCGATAAAAGCATCATCATTACGAGCACCTCATCCAGCAGGCGACTGACAAAGGACTCGATGCGATGTCTCAAGACACGCAAGATCATGTTAAATACAACTGATATTTCGAACGAGTTGATAACATAAAAAATAATGCAGAGCACATATAATGAATAACAATGAAGGGCAGAGGTAACAACCCTGACCTGTACTTAGCCGGGTACTCCCCAAATCCCTTGAGCAGTGCGAGCAGGCGCCTCCGATCCAGCACTTCCTCCCCCTGCCCCTCCACCTGCTCCTCCCCATGCTGGTGCCCACCTCCTCCTCGTTCCACCCGCGTGCCCACGGCCTCCCCACGTACCCGGGAGGGCCGCCGCACTTTTCCCGAGCCGACGCGCCGTGTAGGAGGGGCGTCACCGGCGGGCGTCATCTTCCCGCGCGACTTCGATTCCTGTACCACCCTGACGAGTGACAGAGGCGGCTGCACGCAGATAGAACCGAGATGGCGCCGTCAGCCGATGCCCCACCTGTCCGTCCACCCTGCTCACCACTAGGGTTGCCACGATGTCGTTTTTCCAATGCGATGCTTTTCCGGGTTGCACCGCGTGTTGCCCAGCGTGATGTCCCATATTTCAGTGCATGTACTGGGAGCTCCTTATAGAACGGGACTAAAGTATTCAGTTCCAGGTTGTACTGTGTTTTGGAACCAGCAGGACAATACCGGGTTCATCTTTGTTAGGAATCATCAGCAGATAATTGCTTAGTACTACGGCCGCCTTGTGCCACAGGAGCTTTACGTGGAGAAGCCCTTGCTTCTCCATGTAAAGCGAGGGACAGTTTGGCACTGCCTACGGGTGACAAGAAACCGATTATAATGCTTTCCATAATTGATGAGAAACTCATCAGTTACATCGTGCATGCTGCTGTATAAGTTAATAAGAACACAATTATCCATAACAGGTTTTTTTGGGTTACATCACGTAAATATAAATGTGTCGTTAAAACCACCACCACCCAATTAGGAAGGTTTGTCACATAAACAGAACATGCTAATTCGTTACTAGTACAGCACACCAGTGTGTTGGAGAGTAAATCCACAACATTTACAATCTGAGTACATTTCGACAATAATGACAACTAGCATCTTCAGGCAACAGGCAGATTTGTGGAGAAATCCTCCTTTTTCATTCTAAAACCTATATTGTGCATAATTATTGGTCGCGAAAGCCTATGTGTTAAAAACGCCATAATTGTGAGTCCTGGTGGACTGAAACAAGGTTGATACATGCATGCAACATGGCTTTGTATGTCATGTGACATGCAAGGCATGGTGGGAGGACTGAACCAGGGGTTACGATCACACCTTTTGCCGTCTAGAAGTAACATTGTGGATGTAGTTTTACACGTGGGAGTGGAGGGCTATGAATCCGGCGTTCAGCCACGGTCAACATCAGTAGTGGGTGATATCTGAACCAGTCCTGGGTGCTTCATCAACGCGCACCGACCAGGATTGTAAAGCACAGTCAAAGCAAACTGTCAAAACTGATACCGTGGGAAGGCCTTCATCCAGCAGTGCATTGACAAAGGGCTGCACTCGTACCATCACTCTTGTTTCCACACTGCACGCAATTTTCTGTCCGATGAGTGTCTCATCGTTTACAAGGAGTGATAGAATTCGGTTATCGTCACGCCCTGTGCGTGTGTGTGTGCGTTATCCTGTGAGCCCGCGTCCACGTGCCTGCTTGAGCGAGTGGGTTAGCGCCGCGATGCTATATAGGGTCATCGCGCCGTCCTCGCCGAGTCCCAGCACGTTCCGGCCTGCCGGGCACACCACCAGCGAGCTCAGGGCGACCATCCCCACCGCCGCTGCCACTGCCCAGCGAGAAGAGCAGCTGCGTCGTCCCTACGTGCACGAAGCGTGCCACACCGTCCTGCGCCAGCACGCCCAGCACCTGCCAGGGTGGGAGGGGGGTGAGCCACAAGGAGAAGGAGTCTCGGTGAAAAATTCGCTTCCAAAAAAATTTCCCTCCAAAGCGTGGCAAGTCGCTCCTCCTCCTGTGCTTCTGCGGGTCCTCGTGTGCCCCACCTGGTTGGCCCCGCCGTCGAAAGCGTCGCTCAGGTAGTGCAGTTGGCGCACGGCGCGCACCGCTGGGGGCATCTGCAGCACGGAGACGAGACGGCGCGGCTCCAGCGCCCACACGTGCACGCAGCCCGAGCGGCCCCCGCATGCCAGCGTCCGCCCGTCCCTGCGAGCACAGCAGCGTCAGTTTCGTTTTCGAAATCATTCGGCAACAAAGTGATTCATATTTTAGATGATAACGAGTGGGTGAAAATCATCAAGCGTGACGATGACCAGACAAAATTAACAAGGCTGAACGAATACGCAGATTAAGATAATTTCGTTCAACACGTAAGCTTTAGCGACCAATATAATGCATAATATAGGTTTTGTGGGTTATATCGCGTAAATATACATGTCGTTAAACCCGCCACCACCCGACACAGCCAATAAGTAAGGTTTGTCACGTAAATGTTGTTGCTTTGCTCTTCAACACACCGATGTGCTGCACTAGTAACGAATTCGCATGTTCTTTTTACGTGACAAACCTTACTAATTGGTTGTGTCGGTTCGACGGTAAAGTGGGGGAAGGGGGGTTGGCGTGGTAACCTCGTGGCCGCAAAGACACGGTAGGCGAGTCGCGCGCTAGTGGGGGGCACTGGGAGCTGGAAGCGGCAGTCGAGCGAGTCGCCGTCCCAGCCTAACACGGAGCCATTCTTCAAACAGCTCACGATGGTGTTGCTCATCGGCAGGAAGAACACCTGGCGCGGCGTCACACGCACACAAGCACATGCTCACGAAGGCGACGGGGGTTACAGTGGCCTGGCGCGGTTGGCATGGGCCCTGGTGCAAGGAATGATGAGAACGTTGATGATTCTTTCCATCCAACTCCATTTATTCGAAGGTGTATTTCCATTTTACTTGAGCAGTTGGAATCAGAGGTCCCTTGATGTTGTAAACAGTAGCATAACATGGTTGGCATGGGTCCTGGTGAAATAAATTGAATGGACCCTTCCCCATCCCATTTCCCTTCATCTTGATACTGTCTGTATGTATATATGTTGAACTTCTTTTGCACAATATGTAGCCAACTGTATCAGTCTCGTTTGTTCTATCACATTCAACGAGACCATTAACATAGAGAGGACAACAATCAGCTCCCACACACACAGTTTTATACTTGTATTGTGAGCAAAAGGATTGATATTTGATCCACAAATCATTACAAGCCTCGGCTGCAGGGTGTAGTCCGAGGCTACGAGGTGACATTAGCGCTACCTTCTGCAAGGTGTCATTGTTGCTGAGGGTGAGGCGCCGGCGCCGCTGGAAGGTGTCGAGGTCCCAGAGCTGGGCGGTGTCTCCGGACGTGGTGAGCGCCAGCCGCCCGGATGCGTGCACCGAGATGCAACTCACCGCCGAGTTGTGCCCGCGCATCCAGCTCACCAGCTCGCTCGTCTCTTGAATGCGCGCATGCGTTTACACAAACGCATCGCTTTCACGCATCGGTTTTCGCAGGCACTCGTAATCCAATACTTCTTTCCCCTTGACACAAATTAGCCTCGGCAGAGCGTGGCCATCACAGGAAGTTTCCCACTGGCTATTTGCTGAGATGAGCCAGGACTAAACTGTCAAACTCTGGCCTAACAATGTATCGGAATCTGGTGTTGCGTGGGGTTAATAGTATTCGCCGTATGTTGCGTCATTGAGTACTTAGTTGTTCTGCAGTGGGAAAATAATCTGGCTGCTGTATCAGGCTGGCTCGGCACTACCCTGGCACACCTCGTTTGTATAGTGGAAAAGAGGTACAAGTGTGGTCTTCCAGGTCAAGCCACGTGTTGGGCTTTCATCGCCACACACCATCGCGTCTTCAGGAGTTGCAATGAGGGATATTAAGGGTCGTGATCGTGTGAGAATTTCGGAGCAACTGTGTGAAACCCTACGTTATGGACAGCAGAGGGCGGTGCAGTGAAACACTCGTTGTGCTCCCACGTCTACGCTCTCCGCCTTCAGCAAACCGGAATAATTAGTTTGGCGAATAATCGTCAAATAACCCCCGTGACCTGCACGGCAGGGGTAGGCCTTCATCCAGCAGTGGATTGACAAAAGGCTGTGCGCGAACAGGTACATGTGTGGAAGACTCTCAGTGAAGCTGCTATCCAGTAGGAGGGCTACCCAACACCATATTTGTCAACCCATACGGTTTACCCGTATTACTCTTAGGCAAAAATAAAAAAAATAATCGAAGTAATAATAGAAATAAAATAATAAATCACGACGTTTCGAAGGCAACACAAGTCTCCGTCATCAGGTGGGACCGTCACAGCTAAATTTACTGCATCAAGTATTCTTGTACAGGGAAATTGTGTTTTCAGGTCCATACGGCGTACAACCGTTTCAAGACGGGAAATTTGTTTTTGTCTCTTTGTTCGCGTTTCTCGTTTGTGATGGGACGTTGTAGGATGAACGTTGAGATTTACAAGGGCACGGGGGTAACCAATACGGTCTGAATTGGTCTGTAACAAGGTAGGCACTGATAAGGGGTTGACAGGTATGCGACACTCGGGCGAATGCACGCGGGGACGATGGTGCGGCGCGGCGCTCACCGGCATCGAAGCACTTGATGGAGTAGTCTGACAGCGCCACCAGGAACTCGCTGCGCCGGCGCAGACAGAACGCCAGCGCTGTGCACGCCAGCCCTGTCCGCTGCACCAGGCGGAACCTGTGCACCGCGCGACAAATGTGGCGCCAGGTCATTCACAAAAATCAACGCCAACACGCGACCAAACCCGCTTAACCTCGTCTCTTCTCCCGCACGTATTCTAATTGTTTCAATGGCATCCTGTAACGGGTTGGAGAATTCATCTGGAAACCTCACAGCGCAGTGTGAGCAGATACCACAGAGCTACCTTTGAGAGATCGATTCAAGTAGGGGGTAGCATTTCCCACATGCCCTCCCACGAACAGCAACGTGTCACAAAAACACAAGGTGTAATGACGGGTAGTTGTCCGCTCACGAGTTGCGTGCGAGGTCGAGGAGGTAGACGTGGCCCTGGTGGTCACCAGCGACGAAGGCTTCGCCCGTGGAGTCGAACGCGGCGTGGAGGAACCTCACGGTGCGCGAGTGAGAGCCCTCGACCGAGCGCAGCACCCGCAGCACCGACCTGCGCCGCACCACGCAAAGTGGCACGGTGGACAAGGCACGGTGGACAAGGCACGGTGGACAAGGAACGGTGGGGCACACCGCTGCCGGCTACGGCACACCGCTGCCGGCTACGGCACATGCACCAACCTCACACCATCCCCTCATCTCACACCTCCTCACCTCACATTTCACACTACTTCATCACCTCACATCCGCTCCTCAGCTCAATTACACACCACTTCCTCAGCTCACATCAACATCTCCTCATACCACCTCTTTAACTCACATCTCACCTCACACCTCCCCACACCACCTCACAACAAACAGATTCTCACCTCACACCAAGACCTCCTCCTCATACCACCTCTTTCCTTCACATCTCACCTCACACCTCCTCACAACAAACAGCTTATCACCTCATATCAAGCCCTCCTCCTCACACCTGCCTCATACCACCTGTTTACCTCACACCTTCTTGCCTCTAATCCTAACCTCGTCTCTCTCTCTCTCATACAGGGTTGCCACCTTCTCCACAGAGCAAGCCCACACACATTTCTCTGTCACCATTCGGTCAGGTCTCCTGTCAGTGCTGTGCAGCTTTACTGTAATAAAGTTCAACAGAGCAACACCGGTAACCAGATCTCGGTACGACTCGCCCGTCCCACACAGACCCCGGCCTGCCCGGGTCACAGACCCCGGCCTGCCAGGGTCACAGACCCCGGCGTGCCCGGGTCACAGCCCCACAGGGAGGGCCTCCGACTCACCCGTCCGCAGCCGGGGCCGCTCTCCGGTGCCACAGAAGGCCGCGCTCCCTGTTCCCGAGATCCGCGCTCTGCATGGCGCCTCCTCCTCCTCTACTCCTCCTCGTGGGGTCTCTTGCCTTGCTCGCACCTTGTTCTTCTCGTCTTCTTTACCTCGTTCCTCGTCCCTGTTATCTCATCATCATCATTCTCCTCATCTCCCTCTGCTCCGTCTGCCCCTCACGTCTCGTTCAGAAGTCGCGCGAAATCTTCAAACGGTGGCGGGACGGAGCAATAAAGTTATTCCGACGTCACGTGATCGGCGCGATCAATAAAGTTCATTCCATTGCCGAGGTGGGGATAACAGTGTGACAATAAAGTTCATTTTATATTCTTGGTTCTTTCGGTAAAGTCACGTAGAAGGAAATAATAAAATAATACAAATATAAAATAATAAAATTCTCACGACGTTTCGACTGCAACACAAGCAATCATCATCAGGTGTGAAATCCACAAATTTTCTTGCTGTGGATTTCACACCTGATGATGACTGCTTGTGTTGCAGTCGAAACGTCGTGAGAATTTGTATTATTTTATATTTATATTATTTTATTATTTCCCTTCTACGTGGCTTCACCGAAAGAACCAAGAATATGAATCCCTGCAGTCACGAAAGCTTTAAATAAAAATTTAAGTTCATTCCATTTCTGATATTGGGATAGCAGCTGCGATCAATAAAGTTCATTCCATTTCCGACGTGGGGATAGCGGCGCGACCAATAAAGTTAATTCAAATCCCGCATCCCCCAGCGGTGGCACCAACACAGTTAATCCGATGGGCTAAAGCCCCCGCCACCCGTTCTGAATCGAGGCTCCTCCGCCTGTTGTTTCCCCACAGCGCACCCCGCACCCTGGCCAACTGGCCGCCTGAATGACGCCTTAGTCGTGCAACAGGCGTAGAGGGGACGCCGCACGTCTGGTTTCTCGGTGCTCTGAAGAAGGGTCGTTGCGCGGAACGTTGCATATTAAGACCAAAGTGGTGTTGACTTTGCTCGTGGCCCTCCCTCAGGCCTATTGTGGGTGCGTGGACCATACACAAACCACACGGCTCCCTGCTCAAGCGACGTCGTTCATCCCCCGCATACACAACGAGCATTCACGTGAGACGGAATATAAACAGTTGGGGGCGGGGCGGCGATTAACGAATCGCGTTCCGCGAGAACTTCTCCGCGCGCGAGGCCCCGTCGCGGTGACGTCACGCGCGGTGACCCCGCCCCCTTCTTTGCCCCCTCCCCCTCCCCTCTGTCATGGCGGCGTGCGAGGAGCAGCAGCAGCAGGAGGACGCGGCGCCGCGGCTGCCGCTCTACCGCCGCGCCGACGTGAAGCTCCACAACGACACGGCGAGCGGCACCTGGATCATCCTGCACGACAACGTCTACGACGTCAGCTCCTTCCTCGACCAGGTGAGGCGCCTGCGGGGTGGTGAGGAAGGCTGCGGGCGGGCGAGCGGGCGGGGGTCCCTCCCGCGTCCAAAGCGCGCGGCGCGACCCAGGGCGGTGTCAGTCGCGAGGGAATCTCGGAATGCTGCGGTCTCTCCTGAGCCCGGGGGTCGCTCCTGAACCCGGGGGTCTCTTCTGAGCCTGAGCCCCGGGGTCTCTCCCGAGCCCGGGGGTCTCTCCCGAGCCCCGGGGTCTCTCCCGAGCCCCGGGGTCTCTCCCGAGCCCGGGGGTCTCTCCCGAGCCCCGGGGTCTCTCCCGAGCCCGGGGTTCTCTCCCGAGCCCGGGGGTCTCTCCCGAGCCCCGGGGGTCTCTCCTGAGCCCGGGGGTCTCTCCTGAGCCCCGGGGTCTCTCCTGAGCCCGGGGGTCTCTCCTGAGCCCCGGGGTCTCCCCTGAGCCCGGGGGTCTCTCCTGAGCCCGGGGGTCTCTCCCGGGCCCGGGGGTCTCTCCCGAGCCCCGGGGTCTCTCCCGAGCCCCGGGGGTCTCTCCCGAGCCCCGGGGTCTCTCCCGAGCTCCGGGGGTCTCTCCCGAGCCCCGGGGTCTCTCCCGAGCCCCGGGGTCTCTCCCGAGCCCGGGGGTCTCTCCCGAGGCCCAGGGGTCTCTCCTGAGCCCGGGGGTCTCTCCCGAGCCGGGGGTCTCTCCCGAGCCCGGGGGTCTCTCCCGAGGCCCAGGGGTCTCTCCTGAGCCCGGGGGTCTCTCCTGAACCCGGGGGTCTCTCCTGAACCCGGGGGTCTCTCCCGAGCCCGGGGGTCT
Organism: Lethenteron reissneri; assembly: GCF_015708825.2. NCBI lineage: Eukaryota > Metazoa > Chordata > Hyperoartia > Petromyzontiformes > Petromyzontidae > Lethenteron > Lethenteron reissneri. Next base: position 10,308,116 of record NC_083827.1, read on the forward strand.
CTCCCGAGCCCGGGGGTCTCTCCCGAACCCGGGGGTCTCTCCCGAGCCCGGGGGTCTCTCCCGAGGCCCGGGAGTCTCTCCCGAGGCCCGGGAGTCTCTCCCGAGGCCCGGGGGTCTCTCCTGAGGCCCGGGGGTCTCTCCTGAGGCCCGGGGTCTCTCCTGAGCTCGGGGGTCTCTCCCGAGGCCCGGGGGTCTCTCCTGAGCCCGGGGGTCTCTCCTGAGCCCGGGGGTCTCTCCTGATCCCGGGGGTCTCTCCTAAGCTCGGGGGTCTCTCCTGAACCCGGGGGTCTCTCCTGAACCCGGGGGTCTCTCCCAAGGCCCGGGGGTCTCTCCTGAGCCCGGGGATCTCTCCTGAAACCGGGGGTCTCTCCCGAACCCCGGGGGTCTCTCCTGAGCCCGGGGTCTATCCCGAATCCCGGGGTCTCCCGAGCCCCGGGGGTCTCTCCCGAATCCCGGGGGTATCTCCCGAACCCCGGGGGTCTCTCTCGAGCCCGGGGTCTATCCCGAATCCCGGGGTCTCTCCCGAGCCCCGGGGGTCTCTCCCGAACCCCGGGGGTCTCTCTCGAGCCCGGGGTCTATCCCGAATCCCGGGGGTCTCTCCCGAGCCCCGGGGGTCTCTCCCGAACCCCGGGGGTCTCTCCCGAACCCCGGGGGTCTCTCCCGAGCCCTGGGGGTCTCTCCCGAGCCCCGGGGGTCTCTCCCGAACCCCGGGGGTCTCTCCCGAACCCCGGGGGTCTCTCATGAGCTCGGCAGTACAGGGGTCTCCACACACACACAGGGGCTTCTCGCACATGCCTCTAGAATTGATGGATTCCAGAGATCAGGGGTCTCCCTAGGCGGTTTCCACACACAAGGGGTCTCTGTACAGCGGTCCCCTTAAACGGGGTTCCTGTATGCTGGCGTTCCAGAGCTCTGGAGTTATATTTTACAGAGATCTTAGAGTAGACGGGTCTCCCTACACAGGGGTCACGACACACAGGGGCTCCAAGACGCAAAGCCCTGGGAGGGTCTCTTTATACACGCGGGCGTCCACCCAGGGGTCTTTTCCGCATATACAAATCAGTATTCAAGGGTTTTATTACCCTAGAATCGAGGTGTTTTGTCTGCCAGAGGGTCCCCTTACCCCAGAGAGGGGCCAAGGACTCTGCTACCTTAACTAAAAATCCAGGGATCTGGGCTCCTCTTACCCAGAGGAGTGTGTCACTACTCAACGCCAGTGATTAAGGGACTCCCACCCGCCAATTCCCCGCAGCACCCAGGCGGGGAGGAGGTTCTCCTGGAGCAGGCGGGAGGAGACGGAACCGAGTCCTTCGAGGACGTGGGCCACTCGCGGGACGCGCGGGAGCTCCTGCCGCAGTACCTCGTCGGGCACCTTCACCCGGTACGTGGGGGCCTGCCACGGGGAGTGGACGGGTCCAGCGGTCACTCTTGACACTGGGGCAGTTGCGTAACCGTCGGGTGGTAGCAAGCGAAAGAGAATGAATGGGGGGATGGGTAATGTCTGAGGTTGAACCAAGGTTCAGAGGTGCTGGCTCAGTGCTGTGATACTAAAGCAGCCCACTGGGCAAGCAATTACTTACTCTGTAGGTATTCAGTCTACTCTACTTGAATGAGAACATTTTACCGAGTTGCTTTTGTCTGACACAATTTTATTAACATGCTACAGTGGCTCCTCACTTCTTGTTTCCAGTTCGAAGTCGATTGTGGACTTTGGCACTGCTAGTGGAATTGACCTGTGTCAGGTACAAGTCTATATTAACCACTTCCCACAAAGCGGTACTTATTTAAGTTTTTACCAAAGACAAGAGGGACGAAAGGGGGCTCAGTCGATTCACGGGCAGGATTCGAGCTCGCAATTGCAACACCGGCGCATTTCCACCCACGGCGCGACCGACTCGCGCGAGTGATGACGCTGGGGGGGTGGCAGGGGGGGGATGATGAGTCTGGGCATCGGAACCCACAGGGAGCTTGAGCAGTCGGGATAACCCTGGCGGCAGCGGGGAAGGGCCGGGCGGTCACGCGCGCTCTGTCGTGTTGCTGGCACGCGTGAAGCGCAGCCATTCATGATTTAACACGAGAAACCACCCCCGTGACTTCTGAGTGATGCAACCTCAAACGAATTGTGGGTCTCTGACTCAGCGGGAAATGTGAATTCCTCTTTATTTTAGTACCAAAAAAAAACTTGCTTCCCAGTTTATCCCAATTGCATTGCAGCATAATTTTTTGAGACAATTATGATAGTGTACTGCTTGGACATCAGCGTGAACCTCTGTTAAAGAACACTTCGTGGAAGCAGATATCACAATGCTATGTATGAGATCACTTCAAGTGATAGCTGCTCCACACACTGGGGAGCAGCAATTTCCCACGAGGTCTGCATATGAGACTTAGTGTTCGTTGCATAACATGAAAACTGATATTTTTATTCTCAGGGCTGTAATTTAGCCAGATTAAGTACAGATCGAAATTTAATGAGAAGTTTTTTTTTCGTTCAGTCATTGGCAACTGGGCCGAGACTTTTGAGATGTCTTCAGGTGATCACTGGTTCACACGGTAGGGGTGAGCTCTTTCCCAGATGCCCTGCCACAAACAGCAGTTTTTATTACAAAAACTAATTGAATGTGATGGGTTTTTGTGTGTGCGGTCATTGGTGGCATATCCGAGGCTATCAAGTCACTCCTGAATAAACAAGATTTAATCACCTGTGGCAGATTCCAACCCAGGCTCAGTGGTGCCATCTATGACCTCTGAGCCGCCCGACACCTGCTGAGGCACCCATTGTACAAGGGTTACAGTTATTACAATAAGTGGAAACATTAGCCCACTGACACCCCAACCAAGGCATCAGATTTCGCTTCACGGAAACTGGAGTGGATCCTGCAAGGGGGGGTCCAGCACCGGGCGTGGTTTTGGTTCCCTGCCACCTCCACGCTCATGCCCCCACCCGGCCCCCACCAACCACGGCGTGTCAGGTCCTGGCGCCCTAGCACAGGCCACCTTCCGCTCGCGGCGATGCAGGGGGTGATCACTTCAAGACGTGATATTTAAACCGCACATGCTGATGTGAGCTCTGTCTCTTTCCAGGACGAGAGGAAAAATACAGAAACCAAGGTACGTATAACGGCCGGGTTCTGCACTCGCCTTCACGTTACTGAAAACAAGAATATGCTTACCAGTGACTGATGTTTGAAGCTAAGCAGGCCTGAGCCTGGATAGGACTTGGATGCGGACTACCTGGGAATACCAGCTGTTGCATTGCTTGGGCAGTGAGGTGGCCAGAAGATGACCCAACAGCAATGGATTGAATGTGTTGCGTTTTCCCCGTGGAACCCGAGTGTCCTCCCACACTAAACCAAATGCTAATTAACAGAATTGACTGAATATCCTGAAGCAGGATGCTTCTGAATATGAGTCTTGAGACTCAGAGATTTTACTGAGTAAATAAAGGACATTGTTCATAATTATTATTTATAATTTAATTATTATCGTTAATATCAGATTATAATCTGATATTAACGAAGCGCGCTGTGTCACGAGCGCAGTAGCTTGGCTGTGAATCCTTGCGAGGTTCTTGGCTGTATTGTGGTGGCCCCACCACAGCCAATGATGCTACTGGGACCAATGCTGTAAAGTCGTAAGACGCAGCCACTGAAATTTCTATTGTTGGTCATGCGATGCTGACAGTCGCCCCCATCTCTTCCAGGACATATTCATCACTACGACAGGCGGGCTGAAAGCAGGGTACGAGTCCCACACCACCCCATGTGCCACTCACCACTATTTTTCCGAACGGTGAGGCTTCGTCATTGTACCAGTGGGGGTTGACCAAGCAGTCTCTCCTGACCCCTTCCGACTCTGTGACCAGGTCGTGGACAAACTGGCTGGTACCAGTGGTGAGCATCTTCGTCATACTCGTCATGTACCACTTCTACCTGGCCGACCCCGGCAAGGACCTCTGAGGTGGCCTCCGGAAGACGTGACCGCTTCAAGAGAAATGGCGTTTTGTACATTCCTTCTGCCGGCCCTTGCGACTGTGTCCACTCTGTATGAGGCTGTGCTCGTAGCAGCGTAACTCTGCGCAAGCTCTAGTGTTGGCAGAATTGGTGTCTCCTTGTTTGTTTCGTTTGTCGTAAGTGTACATCGGTCGCTCGAGTGTGTGAGTGGTGCGTGTCGAGTCCTGCAGCAGCTTGAACTGAATTAATTCTGTCCCAGGGTCATGGTTTTTCAAATGCTCTACGATTGTCCCTTATACCTGCGCGTAAACCCCGACGAAGATGTTTAATAGCCGTGTTAATGCGAACTCTGAGTTGCGTAACCATTCCGCCTCCCCTTGCGATTGAATCCTCATGATTAGGCTAAGTAACTGTCGGTACTTCTACAAATCAATGCACATATCGTGAAAAAATCAATTGATTTTGAAATCTGCATCATTGCATCCCTGACGCATACTACCTGCACACAGACATCGGCTACTGATTGAGATCACCACAGTTGCTGCAATTCGGAATGACGTTCGATTTATGCAGTTTAAGGAGAGCCGAGTGATGGTGGTTGGGTTGGGGAGAGGTGATGGATGAAAGCCTTCAGTGAGCGCGGGATGAGAACCCTTTGGACTCCGGTGACAATGTGAAATTCCACCGCTGTAAGCGATTGCTCGGGCTTGCCGTGTCCCTACTGCGGTAGGCGTTCACAATGCTGCTGTGTAGCTCCGATGTGTTCATGGGCTGCATTGTGCGTCGGTCGGCACGTTGTCCCAACGTATTGCTCCGCGTGCTGGGAGCTGCTCCTGCACGTGGGCGAAACGTCGGACACGATGCCGGAACATGCAGTACCACCCGAAAACACATTGGAGAGTTTGTGTCTTCACTGTTTGTGGTTGTGCCTTCTCGCTTCGCCGCAAATGCCAGGGTGTTGTCACTTCACACCGACCCTCTTCTTCCCACCCTCCTCAAGGGCCATTATTTTACAACAATCTTTGTGCATCACTGTAGTGTCATATCTGTATACTGTTTGTGCAAGCCGAAGGGATTTGATATTTAAGTAAACAAATGAAATTAACATGCTTGCCTCACACTGGACGCCAATCCCTCTGCTTCTCTTTTGGCTCGACGGAGGGCTGTGTGCAAGCATTACCCTTGTCTTGTGTGACCCTCTGTGGTGTGGTGCATCAACAATACTATGACCTAAGAAGAGAATATCTCTCAAGGTGACGTTTCGGGCAATGGCCCTTCATGGCACCAGAACGAAGGGAGATGGAGCAAATAAGAGTTGAAGACTGCACAATGTGCTGCCTTGATAATAAAAAAACGTTACCAGATAGTCTTAAATTTGGCATATCAACGGTTAATACCGCCACCATGCAAGGATTAATTATCCTCCATTACGGTTGCATCACATGCAGTCTTTAAAGGGCATTCTTGTGATCGTGTAATTTCTGTGATTCAACGAATTGGCTTGTTCTTTTGCCAATTAAATGCGTACAAAATTGTCACTCCACTCCTGTGCATGCTGTGTGGGTCGTGGGGACGATTTTTGACCACGCTGGTCAGCGCAGGTCGGCAGCTTAAACGCGAGCACAGAAGTACAGGACAAATTATTTTGCTGTACCACCCTCTGCTGTCCACGAATCTCTGCAGCACCTGTTATGCATGGTCACCCATCCATGTCCAATTAAGCAGAGGAAGATGCATTGGTTTTGAACAAATTGTAGCTGTTATGCACCGAGTGTCATCCTAGATCAAAGTCCCTTGGCTTTGAAACAAATACCTGCTGTTGTTTTGCTGGCGGATGTGCACGTGAGTGCCACTCGGTACAATCGTGGCGTACAAAAGCCCCCCAATATAAACACGGAGCTCCACAAAACACTTTGATATTCAACCGCTGTGCTCGTTGACCCGCGCGGTCGGTACTAAAGTGGCTGGCTCGGTGCCCCCGGAGCCTTTCGAGATGTGCCAAATGGAGTCGTCGAGAGGGGAGGAGTGGACTCTACTCCGATTCATCCCATCCGGATGTTCCATCGAGACATCCATGCCTGCATCACCTCTCACCTTGACTACGGCAGCTCTATCCTCCAATCGGTGGTTTGCTCATCCACTCTGTGCTAAACCCACTGAGGCTCGCAGTAATACACTTTCCCCGCACCTCCACGTACGGTGCGAAAGAAGTTCAACATACATACATACTTAGTCATCCACTCACCGCCCGGCAAAACCGACGACAATGCGACGTCCTGCGGCGGAACGTTTATTTCATCACAGCCCGTGAAACGCTTCCACGGATGCAGCGAGTTCCACCGTCGGACAAACCACGAGGCACTTGCCGACACAACAGCAGCAGACGCTTGGTCCCCGTGTTGCTCGTCCCCCGGAATCCGCCCAGCCCAGCCTTCCTTGGCTCGTAGTCCCAAGAGATGAGCAATGTGCGTAGATCAATAAAGTGTTGCAACACAACCGGCCGGGGAACATCATTGGGAAACGAAAATCAAACAAACGAACGCTTCTGCCTGCCGGGCTACAGACCCGACCCGTTGACGTCACAGCATGCCGCGCAATAATATTAAACCGATTGTAAACGGCGGCGAGTCGTTCACAGTTAAGAATTGCACCTCAACACATCCGTCGCCACCTCTTCCCGCGTCGCATGGCGCGAGAGCCACAGGGAAGGCTCTGCACACGCATGAAGGGGGACGCAACGCCCGGCTCCCACATCCCACAAAATTAATACCCGCAGCGCGCTCGCGGAACGCGCAATCACCCTCGCGACCGCTCCGCCCACGACTCGTGCACTTCCCGCACAGACCATGGCATCCCCCCATTGGCATGGAAATGCGAGTCCGGAAGACATAACTGGTATGGAGCTGCCGTGGCCTAGTGCGCTATTCCATCATCTGACGGAGCTGAAGGCCGCGCTAAACCAGGGCTACTTAAGAGTGATCGTCGATGGCAAATGTCAATTGCTGTCGCTAAAATGTGGCCAAATCTAAATCAGCCATCCCTAACTGGTAATCAACTGGGCAGGCAACCTCCAATAAAATGGCAGGCATCGTCAACGACTGACGTTTATACAGCGCCAAGGGGGACCACCCTCCGCCACCATCTGTTCCTGAGCAGCAAAAGGTGGGCATTGCACCAGGCAGCAAGTGGGCATTAGTGTGCTGGCATACAGCGATCTTGCCACGTGGCAACACGACCTCAACTGCGAGTAAGTTACCAAACTTGGCGAGTTTGAATGGCGGAGCTGCCACACACAGCCTCATCTTTTGTTGAATAACGTTCACGGGAACTTTAACATCCATCGTGAAGTACACTGTGCGTGTTCACGATTAATACAACCATATGGATAGCCTCACCCCTGCCATAGGAATGTAGAATTTACACCACAGGCTCAGGGTTGTAAACAGAAGATGAGCACAGCCTCAATGCTCATTCAAGCAGGAAACCACCTACTACTGGGTTCAATCCACGAACTTCATCAATCAGCAGCAAATGCGCGACCCTACCTCAGCACCATGTGACCGCCCCGCTCACCTGCCCTCTCCCAATGTAACCGACCTCTACGTGACCCCTGGCGGTCCCGTAAGTGACACCACGGAGGCCTCCACCTCGTGATTGTCGTCGTCGTCGCCTGTGCTGACCTCCTCCTCGCGGGCCTGGCGGCCGTTGGCGGTGGGCACCAGCGCATGGTACTCGTAGCGCCCAGGCCCGCGTGCTCGCCGACACCGGGATGGCCCCAACCACTGCAGCACGTTTCCCAGCACCAGCAGCGCCGCCAGCACGGCCAGCGCGGAGGAGACGAGGAACCAGGGGCTGGGCGGAGGGACGGAACGACGAGGGGAGGAATTAGATCATCCCGTGTCGGGCCGGTTGCATGTCCCGGCGCGGCAGTTCAGACAAGGGGGGACATTTCTTAAATTCCCTCCACCGACTCCGTCCACCCAGCAGTATGAATCAGTCAGGTGATCATCAAGTAGCAAGTGGTGGGGTAAAGTGTGGGTACGCCCAAGATGCCAGACCATCGTGGCAGAATAGGCCAAAGTAGTGCACATCCTTCTTTCAGCAGTGGTGTGAGCAAGCAACTGCAGGGTCTGCACCTTTACTTTCACAAATGCATTCACGGCCCCAGCAGACAAAGTGAAGGACAGAAGATGGCAGCGGCCGGGCCCCGGGCCGGGCTTGTTCCCCCCCCCCCCCCCCCCCCCCCGTAGTTGGGCGATGCGGAGCGCTCAAGTGGAAGGAAGCCGGAGCTGGGGGAGACGGGAACCCAGGATGACAGACATAGGCGTAGATGTAGCAGGATCTCATCTTCTCCCACATGGCTCAATGTTTGATGGCAAAAAGCATCCGAGATCTTTAGGACCGGTTTATGGAGGCAGTGGCTGGCGTTTGTGGAGGCTGAGGAAGGCAGTGATACCAGCTTAGTGGTGGAAATGCATTAATCCCCATCGACGCTAACGAGTTGGGACACATGACAATGATGGCAAATAGATTAAGGAGAGTGGAGTAGTGATGGCGCAGTGGGTTAGTGCACTGTGTTATGAAAACAGTGACCTGAGTTCGATTCCCGGACAAGGCTAACCTCAGTAGCAATACCTCAACTGGTCCCAAGCACCATCTACCCCAGCCCCCTTCACCAACATGAACTAACCAGCATGGTGAAGTATGGCAGAATCACTTTTTTCTCCCTTTGATTTTCAAATTCTAAGCCGAATTATGGACACATGCCTTTAATACAATGGGCAGCAGCAGGGAGCTCAGCGGCAGAGCGAGCGGCTCCCAATCGGATGGGCGTGAGGTCATATCCTGCTTCGCTGCTCACTCAGTCCACCATCTCTCTCCTAGGGTCAATGAAACGAGCACCACTTTGTGGGGAGATCAAGTGGCTTTCCTATAGATATACTCGACCGGGCCATAGGAATGTAAAATTTCCACCACTGGCTCTGCAGGGTTTGTACACGCGAGACGAGCGCCGATGTCTCGATGCTGCGATGATGTCGAGTGCGGGGATCCGCGGCGCCGCCGCCGCAGCGGCACTTACTCCGTAGCAAGATGCGAGAGGCTGGCGGCCGCGCCCTGCCGCACCGCGCGCTGCGCCAGGCAGGAGCACACTGCAGGGGGAGCACAGCACAGCGAGCCACTCCGAGTTAACCCAACCAGCCACCCGTGGCAAGTTTAATTCAATCAACGACGGTTAAGTACATTTGGCTCATAACACGAGACTACCACACAGGTGCCTGTGTTTCACAGGCGGGTATTAGTCTGCCATTGGGGTATGACGTTACCGTGTGGTTTAAGTCAATTGCGAGCAATCTTTTGAAAGTTGGCAAAGTCCGAACAGCCCCGTCGGGTCTTTCACGTCTGCCGTGAAGCAGACGGCACCGTAGTTTGTTAACCGTTAAAACACCCGTCGCAGTATTACACCAGGGTGGCCACTGGTCTCGAACCGCTGTAACAAGCGGCGAACGCGCTATCGCTCGGCCACGTCACAGCGCTAGTCAATGGCGATGCCATCGTCGCCATCGTCGTCACCCCTTCTCCTGGTGGAGTGGGGGCCCACGTGTGGCCGGAGGGGTGGTCACACGAAGGCCCTGCTCCCCCCTAACGGGGCCTTGCCGGGGCCGCCACCTTTGCTGATGCTGCTGGGGAGGGCGCCGCCGGTGCAGTTGCCGGTGACAGCGTCGCACGTGCAGCTGTGGCTGCAGTTGCACTCGAGGGTGCAGCCAGAGCCGTGCAGGCCCGGAGGGCACTCTGCAGGGCATGGGAGTGGGGGGGGGGGGCAGGTAAGGGTATATGAATCAAGTTGTTTAACATACTCGGTGAGTTGTTGCTAATTTTACAAAAATCGCTGCCGTAAAAAAGTGTGCAGCGAGGAAGTCAGTGTGCTGCGTCGTGAGAGCAGCGTGGCCTCAAAGGCCTCCTCTCCGAACTCCACACGGTCGAAAACGCCGCTGCCAGACTCCTCCCCTGCAGAGGCGTCACCAATCCAATGCTGGATTAATATCAAGATTGCACTCGCCACCTTCAACATCATCCACGGACTCACCCCTGCTCACCTCTTCCCTCTCATTTCACTCGACTCCCCTCCTCCACACACTCTTCTACCTCTCATCTCACTCTACTCTCCTCCACACCCTCCCTTATCTCTCCCCACTCATCTCACTCTACTCTCCTCCACACCCTCCCTTATCTCTCCCCACTCATCTCACTCTACTGTCCTCCACACACTCTATCAGCCTTCCATGCTGTGAAGTCCCTGTTCAGGTCCAAGCTCAAGACCTCCTCTTCTTCTTAGCCTATGACCGACTTGCCTCTAGATCGAGTAGTTGGGGTTTGCGTGAAGATGAGAGGCTGGATTGAGGATGAGAGGCTGGATCGAGGAAGAGGGGACCGTGTGCAGGGTGGTGTTGAGGTGCAGGTGCAGGGTGGTGTTGGAGCGTAGCTGTAGGGTGGTGTTGGGGTGCAGGTTCAGGGTGGTGTTGGGGTGTAGGGTGGTGTTGGGGTGTAGGGTGGTGTTGGGGTGCAGGTTCAGGGTGGTGTTGAGGCGAGAGTGCGGCGCTACCTGCGTCACAGTGGGCGCCGTGGAACCCACGCGCACAACCGCAGCGCCCGCTCACAGGGTCACAGGTCGCGCCGTGCGCACACGCGCACCGCTGGGCACAGCCGCCCCCGAACCATCCCTTGGGGCAATCTGGCGCACAGCGGGGACGACATAATCATCATCACCACCACACTCGGCCATCATTTATCCATCTCAATTTAACGATCCACTCTGCACCTCCACACAAGAGCTGACTGCATTGATCTGGAGTGCTTTCTTTACTCCGTGTGAGGAATGATTTCATCAGTTCAGGTTTCTACCAGGTACAACCAAACCAAAGCAAAAAACCTTTCTCGATGGCACAAACACGGCCGTAAATCCCATTACTAGCAGCAGCAACAACAACCGCCATCGCCACTAAGTGGCAGAACGTCACGATGCCGCTTATGCCAGGCTATGTGCACGTAAAGGCCATCTGAAGTGTCAGGAGGTCACGGGACAAACCCAGGTGCCATGGGTCGACTGACTGAGATGACTGGTCGATACATCACCTGTGCCCCCCACAGCAGCAGCAGCAGCAGCACCAACAGTAGCAGCGCTTACCGGTTGTGCAGTTTTCACCCATCCACCCGGCGTCACAAACACAGCCATCTGCCGGGACACGCGCACACACATCCACACACAGGTGCACAGGTAGTCCATCAGCACCTGGCCGGGCAGTGCCTAATGTGTTTATTATGGGCCTACTGTAGGCTAACGTGCTCACTACCCAATCACGTACATGTGCTGCCCTTACTGTCAATCCACTGCTGGCTGAGGATCCTCGTGTGCCATTCGGGTTTCAAGGGTTATTGTATTTATTGATGCTAAACTTCTTTCGCACCGTACGTAGCAAACCGTGCTAATCGGTGGTGCGTGTGGTTATATGACCATTCCTCACCAGGTTGGTCAGTGCGGGTTTGGTGAAGCGGGGTAGGAGGACGTAACGATGTTAATATTGACCGGGATTCAAACTCAGGCCACTGGGTTCATAGGGCGGCACGCTAACAAATGCGTCACCGCTCCATCTCAATTTGGGCACAGGCATTCACAACATCACTCCCGCCAATGCAGACGGGCACGTTAAGGGAGCCTCCACCGAGCACCGGGCCGGGCGGTACCTTCCGTGCAAATGCCACGGCCGCTGCAGTTGGCGGCGCCGCAGAGCAGCGTGTCGCACACGGCGCCCACCCAGCCGCGCCGGCACCGGCACAGCCCGGCCACACACTCGCCATGCTCGCCGCACCCAGGCGGCGCACATGCCGGCTCATGCACGCACAGCACAGTGGAGACGTGGCGCGCGCAACGCCACATGGGGTCTTCCGCACTGCACACACACACGCGCGCACGCACGCGGGGACATCATGACGCGACAGTCAATCAAAGAGGACCGTGTGTGTGGTGGTCTTGTAATATTGTGATTGTGTTTGCATGTAAGAGCTTTTGAAAGAGAAGTGATGTGCTAGCATGGGGTCGACTGTTCATAGTGAGTGGGTAACAACCCATTGTGTTTCCAATTCCTGAATAGTGGAAGCCATGATACGTTCTACGTGCGCCGCTTGGGGAGAAATGAAACAGATTTTTGAATCAAAGCCATATTGACAAATCTTAGAATCATGGCAGGGGAGAACTGTTCCATGTCTGTCAAAAAGTTCTAATCGCGCAATCACCCAGGACCCACCCGATCTCATGAGAGGCTAAGCAGAGTTGAGCCCGCACAGCACGTGGGTGGGTGATCACCATGCACGGATTGGCACAGGGCTTGCGATGATTACGTTGTGGGCAGCAGAGGGAAGGGCAGCAAAACCCATTGCAGTACTGTACTTCTATGCTACAACACCAACACTCCATACCTTTGGCAACGCACACTGACCAGCATGAAGTATAGTTAAATAAGCCTCAAGACATGCAGTGGTAACGCCTTACAGGAAGTACACATAGGCACACACACACACCAGTGGTCGGACGGGTAGTTGGCGAGCGAGCCGTTGAGCACCAGTGTCGCCGAGCCCCCGCCGTCCAGATTCACGGCGTTCACGACACCGTGCGCCTGCAGGAAGGCGGCGAACTCCCACAGGTTCACTCTGGGTGGCACAGGCACGACGCATGGAATTGAAAACCAATGAGCAGCTCTTAATAAAAGACAAAGATCCACCAGATAAGGTTAACAAACTGTTGGGTTGCTGTAAGCGAACACTTATGAAGGCCGGCATGGCGCACGAGCGGGTGGGTGGCCAGCATCACGCCCGCCTGCCTTTGTCTACCAAGTGGTGTTTACACCAGGTACTTATTTGAGGCTGAGTCGACCTCGTGGAGGCCCAGGACCCGGTTCCGATAATCGTCACTGTGAGCGTAGCAAGCTAACTGCTATACTACTGCTCCCCAGCTCTTAAATCAAGGCCGCGGATTCGCCATGGCTGTAGCGAAGGCGGTGGTGGTGGGAGAGATGGCGGCCGTGGTAGGAATGGTGGTGGTAGGAATGGTGGTGGTAGGAACAGTGGGAGTGGTGGTGGTGGTGGTGGCGGTGGGAGTGGTGGTGGTGGCAGTGGGAGCAGTGGAGGCGGCAGTCCCACGTGTGCGTCTGCACCCGCGCTCGTACCCGCGTGCATCCGTTTGGCCGTCGATCTGCACGAGGACGACGCGCCCCTCGCGGTCGTGCCCGACGGCCGTGCGTGCTGACACCACGCTAATGAAGCGGTCAAACGTGCCTGCCGGAACAGACACAGATCCCCACCGTGTTGCCTTAGCAAACGGTTCGGCAAAGTGCTGCTAGCGAGCACCTACAGACACACATATATACATCCACATAACTGCCATTCGCTTGTGCCAGGCTTGGTGCACTTAAAGAAGTGTCCAAGGTTTGCTGGCAGAAAATCACAGGACAGATCCAGGTGTTATGCATTGACTGGCTGAGATGACTCACAGATGTACCTCCTGCGCTCCCCACTACCCAACTTGCTGGGATTTGGCCACCCGGTGCTCTGTTCTTTATTGTCACCATCACTCCTCCTCATGCCATGGTTGTTGAAGGGTGGGTACCTCCAACTGCCCAGTAGCGACCTGGACAAGCCTCCTTCACATAGGCCATTCTTGATACCTCTTTGCTCTGGGTAGTGTCTCTCAGCTTTAACCCCTGAATAAGTTCGCCTGTTTGCAAAAGGGTGGGTCCCTAATAGCCACTTTATGAAAAAAAATTGGTTTATCTTGGATAACCTTCATGAGCGTGACAGAGCGCCCCCCCCCCCCATCCCGTTAGAGGTAGAAGAACAGACAGTAATACAGTAAATACAGTACAGTAATACGGAAGAACGGATGCGGCTTGCCATTGACCAATTTCAACCTTGGCTGAAAAGCATTGCAAGGCAGACGACACATGGGGGATGAAACCGGGGCTGCGTGGAACACGGGACGCGCCACGGCGGGCAAGCAGGGACAGCGCCGCACCGGTCTCCTGGGTGTCGCCACACTCGACGGCACGGCTCTCGTTGATGTAGATGGAGCCGTTACGCAACAGCCACACCACGCCGGACACTAGCTGCAGCCAGGGGCTCTGCTCCGCACCATCCTGTTCCTCCTCTTCCTCGTCGTCCGACAGGTACCTGCAAGATACCACCATACCCCAAGCGGAGTTCAAGTGTGGACTTCCGGCTCAGACCGCATGCTGAGAATTTACTCTCGAAAACTTTTGCCATGCGCTATTGCAGGCGTCTGAAGATGCAGGGGACTGTTGTATGAGGACAGACGGACATTGAATGCTTAGCCTAGGACCAAATCATCCAGATCGTGGGCATCTGAAGGTGAAGATCCATAAGGTAGTGAGTAGAAAAAGCTGTAGAGAAGGATGCTCCACACAGGGCCTAACCCAAGACATCGCACTTCTATTGCTGCTGCAAAAAAACAATGTGCGAAGTCCCTCAGACACTTAAAAGCCAACACTCAGAGAGAAAAATTCCTTGGGTTAGTACCAGAACCGTGGAGCGAGCATTTGTTATGATGCAGGAGTTGAGAACTCTTTTCCTTACCGAGCGCCGGACAGGACTATCAATTACCTTTGGCAAACAACCACACATTAACACACACGCACAATCTTAGCATTGTCCATTACATGAAAAAGAATTATAAACGTTGACAGAAGATGTGACGGGCGATAGCCAGGTGGCTCATATATCAGAAGTCGCATTAGGCGCTATGCAAATCAAAACTGAACTGTATTTGTATTCCAACTGTCTATAGTCGCAGCTCTACGCTGATCTCGACATGAGCAGCTAGCCCTAACCTCGCGGCCATGCTCACCCGGTGACGATGGTGCCGTCCCGGCGTATGCCGAAATTTGCGTTCCTCACTCCGTTGGCACCGAGCACGGAGTGCCCGTCGCTCACGATGTTGCCGAGGCAGCGCCCCGTGTACGGGCGGAAGAAGCCTGCGTTGGCAGAGACGAGGCAGCGACGCGTCCCTGCCGTCTCCGCCACCGTCTCGCGCCGATAATCTGAGCACCCGCCCTCTCCTCCCGGCTCCAGCACCGACAGGGTCCGCGCCGGATCCTCCACCACCGTCCAGTGGCCGTACACGAACTGCGCAGAGGGGCGGTAAACTGCGTGGGAAACATCATTCAGATTACAGATCAATGCCGGGGAGGTGCAAATGGATTCCATCTGGAGACTCCAGATATTTTTTCTCCAAGCTCAACACTGCTTGCTTATCAAGTGCCACAAGAAAGAACATGATGAAGAAGACTACTACCACGACTACCTTCTTAGCGCCGTCGCTAGTTTTGATGTCGGAGACGAACTGGTGCGTGATAACACCGTGACCGTGGGCCGCGCCGGGCCGGTGAGCAGGCCACGCCTCGTGGGTGACGTTGCCATAGGTCTCCGGTTGACATTGCCGCACCACGCGCAGCGGCACGCGGGCCCCGTGCGGGGAGCCCGCCGGGTAGGGCAGCAGTAGATCGTCATCGAGGGACGGCCTGAGGAGGCACGGGGGAGACCGGAGTCATGAAGGGTCATGGTATGGAATCATACGAGACTTTATTCGGTCTTTTCCATCATCATCATGAGCCAAGAACTATCTACTGCCGGATGAAGGCACCCCCTCCTGCCCCCATCCGTTGCCATCTCTCAAAGTCTCGCAAAGCAACAATCTGGCTCCCACAAGGGGGGTGCTGGAGTGGGCCCTGCACTACCAAATGTCCCTTTGGCCCACCAAGTTCACTCTCCTTAGCGATACATCAATTACGGTGAAAACGCGCACAAGAAACGTTAATAATCGATCAGAGTCGAGCAGCATTACGCGAAAAAAATCGAAGCGGGCCGATTGGTGGACCGAAATCGGCTTCTGATTAGCTGGTGCCGATCTCCAGGCGCCTGCTGGGACCCGGGAAGAATAATGTTCAGCCAGCACTCTCGGTGCCAGGCTAGGTGCTATCGCGACTGACAGGAGCTCGCCTCCTCGTATACTTCGCTCGCGTCGGCAACTTCCCAAGGTGGTACACATGCAGCTCCCTGTGTTTCTGTGCACGTATTGTAGGCTGTTGCTCCCTCGACTTTTGAATGTGGGGTCACGCACAGTGTGCATGACCCCCGGTGAACACACACACACACAGGTGAGGTGACGCCACCTCAGTGGGGAGTGGCCCTGGGAAGGAACGCTGCTGCCACGTTGCAGTCCCAGACTGTGCGGTGGGGGGGGGGGAAGTCGACCTGGCCTGGCGTGGTCTCGTGATTATCCACGAGACTCCGGTAACCACCACTGCCGTATAATTAGCGACATCGGCAGCAACAGTTGCTCCAGTTATGCGATTGTACAACACAAAACGGCCATTTAGCGTCGCTGTGGAGAATGTAAGTTATAAAATAACGGGATAATCCGCCTCCACATATCTGTACCTCAACATAATTTTTTTTTTAAAAGTAACACGCCCTTCTGGGAATGCACAATACCAGCAGAACTGGTTCAACACAAGCTCTGGACCGATTTCGACATTCAGCAGATCCATGCTTTAACCAATATTGAACTGCCAGATGTTTGCTGACAGCTCAGGACGCCCCTCTAATTCGACGTAACACTACACAAATACACACCACAATCACGAGCGCATTATACAAGATGCACACTTGTGTGGATATACTGCATCGCCCCCCACCCCCCACCCTTTTTGTTTGTAAATTCCACTGCTGGATGAAGGCATTCCGGTTTCGGGAGTGGTTAGCGCGCTGCGCTCCAAACCCGGCCACCCGAGTTGGATTCCCGCCCGCGGCCATCGACCAGCGGGGAATGTGTGACCCCGTCCTGGCGGGGTTCAAGTTTCATGTATTAGCTGCAGCCCGGTGCACCATGGTTCTCTTATAGCCCCGCCCACCCCCCCAACACTTTCCATTCATTGGCTACCACATTCAGATAAGCCCCTCCCCCTTGACTTGTATTTAAGAGCTTGTCTCATGGATTTTTGCCTCACTTGATACAGTAAATTTAGCTGTGACGGTCCCACCTGATGACGGCGTCTTGTGTTGCCTCCGAAACGTCGTTATTTATTATTTTATTTCTATTATTATTTCTATTATGTTTATTATTTATTTCTACCTACGTGACTTTACCGAAAAAACCTCAGTAAGATTATGTAGCCCTGTGAGCCATGCGGCTCTTGAGTCGGGTGCAACCGCAACAGACTAAATATGAACAGGGAACGTCTTAAAGCGGCGACGCGCAACAAAAACTTCCTGGATAAACCAGCAAATCTTCCAGAATAAAAAAAACACCTTATTACAACGCTGTGTGCAAGGTGCTCGGCCACCCACCACCATCGTGGGCCCGTGTGGGCCCTCCGTTCAGGGTACATCGGGGAGATCTTTCGCGTTGGTGCATGAGCGCAAGTAACACAAACTCAATGGATGTGTCAACAACACTGCCCTCAAGGGAAGTTTGGTGGGGAGGGGGGGGGACACGTACTTAGGAAGACGACGTTTCGGACAATGGCCCTTCTTCAAAGCAGACTTGACGGTGGCTGCAGTTCGTGTGTGGAGAGGCAGCTCGCAACCACCAACCCGTTCGGACACCGCTCCGGTCTCGGTGGACCCCACTCACTCCCATCGGTGTACTCTGTGCATAGTACGTACTGTATACAGTACTGTATATAGTACGTACTGTACATAGTACAGCACTGCTTAGCGCACTACGCTAACCACTGCGCCCACCGCTCCTCACGGGCCACCAGCAACGCGACACAGACGCGGAGTCGGCGCGTCACAAGTCACGGGCCTGGGTCCACGTCTTGGTCAGGACGTTCACTCCACGTTCCCTCCACGTTCAGGCAAATGCCACCCAGCAAGGACCCCCCCCCCTCGTCTCTTCCACTCCACCTCTCAATGAGCAACCCGCACAGACCAAGACGCGCGTTGACAACTCGTGCCTGTCACGGCTCCCATGGTGCCGTCTTGATTTGAAGCTTTCGTGAGTGCAGGAATCCACACTCTGTGGTTCATTCGGTAAAGTTACGTCGGTATAAGATAAACTAAATCACGACGTTTCGGGCGCAACACGAGCGCCCTTTCCCACCTGATGACGGACGCGTGTGAATGCGCCCGACACGTCGTGATTTATTATATACCGACGTGACTTTATCGAAAGAACCAAAGAGTACAGTTCTGATAGTGCTGTTTGTTGCTGGCCTCTTAACGCCCGTGTGCGTGCTCCACAAACTGGTAAATGAAAGTAACACGGGGGGTGGTGGTGGGGGGGGGGCCCGGCTTGCGTTCACTCACCCCGTGCGGGGCCCCGATCGCCACGGCTCCGCCTGCGCCCGCACCGTGAGAGACACGACGACCACGAACACCGCCACTGCCACCACCGCGAACTCCCGCGGCCAGAGTCGCCCCCGCCGCGTCCCCACCATGTCGCCCTGCTGGGCCGAGCCACCCGGCCCCGACTGGGGCGCCTCGCGCGCGCGCGCCGGGGTTACCCCCCAACTCCTCCTCCCACCGCCCTTAGTAAGATGGCGGTCACGGGAAGCTTCATGCATCTAGCTGGGGGTGGAACCCCCTTAGTAAGATGGCGGTCACGGGAAGCTTCATACATCTAGCTGGGGGTGGAACCCCCTTAGTAAGATGGCGGTCACGGGAAGCTTCATGCATCTAGCTGGGGGTGGAACCCCCTTAGTAAGATGGCGGTCACGGCAAACGTCATGCATCTAGCTGGGGGTGAAACCCCCTTAGTAAGATGGCGGTCACGGCAAACTTCATGCATCTAGCTGGGGGTGAAACCCCCTTAGTAAGATGGCGGTCACGGCAAACTTCATGCATCTTGCTGGCGGTGAAACCCCCTTAGTAAGATGGCGGTCACGGCAAACTTCATGCATCTAGCTGGGGGTGAAACCCCCTTAGTAAGATGGCGGTCACGGCAAACTTCATGCATCTTGCTGGCGGTGAAACCCCCTTAGTAAGATGGCGGTCACGGCAAACGTCATGCATCTTGCTGGGGGTGAAACCCCCTTAGTAAGATGGCGGTCACGGCAAACTTCATGCATCTAGCTGGGGGTGAAACCCCCTTAGTAAGATGGCGGTCACGGCAAACTTCATGCATCTTGCTGGCGGTGAAACCCCCTTAGTAAGATGGCGGTCACGGCAAACGTCATGCATCTAAGGGTTGGAACCCCCTTAGTAAGATGGCGGTCACGGAAATCGTCATGCATCTAAGGGCGTGGAAACTCCTTATTAAGATGGCGGTCACGGCAATCTTCATGCATCTAAGGGCGTGGTACCCCCTTAGTAAGATGGCGATTATAGCAATCCTCACGCTTTTCAGCGGTGAACTCCCTGAATAAGATGGCGGCACCGGCAAACTTCGCGCAAAATCGCCATCTTACTAAGGGGTGGAGGTCCGTGACGACACCGCGAGCTCCCCCCCCCCTACCCAATATGGCGCCCCCTCCGTGCTGTGAGTCGTCCGTGTGAGTGTGCGGGGCTCCACGCGTCCCACCCTCGCCGCGATCGCAGCTCGCCAGAAATTAGCGGGAGAGCGATTCGAGCTTTAGTCAACCGCACCGAGAGACGGACTAGCGGCTCGCCAACCATGGCGGTCAACGTCTCGCTCACCGTGAACCGGGCCCTGTTGGACCCCAACTTTGAGAGCTACCGACTCTCCCTGGACCCCATCCCCACCTACAGCGTGCAGCTGCAAGAAGGTAACCGAGTCGCTCGCTGAGCTGATGATCAATTCCGCTGCTCTGGGGACCGAGCAGGTGGACCCTGTGAGATGGGCACAGCGCCAAGTCGCGGGCATTGCGAGTTGCACTTGAGCAATGGTACATCTCACTCTCTCTCTCTCTCACTCACTAACCCTCTCACTCTCTCTCACTCTCTCTCGACCCTCTCACCATCTCTCTCACTCTCTCACGTTCTCACCCTCTCGCTCTCTCGCCCTCACGCTCTCACTCCATATTCTCTTACCCTCTCACCCCTCTCACGCCAACACACAACTACGATGGGACTACGAGTGAACCTCTGTTCAAATGCCCGTGTGTGTCCAGCTCCTTTGTCAACCCACTGCTGGATGAGGTCGCTGCCCCCCCGCTGTTGTGCGTGTCGTGGAGTTCGTTTGACCATACTTCAGCACCCATCCCAGATGAGACCTATACTTGCAGCTGTTGTGGCAGGACCTGCTTGTCCCGCATAGGCCTCTTCAGCCACCAGCGTGCCTGCAGAAGACGTGGATGTCCTTCCTAGATCTTCGTTCGCGAAGCCAAGCCATGATGACTTCACCACCGCGCTGCCCAGTGAGGTGGTGAAGTAACAACAACAATGCAACTTCGCTGCACTGCCCTGTGCTGCCCAAGATATCGCCCCGCAGTCTATAACAGCCCCTGGTACGTGGCGGTAGCCAAGGCAAGCACCTTAATCCAGGCGCTACCTGCTTAGCTTCTGTCCCGGGGGATTCGCTCGGTAGGCCACGTGGACTCACCCCTGTCACATTTGATAAATGTGCCACGCTCCCACCCGCCTGGTGTATTTTGGGGTTATTTGTATGGCTTTCAATATTTAGAGCTCCCATCAAAACCTCGTTGTATGCGGGACCTGGTATATCGACCCGAAACAACCAAGATAAACATATAGTGCTCGGGAACTGCCAGCTTTTCAAAGGCAAGGAAACCTCTCTGTTAGATGTTTTGTAAATGTACATTTAGATAGTTTTGCATTGAACTAGGACCGATATCTCACAGAGGACACTTGCTAACACACATCTCTGGCAGTTCACCAGCTGTCGTTTAAACAAGCCAGATTCTGATAGAGACGCTGCATATATTGAAAACCCGTCCAGAGTTTGCTTGTACTAAATCAATGCTCCTGAAATTATGCACTCCCAGATGGCCGTGTGTGGCTGATGGGGTGTAATAAAAAAAAATGTTTTATGTAGGGAGATGTAATGGGAAGAAGTAAGTGTGTTGTCTGCTTAATGTATTAATCTCTTTGGTTATTTCGGTAAAGTCACGTACAAAATCAAATCAAATAGTAATAGAATACGACGTTTCTGTTGCAACACAAGCAACCATCATCAGGTAAGAATGAATGATGAACACAGACACGGAAACAACATAGGCAGACACACGTGCAGAGAGAGACACGCACCAAGACAAACAGGAGGGCAACGACTCTGTGCATTGCATTACACTTCTTAATTTTACTAAATTTGCTTTCTCAAAATTTCGATGTCTTGCTCTAAACCAGGGGTGTCCAAACCTTTTGCAAAGAGGGCCACATTTGATAAAGTGAAGATGCCCGGGGGCCAATAGTTCCTTTTGATATTTTTTAACCACAAAAGTTACGTGGAAATACACACTTATAAAACAATTTTCATTGTCACAATTACCTTTATTTTTCAATTGACAATGTAAGCAAATATAAGCCACTCGAGCAGACGTGAACAACTCTAAAAACACAATTCTGCCTTTCATTCAGTCAGATAACATTGAACAAACTGTATAGAATACCTTAAATTTCCATGAGTTAAATATCTTTGCCTCATGAACATTTCAAACAGGAGTTATACATAATGCAAAGTGGTCTGTTATCATTAAACTTTAAATCAAGTGAATTTTGCCCTTGTCTTTTACAACATCTTTCAGAAAGCAATAGTTTGTGTCACATCTACAGGTACATAACACCAACAGTTATAACCAAATCTTATTCAATAGTTTAATAAAACAAGTGCCATAAGTCCAAGTGCATTAGTGTGCTTTAGGCTTTTCACTGTTAATAGTGACAGATGTTACCGTTCAAAACACTCAATTTCAGATTGATCAAGGAACAGATAACTTGCTGACACTAATGAGAAGGGTGATACTGAGATCTAGATTTCAGTAAAGAGACCAGGTCTGGCTTGAGGACAGTGGTTGAGATGCGTAAAATGCCACGCAAGTGGGAGTCACTCATCCTTGACCTCAATCGGTTCTTGTTTAAGTTCATGACTGAGAATGTTTGCTCACACAAATATGTGGAGCCGAATAAGCTCAGTATTTTCTTAGCGAATGACCGCATTTCTTTTTTTGCAGTCGCCATGGCAGAAATGACTCGGGAAGGGTTTGCGGCACGGATACAGAGCCGGATAGAATTATAATGGTGCTGCCACCGTGTGGTGAAAGGAGGAATTACATCTTTAAAGTTTTATGATTTATAAGACCGAAGCTGTGGGCCGTATGAAATCTGACCGCGGCCCGTGATTGGCCCGCGGGCCGGACTTTGGACATGCCTGCTCTAAACCACTGTCTCTCCTCCGGCCACTGTGGTCCGGAATTCCACGCTGCTCCTTGTCCCCTCGTCTGTCTGCTGCGCCCCTCGTTTTGTTCGCCTCCCCATCCTCTCTCTACTTAAGGTCTCGGCACAGAGTCGTCTTTCTGTTCGTCTTGGTGTGTCTCGCTCGGTGTGTCTTTGTGTGTGCCTCTCTCTGCACGTGTCTGCCTGTGTTGTTCCCGTGTCTGTGTTCATCATTGTGTTGCAACAGAAACGTCGTATTCTATTATTATTTGATTTTATTTTCTACTTGACTTTACCGAAAGAACCAAAGAGTAATTCCTGCAGTCACGAAAGCTTCGAATCTAGTTCAATGTGTTAATGTTGGAACCACCAGAAGCACGTGGCACGTGCTGAGGCCACCAGGTGGCAGCCGAGTCACAGAGGGGGCTTTTGTAGATCATCGTCCGTGCAACCCGAGCATAGCACCTCATGGGGGGAAGCGTGTTATCAATATTAAGTGATGATGATTGGTTGGATATAGTTTAATTGTTTCCCTTCACTCGAAAGACTCTGAGTTTCTGCAGACGTTCATATGTTTGCAATGTTACAATTAATATTTGAATTGGAGCGAATATCTTCTGACTTGAATGGGTTACACTGGCAGGACTTGGCTGGTGTTGTAGGCGTGGAGCTGCGAGGTGTGGCGAGGAGATGGCAGTGCTGATGGTCGCCCCCTCGTACACAGCGTCCTGGCTTCTCTCTTGATTCTCTGGCTTCCTCTCACACGAAAGCAAATGTCAATTTCGAAAATTAGCCAAAAACCGCATTGTAGCAGGACCCTGCAGTAAAACAGTCGTTGGACTCGGGGAGTCTTCCGTGGGTAAATGCACATTATTATCATCAGTATTATATACGCGCTTATTTTGTGGCTATAGCAACGAAGCGGGCGCAAGCAGCTCTGCCTCGCTCCGTGCAATCTTGTGCCCGCATCTCACTCTGCCTCCAACTCGAGCCGTTACCATAGCAGCAGCGGCGGCAGTGGCACCACTGCACGCAGCTATGTTAAACGATTAAGAATCTTCGCCAATATTAAATTGGAGAGCACCGGTGGTCGGTTTTAATTTACTCGGCAGATAGAGGGACGGGCGAGGGGGCACGTGGCTCGGATCCAGCCCCAGACGGGCACGTGGCACTTGAGCTCTCTTCACCACAGTGGCCCAGTGATTTGGCAGAATTGTTTGGCAACCCCCAATCATTATTAATTATAATTCAGCTTGTTTACCCAGGAAGGTTTCACTGAGTCTCAGGACAATTTTTTCAGGAGGGCCCTGCCAATGTTGAAGCAGTAGGGAGCAATGTTGCCGTGTTTAATCCCAATTGAGTAAATTTGTAGGTAATTTTTCAGCATTAGCGCGTTTGGCCAATACCAGTTACATTGTGTGGGCATTATTTTTTAAATGTGGCACAGAGGCTCAAATAAGTTTTGTGTGCATGTGTGACGCGTGAAGGAGTCCAACTGCTTGCCACAGCTGGCACCATAGGCGGTATATCCACCAGTCATTGCAGTCGGTGAACCCATAACTCCTTGTGTCTGTGCCGTGACCTCTTGCTGGCATCCATCCTCCGCACTTCAACGGGTGCAGCTCGCCGCAGCGTTGGTGGCGATGTCAGCGTCACCTCGTTGGGCATGGCAGCTGCTGTTGTTGTTGTGTGGTGTGCTATGATGCATCAATTCATAGATTCATATTGATTCCCATGCTCAGCATATATATAAACATATATATAAACCACTTTGCATATCCTGTGTGTGAGCAGGGATTATTTTTACGTACATTAGGCAGCCTCGCAGTCAATTAAAATAACACAAAGGCAAAAATCCCCCGTATAACCTTAACAAACTGTTGGGGCAAGTGCTGTTAGCGATCACCTGTTAAGGCCGGCACGGGGGTGGGTGGCCAGCACCATGTTCAGCCACCTTTCTCTCCCCATTGGTGATGTTTAAAAATCACAAAAAGTACTCATTTCAGGCTGAGTCGACCTAATGGAGGCCCAGGACTGGTTCAAATATTCGCCACTGTTAGTGTCCACGAGCGGGAATTGAACTCGGGTCGCCGCGTTCGTAGCGCAGTGCACTCGCACACACGCATGCACTCGCACACTTACACACACGGACACACACGTACACACTCGTACACACCACACTCTCTCACCGTCGCCATCCTCTGCTCAGTTCTTCTTCCAGCACCATCGCGGCGTGGATGTGCGGCGTTGGCCATGAATGGAAATCGAACTGGGTTCACCGGGTTCGTACAACAGCACGCTAACCACTATGCCACCATTCCCTACTTACGAAATAAGTATAAGGTTTGACACACACATGCATCTGAATGCACCATCACCACCAATCGTAGGATGACAAATCTCAAGGTAGAACTCTCCGGAGCGACGCGACTCGCAACGTGATTCAACACTTCCTCCTCTCTACACCAAGGACCGTGGTCACTGTGGGGCGTTGTTTCTCCGTGGCGGCCCCCGCCGTGTGGAATGTGGTCATCATCATCCCACTGTCGCTGCACATTCGCAGCAGCAGCAACGTTCGGTCTGCACTGACTTCTAAGAGATGCTTAAAGGCCCCCCGCCTCATTTGTCTGGATTTTTATGGGCATTGAGCCAGGCTGTCCGCTTCAGAATCATGGTCACATACATATATATGTGTTTGTGAAATATTGTGCACGTTATAAATCACTGCATTTATTTATTTAAAGTGTCACGGTGGAATATTACGAGCGTTTTCCCTTTTGCGGATTACGGTGCTAAATCGGTTGACGTGCTACTCCACGGTAAAGAAGCCACTGTTATAGTTAAACGCACAGTTGTCCACATCGTTGACATGTCTGAAACGTACATCCGGAATATCGCGGACTGCCTTCGATTAAAATCGAGCGCTCTTTTCACGCGTGAAAGCTGCTGGAGCAGACACAGTTTGTACGAGACAGAAGGCAAAAAAAAATAAAATAAAACATGATACAGTAAAAATGAAATTAAAGTTTGGAGTACCGCAGAATGGTGGCTACTGAGTCGTGACGATCGATGGTATCGCACCAAGGCTGGTGCACGCACGCACACCGTGCCACTCAACCGATTTGTCACTTTTCATCTCTTGCCCCTCAGTCAAAGGAAAAGAGACGGGTGCACAGCTCGCGCGGGTGAGTTAGACTCCACCTCTCGGTGCCACAGATCCTACATGAGTCTGCAGGTCTCTTTGCGAGTCTGTGCACCTTTATGTTGGTTTACGGGTGGCTATGTTAGTCAATGGTGATCAGGCTGAGACCATCGACTTCACTGCACTTGAGAACTTGGAACCTGGAGCTGAACCCAGAAACTCAGCGGTGCCGACTCGGCATCTCTGACCTGCCACCTCGGCTGGCTGCGTGTCGCTGTGCTACCAGCACCACCGCGACTGCACCATCCGTGGTTTCTGGTGCGGCTGTCCGGTCAGCGGTGGCAGCATGGAAGGGGGCAGGGGACGGGGTGGGGGCGGTTGCTTTGTCGCTAAATCTGCGATTTGTTTTTATCTGCACGCGGCAGCGTTCTTTAAATGTAATTTGAAAAGCCTCTCGAATGGCAGATTTGTCTCCAATCAAAAGAGCTGCGATCCCGCTTGAATAAACATTGCACGCATGAATATGTAACGCGGCCCTCATGCTGCTGAGAATTAGCTAAGCTTTAAAGCTCCCTAGTGGGGGGGGAGCGGCAGGGGGGGGCAGTGATGAGGTGTGCGAGGCATCGCCGGTATGAGGTTCTGCACCCACGGCTTGCGTCTCGGTAACCCGTGTGACAGAGCCGTGGCATCGCCATCGCCAGCCATACTCTGTCCATTGGGGTTTCCAAGTGGCCCAGTGGCCAGAGTGCCAAGCCGGCAAAGCTGAAATGCAGCGTCTCAATTTTCACAGCTGCCCACTATGTAACATCTGGGCTCTCAAGTGTGGGGAGTCGATGGTTTCAGGATGGTCACCAATGGAGACCTGTAGATTTGACAAGTGGAAATAATTGAAAACTCCACTCCCAAAGCTCGAAAATTGAGCAGCAGCGCAAGGCGACGCTGCTGGTGTCATCTGCACACCGCACTCCCAGTCTCGTGCCGCACTGTGGCGGTAACCACCGCGGCGTTGGGCTGCACGTTCCAGACTCTGCTTGCAATTCGCAGTGATTTTGGTGGCCGATTATTCAAACCTTCCTTTGTATTGATATTATTATTTAATATTCTAAAAGCAAAACATCAATAACTTTACGGAAGTCGCAGGGTATTTGTAATTAAGACGGGCATGCCAGGGCATCCCACCCCTGAATTAGCACTGTATTTTACAAGTTCTGGGATGTCAAATTCCAGGACTGATTCTTCGGCACGTGGTGGTACACTGCTCACTGCGAGACTCTCAAACAACATTTCTTCGTCTTTTGACAACACAATGCCATCATATTTAATGACACACCGGTGTGCGCAGCATTGCGTGGACATGCCTTGTCCAGACCACTGGCTCGCAAGAACTGAACGTGTGGTCATGTTGTGGTTTAAAATCACCGGCTCAATGAGTTGAGAAAATGTGGCCACATCCCAACAACAAGCGGCGGTGCAACGGACACAACGTTAGTCCGGCTCCGTCCTCATTAGGGATCTTCAGTACAGTATGACCATCAGTGTTCACTGCTACCGTGTCCCTCTGCCATCCGCAGCACAACTGGATTTTGGAGAGAGGGGGGAGGATGAGGAGATGGCTGACCTGCCGTCATCGCCGTGTGTGCGCAGGTGTGGACGAGGTGGAGCTGTCGGAGGACCTGTACACACGCGACCACGTGCGCGTCTACGGCATGCGCAACCACCTGGTCGCCGACCCCTGGGACGCGACATCGGTCTACTACGTGGACCGTGCCGGGCGCGTGCAGCGCGTGCGCGTTGCGCTGGTGCGTGACAGGCGATGAGTCGTGTTTCGTTAATTGCGACGCAGTTGGTTATATGCGAGTTATTTTTAGTTAACTGTGGCAAGTCTTGTTGAGTTAATTATGATTAGTCATGTTTAGTGATTCGCTATGATTCGCAGTTGGTTAAACGCGACCAGCCGTGTTTAGATAATAGGTACCAGCTTGAATCTATCCGTGCTTCGCTGGCTCTGTCGCCCGCCAGGACACGTACCTGGGAACGCCGGTGCCCGTGTTCCGGCTGGCGCGGGAGGTGGCGGGGAGCCCCGGGCGCGTCAGCACGTCCATGCACTTCCTGTCGGAGGAGCGGGCGGCACTGTGCGACGGCGCAGGGACGCTGCTCGTGCTGCACACGGGTGCTCGCGCCGTGGAGACCGACGCTGCGTGGGAGGTGAGCGCTACCGCAAGCCACTCGTGCTGCGAGCTAAGTATGCGTGCGTGCGCGCACGTGTATGGTAAGTGGTCGACTCCACCTTGATTGAGTACTTGGCGTGGTGTGTAACAAACATCGCCACTCGGGAGACACGGGCGGCCAAGCGTGGTGCTGGCCACCCACCCCCTCGTGTGCCATGCCGGCCTTCATAGGTTCTCCCTTACAGCACTTGTCCTAACAGATGGTAGCATTCTCGCGGCCCACCTATTAAGTGCCTCATTGTACAACTAATACCGTTACTTCGTCATTTTTGGATATCGCGTATTTTCGATTTCAAATGTGTAAATCGCATCCAAAATAACGGTCCTTTTAAGGGCCAAAATTATCAGTCAAAGAAGAGTGGGACCAACATTACGAGTGACGAACTTAACGTGGAAGGCCTCTCACGAGCAAAGTGTGAGGTGCTCGCCAAGTGTTTACATCAAGAACACATTGACGTTGTAGCACTCCAGGAAACCCACGCTGAAGATAAACGACTTGTGAATTATAAAATCAGCAGATATGACATAATTCCACCATTAACCATCCGAAATACGGCCTCGCCACTTACATCACACTACGGGGTGACAAGAAGTCACGACCAATGAAACATGAACCATTACCATCAGAATAGGTCATGTGTCCATGACCACTGTGGATAAACCGCCGAAGAATCCCTGGCCAACTCCAATGATCCCTATTACAGCACATCCATCGGTATATGTGGGTGACCTTAATAGCCACCACACACAATGGGGCTATTCCACAAATGATGAAGCAGGAGATCAACTGACTGACTGGTCGTCCATAAATGATGTTTGTGATTTTCGACCCTAAACAGAGGGAGTCTCCACTCTGCTCGATGGGGGAGCACAATCCAGATCTCTGCTTTGTGTCCAAAGACCACCATGGTCTCCCACCCTCCGCGACAAGGAAAATCCGAGGACCATTCCCCAGAAGCCAACACCGACCAGCAATCGTCCACATTGGACTCTAAATTACGATGATCACACCCAAACCATTTGCTCGCTGGAACTTCCGGAAGGCAGACTGGTCGTCCTTCCAGGGCAAAACAGAAATCGCGCTGCAAACCATTGACCCGGTGCCGCATAGCTACAACAGTTTTGCCAACGCCATCATCGAAGCGGCCACCAACAATATCCCTAGAGGCCACGGAAAGCGATACACTTCATGCTGGAATCTGCAGAGCGGTGAACTCCTGAAAGCGTTCAAAAGAACTCGTGACGAGACAAAGGCATCAGCACTATTAGAGGTTCTAAATTCGGCCAGACAACAGCGTTGGCGAAAAACATTTGGAGATTAACTTTGCACACTCCGGCCGCAAAGCGTGGAATCTTCTTTACCATCTTGGCGCCAACGTACCACCTATAAAAAAAAAAGTGCGCAAGTCACTGCCAACCAAATCGCCTCTCGCCTCCTCACCTGCACAAAAGCCGCAATGAAAAAGCAACACAAACAAGACGTGCGCAAACATCTCACTGCAACCTTAAGGAGCCTACCGACAAGCTCCACGATCTCCCGTCCATACTCAAGGGAAGAGATTGCTGACGCTCTTCTGGCCACCAAAGCCAAAAAAAACAGGGCGATGACAACATCTATCCCAGAATTCTTAAGGACTTGGGACCTGTCGGCCAAGACTGGCACGCGGCCTTGTTTACCACCGTCCATTTCGGTGGCACAATCCACAGAGCCTGGAAGGGAGCAAAGGTCACGGCCCTGCTGTGAAACCTGGATAGCCAGAAGATCAGGCCTCAAGTTACAGGCCTATCTTACTGCTGTCGACGGATGGAGCGCACGTGGCTGACACGCATTGCGCCCACAGTTGAGCCACACCTGCCCGTCGAACAATCATCAAAATAGCAATCTGTGCATATATGCATGGGATGAATGAACACAAACATATACTATCAATGATATGTACAACAATAGATATATTAGAGTGAGCTTTGTCGAGTGTATGGTATGTAAATACAGTGTGTCTAAACACTATAAATTGGAAGCGTCCAGTGATCAATGTCTCTTTATACATAGGACAGCAGTGTTGACTGTGTATGTCTGTATGTGTGTGCGTGAGTAAGGGTGTATGTGTGTGTGTAGTGGAGCGGTTAGCGCTCTGCGCTACGAACTGGTGACCCGGGTTCAATTCCCGCTCACGGCCAACACCAGAAACGATTATCTGAACCGGTCTTGGGCCTCCCCTAGGTCGACTCAGCCTCAAATAAGTACCTGGCGCGGTGTGTAAATATCGCCGCTAGGGAGACAAATGCGGCCGGGCGTGGTGTTGGCCACCCACCCCCTCGTGTGCCGTGCCGGACTTTATAGGTGCTCGCTAACAGCACTTGCTCTTAAAGTCAGTTAAGGCTATACGGGAGCTCTGTTTTTTTATGCGAGAGACTGCGTGTGTGCGTGTGTGTGTGTGCGCTTGTGTGTGTGTTTTTTGTGTGAGTGTGGGTGAAGAGGACAGGGCAGACATACAGCCAGTGATGGCTTTTCAACAGTCTGGTGGCCTGGTGGTAGAAGCTGTCTCGGAGTCTGTTGGTCCGAGATATTTGCAGCTTACTGCTGGAGCGGCAGCGAGTGCGAGCGTGACAGGAGTGGCGGACATTACGTGTGTGTTGACGTGCGATGACTTGCTGAAGAGATTTGAAAGTGGGATGCGGTTCTGGAGGAAGGTTCCTTACCCCTGGGTGTAGACTCGCCTCTCCACCGGTCACTCCCACGCTCGTTGTCGTTGACTGGGCAGTACTGCCGGCTATATCGCTGCAACGTGACTTGAGCAGGGGTCAGCAACCTGTGGGTCCGGGGCTGCGTGCGGCTCTTTAAGGACCGCTTTGGTCATGTTATTTAATAAGAACCACCATCTCATAATCACCGTACGCATTGCGGCTCTTGAAATACTGAGTTTTATTTACAGAATTCGAAAAAATGGCTCTTATTTTGGTTGCCGACGCCTGCACATGAGGGAGCAAATTTGATGTACGTCACGTTAAATCCGCGTTCACGGGATGTTCAGTCTCTGAATTGTAAAATATTTAGAGGAGAAAATTAACGATGGTTAAGTACTGTAGGGTATTTTTTATTAACAAAAATTTGTGGAATTCCTAAGCGTGATTTCATTTTCGTCTTTGGTCCGAAATTCTTTCCATGGGAATGCATCTTCAATTCTGTAATGGAAGTCAATAGAGAAACAGGGTTCGATCTGCAGAATGCCGCTTTACAGAACTTTTCAGCAATGTATCTGTTCTGTATGTCGAGGGATGCCCATACATCAGTGTGATGCCATAGGTTGCACCGGGTGAGTTACTGCGTGCATATTTAATGGAGTGAGTGCGTGCGTGAGACTGAGTGAATGAATGAGTGTGTGAGTTAGTGAATGAGTGAGTGAGTGAATGAGTGCGTGCGTCACTGTGTGCACGAGTGCATGAATGCGCGAGTGCGTGTGCGAGCGCAGTCGCAGTGGCGGCAGCAGAGCAATTAGCGGCGCTGTCCGCAGGGGCTCGTGTTTAATTACCGACGCGCCGTCACAGCCACCGCTCGATAATCAGTACCGTTGGGTGGGGGGGCGGGGGGAGGACGGGGGGGCGGTGGGGGGGCGGTGGGGGGGGTACGGGGAGGCGGTGGGGGGCACGGAGACTCCGCGCTTTGTCTCGTGCCGCCCGGGGGGAGACTGTGTTAACTCGATTAGGGCGCGCACCGTGTGGATCCGCCGCTAATCGCGCCATTTATTATTTATTATTCCCCCCGAACATGAAAAGTGAAACCACGCGCTCAGGCGTGCCGGGCCGCCACCGGGAAGGGCGCGTGCGGGTGGGCGGGCGAGCGGGCGGCGGCGCGCGTTCGGCGATCTGATTGTGCCGATCGCCTCTTTCGCAACGCTGCGGTGCATCGTCCCGCCTGCGGTAACGATGCTAGGATACTCGCGCAATTTGTAACACGCACCATGTTACACAGACACGAGTAAGCGTGACGGAGGCACGGAGCCACGTGCAGTGTCACTTGAAAGCCAGGGGAAAGAGGAGGGGGGGCTTTTAAGTTTCTCTGCTCATGTTGCTGCTGTGATAGTTGCAGCAGCAGCGGAACGGTGATGATGGCCGTGTTCCAGATGGCGGTGGCTTCCACGGAGAAATGACGTCCGGTAGTGGCGGTCCTGGTCCTTAGTGTAGAGGAGGAGGATGAGGTTGTGAGTCGCTGTTCTGCTGCTGCTGCTGTGGAAGATGTCACTGTGAGCTGCAGTGCAGGCTGACAGCAGCGAGGAGAGACACGGTGGACGACCGGAGGCACGGTGGTGGCACAGACAATCTGAGATCTTACAGCTGACCCTGCTGCTGGCGATGGTGGGAAGCCAGTGGAGGAGAGACTGGAGGCAGGAGATCTTATATAGCCAGCCTTGCTGGCGATGGTGAGGAGACAGTGGAGGGAGCTGAGGGAGGCGGGGGGTAATGCTGAGTACAACCCTAGCGAGATGGTTTCGCGACCGTTGCAGTTTCTTGGTTACTCGATGGAAGGTCGAGGACGGAATTGCAATCCTGTAGTCGAGGCGAGATCTCACTGCGCTGCCGGTGAGGAGTGACGGGAAGAACTCACTACGTCGAACGTATACGCACCTACTCACATAGATCCGTATGCCAGCAACGTGGTGCACGTGTGCCGTGCGCTGCAGGTGGTGTATAGCGGTGCGGTGAGCACACCCTCGCTCGTGGTGGACGGGCTGCAGAGAGCCGGCGCCGCTGGAGCCGTGCTGGAGCTGCTGCTGCTGCGCGTGGAGCGCGACCCGGCGCCCTCCAGCAAGAGCGGCTTCCACAGCGCGCTCGAGTGGCTCACGCTGGAGCCAGACGAAGGTAGCACCTCTCGCCCAGCCACCAGCACTACCCATAGCCCAGCCGCGAACACTGCCCAGTCCTGTGTGGCTACACGTTACGAGTTGACGTGATTACTCTCGCCACCACTATCCCCATCACTAACACCTTGGTTAGCCCTACCTCGAACTCAACTGCAAACCCAACTGCTAGTCCAATCACTAACATTATTGCTGGCACCATCACTAGCATCAAAGACAAAAGATCCCCAGTATAGCCTTAACCAACTCTTAGGAAAGTGCTGTTAGCAGGCACTTAGGAAGGCCGGCACGGGACACGAGGAAGTGGGTAGCCAGCACCACTCCGGTCAGCCTTTGTCTCCCAAGTGACGCTGTTTACCTATCGCACTACGTATTCAGTTGAGCCCGAGTCGATCTAGGGGAGGCCCAAGACCGATTCAGATAATCGTTACTGGTGTTGAACGTGAGCAGAAATCAAACTCCGCTAGCCCCACCACTAGGTGGTGCCTACCGCCCGCCCGGGTCTCACCGTGACTCTCCTCTCCCATCCACGTGGTGGGGCCGGCAGGAGTAGTGGGGCCGGCGCGCTTCTCGGTGTCTCGGCGGCGGGAGCTGGCGGGGCCCTCGGCACCATTCTACGTCGCCCTGGAGCCATGGGGTGCCGGCATCGTGGTCGCGGCTGACAAGGCCCTCCGTGTGACAAGCGACTCGGCGCGGCCGGTCGCGGAGGAGGAGCAGGTGGAAGTAAAGGAGGAGGAGGAGGAGAAAGAGGAGGAGGAAGAGGAGAAGGAGCTGGGCGTGGACGACGTGAAAGGTGCGGATTTCATGCGGCGTACTGTCCCACACGGTGTAAGCTGCATGGTGCCACGATCATCGAGCACTTTGCGTCAGAGGCAGGCGTCCCGCATTCTGTAAAAAAAACTGTGGGAGAATTTGTTTTTATTTCAGCAGCCTGCCGCTTAAATTGGCAGGGATGGCGTGTGTGTCTTGCACATCTGCGCGATCGCCAGGCGATTGGGGCCAGCGGCGAGGGGGCAGCGGCGAGGGGGGCAGCGGCGAGGGGGCAGCGGCGAGGGGGGCAGCGGCGAGGGGGCAGCGGGGGGGCAGCGGCGAGGGGGCAGCGGCGAGGGGGCAGCGGCGAGGGGGCAGCGGCGAGGGGGCAGCGGCGAGGGGGCAGCGGCGAGGGGGCAGCGGCGAGGGGGCAGCGGCGAGGGGGCAGCGGCGAGGGGGCAGCGGCGAGGGGGCAGCGGCGAGGGGGCAGCGGCGAGGGGGCAGCGGGGAGGGGGCAGCGGGGAGGGGGCAGCGGGGAGGGGGCGTGGCGTTCGGCGTGAGATGTCGATACGCCCCTCGTGCTCGGCTGAATTAATTTTCTGTTTCGCTCTCAAGAACTTCTCGGGAACCGATCCAGCCTCCCCCCCACCCCCAAACGTGGCAACGCACTCTCCCTTTATCCTTGTTGGGCCGCGGCTTCCCGCTGCGAGTCGATTGATCGTGATATTTTTTGCTTCTAAACGTGTTGTGAAACGTGATTTGTTTTTTGTTGAGCGGCATGGAGTTTTTCTCCTTTCCCATTTTTTTTCTCATTTGGAAAGAATTAATTTGTAAAAAACGAAAAATAATTTGCGGGCGCCGAGCCCTGGTTGGGGAAGTGGTTGCAACGGCGTGGGCCGGCGAGGCAAGGATCCGGTGACCCGGCACCGCCCAACGCACCGAGAAAAAAACTAAAAACCTTCGCAGGACAAAGTGACCCCGGAGTGGTGCGTGGCGCGCGAGCTGACAAATAAACCATGGAGTGGAGTGCGACGCACGACTCCCCGGCGGTGGGGAGACGTGAGCCCGAGCGCTGCCTGCGTCGCGTCATCGCACTGTCGTCTCCGGAGAGCAGTCGCACGTCCTCCCTTGGTGGGATAGCGTCGCCCGCTGCCGTCGATGTTTGCTGTATGCCGCGCGATGGCGTTCATAATCTCCATCGCATCGTGCACGCGAGCGCGATGTTTGTCATCAGCTTCGCCACGTTCATCGCTGGTGACGTAGGTGGCGTAGGGCCGGGGAAGGAGTGTCGGTGGCATCATTGGTCCATTTCACCGTTGCTCTCGCTCCCCTTCATCTCCCGCGACACGATTTGAGCTGCGTCTGCGTCCCCAAGGGGTTTTGTCAATCCCGGGAAAAAAGGGGGTCGCTCGCTAAAGGGACGATTAACCCTGCTCGCTCGCTCGCTTGCTCACGCGCCCTCACGTGCTCTCCCCACACCCCCCTCGCTCTCGCTCTATGCACCATCTCCCCAGGCTCCAGGCTGCCAGCCAGCAGCGCTCGTAGCTTCCAGGGACCAAAATAAGAGAAAGGAGCCGAGGGGCCGTGTAACGATCCATCGATTGATCCGCCACGATTGTTCAACTGTCATACAGCAAACATTCCTTTGGTATGCGGAGCGGGTTGCAAAGTGCAGCCCCATGGTGTGTGGATAGAAGGTCGCTTGAAGGGATTTCAGGGGTAGCTCTGTGATATCCGCTTCCAGGGGCCATTGTCTAACAACTATAACACTTTTTTTTGCAGGTGAGGCCCACTGAGCTATGTAACAAATGATAGCTCAACAAAGTGGCTTATCACATGGAAATGTCGCTGCTAAATTCTTTAAATGCATGATTCTAAATGTGGAGGATAAAACCG
Source organism: Lethenteron reissneri (assembly GCF_015708825.2). Taxonomy (NCBI): domain Eukaryota; kingdom Metazoa; phylum Chordata; class Hyperoartia; order Petromyzontiformes; family Petromyzontidae; genus Lethenteron; species Lethenteron reissneri. The sequence goes on from NC_083827.1 coordinate 10,343,301, forward strand.
GTGGACCCAGAGAAAAATCCACGCAATGGTGGGGGAAACATGCAAACTCCAATTATACAGCAGACGTCAGGGTCGAGATCTGTATTCTAGGCAAATATAGTTAACATATCACCACCATGGCATCCCATTATGATGATGACCAGTTTGTGCAGTCACCCGTGACGAGGCTGGGACTACCAACTCGCCGCACTCAAACCCGGTTTACGTCGCGAGCGGCTGACTCCGAATTCGAACGCGGGTGGTGATCACGGCGGCTCCATGAGCGATGAGACGCAGACAAGCCGCGGTGACCGTCGCCGCCGCTACGGACCCGCGCGGGCGACGTCTCTCTCCCGCGAGGGACCCGTCGTGTCCACTGTCATGTGAACGGGCTCTCATCCTGCCTGTAGATAGAGGGATGTCGCTCGCCTCAGATTAACCGCACACCTGCACCAGATGCTTGCTGTTTGGGGCAGTCGGCTGCCTTTTTTATTCGAGATATTCTCGATGGCTCTGTTGGACCGAGTGCCTACTCTACCTCTCTGTGAGAGTCTTGTGACGTCTCCCCTTGGCCGTCGCCCCTCTTCTCCCGTGTTCGCCTGCACGTCTGTGCGTCTCTTGCGCCCCCCCCACCCCTCGCCCAGCCCCCCCGTACCAGTGGCAGCAGACGTCCGAGGACGTCACGGTCACCTTCGACCTCCCGGAGGACACGCCCAAGGGTGACGTGGAGGTGACGGTGACCCCCGAGCGGCTCGAGGTCGGGGTGAAGGGCGGCGCGACGCTGCTGCGGGGCGAGCTCGCGGGCCGCGCCGACCCCGAGGGCAGCGCGTGGACCTGGAGCCCGGGACGGTGAGTCATTGCCCCTCGTTATCTTCATCATCATTAGCAGCTGCCATGAACAATCCGCTGCTGGATGAAGGCCTCCCCGAGCCGTCGTCATCTCTTACGTCCTCGTTAACAGTCCACTCGGCACCTGCTCTACGCACGGGCCGGTCTCATCGCTCCGTCTCCGTGGCCGAGCGCGATCCGTTCTGCAACTCCCGTCATCGGTATCGGCCGCCACCACCCATCGTCCCTTGCTGCGACGTGTCCAGCCAACCTCCACTCAGGAACCAACCAATGCTCGATTTTTACGCAGTGCCGGTCACACGCGAGACCTCGCGGTGCTTTACAGAACACCACGCAACCCCGAGCTCACCCTTGGTAACGGTGAACGTGGTGTCTCAAACAAGCCCATGCTCTCTAATACACGTGTTCCCCTTGCTGCCAAGCGTGCGTCTCCCAACCCGGTGAAGTAAAGGCTTGCACAGGACACGTCACCAATGGTGGAGATTGGCGACGGAGTGGCAATGAAAGGGGGGGGGGAGATGTGCCTGGGGGGGGCATCCGCTGTGGAGACGGAGCGATGAGATTCGGCTCGTGTTCAGGTGTCTCCATAGATCATTAATTCCACAGTGGATAGATGATGCTTGGTGATGACTTGCCAATAAGAGATGTTGTGCCAAACCAGCAGGGACTGATAACAACGGACACGTCCTTCTGTTCGCGTCGTCCATTCAACGCGTTTAGGACGCGGCAAATGAGCATTTCGGTCAAGACAAGAGATACCACCTGCAGTCAACATTCAACTCATTCAAGTCAGCACTCAGGAGGGAGGCTTTGATTCAGACGCACAGAGCCATTGCTCTTCTTTGTCTGAGGGGTGGCGACGTGAGCGATCGCCCCTGCGGGCGCTGCCACGTGTTTCCCCCCGCGTGCTTTTATCGATCCAGCCATTTAAAAGTGTTGCCCATGGGGTGCCGTGCCAAGCGTCCACGTATCCAGCCCAGTGCAGAACGCGCGCAGACTGCTCCCTACGAGTCGGATAACCGCCGAGCATGACGCATCTCCTGCCACTCCGCGACCCCCGCAACCCTCACGCCCTGTCCGTTTCCCCGGCCACGCGGCGGCTCGGGCTGCGCATCCATCACGTCCATGATGAGACCGCGGCTCAGATTCCCGCGGAACATTCCCGTGTCTCCGGCACACGACTGTTAGCAGCCACTGAAATAGCAAACGGGAGGGCAACTGGATGTGGTGTGTTGGGTTGTGGACATAATTTATGAGACCCAGCTGAATTAAGCCCTAAATGAGGGTTTGATTCCCGCTCACGGCTAACATCAGTGGTGATTATCTGAACCAGTTCTGGGCCTCCGCTAGGTCCATTCAGCCTCAAATGGGTATCTTGTGTGTTGTGTAAACATCGCCACTAGGGAGACAAAGACTTCCTGGCGTGATGCTGGCCATCCACCCCCTCGTGTGCCGCGCCGGCCTTCAAAGCTGTTCGTGAACAGCATGTGCCCTCCCAGTCGGTGAAGGCTCTATGAGGGGTCTTTGTGTGTATATTTGTGTGTGCGCTTGTCTGTTCGCGCATTTACGTGTCCGTTTGTCGCTCTCAGTAAACATACGCGTTCGGACTCCATCCACGGACTGGGCGAAGGTTCGCAGAATGCCATGCATAATTCATGAGGACCTTACAAGGGCTCCTTGACTTGGGCAGTCACTTGTTCTTGATGCTAATTCCTGCATCGATATTCGTACAATGTCACCAAGACTTGGGGGGGGGGTCCCTGGGGGGGTGGGGGGGACATCTCCACACGACCGCCCCCCACAACCGACACGCACAGGAAGTGATGAGGCTGCAGGGACGAGTGACTTGGGACGTAGCCAGGACACTTCTGGAGTTCGCCAAGTGTGTGACGGTGTGTCCCACGGTGCCAGCGTGGTCAGGTATGGCCAAACGACCCCCATGACTGACACGGCGCGTGGGGAATGGCCCCCTTTTCAGAGCCCACTAATCCCGGTACCCACTCCCATCGGCACAAAGGGACCGCTGTGTTCCATTGTTTGAGCTGCTTGTCGATCTCGACAAGTACAAAGCAACGCAGTGCAACGTGGGTGTTTGTATAATGCATGACCAGAGCTGGATTCCCGGCCACGGCTAACATCGGTGGCAAAGCGACATCTGAACCAGACCTGGGCACCTCCCACCCTTTAGCCACCCGCACTGACCAGCGTGGTGAAGTGTGACCATACATCCAGCAGTGGGATGATGAAATGCTGGCAATCATTCTTGTATTTGTACGATGCAATCTGTTTTTGTAAGGCGTTCAATTGGATCCGGAATTCCCCAGCGTATAGCGAGGCGTTCCCGAACGTCGCAGCGTTCCGAGCGAGTGCTCTGCTTTGGAGTAACTTCCTCCGCGCGGAATCCGCAGCGAAGCCCCCCCCCACTCCACCGCCCCCCGATCGCTAATTAACGTCGACTGCTGGTACACACTCTCTGAGACACCACCGCCACAGTGGAGCGGGGGCGGGGGGGAGCGGAATGTGGGGGTGTTTGTGATTGTGGAGCTGACAAAAGGGAAGGGGCCGAGGGATGGCGGTGGGGGCCGTGGGTGCGTTCCGTCGGAGCGCCGGCACGTCGCCATGGGAAGGGGCTGAAGAGGGAAGTGGCGCTAATGGGGAGCGCGGTCACTCAAACGCGCCGAGAGGGCGGCGGCGGCGGCGGCGGCACCGTCTGTGCGAGACGAGCGCCAGTGCCTGCCCCGCCTGCTTCCAGGGCTTTCTGGGTTCTACCCCGGCGGCAGCCCGGAATGCGACTCCGCGTGCCGGCGTCGTGGGCTACAATTGCCCAATTTGAAAACTACGCGAACCGCTCGGCGGTTCCGACCCATCTGTGAGACATAGCGCCTTCGTGATCGCCGTGTGTGGCTACAATGGTGATGGTGCCAGGTACGTTGGTTGTTCTTTATTCGTCTGCAAAGTGGCTGGAGCTCGACGCTGTGTGGTTGGAACCTTTGCGTGGCCATTGAAGGTCACGCAGAGACAAAGATCCCCCGTATAACCTTAGTCGACTTTTGGGGTAAGAGCTGTTAGCGAGAACCTTTGAAGGCTGGCACTGCACACGAGGGGATGGGTGGCCAACACCATGCCCGGTCGCCTTTGTCTCCCGAGTACTGATACTTATTTGAGGCCGAGTCAACCTACAGGAGAGGCCCAGGCTCGGTTCGGATATTCGTCACCAGTGTTGGTGGCTAGCGTGAATCGAGTCGCTGAGTTTATCACGCAAGGCGCTAACCACTGTGCCACCGCTCCCCCGAGCGGCCACACACAAACGTTCAGTCACGTAAGCGTCGTCCAGTTAGTAACAACGCAAAACTAAACATACGTGACGGCCACGTGACGGACTGCCTCACTGCCAAGTCGAAAATACTCCCCCCCCCCCCCCCCCCAACCTCTTGTGCCCGATCAGTATGGCGAAGATGCTCGCAGTGACGGAGGAACACTGCAGGCGGTTTAGAAGTGGGAGCAGGCCTCGTGGGGCCACAGGCCGTATGAAATTAAGTCGTGGGCCACATCCAGCCTGAGCAGACACGGCCCAGACTAACAAACCGCTGTAAGCTTACACTGTGTGTCACGGGGCTGCCCCACTCGAGCCTGAAGCTTTATTAATTGGTAAAAATAAATACTTTCAAGTTACGGTCGACAGCTGCCACGCTTGTTCACAGCCTTCGCCTGGTGGAGGTTTCTGCTCTTCCTCTGCTGCCCCTGTAGTCTAGAAGTCTTTCTCCCCAGCCACCCGTGCTGTCGACTCCCTACCTCTGTTCAAGTCCGGGCTCTCAACATCTTCCATCCTCTTCTCCTCTGACTTTCACTTATTATTGCCTTGTCCCTTAAAAATAGAAACGGTGCACGTGAAACACATAAAAATGAGACGGTATAAACAGGGCCACGCTAAGCGATGCGCGAGTCAAATCGTGACCCCCGCAACCCAAAGACCGACCGTGTCGTGGAGGTGCGGCGCGTCGTGGGGGTGCGAGTCTGTGGCCGCCTTGTGAGCCGTGCACCCTCGTGTTGCGTGCAGGCTGGAGCTCACGCTCATGAAGGCCGAGCCTAGCGGGGACTGGGCTGAGCTGCTGGCGGGTGGAGTGGGTGGAGCGAACGGAGCGAACGGAGCGACTCAAGGGGACGACTTTGAGCGGCGGGTAGGTGGCGGCAGCGGCGGCGTGGCGTGAGCCCGTGCAGTGCAGGTGCCCGCTCCGGCGCCCTCCTCGCGCTGGTCCTGGTGCCGGCGAGACGCTCGTGTGTCAAACACAAACACACGCAAGGACGTTGGCAAACGCTGCCCGAGTGCACAGCATTTGTTCGTACAGTGAGTTTGGTTCATCCAGGAAAGCCTCACTGAGTCTCGAGACTCTTTCAGGAGCGTCCTGCTACATCGGGATGTTTGGCCAATTCACTTGATGGTACCCTGCCACGCGAAGCCAAACTGGGAACCCGGGGGGGAACTCGTCACGCGTATGTGATGTGGCCACAATGAGAATGATCTTTCCACTCGTGCGGGTTTAGCTTCACGTGGTAGGGAACCGGAGAACCCGGAGAAAACCCCGCCAAGCATGCGATGGGACAACGCTCACGAGGTCCCGGCAGACAGGTTCACTGACCCACTCGCTGTGCTGTCATCACCTTGCTACTTCGTAGCTCGGCGGGTTTGGGAGTTTCACAGAAGCCTGCACCTCCTATTGGTACGGTTGGCTAGGTATGGTGCGAAAGAAGTTCTACATACATATACACGCATATATACGTCCACACATATATACACCAACCCTCGCTTCCGAAGCGCTGGATGGCAGGCGGAGCGCACGCCCGTGTCCGGCAATGCGGGCAGTGAACGTGGCTCATCCACACGGCATTCACGGTGCCGCGGCGTCGAGATCGCTCGCGGGCGTGACGCGCCGTCCTTCCGGCGAGACGAGGAGTCCCATCGCTCGACAGCCGCGTTCGCTACGGACGCAGCAGCCCGGCCTGCCCGCGGCGCGTGCTCGTCGGGTATTTATTCAACCGATTAAACTGTTTCTCTCGTCGGTGCTAATGAGTGTTATTTGGCACCCGGGACATGTGGCGATGCGCGGTCGTGCCGGCATAGATTTGCTCGTTAATCGAGTGTCAGCTGTCACGCTTCCTTGCCGAGCCGGGAAATGCTAATTACTCAATTTAGCATGGCACAGCGGTTGTTAACCTGCTGGATTGGCGCGCTCGCCGCAAATTCAAGGACGCACGTGTGAAATGAGATAGTGTGGTGAGCGCCACACTCGGCGGCCTTTGTATCCTCAGTACTGATGTTTACACACTGCACGAGGTACTCGTTTAAGGCTGAGTCGACCTAGGGTGAGCGAGAAACCGGTTCAGATATGCGTCGCCAATATTTGTTGTGAGCAGTAATTGAACTCGAATCGCAGGGTTCAAATCGTAGCACACTAACGGCTTGAACTCCCGCTCTCCACACACACGGGGACACACTCGCACGCACTCACACACACCCACACGCGTGTACATATGACTTATGTGCCGGGCTGAAGGAGCAGCTGAGACTGTGCCTCTTGATGATCAAAATAATTATAATAGCCAGAGGCAGGCATCACCGATCTCCATACTCAAGTGCCCAATCCATGTAATACAACAGAATTAATGAAATATGAGGTTCACGGTTCGAATCGAGTGGCCGCCCTGGTGAATACTGCAGGCATATTTACCGTACAAAGTACTGCTTCACAGTGGACGTCAAACATTCATTGTCACGTCGTTCGCAATTTGTGTGCTGATTGTGGAACTGTTTTGGAGGTGTCTGGTAGGCTGGTGTGTGGCTGGTGTGTGGCTAGTGTGGGCGCCACTGTGTGAGCTTCTCCCCCTTTGCCGCGACGTTATCACCAAGGTTGTGGTTGCAGATCATGTTGTCAACCGTGGTTGTAAACTGATTTTTTTGGGTTCAGATTGATTGCGGTTGTAGTTTTCGTGTAGCTGTGGTTCGAACGGCTATCGTGATCACAGTCGCGATTGTGGTAATTGCCGTGGTGGTGACCGTGGTCGTGACCATGGTTGCGCCGTCAGCCCGTGGAGCAGGTGGCGTACAACCCGCAGCAGCTGGAGGAGTGCGACGCCGCTCCCGAGGAGATGGCCACGTTGTGCCGCATCGACGGCGACTCTCACGCACGAACCTACACGGTGAGCGTGCTCGGTTGACTCGCCCACGCGCACCGTCGGTGAGGATGACGATGGTGAGGACGATGACCCTGTGGGCGAGAGCGGCCGTGCAGGGGGTGGCGGGGTGGGTGTGGAATCGGGGAATCGATGCGGAGGCCTCGCTCCACGGGAAAATTGCTATCCCCGAGCAAACGTGCGTCGGATAATTGCGTCGACCGCAATTAACACAGATTGCTTCGTAATGGAAAGAAAATCGCCGTGGGTTGGGGGTGGGGAAGGAGGCATGCATTGATATGGGGGGGGGGGGTGGAGCCCTGGAAAATTTCCGCCAAATACAGACCCCCCCACTCCCCCTTAACCCCACCTGTGGTGATAATTTCAGCTTTTATCTTGGGGCCACTTGAAAACTCGTTTTGTAATTTCCATCGACCACTGCTACCGTCATTCCCTGCGTGCTCACTCGGCGCCCCGGGTTCCAAATCCGGTGGGTTTTAGGTCGCGATCCGGCTCACGAGTCCATTTCCTCCTCGCGTGTGCAACCGAGGTTTTTGAGAGTGTGAATGCTTTGTTAAGCGTCGGCTCTGTCTGTCCGCGTATAGCTCCCGTAAACGACACTTCAGAGTAAAGCTGTGCTGCAATTCGGGACTCGCCCGAGCGAAAGCCAAGCAAATCGATCAAAGAGTTTCGCCAAACCAATGATGAATCCACAAAGCATCCCCGACCGATGCCGCGATGATGACGACAATAATGGCAAACGCTTACGGAAGGGAAACAGCGAATTGGTCTGCGCGTGCGCCCTTTTTGACGATGCGTTTGTCGCCACGTCGTTTCCTTCCGCCGCTCGTCTGGCGAGCGCTGCCAAGCGGCCGCGTCTGCAGCCGATGAGGTGTGGCGTGGCCCTGCTCCCGCCACACAAAGACAACGATCCCCCGTGTAGCCTCGACAGACTGTCCGGGGCAAGTGCTGTCAGCTAGTAGCACCTAATGAAAGCTGGCATGGCACACGCCGGGCCGTCTTTGTCTCCCAGTGCTGCACAGGGTGCTCATTTTAAGGCTGAGCGGACCTAGGAGAGAACTAAGACCAGTTCTGATAATCGCCACTGGTTGCTGGTGGCCGTGAGCAGCAATCAAACTCTGGTCGCCGAGTTTTGAAACGCAGTGAGCTAACCACTGCACCACCCATCGTCTCCCAGCAGACGCGTCACCAGAGGTCGCAAATGGGTTTTTATTCCTTACCCGTACCCGGCCGCACCAGGGTCGCAAATGGGTACCCGTACCCGGCAGGTTACGGGTAGCCGTTCCCTACCCGTACCCATACCCTACCCGAAATGAGTGACAAACGGTTACTCACCAGTGACTCACGGCCTACCCGTACCTGTACCCGGCCGCACCAGGGTATGGGTATCGGGTACCCGGTTGCGACCTCTGCACGTCACCGATCTCCCGGCACGCCGCCCCGACCCGCTGCCCGCCCGCCCTCGGTGCGCCCCGCGGGTTATCTCATCAAGTCGTCATCCACGATTGGCGGATTAATTTCCCTGCAGCGCGGTGAAGTTTGTGACAAATCGAAGAAATATAAAATAAACAAATAAATGACGGCGAACAACGGATGCCTCGGCTCCGAACAGTGTCACCGGTTGCCGGAGACAGCTCAAAGCCAGCCGCGGTAATTATTTCGCGAGGGCCGCACGCGGGCGGGTGTTCCGTGCAAAACCCCCGCGGGGCAAAAGGTCGTACGAGCGTTCTGCGTCGTCCCGGGCCCCCGTGTTTGGCGCCGCGATCCCTCCTCGATCTCTCGCTGAGATGGTCCCCGTCAAGGAGAATCGGCATTCCGTGCGCGCCGCGTGTCGGCGAGCACCGCCCGGTGCACGAGGCTCAAGTATCATCATCACGAGAAGGGCCCACCGCCCCCCCCCTTCCCCCCGCGTTTCTCATCCGAACAGTGAATAAATAAATAAATTGGCATCCCTATTCTTATTCTTCCCTCTTGAGCTACAGCGGGCGGCAGGGCTAGTGTGGGCGTTCGAGTGTGTAAAGGCGTGGGCGTTTGAATGTGCGAGTGCTCAAGATCTTGGGTGCGTGCGTGTTAGTGTAGCGGTCAGCGCATTAGTGTAGTAGGTCAGCGCATTGCGCTATGAACTCAACCCGAGGTCGATTCCCGCTTATGGCCAACACCCGTAACGGATGTCTGAACCGGTCCTGGGCCTCTCCTAGCTCGACTTAGCCTTAAAAGAGTAGCTGGTGCGGTGTGTACATCATCGGTATCGGAGAGACAAAAGCGGCCGCATTCGGCAGCGGCACTTTCGCGCGTACCACGTTTCGCTCCGCACGCCGAAGATGCTGCCAGCACGTGGAGAGACGCACCGGACGTCGCACGGCGATAACCGCAAACGCGCCGGAGAGAACTCTCCGCGTCGTGACACGTCGCTGATTGCCGTCGCGCAGTCTGAACGAAACCGGGGACAAATGGTCAAAGGGCCATGGAGCCGAGCACATGCGCCGCTCCTGCGAGGCTCCGCGCGTCCCTCCCGAAGGCCGAGTGAACAACGCAGTCATCTCCCCCCGCTGTGCCTCCGAGTGTGCTTGAGAACCAGCGCTGCTGAGATTAGGTTTTTCAATGAACAATTGGGACAAATTGCCCACGCCGCGGTCTTAATGCAAGGACGGGAGTGAGAGAGCGAGAGAGGCGTGCACGCGGGAGCACGAGGGTCCTGGGAGGGGGGGGGGCAAGGGTCTTGACGACGGGAGGTGGGGGGGGGGGTGGTTCTCATCATTACCATCATCAGCCACGAGTAACCCACTGCTGGATTAAGGACTCCCCAAGCTGCCGCTCTCTCTCGTGATCCTGCGATGCAACATTCCTCCCAGCACCTGCGCACGAGCCCATTCCATCCCTCCGTCTCCTCGGTGGACGCCCTGTCGGACACGTCCTGTTCCTCGGATGCTGCTCCGGCACCGTTCTTGACCGTCGGCAATTGCATCCTGCCCATACCTCGCTCACTTAGATGATGTCGTTCACCTGCGTGTCTTCTCTCATCCACGTGTGCCTCTGTCTGTCTCCCGGGGTAATCACCAGCATGCATCTTTCCTGGCTTCCGTTATGCATTGTTCGGTTTTTTGTTGCTGTGTTGTGAATGGCCGCGGTGTATCTGCGCCACGTGCGCAGTACGCGGTGATTAATACATGCCGGGGTGGGGGGCAGTCGGAAGGGTCGGGGGTAATATTCAGGCCACGATGAGCCGAATCCTTTTCAGCGTGGGAGGAGAGCGGCGGGCCCCGGCGTGGCGGTGGCGTGGCGGCCCTGACCACGGGTTGTGCCGGTGCCTTGCCAGGTGAACCTGGGCGGCCACCAGTTCCTGTTCACGGCGCAGCTCGCGGCGGGGGACATGCCGGGCCTGTGCCTGCGGCACGACGTGGACGCGCTGCTGTGGCGCCCGCGGCCCCAGGACGACGCCAGGCCCTGGGAGCACTTGGACACGTTCAACGCCCTGGGTGAGCGTGGATGGGGGACGTTGCACAGGGCGCGGCGGGCGGGGAATACGACGCACAGCACAAGATGAAAGGGTGCGCGTCACATGGTACGCGTCGCATGGTACGCGTCGCATGGTGCCATAATAGGCCCGAACTCTTGAGCCCTTGGGTAGCATGGGTTCCGTGAACTCAAACAAAAGCGGCCGCGTGAACTCGCAACACGGAAGGGGGTGGTGTGGGGGGAGGTTTGGGAGAGCGCCCGGTAACGCACCGACGATCGTGGGGGGACATCGCCCCGCAACCCCTGCACTCGCCGTAACGAGTTTTCGATCGCCGCGCAAATTCTGTCGCCGGCGGTAGCAGCGATTCTGGATGGACTCGGGCGATTCCGGCGTGTGTGTGGAGAGAGTCCTCGGCAAGCCCAGCCAGCCGCTTGTTCACGATGAATAGCGATCGATGCGGTGGCTTGTGGAGGGATTGCCATGCTAAGTCGGTGTGGCCGGGTCCTGTCAGCACACACGCCAAGCCCGATAAGTCAGTCTCGTTTATAACCCCGTGCACACAAAGACAAAGATCCCCAGGTTTTTGGGGCAAGTGCTGTTAGCGAGCACTTATTCGGGCCAACACGATACACAAAGGGGTGGGTGGCCAGCACCACGCCCGGCCACTTCTGTTGGAAAATTTTGACACGTCGCGCCAGGTACTTATTTGAGGCTGAGTCGACCTCGGGGAGGCCCAGAACCGGTTCAGATAATCATCACTGGTGTTGACCGTGAGCGGGAATAGAACTCAGGTCGCCGGGTTCATGCTCACACACACGCACGCACACACGCACGCACACACACACGCACACACACACGCACACTTACATGGTACAGCTGCCCGTTGTCGCTGCCGATTGCATTAACGATTTTCAAGCACGCCATGCCGACCCCCCCCCCCCCACAGCGCCACAGATACAGGGCTAAAGCTAGACGATAGGTTTATGGGTTGGAGGTTATTGGTTAATGGTTACAGTTAGGGTTTAGAGTTAGAGTTTAAAGGGACAGGTCTCACACTCAATTACGGACCAGGCTCCATGCTGCTCGCCTTGTGAGTTTCTATGAGGTCGGGCGCATTCTGGTTTGCATCATCATGAGCGATGGGGAGTGGGCGATCATCTTCGCTGCAGCGGTCACGGAAACCTTTCCTCGCTGCCCCAGTGTCCCGCTGCTTGATGACGCACGTCACCCACCCACGCTGCTCACTGACGAATTCCGCACGCACAGGTCTACGATCCCTGCCAATCTCCCTTCCCCCCAGTAATGACTTGCATCGTGGGCACGGGTTAAAAATCCTGGAGTCACGGCTCCTCAATCCCTTCCTGTGGGTCGCAAAACCTGTGGTCTAATGAACACACGCGTATGGCGGGGGGGGGGGGGGGTCGTGCGAGGCCACGGGACCGCATGCCCGAGCGCGTGTCCGCGCGTAATTTGCCGCGCGCACAATTATCACGCCGCGTTACCACTCGCAGCGTCGCCTGTTTAACACTCGCGGCGACTCCGCCACCCTCGCCGCTGTGAGCCGTGCTCGCGGTGCCTGCCGCGGCTTTGGCTGTGTCGCGGCTTTGGCTGTGTCGCGGCTAGCGCGCGACGCGCGACGTGTGATGCGTGACGCACGCGTGAGCGGAATACCCGCGGGTGCCGTCGCGGTGGCTTGGAAGGGCCGGCGAGGAGCGGTCCCTCATGGCGACCGGCAGCCCGGGAGATCCCTTTACGAGATTGATGGGGCGGCGCTGATTTGTGGACGCGCCGTATGTTGGCGCTGACGGTGATTAATTGAGCCGGAGCCTGGCGCTGCCGAGCGGATCCGCTGCTCTAGGAAAATCGTCTCCGAGCCAACCGAGCGGCGTCCACAAGGGTGATTCTCACTTTGTAGCGGCTGTGGTTTCACAGGGAAATTGTTGTCGTTTTCCCCGCTTTTATCCCTGCTGCGCTATTGGCGCCGCTGTCTCGCGGCGACACCCGCGGCGACACCCGTGACGACACCCGTGACGACACCCGTGAGTTTCCGTGCGAGTCGCTCGTGACTCCCTTGTGAACCCCGCTCCCTTGCAATCGCGGGCAGCAGCTGTGACCCGGATTGGACCCTGGATCTCCCGGCGGAGGCGGTTCGCCGTCTCTTACCTCCGAGCCACCCGGCCGCCCGCCTCTCCGTTTTAACTTCTGAGGGTTCGCCCCGGCGACAGGGGGTGACGACGGGCGGCCTTGTTGACGTCCCGTCACTTTGGTGAATTTAATTTCGTTCTCGAGTGGCTCGTGGATTATTTAATCTGAGACTCAGCCGCCTCCTCCCCGAGCCGGATTCACTCTCTCGCGGGCCGACGGGGCCCGGGGTGAGGGAGGGCCATCGCGGCCCGCGGCCCACAAACCAGCCCCTCCCTGCGGCCGTGTGGTGGAATCTGATTGGCCTGTGCCTCCTACTGACCCGTGATCTGGTGTCTGTGCAGGGGGTCAACTGAGTCATGTAGCAGGTGGCGAAGCTGTGTGCGCGCTGTATGCGCGCTGTGTGGGCGCTGTGTGTGGGCGCTGTGTGTGGGCGCTGTGTGTGCTCGCTGTGTGTGCGCACTGTGTGTGCGCGCTGTGTGCGCCGTCTGTTGTGTGTGTCTGCTGCCTGTTTCTGTGTTGCATGTGTGTACTGTTACCCTGTACTCGTGTGTGCTGTGTGTGTTTAAGCGCTGTATTGTGTGCTGTGTAGTCTGCATGCTCTTGTGTTGTCCGTGTGTTGTCCGTACTGTGTGTACAATCTTCTCTGTGTTCCGCTCCCCCGCGCTGCCCCCCTCCCGTGCTGCAGGCTACGTTCAAGCCTCCAAGCAGGAGCGCAAGTTCCTGGCGTGCGCGCCCGGCCGCGCATTTGCGGCGCTGTGCGAGTGCTCGCGCCGCGTCTTCCTCTACCGCCAGCCGGCCGCGTCTCCCGGCACGCAGCTCCGCAAGCGCGGCCGCCCGGGAGACGGGCGCGTCGCGCGCCAGCAGGTGAACGTGCCGGCCCGCCGGCAGCGCAACAACGACACCAATATAACCACACCCACGGAGCCGAGACGGCGGCACTAACATAACGACCGCGGGGATGGGCGCGTGGTGTGCCAGCGTTGCCCCCACTGCCTCCTACAATTAAAACAACAAAAGCTAACACTACCCCCCACGTGGCATCAACGTCATGAAGCCCATTTAGGCCCTGGCAGGCAGGCAGGCCTGGCCCGAGCCGCCCTCATTGGCTCATGCGTGCGAGAGCCGCAGCCGTGCTGTCCAAGTGGAGCCAAGGACTCCCAAACTTTGTATCGCAGTTTCACCTCTATTTCCACGCGTGCCGGTGGCAGCAGCTCTCAGGCCCCGGTTCAGGAAGCACAACACTCCACTCCGGATTTTCCTAGTCTCGGGTGACGACGCGCGCAGCACACAGGTGCATTTTCGCAGGACAACGAAATCGGAGAGAGCGACAATGATGATGGTGGAAGGCTGTACGGGGAATCTGTGTCTCCGTGCGTTTACAGAGGAGGTGTTCCAGGAACTAATTTGGCAGCCACATCCGCCTAACATTATATGATTATAGGAATACAGGGAATGAGAATATAGGATTGTTGTGGATAGCCGGTCCCTTACGCCAATAATCTCTACCCCGAAGCCAGCCTAGCAACGTTCCGGAAATCCATGAGAAACAAAGCACGATATGCATGACTATGTATGCGGCGAGGGCGAGGGTGCCGGTGAGGTGAGTGGAAGGGTGCGGTGATAGCGATGGTGAGGTGAGCGATGGTGAGGTGAGCGGCGCTCGTGTCTCCTGCAGGTGGCCACGCTGGAAGCCGCTGGCTCCGAGCCCTTCCTGGGCTTCGTGGTGACGGACGAGCGAGTGTTCCTGCTCACGCAGAGCAAGCTGCTGGCGCTGCGCGTCACAGAGACGGCGCACGGATAGTGCAGAGACGCACGCACATGCCGCCCTGCAGAAGCACACACGCCACCTTACAGAAGCACACACACACTGCCTTGCAGAACCACACACACACACGCCGCCTTGCAGAACCACACACACACACCACCTTGTAGAACCACACACACACACCACCTTGTAGAACCACACACACACACGCCGCCCTGTTGAACCACACACACGATGTCTGGTGGGAAGGAGGTGATGGTGGAGGTGATTGCGATATCATGTGAAGGGCGATCATGATGATGGTGGTGATAATGTTGCATCCGAGTCGATCGTTTCTCCACAGAGGAGAGGCCTCCATCCCTCAGCGCGCTCGCCGCCCATCCCACCCACCGTCCTTCACTCGCCCGCTCTGTAATAAAGGCAAATTCTTTTTACCCCTCGGCCAATGCGTGCTCATGGCGCGCAGTCGCGCTCACGGTCGCCCTTTGGCTGCCGGGGAACCACAGGAAGGACCTCTTCGTGCTTCCCGTGTTGGACAGCTGCCATGGTAACGAGCCGGAGTGGCGTTGGCTCCCTGGCGAAATCCAACAGACCGGACCGTGTCCCATCTGGTGGCAACCTTCAACCAAAGGCGACCTCTCGCTGCTCCGTTCGCACCCCCAACCCCGCCTACATAGCGTGCGAGCTAATCTCCTCCCCCCATCCCCCCGTGATGGAATCATCTCGTGTAAGAACACGGGGCGATCGATTCACAGAGATCCCCCCCCCCCCCACACTGAGTTCACTGCACCTCTGCGGTCTCTGCCTGTGCTGCTTGTGAACAATGGCCATTGTGTCAATAGCGTCGCCGATTACTCTTGCTAGATCCGTGTTTCTATTAAAGGCCACACACGCTGTTGTTCACGGTTGCTCCTGACAGATGGGGGGCGGTCGAGATGAGAAGTTCTGGACAACGCAAGAGAGAACGGGCAGGCAGGAGTTTCGGACCGGGCATGGGGTGACAACTCTGCAATTGGCACACAGGCGGTTCACTGAGCGCTTTAATCACAAACTGGTGCCCGCCCCGATCCATCTGGCGTCCTTGTCGGCGGTGCGGAGTGAAGAGAGCGAGTGCGGTGGGGTCGATGGTGCACGGCATCGTCGTGGTCGGCGGGAGGCCGAGCGCGGGCTCCCCAATGGGACGCGGTTTTTCTCTGGGATTGGCCCCGACCCTTGGGAGTGATGGCATCTCCAAACGGAGGTCTCGCTCTGCGCGTTCATGACGAGCGCTGTCGGGGCGAGGAGAGGGTCGCCGGGTCACCGAGAGATGGGTGCGACTGCCAAGCCACTGCTGGATGCAGGAGAGCCTTGAGACTCGCTGAGGCTCAAAACTGAACCCTGTCGTGGTCACCAAATAACAGCAACGATGGCATGGCCACAACTTCCACCGCTGATCTCTCCCGAGGTGAACATTGCCGCTGAAGCGTCTCCTATTTGGTTGTGGGGGGCGTGGGCTACCTCCCCCCCCCCCCCCACCACCTGGGGGTCCCCAGCCGATAACGACGACGACGATGATGGACGTCGTGCCGGGGGATCTTCACTCGCGCTGCCCCCACGTGGCGCGCTCCGCTTAATTAACGCGTCAGGGGCCAAGGCCCAAGGTCGCAGAGTCATTAGTCCAGGTGAGGGGGGGGGGGCAAGGGCAAGGTGGAGGAAACCAGGCTGAGTGCGGACCCACCTCCCTCCCCTCTTGCCCCGTCCCCTGCCCATTTACGCGCTTCTCCCCTCTCGCTCTATACCCCCTCGCATCACGGGCAGAGAGTTTCACCCCCCCCCCCCATTTGCTGCCGTGCCATTCCGTGTGGCCGACAATCGGGCGGAGGGTTCAGCCGCGGGCCCAGTGGAATAATCCGCGATGGGGGCCGAGTCGCTGGCATCTTGGGGGTCGCGAGAGGGGGGTGGTGGTGGGGGAGGCACGTGCGATGTGAATCTTCGGAGATCGGGGCTGAAGGACGCGCCTGATGGGCTGTATTAGCTTGGTATGCTCGGACCCTGAAGTGGATCGAGGGGCCCGGCAGTCATGAGGAACGTGAATGCCGCACAAGGGCAGCTCTTTATTCGGCTCCGAATATAACCTCCAGATATCACGCACACGCGAATGACTTTTGTCTCGATGTCTGCAGCTCTCCTCGCTGCATGCCTGGCTTTTATCTCTGCCGTCATTTCACGGGGAGTGCATACACTGAAAACGGGGGGGGGGGGGGGTTGGGAGAGTCTCCCCCAGACATAATCTCCGCTCATGGCAACCCAAAGAGCACCCCACTCATCCCACTCGTCGTTATTGTGAAGCCGCGGACGAGTCTCGTCCACGCGGTCAGAGGCCACAAACTCCGCTGTTGCTATCCCCGTCTAATATCTATACAGGGGCCCTTCGGATACCCCCAACAGAGACCCCCGTCAACACCTTTCCCGCTGCAATCTCACCCACCCCCACCCACCAGTGTCGCCTCCCCCAGCAATGCTTCCCGCTTGGCGCAGCTTCATTGCCGACGCGTCTCGCTGCACGCGGCTTCCCCTGAGGCAGGACGCACACCCAGCAACTCCTCCAGGGACGCAGCTCCACATGGGAACCCACAGGCCCAGACGTTTTTCATAGCTCCGTCAGGGGCCCACAGCTCCACATGGGAACCCACAGGCCCAGACGTTCTTCATAGCTCCGTCAGGGGCCCACAGCTCCACATGGGAACCCACAGGTCCACACGTTTTTCATAGCTCCGTCAGGGGCCCACAGCTCCACATGGGAACCCACAGGTCCACACGTTTTTCATAGCTCCGTCAGGGGCCCACAGCTCCACATGGGAACCAACAGTGCCACAAGATCTTCATAGGAGCCCTGCGGTGCGAGTGGATGCCGCTTGCGCCGCGGGTCCCAGTGGCCCCGAGTCACCCGCGCGGGACGCGAGGTCGCAGCGTCCCGGCAATCGTCTCGCGAGCGCCGCTACGGGACACGAGACGCTGCTGCTGCTGCTGCTATGGCTGCTGCTGCTGCTGCTATGGCTGCTGCTGCTGCTATGGCTGCTGCTGCTGCTATGGCTGCTGCTGCTGCTATGGCTGCTGCTGCTGCTATGGCTGCTGCTGCTGCTGCTATGGCTGCTGCTGCTGCTATGGCTGCTGCTGCTGCTATGGCTGCTGCTGCTGCTATGGCTGCTGCTGCTGCTATGGCTGCTGCTGCTGCTATGGCTGCTGCTGCTGCTATGGCTGCTGCTGCTGCTATGGCTGCTGCTGCTGCTATGGCTGCTGCTGCTGCTGTGGCTGCTATGGCTGCTGCTGCTGCTGTGGCTGCTGCTGCTGCTATGGCTGCTGCTGCTGCTGTGGCTGCTGCTGCTGCTATGGCTGCTGCTGCTGCTAGGCTGCTGCTGCTATGGCTGCTGCTGCTGCTATGGCTGCTGCTGCTGCTATGGCTGCTGCTGCTGCTATGGCTGCTGCTGCTGCTATGGCTGCTGCTGCTGCTATGGCTGCTGCTGCTGCTATGGCTGCTGCTGCTGCTATGGCTGCTGCTGCTGCTATGGCTGCTGCTGCTGCTGCTATGGCTGCTGCTGCTGCTATGGCTGCTGCTGCTGCTATGGCTGCTGCTGCTGCTATGGCTGCTGCTGCTGCTATGGCTGCTGCTGCTGCTGCTATGGCTGCTGCTGCTGCTATGGCTGCTGCTGCTATGGCTGCTGCTGCTGCTATGGCTGCTGCTGCTGCTATGGCTGCTGCTGCTATGGCTGCTGCCGTTCTTCTTAATGAACCGTGAACAGAGTGAAGAAAGCGTTTCGCTTTGCCCAGTTACCTCTATTAGTGGCTCCCTGCGGAGAGGAGCCCACAGACCCCAACCTCTCCCCCCACCCCCACCTGCCCTCTCCTCCAATGGGAGTGACTCCGATGGCCCGAGTTGGGCTGGGTTCGCACACAATTCCATACACGCACAACTCAGTTCTGTCTCCAGGCACAACACCACGGCTGTTCACCATCAGCCGAGATATCCAGACTGCAATACGGTCCAGCCAGCAGCGTTTGTTGCAACAATAACACAAAACCCTGGGCCGGTTTCCAACTTCTGGGCTGTGATGGTCGTGGTGGTGGCGGCGGCGGCTACCCACGTGGCCTGCAACCCAGCGCTGTGGTGGCAGCAGCAGCAAGGGCTGGTGGATCGCCACACAAACGGGGGTCGAGGAGGTGGTAACGCGTATGTCCACCTGGTCCCAGGGGCGGATTCAGCTCGTGCGGGGCCTGTAACATGTGATGCTATAAAGGGGCGCTAAATAAATAAAAATATAAATATTAAAACACAAAGTTTCAACTTGCATCGTAAAGTAATTGTATTTATTCATTTGCTATACAGCCAGATAACACTTTAAACACCCAGTCGTTCTTAAAAGTTGAAGGCGGTATAGTACTATAGTAATAGAGCAAGTGCAGAATCACTGAACCGGAATTGATAGCTTGAAAGTGCCGGGCCCGGAGCATATGTAGCTACTTTTGCTACCAAGATAATCCGGCACTGCCTGTTCCGCCTGTACGCGAGAGAGTGATTCCCCGTGGCGCGCGCGGGTTACTCCCGCTGCCCTGCCACGCGGAGTAAGCGCTCGTCATGAATTGGCCGAAAACACCTTCACATGTGGAGGCGCGCAGAGTTTGGGCAATTGTTGGTCGGGACGGCGCCTCGCCACTTTCCTGCTGCCAACTGCTGCTGCCTTCCCGCTCCTCGTCTCTGGTTCCTCTTCCTCGTCTCTGGTTCCTCGTCTCTGGTTCCTCTTCTGTGGTTCCTCTTTCTCGTCTCTGGTTCCTCTTCCTCTTCTGTGGTTCCTCTTCTGTGGTTCCTCTTTCTCGTCTCTGGTTCCTCTTCCTCTTCTGTGGTTCCTCTTCTGTGGTTCCTCTTCTATGGTTCCTCTTCTGTGGTTCCTCTTCTGTGGTTCCTCTTCTGTGGTTCCTCTTCCTCTTCTGTGGTTCATCTTTCTCGTCTGTGATTCCTCTTCCTCTACGAGAGCGGGGAGCAGGTCCTGTGCGGGACGAGTCGACACCACCACCACCATGATGACGGTTGTTGCCTCTCCAGAGCAACACAATTCAGCAGCATGTTGCACGACAGCAAACAATGACGAGGCCGGTTTTGCCCTTCGTGCTTGTTAAACAAATGCTGCCGGATCGCCAGAGGTTATTTGGCAAGGGCACTGCATTGCAATTGCGGTAAGTCATCTATTGACGAAATATAAGAATAGGTTTTATCTGCAATAAAACCGGTGTAAAGATGGTCAAAGCGCCAAGTAGATACCAATTTCAAGGCATCAAGTGTGCATCAACCTCACTCATGCAAAGTTGATGCCTTGGAAAATCGATATTCTGTTTGGTGTTTGGAACATCTTAACATGTTTCATTGCCAGAAAGAGTATAACACCTCTTCTTATTTTCCATCATTTGAGAGACTGGCAAAAGGGTCCCACAGATATCCTCCATTGATGTTAGGATACAGTCCTGGGAATAATTTTTTAAAATAAAATTTTGCAGAAAAATATATTAAGCAAGTACAAAAATATGTTATATCACAATATTAAGTAAACAATTGGAAGTTAATACTGGTAGGAACCTCCTGGTTACACCAGCCAACAGGGGATTATTGTGTCCGTCCGTCGTGCAGGGAGGGGCTGGGTGGGGAGGGTGGAGAGGGTGGGGCTGGGTGGGGGGTGAGAGGGGTGGGGCTGGGTGGGGAGGGGCTGGTCACCTCGTGGTGCCCTTATAAAACTCAATTTTTAACCTACTCACGTCGGCTTGTGCCCGCCCTCACAGTCGGGCATATTTGCGGAACACACCACAACGCCGTTGACCCTGCCCATTGACCGAGCAACCCAACGTTCCTACCAGCTCCCTCCGCAGGAATGTGTTACAGAGAGAGTACTGACCAGAGATTGCAGACAGAATGGCGATGTTATAAACATTGCTGAGGCTTGCTGGCGTATCGCAGGGCGGCTACGTTAAACACAAATCATCATCATCAAATAATAATAAATTCAACTTACAACGTGCACATTGCTCGCTCACTATGGAAGAGAGAAAGAGAGCAACTCGGAGGCGCGAGGATGAACCACAGACAGTGCGGGAGCCAGCGCCAACAATTGCCCCATCCCCGAGGTCTTCTGCATCAAGGTGTCGTCGGCGATTTAACACGTGCGAGGAAATCCGAGCGCGCGGAGAAACCCCACGCGTGCGAGGGGGAAACACTCGATCCCGTCCAGGTGGAGCCCACGTGTTTGTGCTGCTCCTGGCAGAGCCAGTCTGTGAGCTCCTCCTCGTCATGGGCCACGGGAAGGGGAGCTTCACGGGAAGGGGAAGGGGAGCTTCACGGGAAGGGGAGCTTCACGGGAAGGGGAGCTTCACGCCCCGTCCGTCACGCGGTGATCCACCAACCCCATCGCGGCTCCCTCCGCGGCGCTGGATCGCAGGCGGCCACGTGCGGCGTGGCCGCCACCGCCGCGCCAAATTGTTCTCATCGTCGTCGTCATCATCGTCTCAAGAAATTATCCAGGTGAAACATTTGAATTGGTTCCTGATAATCGTGAACATTGTTGCATCTGTAAAGAATCCAGGACCCCCCCCCCCCCCCCAAGATTAACACCGCGCTAACAACCACAGCCGTACCCAGCGCCGTCTGTTTCACTCGCAGTGGACGTGAAAGAGTCAGTGGCGCAATGCGCAAGCGTCAGGCCGTTGGGGGAGACCGTGGGGGCCCCGGGTGGAGGGTCTCCGGCACGCGCCGCTAATCCCCGAGCCCCCGAGATTCTTCTCATCAGCTTCATCATCCGCACCACCACCACCACCATCATCAGCATCATCGTCGTCGTCGTTGGGCATCATCAGCATGAGAGAGACGCCCCGGACGTAATCCGCTCACAGCAGGCGACAAAGACAAAGACCACCCGTGTAGCCTGGCTGCTGTTGGGGCAAGTTAACGAACACCGATGAAGGCCGGGACGGCACACGAGGGGGGGGGGGGGGGGGTTAACTAGCACCACGCCCGGCCGCCTTTGTCTCCCCAGTGGCGATGTTTTTACGACCTAGGGGAGGGGCCCAGGACCGGTTCGGATCATCGTGTTGGCCGTGAGCGGGAGTCGAACTCGGCTGGCCGGGTTTGCAGCGCAGCGCGTTTCGACCTCTCGGCGCGGCAGCGGAGGTGCAGGGCTGTCACGAGCGCGCTGCGCTCAGCACCCAGGCCACCCGAGTTCGACTCCCGCTCACGGCCAACATCAGTGGCGAGTGTGCGAACCAGTCGTAGGTAGACTCGGCCTTAAAGGAGCACCTCGCGCGCGCTCTGTTAACATCGCCACGTGCGAGACGAAGGCGGCCGGGCGTGGTGGTGGGGGTCACATCACCCCTCGCGTGCCGTGCCGGCCTTCACAGGTGCGAACAGCACTTGCCCCTACAGTCTGTTACGGGGGGGGGGCGGTATGTGTGCGTGTATGTTGCGTGTGTATGTTGCGTGTGTATGTTGTATGTTGTGGGCGTGTATGTTGCGTGTGTGTTGTGGGTATGTTGTGTGTATGTTGTGTGTATGTTGTGTGTAAATGACTGCTGAGATGTGACATGGTCCTTTCTATCAGAGCCGCGGCTTCGTCGCCATGACAACTGTGGGTAAGGAGGCAGCGAGGAGCCGCGTATCCCGGGCGACGGGGGCGGGGGAGAGGGGAGGGGGGGCAGGGTGGGGGGGGCACACGAGAAATAACCACAGCGATATCAATTATAATTATTATATCAATTATAGTTATAATGATCATCACGTCTCCGCTGAGCACGGGAGCGACGCGACAGCGCCTCGCCACGGGCAAACTCCACGTTCCCGTGACGGGGTTTTGCCAAGTCTCTCTCCACCGACGTCGCCGTCGTCCCAACAAAGTGGAACTCGGCGTGTCCACCGCGGAAGGAGTTCCGTGGGTCGAGCGGGACCCGCTCGGCTCGCCACTCGAGTCGTCCTCGATCGACTCGGCCCAGCGGGACAGCCAGAGGGGGGGGGTGCACGCGGGACCCCCCCGTGGGTTTAGGGGGGGGGGGCACGATACGAGAACCTCCCCCCACCGCCTTCACGAAGCCTCCGAGCGCGGTGAGCTACGGCCTTGCCACGCGACCCCCACGCCGCGTGCAGCACGGGCGGCCGTCACCCATCAATCCACCTGATCGAGCACGAGCTGTAAATCCGAGTTCTTGCTCGAGACGTTATTTCGGAAATCTGCGGTCTCCGCCCCGAGCTGCCGCGGATTTCCGATCGGTGCACGGGACGAGACCTCTTGCCGCCACCACCGCCGCTGCTGCTGCTGCTGGGTGCTGGGTGGTGGTGGTGCTGGGTGGTGGTGGTGGTGCTGGGTGGTGGTGGTGGTGCTGGGTGGTGGTGGTGGTGGTGGTGGTGCTGGGTGGTGGTGGTGGTGCTGGGTGGTGGTGGTGGTGCTGGGTGGTGGTGGTGGTGCTGGGTGGTGGTGGTGGTGCTGGGTGGTGGTGGTGGTGCTGGGTGGTGGTGGTGGTGCTGGGTGGTGGTGGTGGTGCTGGGTGGTGGTGGTGGTGCTGGGTGGTGCTGGGTGGTGGTGGTGGTGCTGGGTGGTGGTGGTGGTGCTGGGTGGTGGTGGTGGTGCTGGGTGGTGGTGGTGGTGCTGGGTGGTGGTGGTGGTGCTGGGTGGTGGTGGTGGTGCTGGGTGGTGGTGGTGGTGCTGGGTGGTGGTGGTGGTGCTGGGTGGTGGTGGTGGTGCTGGGTGGTGGTGGTGGTGCTGGGTGGTGGTGGTGGTGCTGGGTGGTGGTGGTGGTGCTGGGTGGTGGTGGTGGTGCTGGGTGGTGGTGGTGGTGCTGGGTGGTGGTGGTGGTGCTGGGTGGTGGTGGTGGTGCTGGGTGGTGGTGGTGGTGCTGGGTGGTGGTGGTGGTGCTGGGTGGTGGTGGTGGTGCTGGGTGGTGGTGGTGGTGCTGGGTGGTGGTGGTGGTGCTGGGTGGTGGTGGTGGTGCTGGGTGGTGGTGGTGGTGCTGGGTGGTGGTGGTGGTGCTGGGTGGTGGTGGTGGTGCTGGGTGGTGGTGGTGGTGCTGGGTGGTGGTGGTGCTGGGTGGTGGTGGTGGTGCTGGGTGGTGGTGGTGCTGGGTGGTGGTGGTGCTGGGTGGTGGTGGTGCTGCTGCTGCTGCACGCCGTCGGGACACTATAAACACGAAGTGCAATTCCGGACCGCGCGAGTTGAAGAGCTCCGGCGGCTTTCATCGCGCTGTGATCTCCGCTGTGATTTCCGCTGTGATCTCCGCTGGGAGATCCCCACTGTGATTTCCGCGGGCGCAAAACCCGGCAGTAAGTCTGAGTTGGACACCACCACACGGCGGGAGAGGCGACACCCTGGAAACTCGGCAGCAGCAGCAGCAGCCACGCAGCGAGCACGCGGGGATGGCGGCACAGGGCGGGGGGTTCGGGGGCCCTGGGGCCACGAGATAATTGTAGTGCCCCCCCCCCCCCGCTGTCTGATTACCCCCCACCCAGCCCCCCTCCAATACCTCCACGCGACCCCCCCCCCACTTCCAATTCACCCCTCGCTCTTTCTCCATCACCCTCCACTCACCCCTCCCTCCATCACCCTCCACTCACCCCTCCCTCCATCACCCTCCACTCACCCCTCCCTCCATCACCCTCCACTCACCCCTCCCTCCATCACCCTCCACTCACCCCTCCCTCCATCACCCTCCACTCACCCCTCCCTCCATCACCCTCCACTCACCCCTCCCTCCATCACCCTCCACTCACCCCCTCCCTCCATCACCCTCCACTCACCCCTCCCTCCATCACCCTCCACTCACCCCTCCCTCCATCACCCTCCCATCACCCCCCTCCACTCACCCCTCCCTCCATCACCCTCCACTCACCCCTCCCTCCATCACCCTCCACTCACCCCTCCCTCCATCACCCTCCACTCACCCCTCCCTCCATCACCCTCCACTCACCCCTCCCTCCATCACCCTCCACTCACCCCTCCCTCCATCACCCTCCACTCACCCCTCCCTCCATCACCCTCCACTCACCCCTCCCTCCATCACCCTCCACTCACCCCTCCCTCCATCACCCTCCACTCACCCCTCCCTCCATCACCCTCCACTCACCCTCCCTCCATCACCCTCCACTCACCCCTCCCTCCATCACCCTCCACTCACCCCTCCCTCCATCACCCTCCACTCACCCCTCCCTCCATCACCCTCCACTCACCCCTCCCTCCATCACCCTCCACTCACCCCTCCCTCCATCACCCTCCACTCACCCCTCCCTCCATCACCCTCCACTCACCCCTCCCTCCATCACCCTCCACTCACCCCTCCCTCCATCACCCTCCACTCACCCCTCCCTCCATCACCCTCCACTCACCCCTCCCTCCATCACCCTCCGCTCACCCCTCCCTCCATCACCCTCCACTCACCCCTCCCTCCATCACCCTCCACTCACCTCTCCCCACCCGGTCCTGTAAACGCCGTTCAGAACAATACAATCCTCGCTGTTGATCCTCACTACCGTTCCCACAAACCCACACAGAGACACAAACCCACACAAACACACACAGCCACAAACACACACAAACAAACACACACAAATACACAAAGACACATAAACACAAACAAATATGTAACGGGTTCTACGGAGGCACACACTTGAACTTGGAGGCCACACATTTATTACCACACCCCAACAGGGTAACTACATAAACGTAACAACGGGTTAACTAGACCACAACGGGGTAACTACATAACCGGGTCAGTCAGCAACAACCTGCCTGACCCACGATGCCGAGCGTGAAGACCGAAGACCGAGGATCGAAGAGCCGCAGCACCGACGGGTTCCATTTCGACAGACAGCCGCGATCGCTCTCGGGACCTCCCTTTTATACTCCGAGAGGCGTGGCCTCGCTCCGCCCTCGGCCACGCCCCCTTCTGGATCTCACCAGAAGGTTCTCGACCGAGCATCACGTGTCCCTCAAGCCCCCTTTTGACCCCCTTCGTTACCCTGTCCCGGTCACGTGCCCTCTCGTGTTCACCCAGAGTGTCACGTGCTCACCTGCCCTCTCTCTGACCGCCACCAGAGCCATGCCCCCTAGGGCCGCTTCCTTGCCATGCCGGCTCCGGTGCCAGAGAGAGTTGCTCAAGACGCGCAGTTCCACTCTTGTGACAGCAGCTGCGCTAAACGCCATAGTGACTCCATTTAGGGGCCGTCTATAAATGACGTAACGCACCTGGGGGGGGGGGGGGTCAGACATTTGTGACGATGTGTGACGAGGGGGGGGGGGTTCAAACATGCGTCATTTATGGAGGGCCCCTTACGTCACTGCAAATACACAGAGACACTCACAGACATCGACCCCGTTCCCTAACTCTCGGCTTTCTCATGCAAATACCACTCGCTCTGGAGGTGGAACCCAGGCCAAACACCGGCGCAGCAAATACCAGAATAACTGGGAGAGGGAGGTGCTGGGGGGGAGGGGCTGGGGGGGAGGGGCTGGGGGGGAGGGGCTGGGGGGTGGTGCCACTCGCGGTGACCATTTGTCTCCGTGCCCCTCCCCAACACCAAGAGCCCCCCCCCCCCCAGCTCATTAATATTCATAGCCGCGGTACAGAGACCGGGCACTGAGCGCACAGCCACGCGGCCCAGCGGCGGTGGCGGCGGCCTTCTGGAAGCGGCTCGTGGCGAGCGGCTCGCGGTTCGAGGGTCCAGCAGCCGCCCTGGTTAACGTGGCGACGCGCCGTGAACCGCGAGCGAGGAGTTGCAACGCGCGCCGTCATTAGCGTCGACTCAACCGGCGGGACGTTAAAGATGACCCCGTGGCGTCGTTGGCAAGAGCAGGGCGCATGGTGCGTGTGTGTGGTGTGTGTGTGGTGTGTAGTGTGTGTGTGGTGTGTGTGTGGTGTGTGTGTGTGTGGTGTGTGTGTGCTGTGTGTGTGCTGTGTGTGTGGTGTATGTGTTGTGTGTGGTGGTGTGTGTATGGTGTGTGTGTGTGGTGTGTGTGGGGCGTGTATGGGTGTGTGTGCTGTGTGTGTGGTGTATGTGTTGTGTGTGGTGGTGTGTGTATGGTGTGTGTGTGTGGTGTGTGTGGTGTCTGGTGTGTGTGTGTGGTGTGCATGCGGTGTGTGTGGTGCGTGTGGCGTTGTCGGTGTCACGCTCTGCGTTTGCTAAGACTCTCGGCAGGGACTCCTCTTGAAAAATGACCAATGAGACTCGGTGAGGCTTTCCTGAGTAAACAACAATATAGAGGTTGCTTCATAAAAATGGTAACACTTACATGAGACTGTCGTTTTAAAGGGAAAAATTAGCGGATAATACGACGCTGTAGCATAACAAGTGTCATGTTAATAGCTTCAAAAAGTCAAAGAGTCTGCCCCACTTGTTCGCCATCGTCAACGCGTGGCCTGGAATCTTCTCCAGGTGGTCTCCAGAGCCCGGAGGAGACAGCACATTTCTCGTGGTGTTGTTGCAAATTCTCCGAAGTGTTCACATCTTTTCGAAGCACCCGCCTGTGTATACATAGCGCATGGAGTTGGTCGGTTCCAATTGGCGTGGGAAATCTACCAGCGTCCCCCACACGAGGCCTCGTGTTTGAGTTCCAGTGAATATCTGTGAAGGCTCCCTATTAAGGGGGCTCCCCCCCCACCCATCCTTGTCACAAAGCTACCGCACGACCTTGCCACCGCAGCTGCGCGCGATCTGGAGTGTAACACGCCGTCAGCGAGCCATTGGCAGCACTCGTCATCCCAAACAGCCCCGACCCCCAGGCTCCCCCGCCAGCACCCCCTGACACCCCCCCCCCCCCCCCACGTGGGGGTTGGGGGGTGAGGGGGTGGGGGAGGGGTAATTGAGTGGCCCCGAGTTGATGAATGGCGCGTGTGCGGTGCGGATGGGAGACGGCGCGTGTGGAGCGTGTCAACTCGTGGGCGTGAGAGCTCGCGGGCGCATCGATTCGCGTGCGTTCCGGGCTTCGCTGTTCACTCGTGGGCCTGAGAGGCGTGCGACGCGGCGCGTTGGTGAGATCGGGAATTGGGGCACTCCGTTTAGTGCGGGTGAATGTGGGGTGGGGGTGGTCTAGGGCTGGGGGTGGGGTAGGGGGTGTGAGATAGGGGTCTAGGGGCTGGGGTGGGGGGGTGTGAGGTGGGGGTCTAGGGGTTGGGGGCTGGGGTGGGGGGGGTCTAGGGGCTGGGGTGGGGGCTAGGGTGGGGGGGGTCTAGAGGCTGGGGTGGGGGCTGGGGTGGAGGGGTGGGGGGCTGGGGCTGGGGTCGCCCCACTGTGACTCCGTAGGGGCACAATGTGGAGATCAGTGCCGGGACAGCCCGGGACGCTGTTCCCGGGACAGTTTTGTCTCCCAGCCACATCCATCTCGCTTGACCTTGTTCTCCTCAGAGCACTCATTATAACATTTACATTGGGAAGAAAAAACATAGCTGGATTATTATGGATCGGGCGTACCTTGAACTCGAAGTGGTAGTGCCTTACGCCAATAAGCCCTACTCCAAGCCAGGCCGAGCGGCGTTCCGGAAAATATCGAGTGAGAGATTAATTGCCGCGTACGATTGTCCACTGGTGTGGTGTCTCATTGCGGTGCCAATGCGTTGTGATGTTACAGTCGCATTGTGCAGACGCGATGTGTGTGGGTATGGAGTCGAAATCCTCCACGGCCACACGGCGCCCACACACGCGGCGTGTGTCACTGTGGGTCTTTGTGTGCTCATTTCAGTCGACCCGTGGCACCTGCTGGGTCTGCCCCGTGACCTCCTTGCCACTTCACGTGGCCTCAACGTGCACCTAGCCTAGCACAAGGGCCGTGGCGACGTCACCGCCACTTCGTGGCGAATGGCGGTTGTTATTGTGTGTGTGTGGTTGTTGTTGTTGTGTGTGTGTGTGTCCCAGCCACCGCAAGCCCAAGCTGCCTTCCACACTTCACCTGGCTTCTAGGTGCACCTAGCCTGGCACAAGCGCTCTGGTCCCTGTGGCCGTGAACTTCACTCGTTGGTTCCTCCACCCGCGTTGAGGACTCGGTCGACCACATGCTGACTGTGTCGTTTCAACAACCACCACCAGCACCGCAGGCGACAACAACATCCATCCACCCAATCACTCCCGCACTTAACACTCGCCACTCTGTAGGTCACCTCCCTTGTCTCGCTGCGTAGCCCTCGCACCACTCCTCTCGTCGCCACCGTCTCTCTCCCCCCAACCCCCCCGAACAACAATGACCTCGCCGAATTCCAGAAGCGTGCTGCAATCTCATCTGTTACAACTCTGCCGGCGCTGTTTGTTTCTGGCCGCGTGGCGCTTTGTGCCACGTGAGCCTCGACTCGTGCAACCCGCGACTCCTCCGCGCCACCCCCACCCAAGACCCCCCGTCGCGACTTGAACAGAGCGTGGGGGGCAAGCGCTGCCTGGAGCGAGCACCTACGAAGCCCCCCCCCCCCCCCCACAGTGCCGATGTCTACACGCCGCACCAGGGACTCATTTAAGGCTGAGTCGACCTAGCGGGGAGGCCCAGGACCAGTTCACGTATTCGTCACTGGTGTTGGCCGTGAGCAGGAATCGAACTCGTGCTCGCCGAGGCTCGTAGCGCGGTGCGCTAACCACGACACCACCACCATCACCACCACCATCATCACCACCACAATCACCACCATCACCACCATCACCACCAACACCACCACCATCACCACCACCATCACCACCACCACCATCACCACCAACACCACCACCATCATCACCACCACCATCACCACCATCACCACCACCATCACCACCAACACCACCACCATCACCACCACCATCACCACCACCACCATCACCACCAACACCACCACCATCATCACCACCACCATCACCACCATCATCACCATCACCACCACCACCATCACCACCACCATCACCAACATCGCCACCATCGCGTATAGCACAGCCGTTTATTGCGCAAGCGATGGACGCGGGGATGGCGGGGGGACACACCACAGCGCGAACCACGAGCGACAGTTACAACAACAACAACCACCACCGTCACAATCTCAGTCATCGTCACAACAGCAATCATCGTCACATTCAGTCATCGTCACAACTACAGCCGTCGTCACCACCACAGCCGTCGTCATCATTGTCATGGTCGCCTTGACGGAGCTGCAGACGCGGCCCACTCGGAGCCTCGCGGCCTCGCGCGTCCATCAGTGAACACGACGAGCGCAGTTGGGGAGGCGCGCGGGGGTATGGGGGGAGGCATGGGGGGGCGTGGGGGGAGGAATGGGGGGGAGGGGGGGCATGGGGGGGAGGGGGGGAGGCATGGGGGGGAGGCATGGGGAGGCGTGGGGGGGAGGAATGGGGGGGGAGGGGGGGCATGGGGGGGAGGGGGGGAGGCATGGGGGGGGAGGAATGGGGGGGAGGGGGGGCATGGGGGGGGAGGCATGGGGGGCATGGGGGGGGGGGGGCATGGGGGGGAGGGGGGGCATGGGAGGGGGGGTTATGGGGGAGGCGTGGGGGGAGGAATGGGGGGGAGGGGGGCATGGGGGGAGGCATGGGGGGGGGCGTGGGGGGCATGGGGGGAGGGGGGGTTATGGGGGGGAGGGGGGCGTGGGAGTATGGGGGGGAGGGGGGGCATGGGGGGGAGGGGGGGCGTGGGGGGGGTCACCGAGGCTATGGGCTGCGTGCTCACAGCGCTGGCTCCGGGTGAACGGAGTGGTGACCACGTGAGCCGCGTGGCGGCCACCTGCGCTGTGAACTCCCTCGGCGCGCTCCCCACTGCTGCTCGTGGCCGCGACTTGTCTCCGTTCGTCCGAGTTCTTTCACTGATGAGCTGATGATGTTTTTTCGTGTTTTGTTTTACCGCGTTTTTAACTGCTAGAGCGCATCGTAAACAATAACCACATTATAATAGCAACCACATTGTTATAATCATAACCACTTTGTTATAATCATGACCACATTGTTAACCATTGAACACCGCTGTGAACTGTTTAAGCACATTAGCAATTGTACTGTCATGTTAAGTTCACGGCTCTGGGAGGTGTACAACCACTTTGGTAGCTGTTCGTACGCGAGTCGCCAGACCGGGAAGGCTTAGAGCCACTCATCCAGTGGGTTTGAAACTTCACCGAAACCTGCACCCGTTTGGTTCTCAATAGTTAAACAAATCACAAAGTTAATAAACACTTAGGGTTTGGTGAAACAAAGCCATTTTTGTACCTACGTGCCAAATTTGTGTTTTCGATCATTTATCTTAAAAAATCAATTTCACCATGTCTCGCACCCCCAGGGGGTTAAGAACCACTGCTCCGACTGAATACGGAACCCCAATAGTCTGGCCCGACTCCATAGCCTCCAGGCCGCTGGAGAGCAACGACCGGGCCACTCGACAGAACCCCGAGCGAGAGATTCCGCGTCAACTTGGGCAGGACAGTGACCTCGCTCCCTGCACGGGAGGATCCCACCGCCGCCAGCACGGGCGACGTGCAGGAGGGCGGGGGTCGAGATGGGGGTGGAGTTGGGGTGGAGGTGGGGTGGAGATGGGGTGGAGATGCGGGTGGAGATGGGGGTGGAGATGGGGTGGAGATGGGGGTGGAGGTGGGGTGGAGTTGGGGTGGAGATGGGGTTGAGTTGGGGTGGAGATGGAGTGGAGTTGGGGTGGAGTTGGGGTGGAGTTGGGGTGGAGATGGGGTGGAGCTGGGGTGGAGTTGGGGTGGAGATGGGGTGGAGATGCGGGTGGAGATGGGGGTGGAGATGGGGTGGAGATGGGGGTGGAGGTGGGGTGGAGTTGGGGTGGAGATGGGGTTGAGTTGGGGTGGAGATGGAGTGGAGTTGGGGTGGAGTTGGGGTGGAGTTGGGGTGGAGATGGGGTGGAGATGGGGTGGAGTTGGGGTGGAGATGAGGGTGGAGATGAGGGTGGAGATGAGGGTGGAGATGAGGGTGGAGGTGGGGGTGGAGATAGGGGTGGAGATGGGGGTGGAGATGGGGGTCGAGATGGGGGTCGAGATGGGGTGGAGATGGGGGTGGAGATGAGGGTGGAGATGGGGTGGAGATGGGGGTGGAGTTGGGGTGGAGTTGGGGTGGAGATGGGGGTGTAGATGGGGGTGGAGTTGGGGGTGGAGATGGGGTGGAGATGGGGGTGGAGATGGGGGTCGAGATGGTGGTGGAGATGGGGGTGGAGATGGGGGTGGAGATGAGGGTGGAGATGGGGGTGGTGATGGGGGTGGAGATGGGAGTTGAGATGGGGGTGGAGATGCCCCCCCCCCCGGGACCTCTTCAATCACTCGGCTCCCAGCGGATTCCAATGGTTGCCAAACAAACTGTAACAAACCAAAACCTCGGAATCTGGACGCACGCCAAAAGCAAGGCCATACTCGAACCGGGCAAACTTTGCCGAGAAGCCGTCGGCCCACATCGCTCCTGGATACGCGTCATCCTCAGGGGCGGGGGGGGGGGAATCAGCCGTCTCGTCAAGTCCGTGACCGCCGTAGAAGAGGCGTGCGGCTCCCCGCCTAGACGCAGTCGGCTGCGACCGCGAGAGCCCTGGCCGTCACGACGCCCGACATCGAGGTCCTTGTCCCGGGGAGAGACGGGGGTCGACACGGTCTCGACTCGAAGGCACCGATGACGAAGCTCGCGAGCCGCATCTCCGTGCCTTGAGCGCACCACGGCGCCGAGCAGAGCTTGCCCTGGCGTTGGTGACATCGAGTCCACAGTGAACCTAAACACCAGACAGGTTACCGGACTACGTTGTGGGGGGTGGGGGGGGGGGGGCACGGAGCGTGGCCGTTCCGTGGTCTGACCACCCCGAGCGGACACGGAGTTGCCGCTGCCTCTTGGCCGGCACCGCGCACGGCAGGCGCCGCGGTGCCGATGGCACGGGGGAGGGGGACGCACGGAGCGCCTCGTGTCCCCGTCCCCGTCGATTAGCCTCGGGGCCGGATGCAAAGACCTTCCCCCCTCCAACCCCCTTCCCTCATTCCCTCCCACCCCCTCCCCTCCTTCCCCCCTCCCCTCCTTTCTTCCCCTCTCCTCCCCCCCTCCTCCTCATTGCTCTCCCTTCAGTGTGCTTTAGAGATCCACATTTTAGCTGATTTCATCTTTTACATTGTACAATGTTTGGAGTGATTGATATTCCATCCGAAATAAACCTTGAAGGAGAAGCAGTTACCCGATTAACCGCTCCGTTACCGGTTTAACCGCGCCCCCCCCCCCGGCCCCCCACCACCAACTCCCACCGCCCCGCTCGAGGTTGATTTGGAATTCCAGAGGTGGAGTCACTCCGCGACAACCGCAGTGCAGAGTTAGCCCGCATCAGCAGTGGCAACTGCTGCTGATGCTGCTGCTGATGCTGCTGCTGATGCTGCTGCTGATGCTGCAGCTGCTGATGCTGCTGCTGCTAATGCTGCTGCTGCTGATGCCGCTCAAAGTCATGACCTCAACTCAAGATGACCGTCAAGGTCGTGACCTCGACTCCAGATGATGCTCAAGGTCACATGGCCTCAACTCAAGATGACGCTCAAGGTCACATGACCTCAACTCAAGATGACCGTCAAG
This sequence comes from Lethenteron reissneri, assembly GCF_015708825.2. Classification (NCBI taxonomy): domain Eukaryota; kingdom Metazoa; phylum Chordata; class Hyperoartia; order Petromyzontiformes; family Petromyzontidae; genus Lethenteron; species Lethenteron reissneri. The sequence continues at coordinate 10,376,229 of NC_083827.1, forward strand.
GCGGTAACCTCGACTCAAGATGACCCTCGAGGTCGTCACCTCGCCTGTGGGTGAGCCTGGAGGTCGCGACCTCATCTCTAGGCGATGCTAAAGGTCGTGACCTCCACGTCCCCCGTGTCTCGCTCGCCGAAGGTCACGCACGTGACCCCGATCCCGTTCCCGTGTGCGGCGCACGCGCTAACCCCCCGTGGCGCGCGACCTCCCCTCCCCCGCCCCTCCTCCTCATCCTCCTCATCTCGCCCGCGAGCCCTCGGGCCTCCTCGGCCACCAGCCGCGCTCGCTGCCCCGCGGGCCCCGCGGGCCCCGGGGCCCCCGCCGCCCGGAGGGCACGGCGGGCACACGCGCCGCCACGGGCACGCGCAGAGCTTGCGGAAGGCGGCGCGGAACTTCTGCGACATGAGGCTGTAGACCACGGGGTTGCACGCCGAGTTGAGGTAGACGCAGAGGCGGCAGCAGAGCACGAACCACGAGTCGGCGTACGGGGGCGACAGGAAGGAGTTGACGAGCACCAGGGTGCGATAGGGCGTCCAGAGCAGCGCGAACAGCGCCACCACCACGGCCAGCATCTTCACCACCTGGGAACATCGACATCATCACGGACATCATCACATATGACATCATCATCACCGTCACAAACATCATCACCGCATATGGCATCATAACAATCATCAAGACCACCAGCACCTATGACATCATTATAACTACCATCATCACCATCACCACATATGACATCATCATAACAACCATCATCACCATCAGCATCACCACCAGCACCACATTTGACAACTACCATCGTCATCGCGAGCACTACCGCATATGCCATCACCACCTCACCACCACCACCACCTCCACCAGCAGCAGCAGCAGCAGGAGCAGCAGGAGCACGGCGTGTCCGGGCGCACCTGCTTGCGCGACGCGAGCGCCGACTTGGAGCGCCGGCTGCTGCACAGCAGCAGCAGCCGCCCCGCCTGCCCGGCCGCTCCAGCGCCGCCAGCCGCTGCGTCCGCGGGCCCCCAGCGCTGCGCGGCGGTGTCCCCGGGCCCCTTGGAGGGCATGGGGCTCATGAAGAGGACGCGCCCGATGAGCGCGTAGAGCGCCGTGGCGAGCGCCAGCGGCAGCGCGAAGAAGATGGCGAAGTCGATTAGGTAGATGGGGAGGTAGAGGCGACGCGACACGCGGTAGCCGCAGTAGAGGCCGCCCGTGGCCTCCTCCCGCTGGAGGTCAACGAGGAAGAACCAGACGACGCAGTAGAGCGCCGTGAAGGCCCACACGAGCGCGATGATCTTCCTGGCGCGGCTCGCCGTGCACAGGAACTGCGCGCGGATCGGGTGGCAGATGGCGATGTAGCGCTCCGCCGTGAACGCCGTGATGGAGCACGAGGAGGCGTTGATGCCCAGGTACTGCAGGTAGGTGATGGAGAGGCAGCCAGCCTGGCCGAACACGTAGGTTCCCGCCAGGCTCTCGGCCACGTTGGGCAGCCCCGCGCTCACCAGCACCGTGAGGTCGGCCACCGCCAGACTCACGAGGTAGCAGTTGGTGGGCGTGCGCATGGCGCGCGTGGTCAGCACCACGACCACCACCATGGCGTTGCCCACGATGCCCGCGGCGCACACGAGCAGCACCAGCAGCGCGCTCACCACCTGGAACTCGAGCGAGAGCCGCTGCGGCTGCTGCTGCGTGCCGCCGCCCGTGCCGTTGGAGGAGGCGTTCACCTGCTGCTGCTGCAGCAGTAGCAGCATCTGGAGGTGATGGCCGAAGGTGACGTTCAGAGTCGGCGGCTGCGCGCTCCACTCGACCACGCGCCCCATGCTGCCGCGCGGTCTCGCGGTGACCCTCCCCTGGCGTCCCCTGGAGCCCCCTGGTCCTCCTCGGCACCCCGCCTGGGTGCCTCACCTCGCAGAGCGCGCTCGAAGGGGCTCAAGCCACAGAGCTGCAGGTGGCTGTGCGCAGGAAGCAAAGCGGATTCATTTCGTGCGACCTCGACCCGACAGCGGCCCCTGTGCGCACGCGCCCAGAGCGGTGGTGCAGCGGTGATCGCGCTTAGCTACGAACTCGGCGATACAAATTCGACTTCCGCTCACGAACCATTAAACAGCGGCGAATATTTAAACCCGCCTTGGGCTTCCCCTAGGTCGGCTCAGCCTGAAACTACTACAGTGCGATATGTGAACGTCAGCACTGTGGAGACAAAGGCGGGGGGGGGGGCGTGGTGTCGCCCGCCCACCCCCTCGTGTGCCGTGACAGCCTTAATAGGTGCTCGCTAACACCACTTGCCCCAACAGTCTCTCTGGGGGATGTTTGTCTTTGCTCACAAAGTCGCATTAATACGCACGCATGCGCACCACAAGGCAAATATCCCCCGTGTCGCCTTAACAGACTCTTGGTGCAAGTCCTCTATAACACGCATGGCATACGCATGACACACGCATGGCACACGCATGACACGCGCATGGCACGCGACGGCGTTTGAGGCCAGAACCGTCCACGGCCGCCTTTGTCTCTCCAGTGCTGATGTTTACACTTTTCACAGCATACTCATTCATGGCTGAGTCGACCTAGGGGATGCCCAGGACCGGTTCAGATAATCGGCAATGGGCCATGAGCGGGAACCAAACTCGGGTCGCCTGGTTTGGAGCGCAGCGCACTGACCGCCGCGTCACCGCTCCCCACCTACACACACACACCTACACACACACACCTACACACACACACACATACACCTACACACACACACCTACACACACACATACACCTACACACACCTACACACACCTACACGCACACCTACACACACACACACCTACACACCTACACACACACACCTACACACACCTACACACACACACTTACACACAAACACCTACACCCCTACACACACATCTACACACACACCTACACCCCTACACACACCTACACACACCTACACACACACACCTACACACGTCGGGGTTTGTGATGTCGGGGTTAGTGACGTCGGGGTGAGTGATGTCCGCCTTTGTCTTCCCACTGTTTCACACATCTCACCAGGTGCTCTCATTTCAGACCACTCGCCACTGATGTTAGCCGTGTCAGAGAGTCGAACTCGTCTCGCCGGCTTCCTCGTGAATTGCGCTAAGCACTTGCGCCACCGCTCCCTACGCGTTCACACCACACATGCACAAAGCCACACACACAACACAAACAAATATCCCCGCATCGCTTGAAAGACTGTTGGAGCAAGTGCTGTTCACGAGCACCTTTGAAGCCCTGCATGGCACGTAGAGGAGCGCTGAACTTATTTTGTACGATACGTAGCCAACTGTGCTCATCAGAGGGTAGCCAGCAACACCCCCGGCCGCCTTTGTCTTCCCGGTGGTGATATTTACACACCACACCGGGTATTAATTTGAGGCCGAGTCGACGTAGAAGAGACCCAGGACCGGTTCAGATAATCATCAGTGGTGTTGGCCGTGAGAGGGAATCGTACTTGCGTCGCTGGGTTCTTAGCACAGTGCGCAAACCGCTGCACCACCGCTCCCCGTACGCACACAGAGACACACGGAGACACACGGAGACAGACAGACGCACACAGAGACACACACAGAGACACACACGGAGACGCACACAGAGAGAGACACAGACAGACACACACACAGACACACACACAGACACACACACAGACATACACAGAGATACACACAGACACACACACAGACACACACACAGACACACAGACACATAGACACACACACAGACACACACAGACACACACAGACACACACACAGACAAACAAACACACACACAGATACACGCGAAGACGCACAGAGGCTCGCGTAGACACGCGCACACAGACGTGCGGGAGCTACAGGTGCGGGCAAAGGCCACGTCGAGAGCTCATTCTGAGCGAAGCCTCCGGCTTACAGCATCGCCTGTGCCCTGCCCAGACCGCCCCGAGCCCAAACCGCCCCGAGCTCTGACCCGGACCCGAGCCCGGACCCCCTGGCTCCGAGGACCCCTCGCACAACGCCCTGCGCGCGTCTCAGCGAAACTTCGCAGCTCCGGAGTAGAGACGACCCCCCCCCCCCATCTTCCCGCCCCCCCTATCCCCCCCCCCCCCCGCCAGGATCTCAGCGAGGGGTAGAATCCGTAGGGGGCTCGCACCCCCCCCAGCTTACCGTGGGGTGGCAGGGCTCGTGTGGAGAGAGGGGGGGGGGGGCTCCGCCCGGGCACGGTGGGCGCTGTCCACGCGGAAGGTGCTGAAGTGCGGCGCGCGCCGCTCACGCCGCGCTCCAATAAAGAGCCGGGCCGCGCATGCGCACAGCGGGGGGCCGGTACATCACTCAGGGACCCGGGGCGCACCAAAATAACCCCCCACCCATCCCGCTCGCCCCCCCAAATATCTTAGTAGGGGCGCGAAGCGAGAGAGCGCCCGGCGCATTCGAAATGAGCGGCGGTGACCCCCTCTGGGAGGACCACGGACTCATGAGGAGTTCACCTGACGAGAGCGAGGCGATGATGATGGTGTTGGTGATGATGGTGAGGTAATGATGGTGTTGGTGATGATGGTGAGGTGATGATGGTGTTGGTGATGATGGTGAGGTGATGATGGTGTTGGTGATGATGGTGAGGTGATGATGGTGTTGGTGATGATGGTGAGGTGATGATGGTGTTGGTGACGATGGTGAGGTGATGATGGTGTTGGTGATGATGGTGAGGTGATGATGGTGAGGTGATGATGGTGAGGTGATGATGGTGAGGTGATGATGGTGAGGTGATGGTGGTGTTGGTGATGATGGTGAGGTGATGGTGGTGTTGGTGATGATGGTGAGGTGATTGATGACACGATGATGATAAAGATTACTGATGATATGATGATTGTTGATGATTGATGGACATGGCAACACGATAACAGTGGTGTCGATGACGAGGGTGTGATTACGATGATGGCCAATGGTGACGTTTGATGAAGATTACGAAACGATGCTGACGATGTAGTGATGGTGATGAAGCGACGATACGATGACAGATGGTAAAGACTGATGATAGTGATCGAAAATGGCACAATAAGGTGTTTGATGACGTGCACTTGATGATTGAATGAATAACTAAGCTCCACGCATCACGATCAAAGCTAGAGTATTAAACTTCGAGACAATGTTTTGCGTACTGAGCTCTACGGCCCTTTTCCAGAAGCGACCTGGCCACAGATGACAGCCCAATGAAGCAGCAGCAGCTCATCATCATCATCGTGTGGAGAATGAAAGCGGCCAAATAATCTAAACGCACGATTCTCAATGTGAAGGGAGGACCTGGAAAAAAAATCCATGCGACCACGGGGAGAGAGAGAGACACGCAAACTTCAAAATGACAACAGGCGTCAGGGTCGGGAACAAACCCATGACCTCCTCGACATCAGGCGAAGTCGTTCGCATCTCGCCACCGCAGCACCCGAGGGACCACCCAGCATCTCGCAGCGCTTTCCGGGACGACTACTCGAGATCGGGGCCTGCTACCTGTTAGTCGCCATGGGAATGTGGAGTGACGGTTTAAGAGGAGGGGACACCTCCAGCGCCGCGGATGCAAGTGTCGGTGGATCACGTGGCCACCGGTCAAGCTCTGGGCGGCAAAGGGACCGCGAAGGTGGCAGTACAGCAAGCGGGCTCGTGCTCCCGTCTGCGGAGCTAGCAGACCGTCGATAGTTGGTCATCTCGCTGTGCGCGGCGAGACTTCTCCGTGTGCTCGGGTTTCCTCTCGCGCGCACATCGCTCCCTGCGAAGCGAATCTGCCAAAGAGTCTTGACGCGGGGACCCCTCCCGCCAGTGAGTCTCTCACTCCCCTCGCCATCACGCAGAGGCGCGTGCTTGGAATGACACCGAGAGACAGGAAGGTGTGAGCACGTGGATTAGAGGAAGACGTGGATTAGAGGGTTCAAGCATCGCGCTAGTTGTGAAGAGAAGCGAGTTGGTTTGGGCAGGACTCGTCACGGCCAGAAGAGATGCCGACAGCCGATTGGCCGAGACGAACAACTCGGCCCGATAGAGAACGCGCGCCGCAGAGATGGAGCAACGAAATGAGATCGGGTGCGAGGTGGGGTTGGCTGGACCGTAAGACACGGCGACTCGTTGGGCGGGGGGGGAGCCTTCATCCAGCAGTGGATTGGTCGGTTCGTGCACTCGACGCGGCTCCACGTGCGCTCACAGCCGGTGGCCGGCGCGGCAGGGACCACGAGGAGAGGAGAGAGCGCATGGGGAGAGAGAGCGTGGGGAGAGAGAGCGTGGAGAGAGAGAGAGCGTGGAGAGAGAGAGCGTGGGGTGAGAGCGTGGGGAGAGAGCGTGGGGAGAGAGCATGGGGTGAGAGCGTGGGGAGAGCGTGGAGAGAGAGAGTGGGGAGAGAGCGTGGAGAGGGCGTGGGGAGAGAACGTGGGGAGAGAGCGTGGAGAGAGAGAGCGTGGAGAGAGAGCGTGGAGAGAAAGAGAGCGTGGAGAGAGAGAGAGCGTGGAGAGAGAGAGCGTGGGGAGAGGGCGTAGGGAGAGATAGCGTGGGGAGAACGTGGGGAGAGAGAGCGTGGAGATGGAGATAGAGCGTGGGGAGAGAGAGCGTGGAGAGAGCGTGGGGAGAGAGCGCGGGGAGAGAGCGTAGGGAGAGAGAGCGTGGGGAGAGAGAGCGTGGGGTGAGTGAGAGGGCGTGGGGTGAGTGAGATGGCGTGGGGTGAGAGAGCGCTGGGTGAGAGAGAGCGCGGGGTGAGAGAGAGGGGCGAGAGAGAGGGAGATGGCCCTGGAGGGGAAACGTCCGGCCAGCAGCCTGGGCATCTTCCGCGCTCTGGTCGGAGCCAGGGTGTGTGGGCTGGAGTTCCGCCATGCGCGGCTGACCCACGCCGTGCCGGCCTTCAAGGAGCAGTGGGCGATGGAGGAGGCCGTGTGCTCGGTGGCAGATGACGGGGAGCTCTGCATGCTGTTATGAGCTACCCGTCGGAGGCCGTCGGACTGCGAGGGGGCTACGTACAGAACGAGAGAGTGACCGAGAGAATGAGCGAGAGAGAGAGCGAGCGAGGGTTACATAAATCCCGTTAAAAAATTTTTTTTACGAAATGATGAACGAAACAAAGTGCCGAATACACCGAGCATATTCTTGTTTCCACTGATCGTAAAAAAGAGAGAGCGTGGGGTGAGAGAGAGAGCGTGGGGTGAGGGCGCCCTCTGGTGTTGGTGAAGGTTACTGACACTGCGGGAGCCCCGTGGGCCCCAGGTTCCACGAGGCATTCATGATTTTTGATTCCTCGTGTTCACCCGGGAAAGCCTTGTCGAGTCTCAGGGCCTTGTCAGGGGAGTCTTGCCAATGATTGTGTCGTGGAGCGGGTAGGGGGTTTGTTGCTGCTGCTGTGTGCGACGCCAAATTAGTGATTTGCAGGTAACATGTTTTCAGCACTGCGATGTTGTTTAGCCCAATTTGCAGTTACATTGTGTGGTAGAGCTATGGGAGGAAACTGGAGAACCCAGAGGAAACCCATGCAAGAACACAAACTCCTTACACTCACTCAAAGACAAAGGCGCTGGAGGCAAGTGCTGTGAGCGAGCAGCGCCTATGAAGACCCACATGGCACCACGCCCGACTGCCTTTCTCATCAGTTGCTGATATTTACACATTGCACCACGAACTCATCTGAGGCTGAGTCGACCTAGGGGGAGACCCAGGAGCTGTTGGCCGTTAGCGGGGAATCGAACTCGGGTGTCCGGTGTTCATAGCGCGGCACGGTAACCACTGCGCCACCGCTCTCTTTACACTCAACGCTCAGTCACACACCCACGCAGAACAGGGGAGCAGACACGGAAACTCCACGCACAAAGGCGTTCCAGTCGGGGGAATCGAACCCAGGCTTTTCTTGCTGCGAGGCGCGAGACGTTAAAGCCGCGCCGACCCCAGGGGGGGGGGGGGGGGGGGGGGGTCGGAATCTCCTCCAGTGAGCCCGAGATCTCCCCCAGTGAGCCCGAGCAGAACGGGGAGAGGTCGGGGAAGCCGCAGTGCGCTCCGGGGCTGCTGCTCCACGCTGCTGCGCCACGTTGGGCCTGGGCCGACGGAGACGTCCCGTGGGCATCGCTCGCCCCCTCCGCCGGCGATTGTCAGGCGCCACAGTGGCCAGATGTTAATTGACTCGCCTGGTCTACAGCGAGTCGTGGGTTCGATCCCGATCCCGACCCTGACGCCTGCTGCTGCTGTATATTCGGAGTTCTCTCCCGTGGTCGTGTGGGTTTTTATCCGGGTCCTCCGGTTTTCCCCTCCACATTTAGAATCCACATCACCACGCGTCTAGAGTATTTGTCTTCTGCTATACATGTCCACGCGATACGCCACTTCGTTGGGCTATCATTTGTGGCCAGGTCGCTTCTGAAAAAAAGAGCAATAACAGCTCCGTTGGGAGCCTTACCTGGTCAAATAATCAATAAAAACGTGTTCAGCGAGTTTAGATTCGAAGTCACGTGGGGTTCTCGAAGTCACGTGGGGTTCTCGCTCCCCCAGGTGAGGGAGCTCGACGAGAGCCAGCGGCCTCCTGCAGCACGAGGGGGCGGAAGCCCCCCCCCCCACACACCCCCCACACCCCCTCCACCACCACCCCACACACCCCCCACACCTTCACCACCTCCACCCCCACACACCCTCACCAACTCCACCACCACCACCCCACACACCCTCACCACCTCCACCACCACCCCTACCACCTCCACCCCCACCCCACACACCCCCCCCACACCCTCACCACCACCACCCCCCCACACACCCCCCACACCCTCACCACCACCACCCCCCCACACACCCCCCACACCCTCACCACCACCTCCACCCCCACCCACCCACACCACCCCCCACACACCCCCCACACCCTCACCACCGCCACCCCCACCCCACACCCCCCCCCACACCCTCACCACCACCACCCCCCCACACACCCCCCACACCCTCACCACCACCACCCCCCCACACACCCCCCACACCCTCACCACCACCTCCACCCCCACCCACCCACACCACCCCCCACACACCCCCCACACCCTCACCACCTCCACCCCCACCACCACCACCCCACACACCCTCACCACCACCACCCCCCACACACCCTCACCAACTCCACAGACGCCGAGACAGCGACGGTGCCTGGCACAGAGGTGTTTATTTACGTGTAAAGGGTTTTTGTATACAAAGAGGAGAGGCGCGCTGTGGTCCACCACCACCACACGTGCGTCCGTGCGGGGGGTGCAGGGAGGACGGGGGGGAGGAGGCGGCTTGTGCCGCGCAAGTGCTGTAGGGAGGGGCAGGGGGGGTGAAGGTCAAGTGATGACCCCCCCCCCAGACTCCGTGGTTTAGGGGCCCGGTAGGGGGAGGGAGGGGGAGGGGTCTCTGGCTGCCGGCACAAGGGGGCGCCTGACTCTGCGTGAAGACAAAAAAACACAGGCTGGGGGGCAGACAGCAACATCACTCACATACATACACTCACACACATACACGCTCAAATACACACACACATACACGCTCACATACACGCTCACATACACACACATACACACTCACATACACACACACTCAACATACACACTCATACACACAACCGCCATTCATCACTAAGTAGAAGTGACGTCACCACGGCGCTTGTGCCGGCCTCCGTGCACTTTAAGGCCACGTGAATTGTCGAACGCCCGCTGGCAGGTCACGGGACAGACCCAGGTGACACGGGTCGACTGAGATGGCTGGCCGATGCACCACCTGTGCCCCCTACTGTGCTAACCATGCTGTGTTTTAGCTGCCCGGCGCTCCGCTCGTTGTTGTGAGCACTGCTCCTGCCTCCAACTTGCCAGTAGCGTCCTTCACGAGCCTCCTCCACAGAGGCCGATCTTGACACCGCTGGTACCAGTCATTGGCTAGTCCACTCAGCTCCACGTCCTCCTGTACCACATCACTCCATCTCTCCTCTAGCCCGTGCCGCGCCCATTTAGCCCCCTCGATCTGGTCGAACAAAAGCTGTTGAGGCATGCGGTGGCTGGGCATGCGGGCTACATGACCCAGCCAACGCAGCCTTGCCTGCCGGAGGAGCTCACCGATGGGACTTTGTCCAGATCTTTCATTGATCTGCGAGCTCCTCACACAATCCAGTCTGGTTAAACCAAAGGATGGACGGTAGACAGGTCGGCATGAATGTTGCTTACTGGCGATGTTCCATTGGAGGGGGGGGGGGGTAGTCAAAGTTTCGCAAGCACAGAAAAGGGAGGGAATGACCGTGGCCGAAAAGACCCGGAGCTTCGTGCGGAGCGACAGACCAGGTAGCTTCCACAAAGCAATGCGCAGCTGATGAAAAGATGCCGCTTGACTGATTCGGAGTGAGACCTCTGCTGTAAAACCAGAGCTAGTCATAAGCACACTGCCCAAGTATGGAAAATTCTCCACTCTCTCCGCAATTTCCCCAACATCAATGAGGAGTTGAGGGGGTGGAGTGTTTTATGGCACAAAATACCGTACAATAACATAAACACACTTACACACACAAAATACACACACAACACGCACACACATATATACACACACGTGCGCATATATACACAACGCGCACGCGCATACACACAAATACACAACATGCACGCGCATACACAAAACAAAGATCTCCCGTGTAGCCTGTCAGACTGTAGGGACAAGTGCTGTTAGCGAGCACCTATGAAGGCCAAAACGGTACAAAGGGGGTGGGTGGCCAGCACCACGCCCGACCGCCTTTGTCTCCCCAGTGGCGATGTTTACACACTGCTCCAGGTACTCATTTGAGACTGAGTCGACCTAGGGGAGGCCCAGGACCGGTTCAGATAATCGTCACTGCACTGGTGTTGGCCGTGAGCGGGAATCGAACCCGGGTTGCCAGGTTCATAGCGCAGCGCGCTAACCGCTACACTACTACTCCCCACCATACACACATACACACACGCGCATATACACACAATCAACCACTATCCGTTAAGCTTCCACAGACATTGAATTCCGCACTCGCTCCCAGACGCATTCAACAACCCGACACAGGCTGCCCGCCGGCTGTGGAGAACCCGCGGGGAACGACAGCGAGAGGGGGGGACACACGAGGACTTCGAATGGGGCTCCACCAGCAAAATAACTCCGGGTTCAACACCAGACCCAGGGTTCAGACACCCACCCACCCGGGCGTGGACACAAAGACCCAGGCCTGACACCACCACCACCACCGTCGTCGTCGCCATCGCCATCGTCACAGCTTCTTCTTCTTCGAACCTCTCTCTCCGTATTCCGTGTGAGCAAGTCGAGATGAGCAGAGCTCCCGCTGAACTCTGCCTCGTGCCCTCGGCTCACCATGGCCAGCTCCAGGAAGAGGCCGTGAGGTGGCAGGCTTTTGCTTGTGGATCCTGGTCCATCTGGAGCCAAAGTCCGGGTCGCGTGTTGTTCACTGCACCGGCAGAGCTGTACGGGGTAGCAGTCTGTAGTTGGGGGGAGGGGGGGGGGGTACGCTGCTGCTGCCGGTGCTGCGGCGATGAAGAAACCCCGGCGCGGAGCCAGTCCACTGGGAGCCGGACTACCCCGGTCCCCCCGGCACGGCTGGTACCGCATCGTCAGTGCATTGGTCATTCGCATCCGCCGTGAAACGGCTCCATCCCGTCTCTTCCCGAGAGCCTCCGAGCGGGGCGCGAGCGGGTGAGGGGGGGCTTGTCAATTCAAGAGGGGGGGGGGGCTGTGTAATCGATGGGGGGGGGGGTGTCGCTGGTTTCCAGTGATTATTTGTGGCTCAAATAAGCGCTCTTCATGCAAGTGGAACAACAAAAAACCCACAAAGTCGTGAAAAATGAATCGGTCCGACGGACTCGAGAATACCTCTTGTACCCCACTCCGGAGGCGTCTCTCCCGTGCCCATCGCGCTCTCGTCCCCTCACGCCGGCACGCCGCCTCAGAGTGCTGGGTTAGGCCGAGCGAAGGTCTCCAGCCTCTCACGCGGATACCCAGCAAGGCCTGTGTGAGCACACCCTCACCGCTAACCCTACCCGACAATCCTACCGCTAATCCTAACCCGAGACACTAACCCTAACCGCTAACCCTACCGCTAATCATAACCCTAACCATTAACTCTAACTGCTACCCCTACCGCTAAGAATAACCCTAACCGTTAACCCTAACTGCTACCCCTACCGCTAATCATAACCCTAACCATTAACCCTAGCCACTAACCCTACCGCTAATCATAACCCTAACCTAGCCATGACCACAACTTACCCCTGCCAACATCCCACGCTCCAACTCTAACCTCCAACTCCAGCCCTGGGCAAATCACAGCCCTAAGCCCCGAGCTCTAAACCCTCACCTTGAGCCCTAGGCCAAGGTGGCTAGTCCAATGTTAGTCTGCTCAGCGAGAGGGTGATGAACTCATCCCGTGCGAGCCAAGGGGGGCAGCACGGGGTGCGGTCAGAGACCGGCGCCGGCCTCCTCCACTCGGCTCCGGCGGCCACAGCTCCACACGCCGATGGACGCCAACGCTCGCCACGGGTGGACGTATCGACCTCGGCGGTGGACGTGGCCCCCACCCCCCCTAGCGATGGACGCCGCGTGGTGACCTCTTATCTGGCGGCCGCGTCAGCTGCGACGGCGCTGTCACCGCCGCCGCCGCCGCACGTATCGATCGCCGTGGGAGCCTCCCGCTCTTTCCCCCTCCTCTTGCCGCCCCCCCCCCGCCTGCTCACAACGACTCGGCAGAATCTTGCCATCGGCGTGCGCGTCCGTCGGGAGGCGGCGCGTCCGGGGAGCGCGCGGAGACAAATAAATAATCGCTCCCCGCGGCGAGAGGGCTTCCCCCTCCGCCGCCCGTCGACCCCCGCGCCGCCTCCTCCCCGCCACCGTCGATCGGGCGCCCCGGGGCCCCGGCGGAACGGCTTGGCGCGGTCGGCGCCGCCGGCGCGGGCCCTCACTTGACGGCGTGGTGCTCGGCGGCGTGAGAGGCGCAGTAGAACTTCTTGTGAGCGATGAAGTTGGACAGGCTACTGAACTGGATGTCGCACAGGCGGCAGTACTTGCCGCCACCGCCGCCGTTCGCCAGCGCCGGCGGCTCAGCCGCCGCCTTGCCCGGCGCGTGCGGGGGGCCGAGCGCCGGCGCCGGCGAGCCGCCCCGCCCGGCCGGGGCTGGGCGTGGGCTGGGCGCGGGCGGTCCGGGCGAGGCGGAGGCGATCGCGGGCCCCTCCGCGGCACCGTCCGCGTCGTCTCCCGCGGCCCCGTCCGCGCCGCGTCCCGGCGGCGTGGGCGACCGCGAGCCGCGGGCCTCGGGCGGCGGCCCCGGCGTGGCGGCCCCGTGGTGCCGGCGCCGGTGCTCCTCCATGCCGTCGCCCGAGCCGCAAGCGTAGGCGCAGTACGGGCACAGCGCCGGCTTCGTCTCGGCGAGCGGCGCGAGGCCCGGGAAGCGAGCCAGGTCCGTCGGGACCTCCGGGCACAGCAGGCAACCGTGAGCTCCTCCTCCTCCTCCCGGCGCCGCCGTCGGCGTTCCCCGCGGCGCGGTTCTGCCGGCCGGCGCGGCGACGACCGAGTTCAGAGCGAAAGGTAGGACGGGCACGCCGGGGCCCAACGGGGACGCGCCGTTGCCGGTCAGCAGCGCGGCCGCCAGCGGCGGCGGCGCGCCGGGCGGGGCGGCGGCCGCCGGCTGCCGGGTGGTGGTGGCGGAACAGTAGTAGCGCTTGTGCGCCAGGTAGTTCTCGAGGCGGCTGAACGTGATCTGGCACGACGCGCACTTGTGGTAGTCGCTGAGCCGGGCGGGCGTCTCCGGCGAGCGTTGCGGAGCCACGGGCTGCTCCGCCGGCGCCGCCGTCTTTCTGCTCAGGTCCATGGGGGCGTCGGCGTCCTGCGGCGGAGGCGGCGATGGGTACGGGGATCGGCGGGCGACGCCGGTGCTCCCCGCCGCCCCGTGGGCGCCGACCCCCGGGGCGGCGGCGGCGGCGGAGGCGGTGGACCGCGGGGGGCTGCAGGACGAGGAGGCGGTGGAGGCTGCCGGCGACGTGGAGGACGAGCAGGAGGACGGAGTCCGCTCCTCTCGGCGCCGCTTAGCCGCGTCCTCGCCGGGCGGGCTGGCCGCGTCCGCGAGCCTCCTGCCGCCCGGCGCCGCCTCGGGGTGCGCGACGCCGCACACCCGCCGCCTCTTGCGCGTTCGCTGCTGCTGCTGGTTCTGCGAGATGGCCACGACCGTCGCCGCCGCTGGCGCCACGGCGGCCGCGGTTGCGGCCGCAGCGGAGGCGGCCCGGCCGCCGTGGGCTTGCCGCTTGGGCGGGGGGTCGTGCCGCGTGGCGCAGTAGTAGCGCTTGTGCACGGCGTAGTTCTCGCGCCGGCTGAACGTGATGTTGCAGGCGTCGCACGTCGTCCGCGCGGGGTCATCGGGGGCCGTGTCCGCCCCGGAGGGGGGCGATCCCTCGGGGCCCCTCCCCTCGTCCCCCGATGCCCGCGCCGGCTCCTCCGCCCGCTCCGCCTTGATCGCCTTCGCCGGGGCGGGGGCGACGCCGCCTCCGTCCGCGACCGCCGGCGCCGACTGCCGGGCGGGCACCGTCGGGCTGGGGGAGCCGCTCTTGTCGGCGGGGGAGCAGTGCGCCGGCTTGCCGGCTTGCCGGCCCGGCCTGTCCCTCGCCGTGCCGTTCCCCACGGGCTGCTGCTGCTGGCGCTGCTGCCTGTAGGCGCAGTAGAGCTGCTTGTGCACCATGAAGTTGTCGAGGCTGCTGAAGCTGATGTTGCACTCGACGCACGTCACGCCCCCGCCGGCCCCGCGGGCCGCGAAGAAGGGGCCGCCGGCGGTGGCGGCGATGGCGCCCGGATGGGTCTGCGCCGGGAAAGCGACGGACGCCTGCCGCTGCAGGCGGTGGTGCGCCAACTCTGAAATGCGCGCCAGCATCTCAGAGGCCTGCGCGTCCGTGGTCTGTAGGTGCGGCATGAAGAAGTAGTGAGGCGGGAAGACGGAGGCCAGGGCGACGCCGCCGCTCGGCCCCTTGGCCTGCTGCTGCACCGGCGACGCCACCGGCTGCGGACTCAGCGGCTCCAGCTTCACGGTGGGGACAGCTGACGGGGACGAGCGGGACGGCGCTCGCGCACAATCGTCCTCCGCGTCGCTGCCTTTAGGCGTCGCCCCCGCCTCCCTCTTCACCACGCGGATGGCGCCGGTCGCTGTATCGGCTCCGCCGCCGCCCGTTTGACCGTCCCAGACGCGCCGGTTCCCGTCGTCCGCGAGCCGACTTTCCTCCGCGCCCTCCTCCTCCTCTTCCTCGTCGCCGCGCCTTCGCTTAAACCCGCGACCCGCTTCGTCTCCCGCGAATCCGGCGCCGCCCTCGTGGCCGGCGCCGTCTCTGTTGCCTTCGCCTCGTCCCCCTCCGCTGGCGCCCGCCGCCCGCCGGTGCACGTCCGGCGTTCCCCGCCGAGCGTCGTCGCCGCCGCCGCCGCGCATCGTCCCGCGGTCTGGCGCCGCGCGGCCGGGGTCGCCGGGGTCGCCGAGGTCGCCGGCCCCCGCATGGGGGTCAGGCCGGCCCGGATCGGCCGTGGCCGGCGGCGTGGCCGGAGGGCGCGGTTGAGGCCGGAAGCCGGCGCTCGGCGACGCGGGACGAGGGGAGGGACCCTCGATCTTCCATTCCGCTTCCGCCGCCCCTGCGGGGGGGAAAACAGCGCGGCGGGCGGGGGGGGGTTCAGTACCGGCCAGCGCTCTCCTGCCCGCTGGGGGGGCGTGACAATTGCCTCACACTCGACCACCGCGATCCATTATTGCTGCCAAGCGCCGTGTTCTCCAGAGTAAGATGCACATCCAATCCACGCGCCTGGTGTCAGTTCTACACGGATCTGGGGTCCCAACGCGCAGATACCAGATTATAGCGCGCAAGCCCCCTCGGCCAGGCTTTAGCCGGGTAGGGGAACGTGCGTCTTGATGTGTGAGTCTATGGGTCTCTATGTGTGAGTCTATGGGTCTCTATGTGTGAGTCTATGGGTCTCTATGTGTGAGTCTATGGGTCTCTGCGTGTGAGTCTATGGGTCTCGATGTGTGAGTCTATGGGTCTCTGTGTGTGAGTATTTTGGTCTCTATGTGTGGGTCTATGGGTCTCTGTGTGTGAGTCTATGGGTCTCTGTGTGTGAGTATTTGGATCTCGATGTGTGAGTCTATGGGTCTCTGTGTGTGAGTCTATGGGTCTCGATGTGTGAGTCTATGGGTCTCTGTGTGAGTCTATGGGTCTCCATGTGTGAGTCTATGGGTCTCTATGTGTGAGTCTATGGGTCTCTGTGTATGAGTCTATGGGTCTCTGTGTGTGAGTTTATGGGTCTCTGTGTGTGAGTCTATGGGTCTCTATGTGTGAGTCTATGGGTCTCTGTGTGTGAGTCTATGGGTCTCTATGTGGGAGTCTATGGGTCTCTGTGTGTGAGTCTATGGGTCTCTGTGTGTGAGTCTATGGGTCTCTCTGTGTGAGTCTATGGGTCTCTATGTGTGAGTCTATGGGTCTCTATGTGTGAGTCTATGGGTCTCTGTGTGTGAGTCTATGGGTCTCGATGTGTGAGTCTATGAGTCTCTGTGTGTGAGTCTATGGGTCTCTGTGTGTGAGTCTATGGGTCTCCATGTGTGAGTCTATGGGTCTCTATGTGTGAGTCTATGGGTCTCTGTGTGTGAGTCTATGGGTCTCGATGTGTGAGTCTATGGGTCTCTGTGTGTGAGTCTATGGGTCTCTGTGTGTGAGTCTATGGGTCTCCATGTGTGAGTCTATGGGTCTCTATGTGTGAGTCTATGGGTCTCTGTGTGCGAGTCCACGCTGCTCACCTGCGCCGGGGTCGGAGTCCATGTGTTGGCCGGGGCCCACGGAGGGCGGCGTCCCCGGGGGGCAGCTCCCAGTGGCCGGGGTGACCCGGGCGGCGGGGGCGGCCGGGGACGTGGCGGTAGGCGGGGTCGCGGGCGGGGTCGCGAGCGGGGTCACGGGCGGGGTCACGGGCGGGGTCACGGGCGGGGTCACGGGCGGAGTCACGGGCGGGGTCGCGGGTGGGGTTGCGGCCGGCGGCGAGCGGCCGGGAGAGCAGAGGGGGCTGCACGCGGGGGAAGGCGCGTGCGTGCCCACGTGCGTCCCCACGTGCGTCTCCACGTGTGTCCCCACGTGCGTCCCCGCGTGCAAAGCTGCTGGCGAGCGAGCGGGGGAGGGCTCCGCCTTGCGTGTGGCGGCGGGCACAGATGCGTGCGTGGGCGAGCTGCTGGGCGCGTGCGTGGGCGTGTGAGCGGGTGCGTGTGTGGGCACGTGCGTGGGCGGGTGCGTAGGCGTGTGCACGGGCGTGTGCACGGGCGTTGGCGTGTAAGCGGGCGCGTGCACGGGCGTTGGCGTGTGAGCGGGCGTGTGAGCGGGCGTGTGAGCGGGCGCGTGCACGGGCGTTGGCGTGTGAGCGGGCGTGTGAGCGGGCGTGTGAGCGGGCGTGTGAGCGGGCGCGTGCACGGGCGTTGGCGTGTGAGCGGGCGTGTGAGCGGGCGCGTGCACGGTCGTGGGCGTGTGCGTGGGTGCGCCCGCGTGGGTTCCCCCGTGCGTGGGCGACGTGGGGGGACTGCCCCCGTCGGAGGCCGCTCTGCCTCCTCCCGTCTTGTTGCGCCCGGCGCAGTAGTAGGTGAGGTGCGCCTGCAGGTTGCGCTCGTTGCGGTACCAGATCCCGCAGAACTTGCACGGGAAGAGGTCTTCTGCAGAGCCACAAACCACACACAGCAGTGTCACCACCACCACCACGAACCCAGCCAATCACAGCCGTGCACTCCCAGTTTCTGCTGTTCCGCTTATTTCAGGAGGGTCATGCCCAGCGTTTATGTTGCATATTCCAAATGAGTGATGTGCGGTGCCATTTTTGCAAATTTGAACCATCGCACACGATGGCCCCATCTGGTTGAACGTCCTCCCGGAAATCTCAAATGCTTTCCTGCGAAGCAGATGGCGCACAGGGCACTTCTGTTTTAGAGCGAACCGACGTCGTGGCGGAGACGCGAGAAGCCACGCAGGCGTGCGGGAGAGAGCGGAGAGGTGGGATTCCGCAAACGCGTGGGACGAGTGCGACGGGGAGCACCGGGGTAAAGCGACTCGGAGGCCGGCGAGAGAACGTGGCGGGCGAGCGTGCCGGAGATGCGATTGGACAGGGCGGGGGCAGGAATGGCGGTTGCCGAGATGGGATTCAGAGCGGTCTCCACGAGTCTGACGGCCAAGTGGAGGAGACTGTTCAGGCAGGAGTGGCCGTGCACGGCGGGCGGCGAAGCGCGCCGCCCCTCGGGCCGCCCCGACCTCGGTCGGCGCGCGGAGCTCCGTTCTCCGCCGTGCACAAGGGCCGCTGCCCGAAACGTTGGCCAATTACTCGCTCCGTTGGCTTGTCGACGCGAGTACCCACCGCGATGGATATGTTGACGACTCGGCTTTGCGGGTGGCCCCTTCCCGTGACCTCTCGTATCCACTCACTCGGAGGCGACGTGGGAAGGTTCACAGAACGGGGTGAAGAGGCACAAGTGACTCCTATTGGGGGTTGTTTCACAGCCAATGGCCGACCAGGCTGAGACCATCAACTCGCTACGCGGTGTCATGACGGACAGCCGAAATCCTGATTCACGCCCAGGCAATCGGCGGTGCTGGCTCGACACGGCCACTATGAATCCCACATTTCCCGGCCGCACTTAAAAATGTTTTAATGGGTGCTGGACACGGGGGTGGGTGGATGAGCGAAGGAGTGGGTAAGCGAGTGGGTAGGTTAGTGAGTGGGTGAGTGAGTGAGTGGGTGGGTGAGTTAGTGGGTGGTTGATCTAGTGGGTGGGTGAGCTAGTGGGTGGGCGGGCGGGCGAGTGATTGGGTTAATAGTTGAGTGAGTGAGTGAGTGGCCGAGCGAGTGGGCGGGTGAGCGAATTCGTGGTGCGGGGCGCGTACTGTTGATGATGGCGGTGGGCATCAGCGACGCCAGGCAGGCCTGCTGGGGCAGCAGCACCACCGTGTGTGGCGCGCGCAGCTCAGGGTACGACGCCGGTGCCGCCGCCACCGCCGCAGCCTCCACGAGCGGCCTCACGGTGGGCCCCCCGTCCCGCGCGCCGTTGCCGGTCGGACCCCCGCGGGCCCCGCCGAACCGGTAGCTCACGAGCTCTTCTCCGCCGACTACGGCTCGCGTCAACGAGCACCACAGCTGCCCTCCTGTGCGGACACACGCGGGTAACACCAGGTTACACGTGGGCACACGCGGGTAAACGCTCAACTCGTGACGAGCAGTAGTAATTTGAATTCACACAGAGGAAAAATGGGATCTCATCACATGACGCTTCACAAAGAGCCACATTTGGGTCGGGGTGGGGGCTCGGGGTGAGGGGTCGGGGTGAGGGGTCGGGGTGAGGGGTCGGGGTGAGGGGTCGGGGTGAGGGCTCGGGGTGAGGGCTCGGGGTGAGGGGTCGGGGTGAGGGGTCGGGGTGAGGGGTCGGGGTGAGGGGTCGGGGTGAGGGCTCGGGGTGAGGGCTCGGGGTGAGGGGTCGGGGTGAGGGCTCGGGGTGAGGGCTCGGGGTGAGGGGTCGGGGTGAGGGGTCGGGGTGAGGGGTCGGGGTGAGGGGTCGGGGTGAGGGCTCAGGGGTGAGGGCTCGGGGTGAGGGGTTGGAAGGAGGGGTCACGGCACGTGGGCTGTTTTGGAAGTGGATTCTCATGCCCCGAGGTCTCGCTGTCATGGCCCAGGTGTCCGCTGACAAAGAGGCCCTCCTCTCACCTGTGACGGCCGTGACGCCGACTCACGGTATCGCGACACAGATTCACCGCCCCCCTCCGCACCTTCCCAAGAGAGATGACGTGGCACGGCCAGCCACCGTGACAATTAACCGCGGCCCCGGCTCTTCGTTACGGAGGGGACCACGGTTTACAGAGGAGGGGGGGGGGGCAAGAGCTGTTGACTCGGGCCGAGCATTATCAGCGAGCGGAGCGTTTAACCCCTGGCCTCCTCCCTCTGCGCGCTGGGATACGTGATCCACTTATCAGCATCTCCCGCTGCTGGCTCATCGCAACGGCATCCACTCGCTCTCTCCTCCCACTCACACAAACCAAAGAGATTTGTCTCCTGCCCTACAGCAGGTCCCGCTCCTCTCCCTCCCTACTCTCCCTCCCTGCCTCCTCCATCTCCTACACCATGCTCCCTCCCCCCCTCCCCTCCCTCCACTGCTCCCCGTCTAGCTCATCTCCCCTCTCTACCCTGGGAGAATAATTCTCAGTGCAAATTCACCAGCGGGGGCGTGAGAGTCAAGGGAGGGTGAGGGTTGGGC
Organism: Lethenteron reissneri; assembly: GCF_015708825.2. Classification (NCBI taxonomy): domain Eukaryota; kingdom Metazoa; phylum Chordata; class Hyperoartia; order Petromyzontiformes; family Petromyzontidae; genus Lethenteron; species Lethenteron reissneri. The sequence continues at coordinate 10,396,486 of NC_083827.1, forward strand.
AGGGTGAGGGTCACGGGGGTGGGGGGGGGGGTGCCGTTAACACTTGGTCACGTGCACGAGTCGCCCCCCCCTTCCCCCTCCTCCTACAGCCTGGGGCCTTGGCAGACTAAACGCTGGCTGAGGCCACCCAGGCTGGTGTCTCCTTGCGCCCCGCCACTCGCCGCTGCCTCTCCCTCAGGGCAAGGGTCAGAGGTTAGGGTTAGGATGAGAGTTTGGGTTAAGATTTGGTTTAGGATTAGGGGTAGAGTTTAGGGTTACTGGTAAGAGTCAAAGTTAGGGAAAAGGTTAGAGATCAGAGTAAGGGTTAGACATTAGGTTTCGCTTCGAGGCTAGGGTTTGTGTTTGAGGTTAGGGTTTGGGTTTGAGGCTAGGGTTTGGGTTTGAGGTTGGGGTTTGAGGCTAGGCTTTGAGGTTAGGGTTTGGGTTTGAGGTTAGGGTTTGAGGCTAGGGTTTGGGTTTGAGGCTAGGGTTTGGGTTTGAGGCTAGGGTTTGGGTTTGCGGCTAGGGTTTGGGTTTGAGGCTAGGGTTTGGGTTTGAGGCTAGGGTTTGGGTTCGAGGCTAGGGTTTGGGTTTGCGGCTAGGGTTTGGGTTTGAGGTTAGGGTTTGGGTTCAAGGCTAGGGTTTGGGTTTGAGGCCAGGGTTTGGGTTTGATGTTGAGATTTGGGTTTGAGGTTAGGGTTTGGGTTCGAGGCTAGGGTTTGGGTTTGAGGCTAGGGTTTGGGTTTGAGGCTAGGGTTTGGGTTCGAGGCTAGGGTTTGGGTTCGAGGCTAGGGTTTGGGTTTGAGGCTAGGGTTTGGGTTTGAGGCTAGGCTTTGAGGCTAGGGTTTGTGTTTGAGGCTAGGGTTGGGGTTCTGAGGCTAGGCTTTGAGGCTAGGGTTTGTGTTTGAGGCTAGGGTTGGGGTTTGAGGCTAGGGTTTGGGTTCAAGGCTAGGGTTTGGGTTCAAGGCTAGGGTTTGGGTTCAAGGCGAGGGTTTGGGTGAGGGAGCTGCTGTGAGCGCGCTGTGGAGGGTGGAGCGCCCGTTGGTCCGCGCTGCTCGCTCGCCGGCTATCGCTCGCGACAGCCGTCCAAAGAAAACGAACAACGCTTGGAGAGAAAACAGTGAAAAAATCCTCGTAACGACTCCGGTTTACAACTCGGAGCGCCCCCTCTTACAAGAGCAGCTTAGGCTTATCCGCGTCAAATCAAGGAAACAGGAGTGAACCTCTTAGTCCGGAAAGCGCTGAATTCAGCGCACAATTCCAGTCACTCTCTGTGTTTGTTTTGGAACGGACGCAGCAGCAGAAACTTCAGACTCAAGCTCCGCTTATCGCCGCTGGGAAACGTGCCCTGCCGCCGCAGCGGCTTAGGTATCGCAAGCCGGAGCGCGGTGTGCCGCGGGCACAATAACACCACGCCGCGCAGTGCCACACCGCGCCACACCGCTCGGACGAAGCGGGTAAAGGTGAAGCCCTGCAATTCCCTGCTCACGTCACCGCTAGCGGAACGGCCTGCACTACAGGCAGCTCTAGGGGGCCCCTCTAGAGAGTAGTGTTTCACCAACTCTTGTCATTCCCCGCCATGGGAATGTGGAATATCCACTACTGGCTCAGGGCTATGAACAAAAGATGAGCACCGAGCTCATTTGAGCAGCAGCAGCAGATCACTTTGATTCTCACTTCCACGTTTGCCAGACTGCCTTGGAAGAGGTGGCAGTTCCCAGACTTTACCCCACCGCACACGGCTTGCCGGTCGGCTATCTGTGGTGTGACCCATTTACACCGCTGGGGAGATGCAGCCTGCCCCGTTGCTACAACTGCCGCGCCGGGAGATAAAAATCTGGACTGCAAGTCCAGCGCGCTCCTCACTCGTGGCGGCGTGCAATTGGCGAGTGAGAAATGCCGATGAGATGCTGAATGTCGAAAACCGTTGCCTGGGTTACACCAAGACGACCGAAACTGCACACTCCCAGAAGGCAGCGGTGGCTGATGGGCTGTGTACAGACACACTTTTATTGTTCTAGGTATGGAGGATCAGATATTCTTTACGATTTACTTCTATTTTTATTTTGCCAGATAAGGCCCCACTGAGTTATCTTGGCTCTTTTTCAGAAGCGACCTGGCCCCAAACGACAGCTCAACGAAGTGGCTTCTCATCATCACGTGGGAATGTATGGCAGCCAACGCATGTTGATTCTAAACGTGGAGGGCCTGGAGATAAATCCACGCAACCACGGGGAGAGAGAACATTCAAACTTCAAATTCACAACAGGCGTCAGGGTCGGCATCGGACCCACGACCTCCTGTATACCAGGCGAGGTAGATAACATCTCATAGCCACCGTGGCACCCCACGCATGCGAAGGAGGAGAATCGCCCGCTCAGTTATTTTGTTTGAACGAATGCGGCACCTGGCAGGTGGAAGGAGGCGATGACGGCACTGGCCACGATGACCTCTTGACCCCGACACAGGGTACATTGTACGTTTTCCCGTCATACCCCCCCCCCCCAGTGATTAAAAAAGTGTACATTAGACTTCACCCCCTCGGGTCGTGATGAACGTTGATAATGTCTCAACGATTCCAGGCCCAGAGATCCGCGATCGTTGCTGCTGCTGCTGCTGCGTTATCAGGGCCCGGCCCTCGTGCTAGCGCAGCAGACAGCTCTCAAAACAAACACCCTCCTCTCCCTTCCTCCCTTCCTCCCTTCCTCCAGCCCTCCTCCCTCACTATGACAGACACGGAAAACAAGAGTCCTTTGAAAGTGAGAAAGGAAGGGGATTGGGGGAGGGGGTGGAGGAGGGTGGGTGGTGCGGGGGGAGGGGAGGGGGTGCTCCATGGTGGGAGGAGGGGGCTGCCCGGTCACGTGACGCGCGGGACCGACCTTTCCGAAAGACGACGCAGTTGCTCCGCTCCTCCGCGTCCGTGACCTCGAGCGCGCGGAGCCAGCAGTCGCCCGGCACCGGCAGGCGCGCCAGCGCCGCCCGCTGCACACCGCACGCGAGACAAAGATGCCCCCCCCCGTGTAGTTGACGCACGCTGCACACCGCACGCTGCACACCGCACGCTGCACACCGCACGCTGCACACCGCACGCTGCACACCGCACGCTGAACTCCGCACGCCGCACACCGCACGCCGCACATTGAATTAAGGTCGCCGGGTTGGTAGCAGGGAGGGCCAACCACGGCACCGCCGCTCCTCGTAGGCGCTCGCTAAAGTGCCTTTAGCGAGCGCCTACGAAGGCTGGCATGGCACACGAAGGGGTGTGGTGGCCAGCACCACGCCTGGCCGCCTTTGTCTCCCCAATGGCGATGTTTACACACCACAACTGCTGTTCACGCACTCTCATATACTCACACAAAGAACGGGAAACACGCACGGGTCCATCGCCGAGCCTTCACAGATTACTGAGAAAAGTGGTCATCGATATTCGTCACTGATGTCGGCTGCCGGTTGAACTGAGGTCTCTGGGTTCGTAGCAAAGTGCACTAACTGCTGACGCCACCGGTTCCCCATAAACACGTGCACAGATGTCAACCACACACACACACACACAATCGTACACAATTGTACACAATCGTACACAAACGCACACAATTACACATAAATGCACGCACATCCAAACACGGGTGCGCACACACACACACACGTACGTGCATACATCCACATGTACACCGAGACACGCTCGCGCACAGAGATGCCCCATACAGCCTCAACAGATTGTTGTGGCTGTTGGTTTGCCAGTCGCTTGACGTTTTGGGCCTGTGCTCAGAAACCGTGCGTTAAATAAAGCGCTTCCTAAACACAGGCGTACAACCATCACCACCGCTCCCATACCGCCACCACCACCACTACCACCCACTACCACCCACACCGCCACCACCACTATGACCCACTATCACCGCCACTACCGTCCACTATCGCAACTGCCGCCAACCCCTTAAGCACCGCCACAACCAACACCAACACCACCACCAGCACCACCACCGCCACCGCTACCAACAACAAGATCACTGCCACTCCCGCAACCACCATATATGCATGTTGAACGTCTTTTGCACTGTACGTAGCCAACCGTGCTAATCGGAGGTGCAGGGAAGGACAACAAACGAAACACAAACATCAGTTCTAAAGAAATTAGTTTTTAACCACCACCACTTTTGTACTTTCGGGGTCCCTGATCCTCTGCTCACAGTCAATGAGGACCATAATGGTGGGCAGGCACGTGTAAAGCTGCATTTGCAGTTCACCTAGGGGTGCGACAGGGGTGTCCTCTGGCTGCCACATTATTTAACTCATTTTCTGCCTCCGTAATTTGAGACACTTTCCATGGCTGTACCGGAGGAGTTTCCATCTGGCACAGGTACATCTGGTACAGGTACATCGATTCCGCGGTGCGGTCCAGGAATGGCTCCCAAAATGGTCGATGATTGGTAGTATAATTACTGCTCACTCTCAGACAGAATGGAGAAGACTCTGCTGCTGAACCTGACGCGTGCTACTTCGGGATGGGAGCCTGACCATCAGTCTCACAAAAACAAAGCACCTGCTTCGGGACTTCATGTCATCAAATACTCCACCCCACGAGTGAGGGGGGCAATTATGGAGGGAAGTTTCTGAACCTGGGCAGTGTGCTTATGACAAACTCCGGTTTGGAAGCGGAGATCTCGCTCCGAATCAGTCGAGCGGCATTGTCTCTTCATCAGCCGCGTAACGCCGCCGCGTCGAAGCTGGCCGGTCTGTCGCTCCGCACGAAGCTCCGGGGTCGTCTCGGCCGCGGTTATGCCCTTCCTTCCCTGTGCACGCAAAACGTGGACTCCTTTTAAAGGAACCATCACCACCTTCGCCGCCACCGCTGCCACGACCACCACCGTCAGTGGGTGGAGCGGGCAGAGTGGGCGGAGCGGGCAGAGTGGGTGGAGCGAGATGCATTAGTGCAGTGAGAGATAACGCCACAGATCTGTTGCTCTGAGGAAATGTTTTTGTTGGTTTCTTACGGAGATGATTTTGTGTCCGTGGCGGCACGTGTGTATATGCGTGCCTGTGCGAGTGTGGGAGTGTATGAGTGAGTGTGGTATGTATGTGTGGGTGGAGCGGTAGTGTAGCGGTTAACGGTCAACACCAGTGACAATTATCTGAACTGGTCCTGGGCCTCCCCTAGCTCGACTCAGCCTCAAATGAGTACCTGGTGCGGTGTGTAAACATCGCCACTGGGGAGACAAAGGCGGTCGGGCGTGGTGCTGGCCACCCACCCCCTCGTGTACCGTTCCGGCCTTCATAGGTGCTCGCTAACAGCACTTGCCCCTACAGTCTGTTAAGGCTATATGGGGGATCTTTGTCTTTGTATGTATGTGTGTGGTCAACTCGCCACTGCCTGTTCTATGAACCCAGTGACCAGAGTTTTATTCCCGCTCATGGCCAACACCAGTGACGATTATATGAACCGGTGCTGGGCCTCCCCTAGGTCGACTTAGCCTCAAGTGAGTACCTGGTGTGGTGTGTAAACATCACCACTGGGGAGACAAAGGCGGACGGAGATAGTAGCCGGTCTTAATAGGTGCTCGCTAACAGCTATACAGGGGACCTTTGTCTTTGTACGTGTGTGTCTCATGCTTTCTCTCCTCTCTCTCCGCACCCCACCTTTAGCTCAGTGGGAGGAGAGAGGAGCCCTTATCAGCTGGTGTGGTACCAAGGCCACCCCCCACCCACACCCCCCCTCTGCCTGCCTCCCTGCCCCCCCCTCCTAAATTCCCTCTGATTTCCACCACACCCCTCCGCCCACCTAACACCCCCCCCCCCCCCCCCGCTTTACTCCGTAGCTCCATTCTGAATTCCCATGAGCAGCGGCTCCTCCTGCTCCTCCCCCTCCTCCTCGGTCCCGTGACTCTGACCACAGCGCTGCATCGCTCTCCTCAAGGTCTGCTCGCCGGTTCTCAACGGTGCCCGGGTTCCACGACTCCAGACGCGGCGACGCGCCAGCCACGTACCGATAGCGCCGACGCCTTCGGACGGCCTTGGCCAGACCCCGTGAGCCAGACCCCGTGAGCCAGACCCCGTGAGCCAGACCCCGTTAGCGAGACCCCGTGAGCCAGACCCCGTGAGCCAGACCCCGTTAGCCAGACCCCGTGAGCCAGACCCCGTGAGCCAGACCCCGTTAGCCAGACCCCGTGAGCCAGACCCCGTGAGCCAGACCCCGTGAGCCAGACCCCGTGAGCCAGACCCCGTGAGCCAGACCACGGCGATCAGACCCGACTATCGGACTCCGGTAGTCGGCAGGCACCCCGCCAAGGGGACCCCGCCGGCGTGGCGGACGTGTGAGCCCCCTGCGCTGGCGATGACGAACTCCAGACCCCGGCGGGCAGGCGGACGGACCGTCCCGTCTCCCTCGTTATCGGCCACATTTATCCCTATCTACCCCCCCCCCCCGCAACCCGCCACCACCGCTCCGAAGCCAAATCAGAATAATAGAATGAAATAATTGATAGCGGCCGGGCAGAGTTAGTCACAGAGAGATCCGCGCGGGCCTCCACTCCCCCCCCGCCCTCGCAAACTTACAGCCGCGCCCATGGCGCGGATTCCTCGCCGCTCCTCCCCTCTCCGTGCCGAACGCCCCGCCGCCGCTGCCGCGGGGCGACGCACGGACAACTCGGCGGGAACGAGCGAGGGGTCGCGCGGCGAGCGAGAGATTCTGTGAGCGTTTTTTTTTGGGGGTGGGGTCGCTGCTTAGATCGGGTGAGCGGGGGTAACAGACACAAACGACAAAAACACGCAGATTTATTTATCTCTGGCCGATGCGACGCTCTCCCTCCCTCCCTCTCTCTCCAGCCCGCCAGCCCGCCCGCCACGAGCCAGCACCCGGCTATCACCGTGAGAAGGGCCACAGTTGTAATGATAACTCCAGCGCGGCTATCCAGTGGAAAAGATTACGGAGGAATCGCATTCTTGGCACGAAAGGGAGACACACAACGAAAGGGAGAGCGAGACAGAGAGCCCCCTCCCTCTACCCACCCCCCCGCAGGTCGGCCCCGTCACCCCGCGCGGCACGCTCGCCGGGTTACAGCTGCGCTGCGCCTCGTGCCAACTCGGCCTGCGCTCGGGACTCGCACCGCGGGGATCGGACCGCCGCCTCCATCGAGCAGAGATCTACGCACACGGCCCGGGGGGGCCCTGGGGGGGCCCTGGGGGGCCCCGGGGGGGCCCTGGGGGCCCCGGCCCTGGGGGGGCCCCGGCCCTGGGGGGGCCCCAGGGGGGCCGGCTCGGCCGTGATTGAGACTCAACGAGTCTTGTGGGTGCCAGACGAGCCTGTTATATCTACAGAGTGTTCCACCACCACACTGTGCATCACACAACACTCACCCACTCACTCACCCGTCCACCCACTCGTCCACTCACCGCAATGCAGGTCACAACGCTTCTTTCTCTGCTCATTCCCTCACACTGCTGCACTCTGGAATTCCCTCCTCCCATCATCGTCTCTCTCTTCCCAGGTTCTTATAACAACCTCACTCAAATCAAGAAATGTGTTACACTCTAACAATTACACCTTCAAGAGTGCTGATTGTTGCTGGCTGCTTGGCATTCTGGGGAAGTCCTCAGCAACCGTCATCAAAAAACAAACACACACAACCACACACACACAAAAACACACACACACCTACAACTACACACACACACACCTACAACTACACAACAACAACAACAACCGCCATTCGCCACTAAGTGGCGGTGACGTCACCACGATGCTTGTGCCAGGCCAAGTGCACCTTGAGGCCACGTGAAGTGTCGAAAGCCCGCTGGCAGGAGGTCACGGGGCAGACCCAGGTGCCACGGGTCGACTGACCGAGATAACCGAGATGACTGGCTGATGCACCACCTGTGCCCCCTACTGTGCCAACTTGCTGTGCTTTAGCCACCCGGCGCTCCGCTCGTTGTTGTGAGCGTCGCTCCTCCGCCCTCCGTTGTTGTTGGAGGGCGACTGCCTCCAACTGCCCAGTAGCGTCCTTCACGAGCCTCCTCCACTGAGGCCGATCTTGACACCGCTGGTACCAGTCATCGGCAAGTCCACTCAGCTCCACGTCCTCCTGTACCACATCACTCCATCTCTTCTCCAGCCCGTGCCGCGCCCGTCTAGCCCCCTCGATCCGGCCGAACAAAAGCTGTTTAGGCATGCGGTGGCTGGGCATGCGGGCTACATGACCCAGCCAACGCAGCCTTGCCTGCCGGAGGAGCTCACTGATGGGACTTTGCCCAGATCTTTCAAGGATTTGTGAGCTCCTCACACAATCCAGCCTGGTTAAACCCAGGATGGATCGTAGGCAGGCCAGCCTAAATGTTTCAACTACACACACACACAACCACACACACACCTACAACTACACACACACACAACCACACACACACCTACAACTGCACACACAAACAACTGCACACCTACAACTACACACACACACAACCACATAGAGGCAGAACCCCAAACACACCGCCAGACGGACACGCAGCCAGACGGACGCGCGGCCACACGGACACAATACCACACCCCACACACGTGCGGGGTGTGGGTGCAGGCAGTCACCTCCGTGCCGTCGCCCCCGTGCCCCCCGTGCCCCCCGTGCCGCATGACCCCGGGGTAGGGCCCCCACGTGACCCCCGGCAGCAGCTGGCGCCGACTGCGAACGCGGCATCGCTCCAGCGGAACCTCGCTGGCGCTCAGCTCCTCTGCAGACAGAGACACGGCGGTCGTTAGTGCTCAACTCATCCGCATCTCATGGATACCTGGAGACAGACCTGGGGGAGACACGGGGGGAGACACGGGGAGAAGGAGACACGGCAGCACGGAGACATGGGGGAGCCAAGGCGCCACTCCCATAACGGACCACGCTTTATTAGATAAATATCAAGGCAGACATTAAAAAAGCAGTGTCTGTGTCACTCCCAATGCATTTCTTAACGTAGCCGTGGTGCACGCACGCTCGTTCACGTGACTTGCACGCTCGCGCGTTCACGTGAGGCGTTCGCACGCTTGTTCACGTGACGTGCACGCTCGTTCACGTGACGTGCACGCACGCTCGTTCACGTGACATGCACGCAAGCTCGTTCACGTGACGTGCACGCAAGCTCGTTCACGTGACGTGCTCGCTCGTTCACGTGACGTGCACGCAAGCTCGTTCACGTGACGTGCTCGCTCGTTCACGTTCACGTGACGTGCTCGCTCATTCACGTGAGGCGTTCACGAGCTCGTTCACCCGGCAAAGCCTCGCCGAGTCTCAGGACGAGTTTCAGGAGAGTCCTGCCCAGTTTTCGCCATAGGAGGGGCACCGTTGCTGCTGCGTGTGATCCCAACCGAGTGAACTGCAGATGATGTTTGGCACTGGGGTGTGTGGCCAATGCCGGCTACACCGTGTGTGTGTGGGTGAGAGAGAGTCACTCATTCGTTCGTGCGGTAACTATAGATAGTAGATTTTTCTCTCATTGTATACAATTGTTTACATTTTAATATTAATGCGGCGACGACGATGCTTTGAGTGGCAGATTTGTGCCAAAGGCACCACCACGTTGCGTACCCAAAAATGAAATTGGCTCGACGAACCTCTACCCTCCTCCAGAACGGAGTTGCCGTGGCACGGCCCGAGAGGGCAACCAGGGGACCTCCACCGAGGAGATGGGGCGAGGGATTCCGCCCGTGCGCCAGTGCTAGATGGGTCGTCACATCGCAAGCCTGCGAGAGGTGGCAGCAGCTTGGGGAGGCCGTCATCCAGCAGTGGTTGGATCGTGGCTGCTGACGAAGAGCGCCATGACGACGACGACGACGATGAGAGGTCACTGCTGCCCACGATTTTACACGCAGCTGTTGCTGTGACCCTCGCCCTGCGATTGGATGCCATCAGTCAAGTGGCATCTCAACATTCATCCATTTGAGGCATTGGCTAATAATTTTCTTGCTTACAGCCCGGCAAAGACAGTGGTGGCAATTCCACGTTCCGATGGCAGGGGCCAGTCTATCTACAGGACACCCATTGTTGAGTTCCCCACAGATTGGTACCTATTTTATCGACCCCAGTGGGATGACGGGTCGAGTCACAGACGAGTGACCCCCTGTGGGGGTCCTGAACCCTGCTCGACCACACACAGGCAATCGCAGCACTTGTCACGTGACCCGCAGCAGCAGTGCTGCTACGTTTGTTTAAACTGCAGGGGGCTGCCGGGGGCTGCCCCCCCCACCCCGCCCCTCCTCCCCACCCCCCCATCACTCCCCCCCCCCCCACTCCCCCCCCCCTCCACCATCTCAAGTGACGTCCCTCTTCCCTTTCAACCGTGGTGAGAGGCAACCACCACCCTCCCCGGCAGCTGCGACGCACAGACGTCACCCGCACCTAGCCTGGCACGCACGCCCACCCGTGACCTTGTGCTCACGTGCAGACCCAACATCAGGGGCCACTGATGGTCCAGCGCCGACTCCCTCCAGTCGCTCACCGGCGGTCCGTCGCCTCCTTATCGCTCGCCTATCGCTACTGCCATGGTGACCGTTCCCGTGAATGTCAATCATTGATTCCTCCACGCATTTGAGGACTCGGTCGCGATCAGACACCGAGCGTGTCGCCTTATCCACCGTACGGTGTTCAACCACCACACTGCAGGTCACAACACCACCCACTCACCCACTCACTCACTCACCGTCTCACAAACTCACCCACTCACCTGCCTACTCACTCACCCACTCACTCACCCACCCACTAACTCACACACTTCTTCCCTTGCACTGCTCCTCTCCACGTTGGAATTCCCTCCCTCCCATCATCGCCGTCTCTTCTCCCCAAGTTAGCACTTCGTTTTTTTTCGAGAGAGCGCCCATTACACCCGGGGTGTTTCAGAGCGCCTCACAACCTCGCGCCATCTACTACGTACTTCGACAGAGCGCCGCTCGTTCCTGCCCTGCTCGGCGTACAGATGCGGCCGCTCTCGGCAACTGCGCCAAAGCGCCCGCAGGCTGAAACGGCGCGTGTCCCGGACGGGACGCAGGAGGAGGGACGTGTTTGTTTAATACCAGGGGTGTCTGCGCAGAACCATCGTCTCAAAACACCACGCAGATAAAGTCTGCGCAAGCGGCAGGCGAGCACACATTGTCAAAACAGAGATTAGCTCGCCATGGCGACGAGGCGAGCAGCCGCAGATGCCTGGCGCGGCCCGCCACCAACTTAAACACACGGGCACTACCGCCACCACAACCACCGCCATCACCGCCACCGCCAGCAGCGGAAACGCAGGCCCCACCTGAAACAAAGCCTCCACACGACCACAACAAATACGACCACCGCTGCGACCACCACCGCGACCACCACAAACACCACCACCACCACAGCAACCACCACAAACACCACCGCCGCCACCACCACAGCAACCACCCGCCACTAAACCTGAACCCACACGCACGGCAACGCCACCGAACGGTGAGCGTCGACTCGTTCTGACTCCCCCCCCCCACCCCCCACATCCTGCAATGTCGCTCCACCATCCGGCTGCCCCTTTCCTTTCTCCTCCTTCTCCATTCCCCCCCTCCCCACCGCCCCCCCTCCTGACCGCCGCCCCTCCCCACCGGCCCCCCATCATTGTGTTTGTCTGTCCCAGCTTGCAGCGGATGCGGCAGGAGGGGCAGGGGGGGGCCGTGCTCCCGTCCCGCTGTCTTTTCGCCGCCGTTGTTGTTGTTGTTGTCGTCGTCGATGCAATTTGTAAATAACGCATAAAATAAACAAAACGGCGCGGTGTGGCGGCGGCGGCGGGAGACAGCGCGGCGCTCATTTGTCACGGCGCGCGATAGCGCCAAGACGGATTTCGCGAGGAGAGAGCGCGGATGATTGTGGGGCTGCGAGGATCTGACGGAACATCTGCGAGCGTGCGGGGAGAGCGCGGCTCCCTGTGGCGAGCGCGAGAGAGAGAGCGCGTGGGAGTACGTGCGCGGGGAGCGGAGGCGCAGTGGTTAGCGCGCTGGGCTACCGAGGTCAATTCTCGCTCAAGAACCAATAACGGTGGCGAATATATCTGAACCGCTGACCCCGAGGTCAACTCGGCCGTAAATGAACGGCTGGCGCGGTGCGTAAACATCAGCGTTGGGGAGACAAAGGCGGCCGGGCGTGGCGCCGGCCATCCACCCCTCCGGTGCACCATGCTCGCTAACAGCACTTGCCCCTGCAGTCTGTGCAGGCTACACGGGGGATCTTCGTTTTGTCTTAGTCCCAGCGAGTGCCTGCTGAGGCTATTACGGGGAACCAATGTGCGTGAACGTGATTATGGCAGTACGAGCACCGTGCCAAGTCGATGATTATTCAGCAGCGGCAGTAACATCAGTGGCAGTAGCATCAGCGGTGACAGCAGCAGAAGAATGAGCAGCAGTGGAATGAGCAGCAGTGGCAGCAGCAGTGGCAGCAGCAGTGACAGCAGCAGTGGCAGCAGCAGTGGCAGCAGCAGTGGCAGCAGCAGTGGCAGCAGCAGTGGCAGCAGCAGTGGCAGCAGCAGTGGCAGCAGCAGTGGCAGCAGCAGTGACAGCAGCAGTGGCAGCAGCAGTGACAGCAGCAGTGGCAGCAGCAGTGGCAGCAGCAGTGGCAGCAGCAGTGGCAGCAGCAGTGACAGCAGCAGTGGCAGCAGCAGTGACAGCAGCAGTGGCAGCAGCAGTGACAGCAGCAGTGGCAGCAGCAGTGGCAGCAGCAGTGGCAGCAGCAGTGACAGCAGCAGTGGCAGCAGCAGTGACAGCAGCAGTGACAGCAGCAGTGGCAGCAGCAGTGACAGCAGCAGTGACAGCAGCAGTGGCAGCAGCAGTGGCAGCAGCAGTGGCAGCAGCAGTGACAGCAGCAGTGGCAGCAGCAGTGACAGCAGCAGTGGCAGCAGCAGTGACAGCAGCAGTGGCAGCAGCAGTGACAGCAGCAGTGACAGCAGCAGTGACAGCAGCAGTGGCAGCAGCAGTGACAGCAGCAGTGGCAGCAGCAGTGACAGCAGCAGTGACAGCAGTGACAGCAGCAGTGACAGCAGCAGTGGCAGCAGCAGTGACAGCAGCAGTGGACAGCAGCAGTGACAGCAGCAGTGACAGCAGCAGTGACAGCAGCAGTGACAGCAGCAGTGACAGCAGCAGTGGACAGCAGCAGTGACAGCAGCAGTGCAGCAGCAGTGACAGCAGCAGTGGCAGCAGCAGTGACAGCAGCAGTGACAGCAGCAGTGGACAGCAGCAGTGGCAGCAGCAGTGACAGCAGCAGTGACAGCAGCAGTGACAGCAGCAGTGACAGCAGCAGTGACAGCAGCAGTGACAGCAGCAGTGGCAGCAGCAGTGAGCAGCAGCAGTGACAGCAGCAGTGGCAGCAGCAGTGGCAGCAGCAGTGACAGCAGCAGTGACAGCAGCAGTGGCAGCAGCAGTGGCAGCAGCAGTGACAGCAGCAGTGGCAGCAGCAGTGACAGCAGCAGTGACAGCAGCAGTGGCAGCAGCAGCAGGAGGATGGCACCTTCCACACAGAGGACCAGCGACTGCCCCGGCTCCTTCTCCTCCTGTTCTCGCCGAGCCCCTCGGGTTTGTTTCACCGCCGCCGTGTCCACAGATCCCACTCCGGGCGACCGCGAGCACGGCCAGCAGAGACCGCGAGGGGGGGGGAGGGGGTGGGGGGCACGGGATTGGGGGGGGGGGTTCTGGGAACAGGCGGTGGCAGCGTGAAAACCACGCAGCGTCGACCGCTCCACGTGTCCCAGCGACACGGGGAGGGGGGGGATGACGAGGGGGGGGGGTGAGCGGTGGGTGGGTGAGTTGGTGAGTGTGGGTGACCGAGTGAGTTCACAGGTGAGTGGGGGGGTGAGTGAGACGGTCGGGGATAGGGGTGAGGACAGCTCAGTGGAGAAGGGCAGCAGCAGCAATGAGGACGGCTATGTGTGGTGGCTGGCCAATGGGTAGGTGGGTGGGCAGGCAGGTGGGCGAGTAGGCGAGTGGGTTGGCAGCCGAATGGATAGGCTGGCGATTAGGTAGGCAGGCGATTGGGTAGGCTAACCGGGAGGTGGGTAGGCAGGTGATGATTGTGGGGGGTAGGCAGTCCGGTGGGGGTGGGGGCGGTTAGGGGGTTGGTGTGGGGGGGAGCAGGAAGCGGGGTCTCTGCTCAGCTCGGCTCGATTCGGCTGCACTCAGCTGAAATCTCCGCGCGGTGCCAGTCACAACAGGAAATGTTTGCTCTAGATTGCAGATTCTGTTCGATAAGATAAATTCTTGCAGGGAGAGTTCGGAAAAAAAATAAAATTAGATCGTTAACTTTCCCCCCCTAATTATAACAAAAACAAAAAATAGCACACGCTCACACACACACACACACGCGTGCGCTCAGGCACACACATTCATGCACACACACAGGCGCACGCATGTGCCTGTCCGGTGCGAGGCTGGGGTTGACACGTTTTGCTTTTTTTGGGCCCTGCCGATAGTGAAAATACGGATCGCGAGCTGAGAGATCTCGATCTCAAAGTGCCAAGCTAGGTGCACTCTGAGGCCATGTGAAGTGTAAAAGGGCGACTGCCTCCAACTGTCCAGCAGCGTCCTTCACGAGCCTCCTCCACAGAGACCGATCTTGACACCGCTGGTACCGATCATCGGAAAGTCCACTCAGCTCCACATCCTCCTGTACCAAATCACTCCATCTCTTCTCTAGCCCGTGCCGCGCCCGTTTAGCCCCCTCGATCCGGCCGAACAGAAGCCGCTTGAGCATGCGGTGGCTGGGCGTGCGGGCTACGTGACCCAGCCAACGCAGCCTAACCTTACGTAGGAACTCACTGATGGGACTGTGTCCAGATCTTTCATTGATCTGTGAGCTCCTCATACAATCTAGTCTGGTTTAACCAAAGGATGGATTGTGGGCAGACCAGCCTGAATATTTCAAAAAGGTGCAGATATTTCCTCAAAAAGGGCCACGTTTTCAAAGCATAGAGAGGAGAGGGCACGAGCGTGGAGAGACAGGCGAGGTATCTTCCGCACAGCGTTACGTGACAGATGAAAAGTGCCACTCAACTCATTGGGAATGAGACCTTCACGTGGGCAGTGCGATCGTTCTACTCTCTACAGCCACAACATGACACTCATCACACACACCCCGATCCCACACTCACACCAAAGACAAAGATCCCCTGTATAGCCTTAACAGACTGTTGGGCCAAGTGCTGTTAGCGAGCACCTATGAAGGCCAGAACGACACATGAGGGGGTGGGTAGATAGCACCACGCCTGGCAGCCTTTGTCTCCCCCACCTCCCTCCCCCCACCTCCCTCCCCCCGCCTCCCTCCCCCCGCCTCCCTCCCCCCGCCTCCCTCCCCCCGCCTCCCTCCCCCCGCCTCCCTCCCCCCGCCTCCCTCCCCCTGTGAGGCAACGGGACTCGAATCACTGGCCCCGAATCATTGACCTGAATCATCGACCTGAATCATCGACCTGAATTGTGGCAATTCGTTGCGAGTTAAATCACCGTCGATCGTGTCCAGCAGGGATTCTCAACCTCTTTGGTATGGGCCCCTCCCCCCCAATCAAGAGCACTTGTCCCAAGCGCTCGTTGGAAGAGGCGGGAGTAGCCACGCTTCACCCCCCCCCCCACCGCGCGCCATCTGCTGACACCCCCCAGACCGCGGTGGAGCTCTGCTTTGCTCGCTGGGTGGACAGCGCCAGGAGAGGCAGGAGCGGGGATTTAAGAAACTCGCAGCGTCTGTTTCAGCCGCCCGGGCCGGGGAATGGAATCAAACCGGCGACCTCTGCATTGCGAATCCAGCGCTGCTGCTGCTGCTGACCACTAACGCCGCGGTTGCAGCGGTCGTAATGTGAACACGGTATTATACGCCATCGTATGGTATTACACTGCGTGTCACGGCGTTACGATTAGTAACATTCATGCACGTGCACGTTCGTGCGCACGCACAAGCGTGTACGTACGTGTACGCGCACACACACACGCACGTAAACACGCACTTGTGCACGCACGTGTACGCGCGCACGCACACACACGCACGTGTACGCACGTGAGCCCGTGCGTGCACGCACGTGCGTGCACGTGCGTGCACGCACGGGCTCACGTGCGGGCAGGACGTGGCCGGGGCACGGTGGGCATGGCGGGGATGGCGGCGCACGGCCTTGGCCATTGTCTTCCGGAGACAGCGGCCTCCTGTCTGGGCAGCGGCAGCCACAGAGACGCGATCTGATGGTAAGCGGACACCGTGGCGGGGACGGGGGGGGGGGGGTGGCGGGGTGGGAGCGCGCGGTGAGTCCAAGGGCACGGGTGCCCACGTCGCCACACGGATGGCACGGCGCGCTCTCCGCTCCGCTGCACGGCGAGCGACTCGTGGTTAACGGGGGGGGGGGGGGCGGGGGGGGGGGGCAGGGGGGCTCACAATGGCCGGCTCTGCCGTGAGACGGCACCACGGGCGGCCAAGGGCGCACGTCCCTGCGGGTGCCGCTGCGCGTCTCCCGTACCGCCGATCGACCCGCTGGGCGCACGATCGGCGCGGCTACCCTGGGAGTGCGCTACTCCCCCTGCGCGTTCACTCCCGGGGGGTCCCGGCTACTGATGCGAGAGATGCATGCAGACATACTGACGTACAGACACACTGACGTACAGACACGCACGCATGCACGTACACACCCGGACACGCACAGATCCCCCGTATAGCCTTAACAGACTGTTAGGGCAAGTGCTGTTAGCGAACACCCTTGAAGCCTGGCACGGCACACAAAGGGATTGGTGGCCAGCACCACGCCCAGCCGCCTTTGTCTCCGGAGTGGCGATGTTTACGCACCGCACCAGGCACTCATCTGAGACTGAGTCGTCCTAGGGGAGGCCTAGGACCGGTTCAGGCAACCGTGTGTTGGTAGTGAATCGAACTCGGTCTCCTTGTTCGCAATACAGCACGCGAACCACTGCACTACCGCTCCTCACAGACAAACACAGACAATCACACACAGACACACACACACAGACACGCACAGAACAGTGGTGAATCGCATCCCCTTCCTGCTCACCAAACCCTTTGATAGAATTTCCTTAAAAAAGTGAAACCTAACACCAAACAACACGCGCGCACACGGACGCGCGCAGGTCGCAACGCACGCACGGGCACACGCGCGTCCAGGTCGCATGGGCACGGGCACACGCACGGACGGACGCGTGCTTTAGAGCCTCCGGTCGAGAGTTCCGCCGGCAGGCAGCTGGGAGCACAGCTCCGGGAACAAGAGCCCTGCCGCCGCCGGGGGAAGCGGCCACAGGTCCCGGGGCTCTGGAGCGGAGCCAGACACAACCGCCTGGCGCTTGTTTTGCTTCGTCGCCGCTTCCCCACCGCTCCTCCAGCGCCAGCGCTCGTCGCCAGCGCCGTCGCCATCGGCCGCGACATCATCATCGCCACCACCACCGTCGCGTTATCAGGGCTCAATATCATCCCCACCATCGTCACCGTACCATCATCACCGTTCCATCATCACCGTACAATCATGATCGTGACGCTATTTCCCTCGGCCTCACCATCGGCGTGACTATCAGCAATCATCACTAACACCACCGCGGCCACCATCGCGACACCATCGTTGCCATCGCCACCACCACCGTCATCGCCGACCCAGCGAACCTCAGAGCTGACCGCAGAGTGAGGGGGGGTGGGGGGGGTAACGTCGCCCTCACCCCCAACGCGCCCAGCAGCGCCCCCTCCTCGTGACTACTGCCGGAGGTGCAGGGGGGTGGCGGTTGGGGAAGGGGGCAGTAGTGGAGGGGGGGGAGAGGCGATACGACCACTAACGCAACATCGACGCGATAAATCAGCGGCGCGCTGGAGTTTATAGAGCGACGCGGAAACGCGACCGCAACCCCGAACAGCGCCGCCGCCACCGCCGCCATCTCCCTCCTCGGCCCCCCCCCCCCCACCCGGATCCTTATCGAGGCGCTAAAAAAAACAAGACCCCTCCCCCCCTTCATCGCGAGTTTTATTTTGTTTCACAAACGTCGACTTTTCCACGCCGAATGAATGTTCTCCCAGCGGCGTGACGGACGGAGCGCCGCACGCCGCTCCTCTCTCTGCCCACTCCCCTTCACACACCCCACCCCACGCCTACCCACCCACCCACCAACTACCACGCCTACCCACCCACCAACTACCACCCCACGCCTACCCACCCACCAACTACCACCCCACGCCTACCCACCCACCAACTACCACCCCACCTACCCACCCACCAACTACCACCCCACGCCTACCCACCCACCAACTACCACCCCACGCCTACCTACCCACCAATTACCACCCCACACCTACCCACCCACCAATTACCACCCCACCTACCCACCCACCAACTACCACCCCACGCCTACCCACCCACCAACTACCACCCCACGCCGACCCACCCACCAACTATCAACCCACCTACCCACCCACCAACTACCAACCCATTCACCCACCAACCGCCACCTCTGATGAGCAAGGTTGCCTACGTACGGTGCGAGAGATGTACACACATGGGATGAATCGACCCCACCACCAGGATTGTTTAAAAACTCAGAACCTGCCGAGCCGCTCGCTCCACGACAGATACGGCATAGGACGGCCTTCACCCAGCAGTGGATTGACTACGGCTGATGATGATGATGAGGGACGATGGTCGATTGGAATGCAAGGAATGGAACGCATCCGAGAGGACGACCTGCGAGGAGACGGAGCGATGAAGTCGGCTTGTGTCGAGCAGAGCGCTGGATCGCATGCTCGTGGGAGGTGGCGGCGGCGCCTTGGGGAGGGAGGCCTTCATCCAGCAGCGGATTGACCACGCCTGACGCGCGGAACTAACCAGTTCACGTGGCTCTCGAGTGAGGAGCACAGAAGGATGCCAAGGAGGTGCCCCCGTGCCACCCCCTCCCTCCCCCGCCCGGTAGCCCCCCCCCACCCCCCCCCACCCCCCACCCCAGAGATTAGGAGCTCTCCAGATTTCTTGTCGCTGTGTCAGCACTTCTTAATATTTGGCGCAGGCACCCAGCAATATTCCACGAAAGAAAACAGCAGGCGCCGAGTCGGAGCCTCGGCCAGGGCTTTCATCGCCACCACTGCCGCCACCACCGCCATCACCACCACCACCACCTCCACCGCCACCACTGCCATTATCACCACTACCGGTGAGCGTCCGGCGCTGACAACACCGCCGATCAGGTCAACGCACAATCACTGGGTGCACGCCCTGTGTGGCACCGTGCCACTCTCCCGTGCCACTCTCTCTCTGCTGTGCCACTTTCTCTGCTGTGCCACTCTCTCTCTGCTGTGCCACTCTCTCGTACCACTCTCTCTCTGCTGTGCCTCTCTCTCTGCTGTGCCACTCTCTTTCTGCTGTGCCACTCTCTCTCTGCTGTGCCACTCTCTCGTACCACTCTCTCTCTGCTGTGCCACTCTCTCGTACCACTCTCTCTCCTGTGCCACTCTCTCTCTGCTGTACCACTCTCCCGTGCCACTCTCTCTCTGCTGTGCCTCTCTCTCTCTGCTGTGTCTCTCTCTGTGCTGTGCCACTGTGCAAGACGCCGGTGGATGGCGCCGAACCGCGACGCGAGATCTCGTTTCCGTGCGCGCGCTGCCCAGCGTGACCACACGAGAGGCCTGCGGCCTGGTGCAACGGCCATCGCGGCTACTGAGCTCGCCCGATCTTGATGTACGCACGCACGGTCATGCACAACCGCACGCCTACAGTCACACACGCTCACCGGCTCGCTGACCAACGCGCTCGCACGCTCACACCCATGAACGCACGCGCACGCACGCACGCTCTCACACACGCACGCACTCGCAAGCACGCACACACGCTCTCACACATTAACTGTCGGTGTGTGTGCCAATGTGTCAGTGAGTGCATCAGTGTGTGGGTCAGAGCATCAACAGGCCGATGGGCACATCTTATTCGTGAATGAAAATTTACGAACATTTAAAGAGTAGCCACAGTGCTGATTGTGGCCATGCAACCCGAACTCTGGACCAGACAGTCAACCACTGTGACCTGCACTCCTTCAACGCAGGAGGAACAGCAAAGCGACACCCAGCGTCTCTCTCCTGAAGCCCTCTCGTGGTGAGCAGTCCTCCACATTGGCATTAAGATCTTGAACACATTGCCATCATACGCAACAATAGTATAGTGTCTCAGTGTGTGTCAGTGTGTGTGTCAGTGTGTGTGTCAGTGCGTGTCTCAGTGTGTGTCTCAGTGTGTGTCTCAGTATGTGTGTCAGTGTGTGTCTCAGTGTGTGTGTGTCAGTGTGTGTGTCAGTGCGTGTCTCAGTGCGTGTCTCAGTGTGTGTGTCAGTGTGTGTCTCAGTGTGTGTGTCAGTGTGTGTGTCAGTGCGTGTCTCAGTGTGTGTCTCAGTATGTGTGTCAGTGTGTGTGTCAGTGTGTGTGTGTCAGTGTGTGTGTCAGTGCGTGTCTCAGTGCGTGTCTCAGTGTGTGTGTCAGTGTGTGTGTCAGTGTGTGTGTCAGTGTGTGTGTCAGTGCGTGTCTCAGTGTGTGTGTCTGTGAGCGAGTAAAGTGGGGAGCGGTAGTGTAGCAGCGGTCAGCGCGCTGCGCTACGAACCCGGCGACTCGAGTTCCATTCCCGCTCACGGCCAACACCGGTGACGATTATCTGAACCGGTCCCGGGCCTCCCCTAGGTCGACTCAGCCTCAAACATCGTCACGAGGGAGACAAAGACGGCCGGGCGTGGTGCTGGCCACCCACCCCCTCGTGTGCCGTGCTGGCCTTCATAGGTGTTCGCTAACAGCACTTGCCCCAACAGTCTGTTAAGGCTACAGGGGGGATCGTTGTCTTTGTTGTGCGTGGGTGAGTGAGGGGCGAGGTCGAGGTCACGCTCACCCGGTAGTGCCCACCGCTGTGGACGTGGTGACTCCTGGTCGCGCTCGTCTTCCGAAGGTGACCGCCTCCCGGCATCGACCGCAACTGGCGGGGGAGGGGGGGCGCAGAAAGGGGTCAAAATAACAATAATAATCATCATCATCGTCCTCGCAACCATCCTCATCACCATCACCACCACCATCATCATCATCACCACCACCATCATCACCATCTTCACCATCACTAGCATTGCCATCTTCACCACGATCATCACCACGATCATCACCACGATCATCACCACGATCATCACCATCACCACCAAGCACCAATGTTGTTACCATCACCAAGCTGCGACAAACAATACAACACCGCCCCGACGAACTGTGACACTTCACTGGAAGGGCTTCAATCATCAGCCCCGACTGACGTGGCAATGCCCAGCAAAGACTTCCCCATTCACCCACGGCGGTGGGTAGGGGTGGGCGAGGGGCGCGGTAGTTCGCTCACGGAGGCAGTAATAGAGCAACAGGGATCATGAACCTGCACGCAGGGCCACGCTATCCCGGCACGAGCGTGGCTTTACTCGGGGTACCCAAGACATCCCGACGCAGGATCCCTCCTGCGAATGAGTCTTGAGGCTCGGCGAGATTCCCCTGGGCAGCCACAGGCCCTCGCCTGGTAGTATAAGGTGTATACGGTGATCGCGTGTGCATTCAGCTTGATCATGGGAGCCATTGTGGCCGTCCACGAGGAGCTGACGGTGCCTAACTAGGCCCCACTAGTGAGAAGGGGAAATCAGCCTCTTCTGAGGACATAAAAAAGAACGTGCGCTCGTCTCGTCATCGTACGGCAAGGACAGCGTTCCTGGTCAACCGCCGCACACCGTCACGGTCAGAGACAAACGCGCCGCCCCCGCGACATCAGCAACAGTGGCAGCATCAGCAGCAGTGACAGCGGCAGCAGCAGCAGGCTCATTATTGTCAGCAGCATCAGCAGCCGTGGCAGCAGCAGTCGTAGCATCGGCAGTCACGACAGCAGCTGCAGTAGCAGCAGCAAACAAACCCCGAGACAAACACCGGCAAATTGTGAACCACAGCGGCACAGAGACAGAGCTCTCGAGAGCACCAGGGCTTATCGGGGTTTGAGGATGAGATGGGGGGGGGGGAGATGAGGGGGTGAGGCGGGGGGAGGGATGAGCAAAGGGGGGGTGGGGGGAAGAGGGTGGGAACACGGCGCTGGAGAAGTAATTCTTTCCACTGAAACTGTCTTCTGGTTGTTTCATCTCGAGGCGCCAGGGCTGCGCTAATCTTATCGCAACCTCAAGGCGCGCTGCAGCTATCGGGGCACGCAGGGCACGGGGGGGCCGGGGAGCCACCCCTCACCGCCCCCCCCCCTCCCGGGCGCTCGCCCCAAACACTCCCCCCCCCCCCCGTTCCCACGTCTCCTCTTCTCGTCGGTCCCCCCGAGCAATTAGCGCCGCGTTCACATGGCCGCTCGAAAGTAAGCCGCGATGGGGGGGCGCAGTACCGGGCCGAGCCGCCGGGACGGGTGCCATCCGGGCCTACAGCGGGGCCTCACAGCTGGGCCTACAGCGGGGCCTCACAGCTGGGCCTACAGTGGGGCCTCACAGCTGGGCCTACAGTGGGGCCTCACAGCTGGGCCTACAGTGGGGCCTCACACCTGGGCCTACAGTGGGGCCTCACAGCTGGGCCTACAGTGGGGCCTCACAGCTGGGCCTACAGCGGGGCCTCACAGCTGGGCCTACAGCGGGGCCTCACAGCTGGGCCTACAGTGGGGCCTCACAGTTGGGCCTACAGTGGGGCCTCACAGCTGGGCCTACAGTGGGGCCTCACAGCTGGGCCTACAGTGGGGCCTCACACCTGGGCCTACAGTGGGGCCTCACAGCTGGGCCTACAGTGGGGCCTCACAGCTGGGCCTACAGCGGGGCCTCACAGCTGGGCCTACAGCGGGGCCTCACAGCTGGGCCTACAGTGGGGCCTCACAGTTGGGCCTACAGTGGGGCCTCACAGCTGGGCCTACAGTGGGGCCTCACAGCTGGGCCTACAGTGGGGCCTCACAGCTGGGCCTACAGTGGGGCCTCACAGCTGGACCTACAGTGGGGCCTCACAGCTGGGCCTACAGTGGGGCCTCACAGCTGGGCCTACAGCGGGGCCTCACAGCTGGGCCTACAGTGGGGCCTCACAGCCAGGCCGTGACGTCACGGGATTAACGAGGAAGGACCTGCCGGTTTTCCTTCGCAAAACGGGGGAGAGAAACGCCGCAAGAGTCGTACTTAAGCCAGCGCGTACGATAAACCCTCATCAGAAAACCGCTGATCGCGGCCCATCCCATCGGACGGGGTGGAGAAGCTGGCTGGGGAGGAGGGGGCGGGGGAGTAGGAACGGAGCGGCAGGGGCAGAGGAGCAGAGCGGTGCCGGGCCGTGGCACCTCGCGGGCCACTTTGCGATTGTCCGTGGAGACGCGGCGTCGCGCTCTGCCAGGCAATGTTTTCCGGTATTGGCCAAACCTGCAAAGGACTGCGTGCGGAGTCTGCATAGCAACAATGCCCCCACCCCCCCTTGGAAGGACCCTCTTCAAAAAGAGTCCTGAGACTCGGTGAGATTTTTCTAGGTAAACAAGCGGAATAACAACAAGTGGATCCATAGGCTGATACGGCTATGGCATTTCCATGCGCAGGCCAGCACGTCTTAGCAGAGGTGGCAGTACCCACACTTCATCCTCCTGCACGTGACCTGCCGATAGACTGTGCTGTCCCGCTGGGTGGACAGAGGTGGGGGGAGGGCATTTAAGAAAGGTTTTTTTTTATTGTCGAGCGCAGGCCAGCAACGAACAGCACCGTAAGGGTAAAGGGAGATGATGGGAGGCTGAACTCGCGAAAACCGTGGACCGCAAGTCTGCCGCGCCGACCAATTCACCCGCGGCGGCTCCTGCGGGTTACAAGGTGCGGCGCTGCAATCGCTCAACACGCTGCTGCTGCTGGCAGAAAGTGCGCCGCGTTGAATGTCCCGACAACAGAGCCGTGACCCCGCGCCACGTCCGGCCGACCAAAGCCTCGGCGGGGCTCCGATGCGCGCCGCGGCGGGGGAACAAGGCCGGGGGTGGGGTGGAGGGGTGGAGGGGGGAGCAGATGAATTTCCCCGGCCGTGGGATCAACGGTAGCGGTGACGGAGCGCTGGCTGCTTTGCTTTCGTTCCGCCCGTGGCGGGGGGCCGGCGAGTAGCGCCCCCCCCACCCCCCCCCTGCCCTGCGGTCACCCTTCATGAATAGCCCCACGCGCCCGCAACCTCTCCCCGTGCAAATACAAAGATGCGTGTCTCTTGTACACACCTGCGTGCGCGTGTGTGTACGTGTGTGTACACGTGGTTGTGTTTGTGTGTAGGTGTGTGTGTGTTGTGTACACGTGGTTGTGTGTGTACGTGTGTGTTGTGTACACGTGGTTGTGTGTGTGTGTGTACGTGTGTGGGGATCGGTGGTGTAGCGGTTAGCGCTACGCTGCGCTACGAACCTGGCGGCCCAAGTTCGATTCCCGCTCACGGCCAAAATCAGTGAAGATTATCTGAACCGGTCCTGGGCCTCCCCTAGGTCGACTCGGCCTAAAACGAGGACCTGGTGCGGTGTGTAAACATCGCCACCGGGGAGACAAAGGTGGTCGGGTGTGGTGCTTGTCACCCACCCCCTCGTGTGCCGTTCTGGCCTTCATACGTGCTCGCTAACAGCACTTGCCCCAACAGTCTGTTCCAGGCTATACGGGGGTTCTTTGTGTGGATGCAACCCTGTGTAGAAGCTACCTGACCTATCGCTCCATACGAAGCTCTGGGTCTTCTCGGTCAGTCATGCCCCCCCTTCTGTATGCTTGTGAAACCTGGACCCCTCTGAGAGAGCATCTCCTCTGATTTTAAACATTAAGTCTGGCCTGTCTGCAATCCCTCCTGGGCTTAACCAGGAGCCAGGAGCTTACACATTCTTGAAAGCTCTGAACACAGTCCCATCGGTGTGCTGGATGGGTCATATAATCTGCATGTGCAGCCACCGCATTATGAAGCAGTTTCTGTTTGGCCGGAGAGAGGGGGCTAAACGAGCGTGGAGGATGTGGAGCTGAGCGGACTTGCCAATGACAGCAGGTGTAAAGGTCGGCCTCTGGAGGAGGCTCGTGAAGGACGCGACTGCTCAGTTGGAGGCAGTCGTCTTCCAACAACAATGGAGTGCAGAAGAGGGACGCTCACAACAACGAGCAGAACACCGGGTGGCTAAAACACTGCAAGTCGGCACAGTGGAAAGCACGTGTGGTCCATCTGACAGTCATCTCAGTCGGTTAACCCATAACATCTGGGTCTGTCCCGTGGCCTCCTGTCAGCAAGCCTTCCGCACTTCACGAGGTCTCAAGGTGCACCTTGCCTGGTAAAAGCTGCATGCTGACGGCACAACCAGTTGTTGTTGTTGTTGTGTGGGTGCATGTATGTCTGTGCATGTGTGTGCGATGCTCGCGTTAGTTTCGAGACAATCGCAGCGATCGTCGCGTTGCCCGAGTGGCCAAAGTGCGCATGCTGGGAGCCGCCCTTGTCCCGCAAAATCCGATTCATCTCCACGATTCCAAAAACCCCGTCTCTCGGTCTGGCATTTGCCGGCCTCGTGTGCGTCGCGTCTCACTTCCCCGACCCACGCCTGAACGTCCGACTGGCGCAAGTGATTGACGTGAACCCAACGAGTCATCGCAAGCTCGGCGCCCTCGTCGCGAGCGCCCCGTTCGGCCGCGACCAGCGACGCGCCGACCAACCGCCGTCGATCTGAGGGCACGGACACCAGAGGCTCCGCCGGTCTCCTGCCAGCAATGGGCACGGCGCTGCCGGCGGCACCGGAGGCACGCGCCCGCCGCTTAGCGTGCCCACCTCTCTCGGCGGGGGCACGGCAAGACAGGAGGCCGTGGCGGTGGATGCTTCTGGTCACGTGACTCCGGCGCTCCCAGCGACCCGGAAAATATTCAGTGGGAAATGAATTCCCGTCCGAGAGCGCTAGTTTACACGTGAGCGGTGGGCGGTGGGGGGCTCTCTGAAATCAAATAAACTATCTGTCGATGCTGCTTTGGTTGGCAGTGACGCACAAGCCCCATCGGTCAACTCAACACGTCGGCTAAGGGGTCTGTGTGCGAGTCGTTGCGGACAACAGGAGTCGTATTCTCCACAGCGCACGCTGCAATACGGAGGTTTGCGTCGAACGGGGACCCACGTCCAATCGGCAAGACGCCAGGGTAATTTGCGCGGCAGCTTTCGGAGTTGGCAAAGCGACCCGATCGTGCGAGGTCCCGGGGCTCCTCCGCCAAAGACCACCCACGGCACAAGGGTCAAAAGGGTGACCTCTAAGCGACCCGACCCAGCGATGGACCGCACAAAGCGGCTTTCGATCAAGCGACCGCTCCACTGCTGGGGCTGGGGCTGCCGTATCAGTTACCGAGAGGCGAGTTGGGTATCAGACGAGGGGGAGGAATATATTAATTAGGTGATGTTTCGGCCGGCGGGTTTCATCAGATAGACAGAATGCCGTGCAGAGTGGGGCGACACAGAACCTTGTGTCTGCACCTGTGGCTGAGCTCCAGCCTCCTGCTGCTGCCCACCGGCTCCCAGCAGCCCCCTCCCCCTCGTCGTGCACGCAGCCCGAGGCCCGCGCGACACGGCCGCTCTGCTCCATCGCAATCAATAACACCCTCTCACCTGCCACAGCTGCCACACCCTCTCACCTGCCCTACTACCCCCCACCCCCTCACCTACCACACTACCCCCCAACCCCTCACCTGCCCTACTACCCCCCCTCTTTCGCAGCCCTCGCCTCTCCGCCCCTTCTCTCACCTGGTGAGTCGGCAGCGCTGCTGGGCGGGGCTCGATCGTCATCGGGGTCGGAGGAGCAGGGGTCGCGATCATCGGTGTCCGTGTCCCCCTCCGTGCCCCCCGTGTCCCCCTCCGTGCCCCCCAGGTCAGGGACTTCTGCCAGAGAGCCGTCGTCATCCTCCTCCCCCACGCAGCCTGCAGCACCGTCACCACGAACATCACCCACATCATCAACGTCACCGACATCACCACCATCAAAATAAACATCACCGACATGCCCGCCATCATCGTCACCGACATCACAGGCATCATCAACGTAAACATCACCGACATCAAAATAAACATCACCGACATCACCGCCATCAACATCACCATCATCAATGTAAACATCCCCGCCATTATCAACGTCACCGACATCACCACCATCAAGATAAACTTGATCGACAACGACATGACCATCACCGCCAACATCAACATCATTGACATCGCCATCACAACCACTAACGCAACCACAAAGAGCACCACCACCACCACTGAACATGATTAAGCCACCAAGACGATGCCTCACGCTTGATGTTGATTGGCGTCTAATTCACTTTCTTCCTCAGCACCTCACTAATTAACCAGCTCAGGGTGATTTACGCTCAGGATGTGGTCTCGCATCGATAAATAACGGTAAACGAAGCTTTATTAGCCCATGTAAATCTTGTTTAGACAACTTCGGGAGCAAAGCCGACAACTTTCACGATAGCAGCCGCCGCTCTCTACTGTATATCGACTGTACCTTAACAGGAAGCACGTGCCGCTAAGCCCCTCCCTCCCCAGTGACGTCACAAGCAAGTCACATGTTTATGCCACGTGGTCACTGCGATTATAAACCCTCCACCACCCAGTACAGCCAAACACTTCGATGGTCATGTGCACAAGCGTTGTGCCGACGCGCCGATTGGTGTCGTGTCAGCTCATCCACCGGTGAGTCAATGAGAGAGCGCTCCTCATCAACACCACCGCTCCACAATCATACTACACCACCACCACAACCATACTACACCACCACCACAACCATACTACACCACCACCACCATCATACTACACCACCACCACCATCATACTACACCACCACCACAATCATACACCACCACCACCACGATCAACCACACTGCACCACCAACCACACTGCACCACCACCAACCACACGGCACCAAACAACATGGCATGAACGACCAAATACCACTATTATCTTAACAAAATGCACCTGTGTGTGATGTGTGTGTGTGTTGTGTGTGGTGTGTGTTTGGCCGGATGGAGGGGGCTAAACAGGCGCGGAACGGGCTAGAGACGAGATGGAGTGATTTGGTACAGGAGGATGTGGAGCTGACTGGACTTGCCGATGACTGGTACCAGCGGTG
Source organism: Lethenteron reissneri (assembly GCF_015708825.2). Classification (NCBI taxonomy): domain Eukaryota; kingdom Metazoa; phylum Chordata; class Hyperoartia; order Petromyzontiformes; family Petromyzontidae; genus Lethenteron; species Lethenteron reissneri. Next base: position 10,424,534 of record NC_083827.1, read on the forward strand.
TCAAGATCGGCCTCTGTGAAGGACGCTGTGGAGGAGATGGAGGCAGTCGCCCTCCAACAACAACGGAGCGCAGGGGAGCGACGCTCACAACGAGTGGAGCGCCGGGCGGCTAAGGCAAAGCAAGTTGGCACAGTAGGGAGTACAGGTGGTGCATCTGCCAGTCATCTCAGTCAACTCATGGCACCTGGGTCTGTCCCGTGACCTCCTGTGAGCGGGCCTTCGACACTTCAAGTGGCCTCAAAGTGCATCTAGCCTGGCACGAGCGCTGTGTTGATGTCACCACCACTTAGTGGTGAACGGCGGTTGTTGTGTGTGTGGTGTGTATGGTGTGTGTGATGGGGAGTGGTAGTGTACAAATCCGGCGACCCGAGTTCGATTCCTGCTCACGGCCAACACCAGTGACGATTATCTGAACCGTTCTGAGCCTCCCCAAGGTCGACTCAGCCTCAAATGAGTACCTGGTGCGGTGTGTAAACATCGCCACTCGAGAGACAAAGGCGGCCAGTCGTGATGCTGGCCACCCACCACCTCGTGCGCCGTGCCGGCCTTCAAGGGCGTTCGCTAACGGCACTTGCTCCTACAGTCTGTTACAGGCTACAATGGGGATCTTTGTTTTTGTGTGTGGTGTCGTGTGTGTGGGGAGCGGTAGTGTAGCGGTTAGCGCTACGCTGAGTTACGAACCCGGCGACCCGAGTTCGATTCCCGCTCACGGCCAACACCGGTGAGAGATAAAGGCGACCGGGCGTGGTGCTGCCCCAATAGTCTATTCAGGCTATACGGGGAACCTTTGTCTTTGCGTGTGCATTTGTTCACGTATCGCTGTTTATTGCCCAGCAGTGTCTCGTCTCAAGCAGGGCCGGCAGCGTGGGGAGACAGGGCAGGCTGCTGCTGCCCCTGCCTCCATCCCGCGCCACGGATGTTTTCACTGCAGCCCTCCTCATGTGGGGGAGTGGCTCCCCCATCTCCCCCCCCCTCTCCTCTCCTCCGGATGTGGACACTTCATTGGGGAGTCATTGTGCCCGGGCTGGGCGCCCTGGATGCCCCCCCGGGGCTGCCCATTGTCTCGCGCATTCACGAGTTTTCATCGGCTCCACTCTCGCCACTGCTGCCCCGAGCGGAGGCACAATGACGGCGGTGATGATGATGAGGATGATGATGATGAGCGTTCCCTGTGGGTGGAAATGTCGCGTTGCTGGGTTCCCATGAGAGACGGGGTTCCTATGGGCCGGGTGTCTCCGTGTGTCGCCCCCCCCACCGCCCCCCTATGGGTCTCCATGTCCCCGCGTGTCCCTGCGTGTCCCCGCGTGTCTCCGTCCGTCTCGAGTAAGAGACGGAGATCACGGACGGACAAACCTCGGCGCCGCTCACCGATTCTCCCTCCTCCCCCCTCCTTCTCCTCAAGACGGCAATTTCCATTCCATCACTCTCTCTTTCATTTTTTTTCGGGCCGAGTTAATCTGCTTTGCATAATCCGAGGTGGAATAAAGTGGAGATGAAAACGCCAGTCGCGGCATCGGCAGCAAGGAGAAATAAATCTAAGAACTTGACTCGCACCCCACCCCACCCCGATCATCTCCATCCCGCGGATAGACGCATTCCCAAAGTGGGAATAACATGCAGGGCAGCGGAGGCAATGCCATTTCTCTCTCTTGCTCGCTCTCTCATTCACTCTCCCGCTCTCTCTCTCTCCCCGTCTCTGTAGGCGCGCCGTTGCCCGTTTGCATCACCGAGCGCGGTGGAGTCGCCGTGCCTGGTGCTGGTGGTGGAGGTGCTGGTGGTGCTGGTGGAGCATCAGGCCTGATTGCCCGCGGGCGTAGTAATTGCCGCGGATTAACGTGCGAGAGAGAGAGAGAGGCGCAGGGAGCGAGTTATCGGCCCGCACAGACCCGGCGAGGCCAAGTCTGATCCGGGCTTTCTTCATTAAGGAAATAGACATGAAAATGAGAGCATAATGACAAGCAGATCCCTATCGCCCGCCCGCTTTGCATACCAGGCAGCTTATATCCCCACCAACAACCCCCCCTTTCCCCAGCTCGACTGCCCCCTCCCTGGCCGCTCACATCCACAGCCCCCCCCCCCCGGCCGCCGTGCCTTAACAACCCCGAGACTGCGATCACGAGATCCCCCCCCACCCCCCCCACCTTCTAGGGCCACGGAGTGCGCAGTCCGCGAGAACTGAATTGGGCTGGCGGATACAAACCGAGCGGAGGGAGACACAATAACCCCCCCCCCCTGAACCGCTGCGGGGGGATACCCCCCTCCCCACTCGCTCGCCCTTCCAAGGTGAAGGCTCGAACGGAGACGGGCATCGTGCGGACAGCAGAGTGGAGGGGGGGCACCAGCAAGCCCCCCCCCACCACTCTCTCTCCTCTCTGTGTCGCGCGTGATAACAGAGACGGCGACATTCCCACGGAGCCGGCTCAATGCAGAGAAGACTGTGTGTGTGTGTGTCTGTGTGTGTCTCTGTGTGTGTGTCTGTGTGTGTGTGTGTCTGTGTGTGTCTCTGTGTGTGTGTGTCTGTGTGTGTGTCTGTGTGTGTGTCTGTGTGTGTGTCTGTGTGTCTGTGTGTGTGTGTCTGTGTGTGTGTGTATCTGTGTGTGTCTGTGTGTGTGTGTGGGGAGCGGTACTGTAGCGGTTAGCGCGCTGCGCTATGAACCTGGCGACCCGGGTTCGATTCCCGCTCACGGCTAACACCAGTGACGATTATCTGAACCGGTCCTAGGCCTCCCCTAGGTCGACTCAGCCTTAAATGAGTACCTGGTGCGGTGTGTAAACATCGCCACTGGGGAGACAAAGGCGGTCGGGCGTGGTGCTGGCCACCCACCCCCTCGTGTACCGTTCCGGCCTTCATAGGTGCTCGCTAACAGCACTTGCCCCTACAGTCTGTTAAGGCTATATGGGGGATCTTTGTCTTTGTCTTTGTCTGTGTGTGTGTATCTGTGTGTGTATGTCTGTGTGTGTGTGTCTGTGTGTGTGTCTGTGTGTGTCTCTGTGTGTGTGTGTGTCTGTGTGTCTATGTGTGCGTGTCTGTGTGTGTGTGCGTCTGTGTGTGTGTGCGTCTCTGTGTGTGTGCGTGTCTCTGTGTGTGTGTCTCTGTGTTCGTCTCTGTGTGTGTCTCTGTGTGTGTGTGTCTCTGTGTGTGTGCGTCTCTGTGTGTGTCTCTGTGTGTGCGCGCGTCTGTGTGTGTCTCTGTGTGCGTCTCTGTGTGTGTGCGTCTCTGTGTGTGTGTGCGTCTCTATGTACGTCTGTGTACGTCTGTGTGTGTATGTCTGTGTGTGCGCGTCTGTGTGTGCGCGTCTGTGTGTGCGCGTCTGTGTGTGCACGTCTGTGTGTGCACGTCTGTGTGTGTGCGCGTCTGTGTGTGCGCGCGTCTGTGTGTGCACGTCTGTGTGTGCGCACGTCTGTGTGTGCGCACGTCTGTGTGTGCGCACGTCTGTGTGTACGTCTCTGTGTGCACGTCTCTGTGTGTGTGCACGTCTCTGTGTGTACGTCTGTGTGTGTGTGCGCGCCTCTGTGTGTGTACGTGGGGAGCGGTGGCGCATCAGTTGGCGCGCTGCGCTATGTAGCCGCCGACGCGAGTTCGATTCCCGCTCACGGCCAACACCGGTTACGATAATTATCTGACCCAGTCCTGTGTACCCAAGACGGTGACTTAGCCTCAAATGAGTACCTGGTGCGGTGTGTAACCATCACCCCCTTGGGAGACAAAGGTGGCCACCCAACCCATCGTGTCCTGCGATGGCCTTCATTAGGTGCTCACTCACAGCAATAGCCCCAACAGTCTGTCAAGGCTATACGGGGGGGTCTTTGTCTCTGTACGTGTGCGTGCGTGCGTGTGCACGTGTGTGTGTGCGCGCGCTTTCTTCACCTCCCGGTAGCGCGGAAGGGAACTTCTGCATTTGTCTCAATCTGAGAGTGGGCGCCAAGATCGCGGCAACAGCAGCAGCGACTTCCCCGAGCAACAAAAGCATCAGATAACGAGCGCTCACACACACAACAACAACACAACAACCGCCATTCGCCACTAAGTGGTGGTGACGTCACCAGGGCACCTGTGCCAAGCGAGGTGCACTTTGAGGCCACGTGAAGTGTTGCAGGCTCGCTGACAGGAGGTCCCGGAAGAGGCCCAGGTGCCATGGGTTGACTGACTGAGATTATTGCTAGATGCTCCAACTGTGCTCCCTGGCACTCCACTCGTTGTGACCAGTAGCGTCCTTCACGAGCCTCCTCCATAGAGGCCGATCTTGACACTGCTGGGACCAATCTTTGGCAAGTCAACTCAGCTCCAAATCCTCCTGTACCACATCAGTCCATCTCTTCTGCAGCCCATGTCGTGCCCTTTTATCCCCCTCTATCTGGCCAAACAGAAGCTGCTTGGGAATTCGGTGGCTGGGCATGAGGCCTACATGACCCAGTCAATGCAGCCTTGCCTGCTGGAGGAGCTCAGTGATGGGAATGTGTCCAGATCTTTCAAGGATTTGTGAGCTCACACAATCCAGCCTGGTTAAACCCAGGAGGAATCGTAGGCAGGCCAGCCTAAATGTTTATAACCAGCGAAGATGTTCCATTAGGGGGGTCTACGTTTCGCAAGTGTAGAGAAGGGAGGGAATGACCGTGGCCGAGAAGACCCGAAGCTTCGTGCCGAGCGACAGACCAGGTAGGTAGCGCCACACAGCAGTGTTACGCAGCCGATGAAAAGATAATGCCGCCCGACTGATTCGGAGTGAGACCTCTGCTGTCAAACCAGAGCAGGTCAAAAGCACACTGCCCACAAATGGAAAACTCTCTCCACTCTCTCCACAACTGTTTGATGGCCAATGGGGAGTTGAGGGGGTTGGAGTAATGGATGATACAAAATACCCAGGCTGGTGCCTAGTTTTGGTGGGGCTGATAGTAAGGCCCCACCTTTTATCAGCATGCTCCAGGTTCAGCAGCAGAACCTCCAACTCATTCTCAAAGTGAGCAGCAACCACCAGATCATCAGCGTCCGTAACATGGTTGACCAGTAGGGAGCCATCCCTCGACCGAATCCAGGCATCAATCAGCCTCCCATTGTATCTGTGCCACTGGTACAGCCATGGAAGGCTTCTCGAATGACACGGTCGAAGATGATGTTGAATAATGTGGGAGCCAGGACTCTGTGTAACTGTGTGGCCGGGAGTCAAACACACACAAACACACATATAGACACATAGACACACACAAACACACATATAGACACACAAACACACATATAGACACACACAAACACACATATAGACACATATAGACATACCTAATTGCAGACGTGTGTACACAGCAGCAGTTATACACACATACAGATTGTAAATGTTGTGGCTTGGCTCTCCAACACACCGGTGTGCTGTACTAGTGACGAATTTGCACGTTCTGTTTACGTGACAACCCTTACTAGTTGACTGTGTCGAGTGGTGGCGGGTTTAATGACACATTTATATTTTTACGCGATCTAACCGACTATTATGGATTATATACACCTGCACACAGACAAAGGTCCCCTGTATAGTCGAAACGGACTGTTGGGGAAAGTGCCGTTAGCGAGCATCGGGGAAGGTTGGCCAGCACCACGCCCGGCTGGCCACCTTTTTCTCCCCAGTAATTAAAGAGTTCACCTACTGCTGAAAGCACTTGTTTTAAGGCTGAATTGAGCTAGGGGCGGCCCAGGACCGGGTCCAAAATCACGAAACCACCGATGTTGGTCACGGCCGGAAATCGAACTTGGGTCGCCGTGTTTATAGCCCTGTGTGCTAACCATTGCGCCACCGCTCTCCACACACACGCGCGCGCACGGAAGATAGCGAGATGCGTAGATATCGCAGTGTCCTGTGCGATACGCGCTCTGCGGTAACCGCACTGTCCCGTTTTGCAACAAATCATTGCAGGCGATGATAATTAAATCACAGCTGTCACCACCCATCCAGGTAGCCACGTCCTCGAGCAGGGCAGCCTCCAGCAGTGCTGCTGCTGCTGCTGCTGGCACTGACAGCAGTGACACACACACACACGTATGTGTGTGTGTGTGTAACTGCTGCTGTGTGTGTAACTGCTGCTCCTTAGACACACACACGTAGTTGACTGTGACGAGTGGTGGCGTGTGTGTGGCTAAGGAGCAGCAGTTGCACACACGCACGCACACACGCACACACACACTCACACACGTGCGTGTGTCCAGGGGGACACTCACGGCAGGCGGATCCTGAGTGAACCACCGCAGCTGAGCGACTTTGTGAGGAGCGTGACCCCCCCCCCCGCCACGAGCTCTGGAAGCGCGCGCAACGTCGCAGGCAGACGGAGCGGCTCGCGGAACACGTGACGCGCGATTACAGGGCGACAACCCTCACAGCGCAGCAGCTGATGTCGTGTCCCCGTGGATAGTCACTCCAGACACGCAACAAACAAGGATCCCCTGGATGGCCTTAGCGGACTATTGGGGCAAGTGTCGTGAGCGAGCACCCATGAAGGCCGGCACGGCACACGGGGGGGGGGGGGGGGGGCAGCACCACGCCCGGCCGCCTTTGTGTCCCTCGTGTTGACACCGCACCGCGTGCCAGGTACTACTAACTAGGTACTACTAACTAGGTACTACTAACTAGGTACTACTAACGATGTGAGGCTGAGTCCACCTCGGGGAAGCTCAGATACTGGTCACGGATATTGACAATGGGCGGGAACCGCACTCGGGTTTGTAGCACGACTCGTGGCCACCGCGCCACAGACGCCGCCGTGGAGCTTCAAGGGGCCGGCGGCGAGTGGCACCCACGACGAAGGCCGGCACGGCACACGGAGGGGCTGGGGGCGCCAGCCGCAGCTACCACGCTGCGTTCCGCTCTCTGTCCCCCTCCGCCCAGCACCGATGTTTATCAACACCGGCACGGGGTGCTCATTTAGGGCTGAGTCGACCTAGATGATGCCCAGAAATGGGCTCAGATACCCCCCACCCGCAATCCCGCACACACTCCTCTCTCTAGCGCACACGCGCACACTCCTCTCTCGAGCGCACACGCGCACACTCGCACCATTCCGTGCGCGTCGCGCTCACAAGACTTTGCAGGAATGAATAAAAGGGGGAGGACGCTGGGAGGGGGGAGGATTGGGGCGGGGGGAGGAGGAGGCGGAGGGGGGGTCTGGGGTGACTGAACAAGGCAGAGATAACTGCGGCATTACCGTCGCTGCTGTTACAGACATCGCCACCACAGCCGCCTACTCGCGAGATTTCATAACACAAAGACAAAGATCCCCCTGACATATGTAGCCTTCTACAGACTGTTGGGGCAAGTGCCGCTAGCGAACAGCCGTGAAGGCCGGCATGGCACACGAGGGTGGTGGGTGGCCAGCACCACGCCCGGCCGCCTTTGTCTCCCCGGTGGAGATGTTTACACACCGCAACGGGTACTCATTTGAGGCTGAGTCGACCTAGGGGAGGCCCAGGACCGGTTCAGACAATCGTCACCGGTGTTGGCCGCGAGCGTGGAATCAAACTCGGGTCGCCGGGTTCGTAGCTCAGCATAGCGCTAACCGCTGCCCCACCGCTCCCCACATGACACGTTGCGGGCGCGCGCACAGGAAGGGTTCATGAGATGGGACGTGGGAGTGGAGTCCGGTGGGGCCATGCTGCCGAACGGAGCGGGCAGTCCCGCGTCCCGGCCGCTGCACCAGCGCGGGAGAGGGAGCGAAAACACTCCCACGCATATCGCGAATTCCTGTGTCTCTTCTTATCCCGTGCGCTTATCGGCCAGTTGGGTGACCAACGTCCAAATATGACAAAAACCTCATTATACCCGCGGCCGCGACGATAACACGGAGAGCAGAGCGCTCGCTCGCTCGCCTCCCTCCCTCCCCGCCGCCGCGAGACGGACACGTCCTAATCTAATATGCAAATCCCGAGCGAGAGGGGGTGTGGGCAAGAGGGGGGCTGAGGGGGGGGCAAGAGGGGGGCTGGGGGGGGGGGCTGGGGGGGGCAAGAGGGGGGTTGGGGGGGGCAAGAGGGGGGGCAAGAGGGGGGGCAAGAGGGGGGGGCAAGAATGGGGGGGGTGCTGGGCGGGGGGGGGGGGCAGTGTCCGGCGAGTCGGCCATGGCGCAAATCACCGCGACCCCGTGACTTGTGACCCCCTGACTTGTGACCCCCTGACTTGTGACCTCTGACTTGTGACCCCCTGACTTGTGACCCCCTGACTTGTGACCCCTGACTTGTGACCCCCTGACTTGTGACCCCTGACTTGTGACCTCTGACTTGTGACCCCTGACTTGTGACCCCTGACTTGTGACCCCTGACTTGTGACTCCCGACTTGTGACCTCTGACTTGTGACTCCCTGACTTGTGACCCCCTGACTTGTGACCCCTGACTTGTGACCCCTGACTTGTGACCCCCTGACTTGTGACCCCCGACTTGTGACTCCCTGACTTGTGACCCCTGACTTGTGACCCCTGACTTGTGACTCCCGACTTGTGACTCCCTGATTTGTGACCCCTGACTTGTGACCCCTGACTTGTGACTCCCGACTTGTGACCCCCTGACTTGTGACCCCGTGTGCCACGCGTGCCACCCGCTCGTGCCTAGTCACCGATGGCTCAGCTCGTTCGCCCGCGAAAGCCTCGCAGAGCCTCACAACTCCTTGCTCACGAGGGTCCCTCTTGCCACGTGCTCGCAGTAGGGGGGAGGGTGGGGGGCGATGTTGCTGCTCTCCGTGTGCGATCCCCAATTGCAGCGACGCGCTGTGTCGGCTCCGAGACGTGGCGCGGCTGCCTAGCGGTGACACTTGTGGGTGGTGTGATTAGCTCTGGCAGGGACGCAGAGAACCCGGAGTAAAAGCCACGGGTAACAGGCCCACCTGTGGTTCTGGCCATGATGAACCACTAAACCCGCACCACGCCCGGCCGCCTTTGTCTCCCCGTCGTGGCGATGTTTTTACACATAGCACTAGCTATTCATTTGAGGCCGAGTCGACCTAGGGGAGGCCCAGGATCGGTTCAGACAATCGTCACCGGTGTTGGCCGTGAGCTGGAATTTAACTCTGGGGTCGCCAGATTCGTAGCGCAGCGTAGCGCTAACCATTACACCACCAGCAGCAGCGCGCTTCACGACGCAGGCTCGCACCGTCTCACTCACAGGCGAAACTCCTCCACCCCCCCCCTCCACCCTGCACCCCCCCTCCACCCCCCCTCCTACCGCGCGCTCACTCCACCCGGACTCGACGAGGCTGCTGCTGTGAGAACAGCGGGGGGGGGGGGGGGGGACATGGAGGAGGATGCAGAGGAGTTGCGAGGAAGAGGCGATAGTGCGGAGGAGGAGGATGAGGAGGGGGAGGCGGGGAGGGAGGGGATTGACGAGGTGGAGAGAGGAAGAGCCGGGAGAGGGAGGAGGGTGAAGCACGAGGAGTGACCTCACGGGGGGAGGGGGAGGGAGGGAGGGGGGTTGCTAACCCAATCTAATCACCGCTATCAAATCCGGCCGGGACGTAATCCACATCCCTCCCACGCAAGCCCCCGGCCCTATCGCTCTCCCTATCGTGGCACCTGCCCCTTGGAGTTGCACAACACCCGCGTCTGGTGGGGGGCGGGGAGGAGGGGGGAGAGACCGCAGCTAATAATTACCCCCCCTAGCACCCCCCCCTCGCACCCCCCCCACTGAGTGTGACGCCACCCCCCTAGCCCCCCCACTGAGTGTGACGCCACGCGTCCTAGCCCCCCCCCCCCACTGAGTGTGACACCACCCCCCCTAGCCCCCCCTCACTGAGTGTGACACCACCCCCCCTAGCCCCCCCCTCACTGAGTGTGACACCACCCCCCCTAGCCCCCCCCCACTGTGACGCCACGCGTCCGCCGGAGACGACGCAACGCAGTGAGGCAACGCGACCGGGACTCGCGACCGGTTCCCGGAGCCACGCGGTTTCAATTCCGTCCGGCAACCGCCCCCCCCCCCACACCACCACCCACCCCTCTAAGGGGGAAGCGAGGGAAGGGGGCTGGAGATAGGGGGCTCAAGACCGAACGCCCGATGACCATCGCTGCGTCAGCGACGTTCTTACTGGGGTACCCACTCTCTACCCCACCCCCACCCACCTTCTACCCCACCCCCACCCACCTTCTACCCCACCCCCACCCACCCACACGCCGCAGCCGCGTGCCGAGCACCTGGCCGGTCTCAGGCGCGAGCAGCAGAGCTGCGAGGCAGGGATTGGAGGGATGGGAGAGGTGAAGAGGGATGAGAGAGATACGAGACATGAGAGAGATGGGAGGAGATGGCAGATACGGCAGAATTGGGAGCGATAAGAGAGATGGGAGGAGATGATGGGAGAGTCGGGGAGCTGTCAGGCTGGGAGAGATGATATCCGCCCGGGAGATGAAACTGTGAAGCTGTTAATGCAACACACACAGGCAGCGCCACGTGTGATCTCCGCCATCTGCCCTCACGAGCTATACACAGCGAGTGTGTGCCTCTCGTTCACTCGCGCCCTCATTCACTCGCGCGGGGCAGGGGGCAGGGGGCTAGCGATGGCGGTGATTATGATGATGGCGGTGATGACGATGATGATAGTGGTGATGATGATGAACGCTATGAGATGAACGCGATGATGATGATGGCGGCGGTGATGATGATGATGATGGCGGTGATGATGATGGTGGCGGTGATGATGATGGCGGTGATGATGAATGCGATGATGATGATGGCGATGATGATGGTGGCGATGATGATGATGGCGGTGATGATGAACGCGATGAATCATCAGCCGCGTATTCCGAACCGCTTGTCCCAACACCCACGGAGAGCGTCAACCAGGCAGCACCAAGAGCCGACCTGGCGGGATGTGTTTGTTGTTGTGGACCTACAGGCAGTTGAGGTCCGCGCTGCTGCTGCTGCAGCGCGTTTTCAGAACGCGCATCGAGTGACGGGAACGACGTCGCGCGAGCAGGAACAAGCGGCGGTGCGGCTGCCTCGGCGAGGGGGCGGGATGCTGCTGGATGCTTCCCGTTGCGAGCCACGCGCCTCGGCCTTTGTTCGGCCTGCGTGCGCATCTCACGCGTCACGCTTCATTACGACGCGATGTTTCCCACTACGCGGTGTTCCTCGGGAACGCAACGACTACCGCCGCGTCGACAGGAGAACAGAGTGTCCGTGAAAGAGGCGAATTTGCCGTCGCGCTGAGGACGACCAAATATTCTCGGCAACGACGCTCGGCGCGATGGTTCTGTGCGTTGCGTGTCGCGGAGTTTAGCGTCGAACGAGGAGGACCCAGACCTCACGGAGAGAGAGGGGGCCCCCCCCCTCGCCTAGGGCCCCCCCCCTCGCCTATTAAACGCCGGGCAGTTCAGCGGCGCTCGGCTTCGAGCAGAGCCCTGCCGCCTCTGCCGACGGGACGGCGAACGTCGGAAAGCGGCCCGGGGTTTGAGCTCGCGTCGAGAGAACGCGGAGAAGACGCGGCCTCCGGGGGGGGAGGCCGCGTGGCTGACGGGATGAACGAGACGGAGGAAGGGACGGACGGCTGGGGGAAGGGAGCAGGGGGTGAATTGGTTCCTCCGTCGCTCATCGGCACTTCTTCCCCAACACTCTCAACCGCTCTCCCACTCCCACTCCTCCTTCCCCCCTCTCGCTCGCGATGCGATAGGGGCCCACGCTGACCTTTTTCCTACGATGTCCCCATGACAACCCCACGCTGTTGACTCCCACCACTGTATTTGCCCGATAAGAACACAAACAGCTCGTGATGGAGAGGGCCGATACCACGCCTCGTTTGTGCATAATGATCCCCCCGATAGTTCCCGGGCAGCGCGGAGGGGGTGGGAGGGAGGGGGGATTGCCACGATCATCGATGCCCCCCTTTTCCAAACCTGACCCCGAAATCTAACCCGAAGCCTGCCCCCGTGAGATAGTATGCTGACTGAGATCACATCGCTGCCATCACCACCATCGTCTACATCACCACCATCGTCTACATCGCTCATCATCATCATCGAGGAGAGAGCCGCTCGTGCGACACGTGGTAGCTGACACCACACACACACGCTGACACACACACACACACGCTGACACACACACGCTGACACACACACACGCTGACACACACACACGCACGGTGACACACACACACGCACGCGCATACAACCTGAAACTACAACGCACGCGCGTACAACCTGAAACGAGGCAGAGACACACACACGGGACGCCCCGATGCAGCTCCCCCACCATCGTGTCTCTGCCCCCCCCCACCTCCTCCTCCCGCCCCGCGTGCTTTGCGTGACTCGCACTGTTTGCCAACCCAGAGCTCACATCACTTCACCACCCCCCCACCCCGCTCCCAATCATCACCCACCGCTCCGCACTCCACTCGCCCTGCCGCTCACCCAGCACCCACGCCGCCCGCCACTATCTCAGAAGCACCGCTCTCCCCTCCTTATCGCGGCCAAAACTATTTTCAGTCGCCCAGATGAGTTCACTGATAGCGAGGCCACGTGTTGCAATCTGTGACAACGGCTTGCTCCCCCCCCCCGCACGTGTGTGCTTACGTGTACACGGTGTGTGTGCGCGCGCGTGTGTGTGTGTGTGCACGCACACACAAAGACCCCCCCTCGTATAGCCTTAGCAGACTGTAGGGTAAAGTGCTGTTAGCGAGCAACTATAAAGGCCGGCACGTGCGGCACACGATGGAATGGGTGGCCCATACCACGCCCGGCCGCCTTTGTCTCCCCAGTGGCGATGTTTACTACACACCGCACCAGGTACTCAGTTGAGGCTTAGTCGACCTAGGGGAGGCGCCAGGTTCGTAGCGCACCACCGCTCCCCGTACACACACGCACGCTACACGCACGCACACACACACATGGACTCACACGCACACACACACGCCGCGAACACTCCGCTCTGGCATTGTGAGAATGCCGCGTAGCGCGCCGCGGGCGGGCAGGCGGGTGTCGTCACGGAGTTACAGCCCCAGCGGCGGCGGCGGCGTCCGCACGCTGCCGCTGCTGGGGCCATAAACCCCGCACGGCGATGGCTCCCCGCGTCCGCTACCGCGTCCGCTACCGCGCGCCTCCCGTTACGCAGGGACCACGCTGGGCCCACGGCGGCACAGACACCAGCACCCAGCCACTGTCATCGGCGTCAGCAGCAGCCACGGTCAATCCACTGCTGGATGAAGGCCTCCGCCAAGCGCTCGACGAGCTGATTTCACTCATCGCTCCGTCTCCGCGCCGGACGTGCGGCTCCCTCTCCCTCTCTCTCCCTCCCTCTCTCCCTCTCTCTCCGCGTGTCTTGGGTGCGTTCCATCCCTTGGCTGCAGCTCAGCTGTCACGCTCCACCCTCGGCCATCGCGTCCCCCCCCCCGCTCACTTCCCTTCACAGCGAGGGTCATGCCATTGTCCAATCCTCTTCCTGCCTCTCGATCCTTCTGCTGCCAGCTGCCAATCGCTGCCGTGCGTCGAACCTCTCCCGCACCGCGTTAGGACTTTCGGGCGCCACCGTCGGAGTTCGAACGCTCGGCACGAACGCCAACATCGCCACGCGATCACAACGCCAACATCGCCACGCGATCACAACGTGGGCATAGGGCAACGGCGCGACACGCGGCCGTGCTGCCAGGTCGACAATCTCCACCCCCATCCCAACTCCGGGCGGCTCGGCGCTCGCGCGGTGACGGATGGACGTCGTCTGCGCGCCGCGTTCAAAGTGGCGGTGCCCACGTTGGCCACAGGCCGTGCGAGATGAAGTCACGTTCGACCCGCGTTTGACCCGCGGTTGACCCGCGGGCTGCAGGTTCCGCACCCCCCGTGGCTCGCGTCTTAACGCGGCACGAGGGAGACGCTGGGTCGACACGAGCCGCGCGTCACGGGCCGGGAGGCAGAGGCACGGCATCGCGCCACCGGAGACGCCGAGAGGTGGAGGGAGCGCAGGGAGGAACAGCACTCGGGGAAATCGGGCAGTGAAACACTCCCCCTCCCCCCCCGAGAGGAGAGAGATCGGCATCATCGCCCATCGCCAGGACGCGTGGGGCAGAAACGCAGACGCTGCCGAAAAGAGCGGCATGGACCAAAGGTCGGAGAGAGTTCACGTTGATTTTGTTGAACCGCCGGGTGGGCTGAGACCTCGAGAGCTGCTCGGGGTGCAGTCTCGTTTGCAAGAGCGACCCGGGGGCATCAGCGTGCCGGTCGGGGGGCGGCGATTGTCGCTGCCGTTGTTACGTCAAAAATGCCGACCCCGACCCCGGCACACAACGGCCTACTCTTCGGCCTACTCTTGCGCTCGACGTCAGGGGATCGTCAACACCGCTGTGGGTGCAGCAGGCGGCTCGGAGTTGCGCTCCGCTCAAGGCCGCACGCCGCAATCGGAGCCGGCGGCGGCCACCGCAACCGTGAGGCTCCGCGAGGGGCGGCGAGCGCGGCACCGCTGGGCCACGCCAACACGGAGAGCGGGAGAGACGCACGCCGCAATCACAGGAGCGGGCTGGGCTAGCGCGGGCCAGCAGACTTCCGGGAAGCGAGCGGGGCCCTTGGGGCAGGCCGCGTTCTCGACAACGCACGGAAACGGAGCGGCGAATATGCTCGCGCGCCGGAGCCGGACGGCTGACTGCGCCGGCGTCCTTTGCGACGGACGGCGATGGCAGGAGGAGGCCTCCATCCAGCGGTGGATCGGCAACGCGGCCCTTCGCGAGAGGGGGATGGCGAGCGGGGAGAGGCGGAGCGTGCCATCGCTCGGGAGCACGACTCAAACTCGCCCGTCGCAGCTCCGGCTCCGCCGACTCGACCGCTTCCTGCGGACGATGAGGAGCGTGCGAGCGCTCTCCTGGCGGACGATGAGGAGATCATCGTCCGGCAGAGGAGCGCTCGCAGGCTGAGAGCGCCGAAGGGTGGCGGTGATGATGATGAACGGATTGCACGGCGCTCGCGTGACCGCTGTCAATAAGGTTACACAACTCTGGTCACACACACGCACACACGACAAACAAAGATAAAGATCCCCCCCCGTGTAGCCTTTAACAGGTTGTTGGAGCAAGTGCTGTTTGCGAGGAGCACCTATTAAGGCTGGCACGGAAAACAAGGGGTGGGTGGGTGGGCTGCACAGCGCGCGGCCGCCTTTGTCTCCGCAGTGGTGATGTTTACACACCGCACCAGGTACTCGTTAGAGTCTGAAGCGACTTAAGGAAGACCCAGGAACGGTTCAGATAATCGTTACCGGTGTTGCTCGCCGTGAGCGGGAATCAAATAACGGGTGCCAGGTTTGCCAACCGTTCCACACACACAGAGACACACAGAGACACACAGAGACACACAGAGACACACAGAGATACACAGAGATACTCAACACACAGAGACACACAGACACACAGAGATACTCAACACACAGAGACACAAACAGACACACAGAGACACACAGAGACACAGAGACACACAGATATACTCAACACACAGAGACACACAGAGACACAGAGATACACAGAGACACACAGAGATACTCAACACACAGAGACACACAGAGATACTCAACACACAGAGACACACAGAGACACTCAACACACAGAGAGACACGCGGCATCACCACGCATCGAGGGTGACTTGTCCCGTGATTCGTGGCGAGATTGCGGCTGTGACACTGAGGCTCACGGAGCGAACAGAGCGAGCGGAGTCCCGAGTGATTCCCTGCTCCAGATAGTGGGGAATGTGGAATTTTCCACATTCCCCACCATCCTGTCCCGCCAGCCCGTGCCGCTAGCAAGCGGCCCCAGCCCGTGCCAATCGCGCGATCACTCCGCAGGCAGCAGCAGCAGCGGCGTGCGCCCTGAAGAAGCACAAGCGGCGAGGAGACGTCCCCGCGGATCGCAGACACCTGCGTCTCGTCATAAACATTAGCAGCAGCATCATCATCATCCCTCGCTATCTCCACGCCACATCTGCTCAGCCTCCAGATCTCTCTCCCTGCCTCCCTCGCCCTCCCTCCCTCCCTCCATAGCTCGCTATCGCCCATCTCATCGCGAGATCTGTGCGGTGGCGAGTGAGTGATTGGTGAGTGATTGGTGTTTGTTTCTCTTGACCTTGCTTGCTGGGCGCAAGCGAGAGGTGGGGGGGTACGATGGGTAGGAGACCGCACGCGCACACAGCTGGTAAACAAACACACGGCAAACACACACAGCTGGTAAACACACACAGCTGGTAAACACACACGGTAAACACACACACGGTAAACACACACACACACGGTAAACACACACAGCTGGTAAACAAACACAGCTGGTAAACACACACACGGTAAACACACACACGGTAAACACACACAGCTGGTAAACACACACGGTAAACACACACACACACGGTAAACACACACACACGGTAAACACACACAGCTGGTAAACACACACGGTAAACACACACACACACGGTAAACACACACACACGGTAAACACACACACGGTACACACACACAGCTGGTAAACACACAAAGCTGGTAAACACACACACGGTAAACACACACACACGGTAAACACACACAGCTGGTAAACACACACACGGTAAACACACACAGCTGGTAAATACACACATGGTAAACACACACAGCTGGTAAACACACACACGGTAAACACAGACAGCTGGTAAACACACACACGGTAAACACACACAGCTGGTAAACACACACACGGTAAACACACACAGCTGGTAAACACACACACGGTAAACACACACACGGTAAACACACACACGGTAAACACACACAGCTGGTAAACACACACACGGTAAACACACACAGCTGGTAAACACACACACGGTAAACACACACAGCTGGTAAACACACACACTGGTAAACACACACACGGTAAACACACACAGCTGGTAAATACACACATGGTAAACACACACAGCTGGTAAACACACACACGGTAAACACACACAGCTGGTAAACACACACACGGTAAACACACACAGCTGGTAAACACACACACGGTAAACACACACAGCTGGTAAACACACACAGCTGGTAAACACACACACGGTAAACACACACAGCTGGTAAACACACACACGGTAAACACACACAGCTGGTAAACACACACACGGTAAACACACACAGCTGGTAAACACACACACGGTAAACACACACAGCTGGTAAACACACACACGGTAAACACACACAGCTGGTAAACACACACACGGTAAACACACACAGCTGGTAAACACACACACGGTAAACACACACAGCTGGTAAACACACACACGGTAAACACACACAGCTGGTAAACACACACACGGTAAACACACACACGGTAAACACACACGGTAAACACACACAGCTGGTAAACACACACAGCTGGTAAACACACACACGGTAAACACACACAGCTGGTAAACACACACACGGTAAACACACACAGCTGGTAAACACACACACGGTAAACACACACAGCTGGTAAACACACACAGCTGGTAAACACACACACGGTAAACACACACACGGTAAACACACACAGCTGGTAAACACACACAGCTGGTAAACACAGTCAGTGTGTCAGTGTCCCAGTGTGTCACTGTGTCAGTGTGTCAGTGTGTCACTGTGTCACTGTCAGTGTGTCACTGTGTCAGTGTGTCACTGTGTCAGTGTGTCACTATCAGCGTGTCAGTGTCACTGTGTCAGTGTGTCTGTGTGTGTGTCAGTGTCAGTGTGTGGCACTGCGTGAGTAAAATTTCACATGACTCACAATCACACACACACTCACACACACTCTCACACTCACACACACTCTCTCACACTCACACTCTCTCACACTCTCGCTCTCTCACACTCTCTCACACACTCTCACACACTCTCACACACACTCACACACACTCTCTCACTC
Source organism: Lethenteron reissneri (assembly GCF_015708825.2). NCBI lineage: Eukaryota > Metazoa > Chordata > Hyperoartia > Petromyzontiformes > Petromyzontidae > Lethenteron > Lethenteron reissneri. The sequence goes on from NC_083827.1 coordinate 10,442,366, forward strand.
ACACTCTCTCACACTCTCTCACACTCTCACTCACTCCCACACACTCGCAAATGCTCTCTCACACTCTCTCACACTCAACATCTCCCACACACTCTCTCACTCTCACACTCTCACATCCTCCTCCGCACTCTCCCTCGCGCCCTCCGCTCCCACAGGCGTTGGGGATGCGACTGTAACTCACGTTGGGATGAGTGGCCCAGGGTGATGGGGAGGGTGAGGGGGGTGAGGGAGGGGGTGAGGGGGGGTGAGGGGGGTGAAAGGAGGGGGGAGTCACGTTGGGCATGGGGCTGGATGTGCAATCACCGCACACAGACTCACTCAGACAAAATTCCCCCATGTAGCCTCCACAAACTGTTGGGCCAAGTGCTTGTTAGAAAACGCCTATGATGGCCGACACTGCAAACTGACACACTGTGTGATGGCGCCTTCTTCTCCCTTACGTACCGCATCAAGTACTAATTTAAGGCTGAGTCGACCCAGGACCGATGTTGGCCGTGAGTGAGAATCAAATCCGGGCCGCCAGGTTCAAAGGGCAGCGCGCTAACTGCTGCGCCACCGCTCCGCACGTTCACAAACTTTCCATTCCCACTCGCCGTGGTGGGGTGGCGGAGGTCCCGGTGAGAGGTTCCGCGCTCTCAGCTGCCCCCTCTCAACTCACCACCCTCTCAGCTCACCACCCTCTCAACTCACCACCCTCTCAGCTCACCACCCTCTCAACTCACCACCCTCTCAGCTCACCACCCTCTCAACTCACCACCCTCTCAGCTCACCACCCTCTCAACTCACCACCCTCTCAGCTCTCCCCTCTCAACTCACCACCCTCTCAGCTCACCACCCTCTCAGCTCCCCCCTCTCAACTCACCACCCTCTCAGCTCACCACCCTCTCAACTCACCGCCCTCTCAGCTCACCACCATTTCAGCTCACCGCTCCCTCAACTCACCGCCCTCTCAGCTCACCACCCTCTCAGCTCCCCTCTCTCTTAGCTCACCACCCTCTCAACTCACCGCCCTCTCAGCAAACCGCCCTCTCAGCTCACCACCCTCTCAGCTCACCACCCTCTCAGCTCACCACCCTCTCAGCTCACCACCCACTCAGCTCCCCCCTCTCAACTCACCGCCATCTCAGCTCACCACCCTCTCAGCTCACCGCCCTCTCAGCTCACCACCATTTCAGCTCACCGCTCCCTCAACTCACCGCCCCCTCAGCTCACCACCCTCTCAGCTCCCCTCTCTCTGAGCTCACCACCCTCTCAGCTCACCGCCCTCTCAGCTCACCACCCTCTCAGCTCACCACCCTCTCAGCTCACCACCCTCTCAGCTCCCCTCTCTCCTAGCTCACCGCCCTCTCAGCTCACCGCCCTCTCAGCTCACCACCCTCTCAGCTCACCACCCTCTCAGCTCACCACCCACTCAGCTCCCCTCTCTCCTAGCTCACCGCCCTCTCAGCTCACCGCCCTCTCAGCTCACCACCCTCTCAGCTCACGACCCTCTCAGCTCCCCTCTCTCCTAGCTCACCGCCCTCTCAGCTCACCGCCCTCTCAGCTCACCACCCTCTCAGCTCACCACCCTCTCAGCTCACCACCCACTCAGCTCCCCTCTCTCCTAGCTCACCGCCCTCTCAGCTCACCACCCTCTCAGCTCACCGCCCTCTCAGCTCACCACCCACTCAGCTCACCACCCTCTCAGCTCACCACCCACTCAGCTCACCACCCTCTCAGGTCACCACCCTCTCAGCTCACCACCCACTCAGCTCCCCTCTCTCCTAGCTCACCGCCCTCTCAGCTCACCACCCTCTCAGCTCACCACCCACTCAGCTCACCGCCCTCTCAGCTCACCACCCACTCAGCTCACCACCCTCTCAGGTCACCACCCTCTCAGCTCACCACCCACTCAGCTCCCCTCTCTCCTAGTTCACCGCCCTCTCAGCTCACCGCCCTCTCAGCTCACCACCCTCTCAGCTCACCACCCTCTCAGCTCACCACCCTCTCAGCTCACCACCCACTCAGCTCCCCTCTCTCAGCTCACCGCCCTCTCAGCTCACCGCCCTCAGCTCACTTCTCAGCTCACCGCTCCCTCAGCTCACCACCCTCTCAGTGCACTTCTCAGCTCACCGCCCTCTCAGCTCACCACCCTCAGCTCACTTCTCAGCTCACCGCCCTCAGCTCACCGCTCCCTCAGCTCACGGCAGCGGCAGCATGAATATTATTATTAGTCGTGGGCAGCAGCAGCAGCAGGAGCAGCAGCAGCACAATTTTATCAGAGGAGTGCAGCAGGGCCCGCGCCGCCCATAACTCCATCCCCTCTCTGCCTCTGTAATAAATTGGGCGATAGTCGTGTGGCACGGCGCAATCTATACACAAATTTACTCGCATTTGGAGCGGCGCTGATAAGGCTAAAAACAACAGCCTGTTCAGGGAGTGAGAAAAGATTCAGAGATAGCATTGATAGGGCCTGGTGTGCCCCCCCCCCCCCCTCTCAGCCCCCCCCACACCCACCACACCTCCACCCACCCCATCACACACGTACGCGTCAACCCACACAACCCACCACGCTCCCTGCTCCTGATGTGCGGCGCGCAACACACACACACCAAATACAAAGATCCCCCTAATAGCCTTCGTACACGTTTGGGTCAAGTGCTGTTATTGCGCACCTATGAAGGCACCCGAAGGGGGCGATTGATCAGAACCACGCCCGACCGCCTTTGTCTCCCCAGTGCTAATGTTTACAAACCACGCCAGGTAGTCATTTGAGGTTGAGTCGACCGAGGGGATGCCCAAGCCCGGTTTAGATAATCGTCAGTGATGCTGGTGGCCATGAGCGGGCATCGCAGTCCAGCCACGCTAACAACTGCGCCACCGCTCCCCACACACACACACACAGTGCACGGTGCCACAGCCACACACGCAGACACACACATACACACACGCACAGACGCATAGACACACACACACGCACGCGCAGACACACACACACGCACGCGCAGACACACACACACGCACGCGCAGACACACACGCACGCACAGACACACACGCACAGACACACACACACAGACACACAGCCACACGCACAGACACACACACAGACACACACACAGACACACACACAGACACACACGCACAGACACACACACACAGACACATAGACACACGCACAGACACACACGCACAGACACACACACAGATACACACGCACAAACACACACACAGACACACACGCACAGACACACAGACACACACAGACACACACGCACAGACACACACACACGCGCAGACACACACGCACAAAGATAAAGATCCCCCGTATAGCCTTAACAGACTGTAGGGGCAAGTGCTGTTAGCGAGCACCTATGAAGGCCGGAACGGTACACGAAGGGGTGGGTGGCCAGCACCACGCCCGACCGCCTTTGTCTCCCCAGTGGCGATGTTTACACACCGCACCAGGTACTCATTTAAGGCTGAGTTGACCTAGGGGAGGCCCAGGACCGGTTCAGATAATCGTCACTGGTGTTAGCCGTGAGCGGGAATCGAACCCGGGTCGCCAGGTTCATAGCGCAGCGCGCTAACTGCTACACCACCGCTCCCCACACACGCACAGACACACACACACAGACACACACACAGACACACACGCAGACACACACGCACACACACACGCGCACACACAGACACACACAGACACACACAGACACACACACACACAGACACACACACAGACACACACACAGACACACACACAGACACACACAGACACGCACACACAGACACACACAGACACACACACAGACACACACACACAGACACACACAGACACGCACACACAGACACACACAGACACACACAGACACACACACACAGACACACACAGACACACGCACACACACACAGACACACGGCCACTATCTCTGCTCTCAATCTGGAGCCGCTCTCACAATGCGGCTCCCTGCCTCGGGCTTAGAGACCAAACTCAGCGCAAAGTTCCGCACGTGTCTCTGTGTGTGTGTCTCTCTGTGTGTGTGTCTCTCTGTTTGTGTGTGCGTCTGTGTGGATGTGCGGCTGTGTGCGTGTCTCTGTGTGTGTGTCTGTGTGTGTGTCTCTCTCTGTGTGTGCGTCTCTCTCTCTGTGTGTGCGCGTCTCTCTCTGTGTCTCTCTGTGTGTGTCTCTGTGTGTGTGTGTCTATCTGTGTGTCTCTCTGCTAGTGTCTCTGTGTGCGTCTCTCTGTGTGTGTGTGGGGAGCGGTGGTGGAGCGGTTCGCGCTACGCCGCGCTATGAACCCGGCGAACTGAGTTCGATTCCTGCTCACGGCCAACACCGGTCACAATTAATTTGAACCGGTCCTGGGCTTCAGCCTCAAATGAGTACCTGGTGCGGTGTGTTAATATCGCCACTGGGGAGACAAAGGCGGCCGGGCGTGGTGCTGGTCACCCACCCTTCGTGTGCCGTTCCGACCTTAATAGCTGCTCGCTTAACAGCACTTGTCCCAACAGTTTGGTAAGGCTACACGGGGAATCTTTATCTTTATGTGTCTATGCGTCGTGTGCACGTCGGTGTTTCTGTGTTGTATGTCGGTGTGCGAGTCTGTGGATATGCTCTCTGTGCGTGCATGTCTGTGCGTGCATGTCTGTGTGTGCGTTGTTGTCGTTGTGTGCGTTGTTGTATGTGTGTGTCTGTGTGTTGTTGTATGTCTGTGTGTGTCTGTCTGTGTGTGTGTCTGTGTGTGTCTGTCTGTGTGTGTTGTATGTTTAGGTGGGGAGCGGTAGTGTAGAGGTTAGCGCTACGTTGCGCTATGAACCTGGCGACCTGGGTTCGATTCCCGTTCACGGTCAACACCAGTGACGATTATCTGAACCGGTCTTGGGCCTCTTCTAGGTCGACTCAGCCTTAAATGAGTACCTGGTGCGGTGTGTAAATATCGCCACTGGGGATACAAAGGCGGCCGGGCGTGGTGATGGCCACTCGCCCCCGCATGTTAAAGGGTGGGGGACCTTTGTTTTTGTACCGTGTTATATCTGCGTGTGTTATATCTGCGCGTGTGTCTGGCCGTATGTATCTCAGAGCGTCACATTTCTCCGGATCTCTCTCACACACACTCCCCCCCCCGCTCTCTCTCCCTCTCTTTTTCATGCCTAATACAGCCATAATTTATCAACGCATTATCGAGAATATCCAGACACTGTAATCAGGCAGAGCCACCGCCGGGGCCGTATTCTGCTGCGCGGCGTTGCCCTTATCGCGCTAAGTGATGGGAACGGAGGAGGCGGCCCTCCCTATCGGAGCGCGCAGAGCGCCCCGCCGCGCAGAGACCGTCACGGGGGCAGCAGCAGCAGCGGCAGCGGCAGCAGCAGCAGCGGGGCAGACTCCGCGGGCCGGGCCGGGCCGAGGCGGCGGCGCCTTATCGGCCCCATTATCTGCGCCTCGGCTTTTATCGCGCCGAACATCGCTGCAAATTAATGGGTCCCGGTTTAACTCGCGCCTTTATCTGTTTGCCGAGGGCCGCGGCGGAGAGACGAGGGCGGTGTGGGTTGGGTAGGCGGGGGGGGGGGGTGCTGAGCGAAGTGAGGAGGGGTCGTCGCTGGGGGGGAGTTGAGGGATGAGGCGGCTTGGGATTGGGATGAGTGCGAGTGTGTGTCCATGTGTATGGGGAGCGGTCGTGTCGCCGTTAGCGTGCCGCTGCTGCTGCTGCGAACCCGGCGACCCGAGTTCCATTCCACCTCAGTGACGATTATCTGAACCGAGGCCCAGGTCGACTCAAATGCGTAATCGGTGCGATGTGTAAACATCGCCACTGGGGAGACAAAGGCGACCAGACGTGGTGATGGCCACCCACCCTATCGTGTGCCGTGTCGGTTTTCATAGGTGCTCATGGACATCACTTGCCCTAAAAGTCTCTTAAGGCTATATGGCAGATCTTTGTCTTTTGCGGTGGTTAGCACTGGACGGGTTCCGCAGGATTGGAAGGATGCCCTGGTGGTGGTCCCCCTCTTTAAGAAGGGGGACCCTAATGATTGTAACAATTACCGGGGTATCTTCCTCATCAGTGTGCCGCGAAAGGTCCTGGAAAGGTTTATCCAACATCGCCTTGTTAGGCACGCTGAGAGGAACGCTGAGAGCCACGATGTGGTTTCAGGCCAGGGCGGTTCTGCAGACGCCATATTCTCTGTCCGCCTGCTACAGCAGAGGTGTAGGATCGACTTGATTGACCTGGTCAAGGCCTCTGATAACCATCAAAAGGTCTGGGTTGTTATTCGTGCTCTGGGGTATGTGACTCCTTGCTCACAATCATCAAGGACCTTTACGATAGTCGGGAGACGTGGGTAAAACGACCTGGCCGGGAGTCAGGGCCATTCCCTGTTCACCTTGCGGTGCGCGACAGGGATGTCAACTGGCTCCTACATTATTTAACATCGTTTTCGATGACGTAGTTCAAGAAGCTTTACATGGCTGTCCCAGATGAATCTGCATCTGGTACAGATACTACGTAAGGATGATCGATGCCCGGGTATGGTTGAGGGATGGCTCCCTATGGGCCAACTATGTCACGTATGCTGATGATTTGGTAATTGCTGCTCTGAGAAAAAGTTGGAGGCTCTGCTCCTAAACCTGGAGCGTTCCATTAAAGAGGTGGGGCCTTACCATCAGCCCCACTGACACAAAAACATGCCTGGTTATTTTGTGTCATCAAACACTCCACCCTCTGAACTCCCAATGAATGATGGGGCAGTTGTGGAGAGAGTGGAGGAGTTTCCATATTTGAGTAGCATGCTTATGACCAGCTCCAGTTTAGCATCAGAGGTCTCACTCCAAATCAGTCGAGCGCCATTATATTTTCATCGGCTGTCTAACACTGTGTGGAAGCTACCTGGTCTTTCGTTCCACAATGCTTTGGGTCTTCTCAGTTAGAATTATGCCCTCTATTCTCTATGACTGCAATACGTGGCCCCCTTTAATGGACCATCTGCGCCGGTTATAATCATCCAGGCTGGCCTGTCTACAATCCAAGCTGGGTTTAACCAGGATAGAGTGTGTTAATCTGGACACAGTATCATCAGAGCTCCTTCCAGCAGGCAAAGCTGCGTTGGCTGGGTCATGTAACACACACGCCCAGCCACTGCATGCCCAGCCACCGCATGCCCAAGCAGCTTGTTTTTTGGTCAGAGAGGGAAATAAACAGGCATTGGCTCGAGAAGAGATAGGCTGATGTGATACAGGAGGATGTGGAGATGAGTGGACTTTCCGATGACTGGTACCAGCCGTGTCAAGATCGGCCCCTATGGAGGCTCGTGAAGGATTCTACTGGGCAGTTGGAGACAGTCGCTCTCGAACAACATCGGAGGGCAGATGAGTGACAGTGAGCGGAGCGTACGGGAGCCGAACATGCAGCAAGTTGACACAGTAGGGGGAACAGGTGGTGCATCTGCCAGTCACCCGAGTGACACCTGGGTCTGTCCCGTGACCTCCTGCCAACGAGCCTTAGACACTTCACGTGGCCTCAAAGTGCACCTTGCTTGGCACAAGTGCCATGGTGACGTCACCGCCACTTGGTGACGTCACCGCCACTTAGTGGCGAACGGCGGCTGGCGTTGCTCTTGCGGTTAGCGCGCCGTGCTACGAACCCGGCGACCCGAGATTGATTCCTGCTCACGGTCAACATCAGTGATGAATATCTCGATGGGTCCGGGGCCTCCCCGAGGTCGACTCAGCCTCAAATGAGTAATCGGTGTGGTGTGTAAACATCAGCACTGGGAAGACAAAGGCGGCCTGACACGGTATTAGCTACACCACCCCCTCGTGTCCCGTGCTCACTTTCATAGGTGCTGGAGAACAGCACTCGCTCCAACAGCACGTGCGGGCTACACAGTGGTGGGAGCAAGGCATTTGTTTATTGTTGTCTACCAGGCTGTTTTGTCAACGCAACGTGGCGTTGATGATCCTGCACGGGATGCATGCCGCAGCCTGCACCTTCCATGAAGGGCCCCCCGTGGGTTGAGACCTGGTGAGCGTAACCAATGCTTCTGCAATTATGCACTCCCAGAGGCTTGGATTTTCTTTGCATGTAAACAAAAAGATACGTAAAGGAGGCGGTGGATAGATGTGTGTGTGCGTTTCGGGAGAGACTTGTGTGTGTGGGAGTGAGCATTTGGGGAGGAATCTCTGGATATTACTGCGTTTGGCACTCAGGCAGACAGCACACACACACACACCTGGCCTGACACGGGACAGGCAGACAGCACACACACACACACACCTGGCCTAACATGGGGCAGGCAGACAGCACACACACCTGGCCTGACACGGGGCAGGCAGACAGCACACACACACCTGGCCTGACACGGGGCAGGCAGGCAGACAGCACACACACACACCTGGCCTGACACGGGGCAGGCAGGCAGGCAGACAGCACACACACACACCTGCACCTGACACGGGGCAGGCAGACAGCGTGCACACACACCTGGCCTGACACGGGACCGGAAATGCCGGCCTCTCACCACGCTCACCAGCGCACAGCTGATTAAACAAACTTCAAACTTTAAACCTGAAAAACACACAAAAGGTAAAGCTCCCCCATGTAGCCTGCACTGATTGTTGGGGCAAGCGCTGTTAGCGAGCACCTATAAAGACCGCCGCGGCGCTCTCGAGGGGGTCCAGCACCACGCCCGGCCGTCTTTGTCTTCCCAGTGCTCATTTTTACGCACCGCACCAGGTACTCATAATTTACGGCTGAGTCGACCTAGGGGAGGCACAGGCCAGGTTGAGAAATTCGTCACCGATGTTGGCTGCGAGCAGGAATCGGACTCGGGTCGCTGGGTTCGTACCGCAGCGTGCTAAGCACCGCGCCACCGCTCCCCCTCACTCACGCCCACACTCACTCCACCAACACCCGGACACAGACTCGCTCAGTTGTCCAACACCTTCCACAGCTCCTTGTCAATCCACTGCTGGAAGAAGATCGCCCCACGCCGTGTCGGTCGAGTGTCAGGGGCTGTTCGACCATCACGCTGGTCGATGCGGGCTGATGAAGGTGGAGGGGTGGGACCTCGGACAGGTTGAGATATCACGTTCTGCCACTGATGTTAGCCGTGACCGAGACTCGGAGTCAGGTGGTGCCCAGGCTCAAAAAGTCCAGCGCGAGGCTAACCACTGCGTCACCGCTCCACCAAACACCCTGACACTCACTCACCAACCAAGCCACTCACCCAACACCACACTCCATCATCACGCCAAAACACATCACCCCACCACTCACACACCACACAGCGCAACACCCCGACGCTCACTCACTCACCAACCCACTCACCACCCCTCCCACCCCCTCGTACCCCCTCCCTCATGCGCCCCCCCCCCCCCCACCGTTAATCTATTTTGGCAGGATAAGCACTTAACATTCCCGGCTCTAATCACACGGCCCAGCGATTAACATAATTATTATATTCCTGGGTGCGTTGGGGGGGGGGTAGCGGGGGGGCAGTGGGGGGCAGCGGAGGCAGCAGCAGCAGTAGACAAGAGAGGAGGGGAGGAGTTGCCGCTCTCCAAGCTCCTAATTCCCTGGCCAATGTCACGCAAGGAGACGTGGCCGAGAGGGGGAGAACGCGGGGGGGGGGGGGCAGGTGGGGGGAGCGGGTGTGGGGGGAGCGAGCGGGTGGGGGAGCGGGTGTGGGGGGAGCGAGCGGGTGGGTGGGGAGGGAGTGGGGGGAGAACGCGGGGGGGGGGGGCAGGTGGGGGGAGCGGGTGTGGGGGGAGCGAGCGGGTGGGGGAGCGGGTGTGGGGGGAGCGAGCGGGTGGGTGGGGAGGGAGTGGATGGGGGGAGAACGAGTGGGAGGAAGGGGAGAGCAGGTGGGGGGGAGCGGGTGGGGAGTGGGTGGGGGGGAGTGGGTGGGTGGGGGGGAGTGGGTGGGTGGGGAGGGGCTCTTATCGCGAGAGATGAAAACTACCCAGGGGTCTATTTTCACGCGGAGGGGGTGCGGGCGTGGAGGGGCACGTCCTTCATTAGGGCCCCCCCACGGTCCCACTTAACGTGTGCGGTCAGGGCTCGTTAGCATGCGCTGGGGTGCGCCGTGCGGGGGGGGGGGGCACACACAAAAGATCCCCCTTATAGCCTTACATACTTTGAGGGGCAAGTGCTGCTAGCGAGCAACGCATCACGTGAAGGCCGGCAGGGCGCACGAGGGGGTGGGTGGCCGGCACCACGCACGGCCGCTCCTGCCTCCCCAGCGCTGATGGTCACGCAACGTGCAATCAGGGATTCGTTTGAGGCTGAGTCGACCAAGGGGAGGCCCAGGCCCCGCGTCACCTATCACTTGCCACTGATGATCGGGCATCGAATGGGGAAGGAGGGGGGGTAGCTGAGTTCCTAGCGCAGTGTGTTAACTGCTGCACCACCGCTCTGTGGGTTCACTCACTCGCAATGGCTGCTGATGATGATTGCACTGATGATGGTGGTGATAATGATGATGTTGGTGATGATGGTGGTGGTGGTGATGATGATGATGGTGGTGATGATGATGGTGGTGGTGGTGATGATGGTGGTGGTGGTGATGATGGTGGTGGTGGTGATGTTGGTGGTGGCTCAGTAAACAGGTCGGGCTCCCACTTCGCCACTCAGCTCCTAGCAGCAGCAATAGCAGCAGCAGTCATTGTAGCAGCAGCAGTCATTGTAGCAGCAGCAGTCATTGTAGCAGCAGTCATTGTAGCAGCAGCAGTCGTAGCCCGCGTATGAGTGTCACGTGACTCAAAGTTATTCTCGCAAACCGCAGGATGGCCCACCTCCCATCACACCTCCCATCACACCTTGCATCACACCTCCCCGTCACACTATTAATGGATCATCAGCAGCAATGGCAGCAGCAGTAGCATCAGCGGTGCCATCAGCAGCAGAATCAGCAGCATCAGCAGCAGGAGCAGCTTTAAACATCTGGGTTGGTGCAGGCATGCGACCGGGCATGGTTCTGGCCTCGTGTACCCTTGCCGGCCTCAATAGGCGCTCGCTAACAGCAGCCAACAGCGCTCTGAAATCCCTCTGCTCCCCCCCTCTGCTCCCCCCGAACGAACCCCCCAACCACAATGCGACTCGTTCCCCTTGGCCAATGCGCAGCCTACACACACGCACAGCCTACACACACACAACCTATATACACACACAGCATATATACATGCTATATACACAGTCTACCTACACAGCCTATGCACACACAGCTTATATACACACACACAGCCTGCCCAATCTGTATACACAGTCTTCACATAACCTATACACCAGACTACACACAGCCTACACACAGACTATACACACACAGACTATACACACACACAGACTATACACACACACAGTCTACACATAACCTATACACCACAGACTACACACAGCCTTCACACGCAGACAATTCATACACTCGCAGAGCTGAACATTCTACACACACACAGCCTACAAAGCCTGTGACAGGCTGTAGGGGCAAGTGCTGTTAGCGAGCACCTATGAAGGCCGGAACGACACACAAGGGGGTGGGTGGCCAGCACCACGCCCGGCCGCCTTTGTCTCCTCAGTAGCGATGTTTACACACCGCACCAGGTACTCATTTGAGGCTGACTCGACCTAGGGGAGGCCCAGGACTGGTTCAGATAATTGTCAGCGGTGTTGGCCGTGAGCGCGAATCGAACTCGGGTCGCCGGGTTCGTAGCGCAGCGCGATAACCGCTGCACCACCGCTCCTCACTACACACACAGCCTACACCCATAGCTTACAGCCCGACACACACACACAGCTGACACACACACACAGCTGACACACACGCACACACAGCTGACACACACACACAGCTGACACACACACACACAGAGCCTACACCCATAGCTTACAGCCCGACACACACACACAGCTGACACACACACACACAGCTGACACACACGCAGAAACAGCTGACACACACACACAGCTGACACACGCACACACAGCTGACACACACACACACACAGCCTACAGCCCTACACGCACACACACAGCTGACACACAGTTGACACACACACACAGCCGACACACACACACAGCCGACACACACACACAGCCGACACACACACACACAGCCGACACACGCACACACAGCTGACACACGCACACACAGCGGGTGGCACTGATTGTGTGTAAACACGTACAGTGCGATGGGGAGAGCACACGTGACACCGCGTGGAAATCGATATACTTGTGGAGTACAGTGCACAAACTCACCCCGACACTTTGCGCGCCTCCCTATTTGCACATCCCACACGCAAAGAGCCCCCCCCCCCCCGCGCCTCCTCCTGCCACCACCATCACCACCATCATCATCATCAGCAAGACGAAGAACTCCCGTGCCCAATTGCCGCAGTCCCATCAAGCTGCCAGTGATGGGAGAGTCAGACCCACAGCACACGACAAAGACCCCCCGTATAGCCTGTAACAATGTTGGGGCAAGTGCTGTTAGCGAGCACCTATGAAGGTCAGAGCGGCACACGAGGGGGTGGGTGGCCAGCACCACGCTCGGCCGCCTTTGTCTCCCCAGTGGCGATTTTTTTCTGGGTTTTTTTCAGTTTCATTTATTTGGTATAGCCCTGTGAGACAATCGGCTCTTGAATCAGGTGCAATCGCAACAAACAAAAAACAAAAACATGAATAAGAAAACATCTTAAAGTGACTTAGCGCAAACCGAAAAATCCAGGAAAAAACAGCAAAAATCTTCCAGAAAAAGCACCGTACACCAACGCTGTGTGCAAAAATCCCAGTGGGATGCAAGTCAAACAACAACAACCACAAGACAGCTTAGATTAAAGCCATCAGTCTAACTCCGTGCGATGTTTACACATCGCACCAGGTACTCATTTGAGGCTGAGTGGACCTAGGGGAGGCCCAGAACCGGTTCGGATAATCGTCACCGGTGTTGGCCGTGAGCGGGAATCGAACTCGGGTCGCCGGGTTCGTAGCGCAGCGTAGCGCTAACCGCTGCACGACCGCTCCCCATCATATCTATGAGACCTTTTTGCCAGGATCAAACAATTATGAAAAATAAAAATAGGTTTTACCCTTTCTGGCAATAAATGCGGACTTGATGCCTTGAAAAAGGTATATATTTGGTGTTTGAACACACATCATAGGCACACCATACACACATTACCCACACACACACCACACACATAGTGCGGTCACCCACACATCACACACGCACGTGGTCACACAGTGTGGCCACACACACATCATACACACAGTGTACTCACACACACAGTGTACTCACACACACAGTGTACTCACACACACATCATACACAGTGTACTCACACACACAGTGTACTCACACACACAGTGTACTCACACACACATCATACACATATCACCCACGCACACTGCAACCGCGCAGTGTGGTCATACACACATCACACGAACAAAGAACCCCCGTATAGCCATCGCAGACTGTTGGGGCAAGTGCTGTTAGCGAGCACCTATGAAGGCCGGCACGGTACACGAGGGGGTTGTTGACCGTGAGCGGGAATCGACCCCGGGTCGACGGATTCGTAAGCGCAGCGCGCTAACTGCTACACTACCACTCCCACACACATCACACACACAACACACACAACACACACATTACCCACACATCACCCACACATCACACACACATCACCCACACATCACACACACACATCACCCACACATCACACACACACATCACCCACACATTACACACACATCACCCACACATCACACACACATCACCCACACATCACCCACACATCACCCACACACATCACACACACATAGGTCACACGCACGTATCTCCCGCTGTCAATGTGTACAATGTGTCCCCACGCGCCTGTCTCCCGGCGTCCGTCTCAACGAGCCTCAGTGAACATCCAAATCCCCGCGTCTCCTTGAGTCTGTCTCAACCGAGTCTCAGTGAACATCTGAACCCCGCGTCTCCCTCCCTGTGTCCACGCGCGAGTCGCTCACAGGCGCGCGCGCGGCTGTGCAACTCCGGAGAAACACGACCATTCACCAACCCACCTCCCAACTCAATCACCCACGCACCCCTTCGCTCACCAGCTCACCGCACTCGCTCACCTACAGCCGCTTGTACTCACTCGTTCACGCTGACCCACCCACTGGGCCCCCACCTCGCGCTCGGCTCATCAACCTGCTGCTTCAGAGACGCATGCGGCGGCTCTTGAGGGCTGCTGCTGCATCGCGACGTGTGAATTATGAAGGACCGCCGTCTCGTGTCCACATGGCACCGCGGCTCTTGAAATGTCGCGGGTTTTTTTTACTTTTTAATCGAATTCGAACTAAAAAAATGTCTCCTCTATTTATTTTGGTTGCCGAACTCTCGCACCAGGGCATTCACTCACTCACCCTGTCACTCACAAGCTCATCGACCAATTCACTCACTCACTCACCCTGTCACTCATAAGCTCAGACTCATTCACTCAACCTGTCACTCACAAGCTCATAGACTCATTCACTCACTCACCCTCTCACTCACAAGTTCATTGACTCTTTCGCTCACTTACCCTCTTACTCACAAGTTCATTGACTCATTCACTCGCCCTCTCACTCACAAACTCATCGACTCATTCACTCACCCTCTCAGTAACTCGCGGAGAGACCGCCAAATCAACCACTCGCCTGCTCTCTCTTCATTCATTCACACACTGACGATCCCCGTCCATTCGCTGGCACACTCACCATGTCGTCACCAACTCTGTGAAACATCCACCCGTGTGCTAGACACCCGTTCACCAACCACACTCACAGTGGCACTCACTCCCAAACTCAACCACAAACCACATACACTCACTCACCAAGTCACTCGCTCACAAACACTCACTCACCACGTCACTCACCAATTATCTCACTCACTCACCAAGTCATCTTCCCAGTCACTCGCTCACCAACACTCACTCGTCAACACACTCATTTACCACGTCAAGAAAACATCATCACTCACTAGGAAAGTTACTCACGACGAGAGCTCACCAAGTCACGAACACACTTGCCACTTACTCACCAATTGTCTCACTCCCCAAGTGAGTAACCTACTCACAACATCACATCACTCACCGCGTCACTCGCTTGCCAGCACCGCTCACTCACCTGTGTGCCGCGTTACTCACTCACTCTGTCACTCACTCGCTCACTCACTCGCTCACTCTGTCACTCACTCTGTCACTCACTCACTGTCACTCACTGTCACTCACTCGCTCACTCTGTCACTCACTCGCTCACTCTGTCACTCACTTTGTCACTCACTCACTCACTCTGTCACTCACCCGCTCACTCACTCACTCACTCTGTCACTCACTCATTCTGTCACTCACTCGCTCACTCACTCGCTCACTCTGTCACTCACTCGCTCACTCTGTCACTCACCCGCCAGGGCTCCGGGTCGACTGCGCTTGATCTGGCGCGGGTTGCGCTGCTTGCGCCGGGACATCGCCAAGCCGCCGGCGCCGCGGGCGATGGCGATGATGATGGTGGTGCGTGCGTCAATGATGGTGATGATGGGGGCGATGGGGGCGATGAGTGTGGTGGTGATGTTGTTGTTGCGCGTGTCAACGATGATGATGGTGGTGATGATAGTTGTCGCGATAGTGATGTTGTTTGCGACGGGGGAGGTGATGCTGAGAGTGATGGAGTTAGCAATGGTGATGGTCACGATGATGATGATGATGTCCGCGACACCGCCACTGCCGCTGCTGCTGCCGCCGCCGACTTGTCCCCGCCGCGCCGCACGTGCGCGGCGGGCGGAGCGAGGCGCGGAGAAGAGGAGAGCCCCCCGCCCCCCCCCCCGCCACCTGCGCTTTCGCGTCGCCGGGAACTCAACTCTGACAACACCCCCCAGACCCCGACTGAGGGGGTCTCGGGTCTCCTGCACCCCGCTTCGCGCCCCCCCCCTCCTCCTCCTCCCACCACCACAGACAAGGCGTCCCCCCCCCCCCCACCACCCCGGCCGCCGCTCCAAACAATGTCACCCAGGTCCCGTGCCCCCCAGCACAGCAGCACGGTGGCCCCCCGCGAATGTTGCGAGCGAGAGCGCGGCGTGGAGCCGGGGTCCGCGTTGCCCGCTCCGCTCCCACTGACAGCCGCTCCCCCCCCCCCGCATCACCCCCCAACACCCCCCTCTCCCCCCTGGACCGGGCCACGCCCCCGCCACGCCCCTCCTCTCGTCTAACGCCGCCGATTGGCTACGAGTCCCCACGATTGCCACGCCCACCGCCGTGCTCACCCAATCCGATTGGCGCAGCTACAACCCCCACGACCCCTCCCCCCGCTTGGCAGCTCGACGCCTCCTATTGGAGCAGCTCGGTGTTTGGGCCTCGCCTTCCCCTCCCGAGCCCCGCCCATACCAGCGGAGGGGGCGGGACGTCGCCCGCGTATCCAGACTGGCAATTGTATAGCCGCTTTCCATCACCGTTGGTGTCCGCAGAGGCGCTTATCAGCACTACCAAGTGTGAACAGAAGCTGCGCATGCGCGTTGCGGATTTTGGTGGAACCCACAGGTGAGGGAAAGGTGAGGGTGAGTTTGGTGATGTCCACCATCACAGTCACCATCACCAAACATCATCACCCTCAGCAACATCACTAATACCATCAACATCAGTCTCACCGACATCACCAACGCCATCACTTTCAACAACAACAACCTCCTTTTGCCATTAATTGGCGGTGATGTCACAACGGCGCTTGTGCCAGGCTAGGTGCACTTTGAGGCCACGTGAAGTATTCTCAGGCCCGCTGGCAGGAGGCCACGGGACAGACACAGGTGCCATGGGTTGACTGACCGAGATGACTCCCAGATGCACCCACCGTGTGCCAACTCGCTGCGTTTTATCCGCCCGGCGCTCGGCTCGTTGTTGTGAGCGTAGCTCCTCTGCCCTCTGTTGTTGCCGAAGGGCGACTGCCTCCAACGCCCCAGCAGCAGCAGCAGCGTCCTTCACGAGCCTCCTCTGCTTCTTTACCCGCCTTGTAGACAAGTTATTTACTTGCAAGCCAGAGGAGGTTATTCGTCACTCGTGTGTGGTGGCTTCCCTGTTTTTTTGCGATTCGAAGGCTGGCGTGATATGAACTTTCCATGACCTTTAACATTTCATGTTGCGTTCACACAGCTCGAGTCGTATTTTATTTCTGGTTTTTTGGGAGGTCATTTCGCCCCCATTCCCGGTACGGCCACTCGTGCTGCTTACCAAAGACAAAGATCCCCCGTGTAGCCTTAACGGGCTGGAGGGGGCAAGTGTTGTTAGCGAGCACCTATGAAGGCCGGCACGGCACACGAGGGGGTGGGTGGCCAGAACCACGCTCGGCCTCCTTTGTCTCCCCGGTGGCGATGTTTACACACCGCACCGGGTACTGTACTCATTTGAGGCCGAGTCGACCTAGGGGAGGACCAGGACCGGTTCAGATAATCGTCACTGGAGTTGGCCGTGAAGCGGGAATCGAAATCGGGTCGCCGGGTTCTACGCAGCGTAGCGCTGACCACGAAACAACAACAACAGCACCACGCACCTGCACTCCAAGTCCTCTGCAGGTGGATGTCCGCTTTCTCGAGTCGCGACTTTTCACCGTGTCATCACTGGCTATATTAGTTGTTGTCGTTTGAAAAGATCCCATTTCAGCCACATCCATTTCTGGATGTCTAACGACTGATACGAGCCCACTGCACTCACTAAATTTTAGAAAACGCACTGCATTCTGGTACAATGCTTTCCATGTAACAGTGGTGGACAAACCGAGTCGTCGTGAGCTCAGAATCAGTTGTGCGACGAGAAAACGTGTAATAAAGCTAAACGTAAAATCGAATATTAGTTGTATTGATTCCAACACCATACGTGTCAAACGTTGTCAGGGTATAACTAAACCATCCTCTATCAGTATGTGAAAGGCTTTACTATATATATGATCTATCAACACGCAGCCACTTCCTTTCCCTAGTTATGAAACCTTTCCGCGGACCACCTGAATGGAGCGTGGTCCGCAGACCGCAGTTTGAGATCATCTCATCTACATCACTCATCGCCGTAAACAAATATACTCATACCATCACCATAATCAGGAGTTGTCATCATAATTATCACGTATATTCTCGGCAGCATCCTCACGAATATAATCATCTGAATAAATGGCATATTTTTCATCGATATCATCACCTACTACCATCAACATCACTAATTTTATCACGACAAAAATCATCCTCACCATCCTCCCTAATACCATCGTGATAATCACCAACATCATCAACAACCACTTTAGATTTGAAGCTTTCGTGACTGCAAGGATTCAAACTCTTAGGTGACTTTATCGGAAAAAACCTAAGAGTAACAACCACTTTCTCACCTGTGTGAGAGCTCCCCCTGCCTATCACCTGCCTCTTTGCGAGTACGCTGTTACTCTACCCCATCTTTACCCCGGAACTACTAAGACACCTCTATAACTAACACAAACACTGCCTCTTCCCTTAGCAATAGCACCACCTATATATACCCCTTAAACTACCATTATCGAACATTTTGCCACCGAATACCCGCAAAGCCGTGCAAACTGCAAGGTAGTTTACACGTTCTATTGCCAACGACAACCACTTAAATATCAAGCAAGACCTTAACAATGTTCCTCGCCTCCAACTCAAGTCCCGATCCCCCTTGAATCGCCCTCTCACCCTCTCACCATCCGAACATCTCACCCAGATCTGGAAGAACACTGGCGGGCAGAGTGGAACAACGCAGACGTCCAAAAGAAACACCTCATTCGAGACACACACATCGCACCCCATGGCTTTGACATTCTTTTGAAGACGTTGGTGTAACGATCAGCTGCATCAGAACATCAACAGGCCGATGAGCACATCTTCATGAATGGAAAAGACACAAGCCACAGGAGTGTGATGGTGGGCATGCAACCCGAGCTAGAGATCACGCAGCAGACCACTGTAGTCTGCGCTCCTTACATTGAGGAACAGCAACGCGACATGAACTCTCTCTCCCGCAGCCCTCTCGTGGCTAGCAGTCCTCAACATTGCCATTTAGCTCTTGAGCACACTTTTTCTGTGTGCAAAAATATAACTATCACGAGCCGACGATCCCCAACACCACCACCTTACCCCAAACACCCACATGCTACTTCTATCCCATACACTCCCCCTAACCCTAGTCCTTCGTCTATCCTAAACACTAAAGCTACCTCCAGCCCCAACATTATTAACAACACTTTTACTACCTACAACTAGCCCTAACCCCAACACGACCGACCTCGATCTCTCTCGCTGCGCACAGCAGTAAAACAGGACACAGGCAGCAGCCGGCACCATCTCTGCGATGAGTATTTATTTCATCATCATCATCACCTTCGTCATTAATATATCAATAATAATTATAATTCATTTATTTTTAAAATAATAATTGTCATTGTAACATCTCTGTGGAGTCCCAGGTCCCCGTGAGCACGATTCCATCTCGGCCCTCACCGCGTGGAGCCTCGTGTTCATATCGGACATCACTCTCGCCTACTCTGCAGGTAACACACCTGTGTCAGCTGATAGCACCATGGGGTTTGGTCCACTGCGAGTGGAAGGAGGGCGGTCGCGGGCCAGTCAAGGACTCCCGTCCTCACGTGGCCCACCAACCCCCCTCAATGCAAGCACCTTATTTATACACACGTGTACGTGCGTGTGTGTAAGCACACATGTGCTTGTACTTGTGTACGTGTACTTGTGTACTGACGAGAGGCGTGCAGGTATACAGCAAGTATTGTGGTGGTGATCGAGGAGGAGGAGGAGTGGAGGGTAACACCATAGTTCTGCATCTGGCACACCACATCCAGTATACCTCCTCTCGCTATGGCTGTGGCTACTCGTCACGTGGCACCTAGTCGAATCTACCAGTGACCCGTAACATATTTAGTCAGACATTAAACTCTGGGGAACGAACCTGGGGGGGCAGGTATGACCCCCTCCCTCTGTCCCCCACCACACAAC
The DNA here is from genome assembly GCF_015708825.2 of Lethenteron reissneri. Classification (NCBI taxonomy): domain Eukaryota; kingdom Metazoa; phylum Chordata; class Hyperoartia; order Petromyzontiformes; family Petromyzontidae; genus Lethenteron; species Lethenteron reissneri. The sequence continues at coordinate 10,462,351 of NC_083827.1, forward strand.
ACTAAAACATCAACACAGACAATGACGAACGATGAGATGCAGCACTTGCACATGGCGGCAGCAAGCTTTCAGGGTTCGAGTTAGACTCGGGATCAGGGTTTGGGTAAGAAATGACGCGTGTGTTGAAGGCTTCATGTGAGAGCAAAGCTTAGGGGTCACCTGTAGGGTGTATAGCGGGGTTAGGGTGAAGATCGTGGTTAGGGGTAAGGTAAGGCTCAGAGCTAGGCTCAGGATTAGTGTGAGGGTTATCTTCAGAGTTAGGCTCAGGACAACCGATAACGTTGCTTCTAGGCTCAGGGTTAGGGGTAAGGTTAGACTCAGGGTTAGACTCAGGGTTAGACTCAGGTCTCCGAGGGTAAAGTTAGGTCTAGGGCTAGGCTCAGGGCTAGGGGCAAGGCGAGGGTTAGGCTCAGAAATACTGTCGGGGTTAGCGTCGTCAGGGCTGGATCAGAGTAAAGGGCTTGACCCTGGGGCCAGCGAGCCGTTCGCACAACCGCCGCACGGCCCCCACCCGTGCACCTGTCACAGTATTCAAATCGAAGTCGTCTTGGCTGCGCACGGCTGGCGGTGGTGGCATGGAGGTTCGCTCTGATCCCCCACCCAGGGCCACACGGCACAGGGGAGACCTGGGCCCAGACTTCACAGCAAACCCACCCGTCCCTCCCGCCCCCCGTCTCTCCCCTCACTCCCAGGTCTCGCATTTCTCGAGGAATACGGGACCCAAATAAAACAATGAGCACCTCTTCTCTTGTAGCTGCACGTTTGGGCTGAGTGTCCCGGGCCATCCCACGCGAGTGTGAAGCTTTCTTACCGAGAGAAAGGACTGTGAAGTCACAGCAGCAGTGATGCAGTGACCCCACTGAGGGCAGGATTAACACCGGCTTATGTATGCGACACGAGCGATGTCGACTTAACTTGCCACGTGACTTGGTTATATCGATACAAGGCGTCAAATTACGTTTCCGTCTCCAAGAGGCGCAGCTAGAATTTCACGTGTGGGTGTTTGTGTCGACTTCACCTGATCCAACATTTTCTCCGACGCGAATTCCACGCGCGGTGAAGCGCGGCCGCCACTCATCTCACTTCCCATTGGCTCCTGCCCCTTCGCTGGCCACGCTCGTCCCGTATTCGCGTAAAAAGAAAGATCACAGAACCACGGCCGCATAATCGCCGTGTCTTAACTTCATAATGTGTCCAAGGTTGCACTCGGCAAAGACAAAGATCCCCCGTATAGCCTTAACAGACTGTTGGGGCAAGTGCTGTTAGCGAGCACCTATGAAGGCACATATACACAAAAGCACATATATTAATGTAGATATTAAATTGTTTGTTTACCTATCAGTGAATAGCCTTCTCTGCACACTTTTTATAGTATGTACAGTATATAGACTATGTATACTACACATCCATTGCACTAATAGTACTGTATTACACCATTACATAGTCATACAGCATACTGCACATATAGTAGAAGCTACAGATGCGCAGTCTATACTGCACTCATAGTGCTATGTATATATACCCTGTATATAGTGTTATTCTGCACATCTATATATAGGCTTCTATATATGTGTGGTTTTTAGCACCTCAAATCTTGCGAGATCGGCACGGGTGCCGATGTTTAGCATCCGTGCCGTCGATATGAGCCTGCCCTTGTGGGTGGTAACTAAGAGCCGACAGAGCCGCCACGTGGCAGTTGCAGCGATATAAATTATCGCGCTTATCGTCGCACTTATGTCGACGTTAAACGCTCGCATGTCCATGGGAGTTGAGTGACGTCAATGCAGCACTTCTGACAGTGACTTTTCAGGGGTTTGTTTTGTTGGTTTATCAATGATGAAGCTACACAAACTCGTGTGTGACAGCCCGTAACACAGCCTGGTGAATTAAACGTCCACTCGTGGCTGCTGCGATGGGTAACGTCAACCCATTACATGTAAAATAAGAATGTTCAGCCCCTTATAGTCAATCCACTGCTAAATGAAGGCCTCCCCATGCCATTTCGGTCGTGGGGGTGTTGTCTGACCATACCTCACCGCGCTGGCTCAGTCCAGGTTGGTGAAGGTTGGGGGAGGGGACGTAGGACCAATTTAGATGTGAGCACTCATGTTAGCCATGCGCTGGGAATTGAACTCAAGCGGCCGAGCTTATAGTGCAGCGCGCTAACCACTGCGCCACCGCAGTTCGACGCGTGCGCTGCGAGCTTCAGAATCAATATTAATCGATGATGCAGCATTGTGCCGGCTGGGATGGGTGGGATAAGAGTTGCTCGTGGTGTTTGGGTTGCGGTTTCCGTCAAATCGTGGTTGTGTCCGAGAGCGATTGCTCAGCGCTACAGCTGTAAACATTTAAATACAGGAGATAACACAGAATACTGACACCAGTGGCACGGCGTGGTTGTCATGGGCGCTGTTGCAAGGAATTCAATGTGCCCTCCCCCTTGTCAGCGTCACCCTCCTGGTGCCCGGGCCCTCCCCTCTGGCCCGTGGGAATCCCCGGTGCAGTTGCACTGCCTGCGCACTCAGTAGCTAGGCCACTGACTTCAGTGTCACCACCTCGCCCACCTCGGCAGAGGAAAATCAACAAACGCGTCTGTATAAAATACAATCTGCCACATCTTGGAGAGGTACAGCAGGACAGAAGAAATGTAAAGGCTTCTTTGGTCTGGTAATTCATGGTACTTGACCACACGAGTATAAGTGAGATGCATAGAAGCAGCGTTGGACTGCGATGGCAAGGGGAGGCCTTCATCCAGCAGTGGACAGATAACTGCTGATGGTGATGGCTGCACAATATCAGGAGAGGGCCACACTGCGTGGAGATAGTTGATAAGCCTCCTGGTTATTCCGATAGCTGCTCCTTGCACTCCTTTCTCAGCGGGATCTTGAAGGTCGTGAGGCGGTGGCCGAACATCTGGTTGAGGAGATCCCGCTGCGACTGGGCCGACTTGCAGCTGGCGGGCAGTGCCGGCCGTGGCCTCGGGGTGTGAGGGCCCCCCGTGCGACTCCCACCGCAGAGGGAATCGAGCAGCGGCCTCCTGTGGGGCCCCGGCACCTCGCGCGAGGAGGAGTGGCTCGAGAAGAAGGCCGTGTAGAGGGTGCCGACGCTGGACCTGGAGTCTTCAAGGTCGCCGCTTGCGCCAGCAGACGAGCTCGTACCGTTGACATTGCCAGCGGACGTTCCACTAAAAGTTCCACTGACGTTTCCGCCACTAGCACCATTGAGCTTTCCACCGGACACTCCATCACCACTTCCAAAACTAGCTCCGTAAATCTTTCCACTGATGTTTCCACCTCCGGCACTGTTAACTTTTTCACTAGAAACTCCACCACCAACATTTCCCCCACCAGTTCCACCAATCCCGCCACCAGTACCACCATTTCCACTGCCGCTTACGGTGACGTTTCCAACGCCAGCACCTCTGCCGCCAGTTCCACTGCCGACTCCACCGACATTTCCTCCCCCACCACCGCAGGCGAGACCCAGGTGGTGTCCATGACGAGGTATGGTCTGGTTGGGGTGGCCGGGCTTGGGGGCCCTTGCCGCCACCTTGAGGCGCTTGCCGGGTGCCTCCCTACAACCGCCGGTGGGGCCAGCGCTGTCACAGGGCCGCTTGGGGCCTCTCTGGGGCTTATCAGGTGAGCTCTTCCGGTTGTAGCTGTTGGTGGTGCTGCAGGTGGTGGCGGCGGCGCCCCACGTGTTGGTACCCCCCGTACCGGTGCCACCTGTGATAGTTCCTCCCTTGCTAATACCTCCTGTACCGTGGCTGTTGCTGATGTTCTTCATGAAAGTACACCCAACGCTGCTGCTATCGCTGGTGCCCTCTGTCAGAGTATAGGAGCCTCCCTGGCCGGTGCCCCCTGGTGAAGTGTCCCCTGTGCCGGTGCCCCGCGTGCTGGTGCCCTCCGTGATGTTGGTCCCTGTTCTGCTGCTGCTGCTGGTGCTGCTGGTGCTGCTGCTGGTGCTGCTGGTGCTGCTGGTGCTGGTGCTGCTGGTGTGCCCCACGACGGCGATCCCTGTCGTGCCGTCCCCTGCGGGAGACTCTTCTGCGCTCGTGCCGGAGATGCCCGGTGTGATGCTGCTGCTATCGCTGATGCTTTCTGAAATGTTGGTATCGCTGGTGACCCCCATGCTGGTACCCTCTGCACCGTTACCCTCTGCCCTGGTACCCCCTGCACTGGAACCCTCTATTCTGGAGCTGCTGTTTCCGATGCCCCTTGTGTCGCTGCTGTTATCGGTAATGCCCATGCTGCTGTTCCTGATGCTATTCTTGATGGACCCTGTACTGGTGCTACCGCTGGTTCTTGTGCCCCATGTGCTGCTGCCACTGTCATTGCTCGCGTCCCCCATGCTGTTGCTATCTGTATTCCCTCCGCTGATGCTATTGTTGGTGTCCGCTGTGTTTCTTCTTTTCATGTCCCCCGTGTTGTCGCTGTAGCTGGTGCCTGATGTGCTGGTGCTGTAGCTGTCGGCACTCCCCATGCTGCAGCTGTTGTTGGTGCCACCCCCTGTATCGGTGCTGCTGCTGCTGGCGCTGTGTCTTGTGTTCTTCGTGCTGCTGCTGCTGCTGCTATCATTACCCCCGGTACCAGTGCTGTGATTGGTGGCCCCCATGCTAGTGCTGTTATTGCTGGCCCCCATGCTGGCACTGGTGTTATTAGGGCCCCCCATGCTAGTGCTGTTATTGGTGATATCTGTGCTGCTACTGCTGCTGGTGATCGTGCTGCTATTGCTGTTACTGCTGGTGCTGTTAATACCCCCTATGCTGCAATTATTTCTCGTGCTCTCTGTGCCGCTGTTACTGCTGCTATCGGCATCCCCCGTGCCGGTGCTGTGGCTCACGTCTCCCGCGCTTGTGCCATTATTGGCGTTAGCCGTGCTGTTGCTGCAACTGATTGTGCCCCCTGTGCTGCTGATTGTCCCCCCTGTCCTGCTGATATGATTTTCCTCTGTACAATTGCTGTGGATCGTGTCCCTCGTGTTATTGCTGTTATTGGTGCCCCCTCTGCTGGTGCTGTAGTCGATCCCCCCCGCGGGGATTGAGACCCCTCGGAGCAGCACCCTTTCTCGGGACACGGCAACCTCATCCACATTGCCCTCGGTGAGGGGTGCAGGCGGGGAATGAGGAACGGTGAAGCAGCTGTTTCCTTGCAGAACTTCATCATCAGCATCATCATCATCTCCATCATCATCTCCATCATCATCTCCATCATCTCCATCATCGTCTCCATCATCATCTCCATCATCATCTCCATCATCATCATCATCAGCAGGTGCTTCAGAAGGGAAGATCCTTGCTTGGAAGCCATGTGACCTCGCCACACACATCGTGAAGACGTTGGCTGCCCCTATCGTCTCCGATTGCATGGGGTTCTCCTTAGCATCTCCGTCCATTTCACCAGGCTCCTCGCCGAACATCATTCGCCTGCGCTCTGCAAACATCTCGAGTGTGTCGCCCTCGTCCACCCCCAGTTTGCACCTCTTCGGTCGCGGGCCGCAATCCATGGTCAGTGCACGTGAGCTGGTGTTGGCACGGGGCAACTCCCGCGGCCTCACGGCCCTCCGGAAGGCCCTGACGGCTCCCCCGGCCGTCAGGTGCTTGTCCATGTGTCGGTCGAACTGCTCCTTCTTTGAGAAGGTGTAGTTGCAAGCGCTGCAGATGAAGGACTTCTTGATGACGTGCATGACGTCGGCGCACTGTTCGCAGTCGTAGATGGTGACGTGGCGCACCACCTCGGCCTCCTCCTCGTCCACGCCGTGAGCCGCGCCCAGGTGCGCCCGCAGGTCCGACGCGTCGAGGAAGACGACGGGACACAGCTGGCACACGTGCGCACGCTGCAGGCTGTGCACCACCAGGTGCCTCTGCAGCTTGAAGGGCTTGGGGAACTGCTTGCCGCAGTGGTGGCAGTCACGCGAAGGGTCCTTGCAGTCGGGGTGGACCCCCCCGGCGGGGATGCGCGCGGCCGCCAGCTCGCACGCGGGTCCCTGTTCGGGTCCCTGTTCGGGTTCCTGTTCGGGTTCCTGTTCGGGTCCCTGTTCGGGTCCCTGTTCGGGTTCCTGTTCGGGTTCCGCAGTCGCGACCTTCGTTGCCGGTCCCTCTCGTGCCCCACCGGGGCCCTGGCCAGGAGAGACGGATGTCGCGTCCACGCCGGTTCCGGCCACCGGCTCGGGAAGGGCCCCTGCGGGCAGCAGCGGCGCCTGCGGCTTCGGGCCCCGTTCCTCGTCGTTGTCGGAGTCGCGGGTGCCGTACTCGTCGTTGCACGCGGCCATCATGAGCGCCATCTTGTGCACCTGGCCCTTCTTGGAGAACTGTGCCGCGTGCTCGCGCAGGTGCTCGTTGTACATCCACATGTCCGACAGCTCCTTGAGGCACATGCCGCAGCTCCACGTGCGCTGCTGACTTTGCTTGCAGTGCTTCTCGCGCAGGTGCTCGCGCAGCTGCTCGCGGGAGCTGAACTTGCGCTGCACGCACATGTAGCAAGTGGGGGGCGGCGCCGGGATGTGTGACAGCTTGTGGAAGTCCAGCTCGCCCAGCGTGAGGAACCACTGGAAACATGCGCGACACTTGTACTGCTTGTCGCGATTCCTCACGGTCGGCTCTTGCCGGCCCCGGGAACACGTTTTGATTTCGTCGGCGAGTTCCCGGAGGACCCCCTCGAGGAACCCCGGTGGCAGTGGCTCTGCCAGGAGGTGCGCGTCCACCAGAGCCTCAGACGCGTCGGATGGAGACGGCGAGAAGAGGCGACGTTCCTCCACGAAGGATGGCAGGAGCTGTTCGTCCAGCACCGGTGAGCATCGGCCGCCGTGGGCTGCTGTGGCTGAGGAGAGGTCACAGATGTGCGGTTCCTCGGCGCTCGGCTCGGCGGTGCCGCGCATTGGGACGTCGCGGGGGGCATCCGCGTGCGCCCGCACCGTGCTCAGGTGCCGCTCGATGGCTTCGATGAAGGGGTCCTCGGGTAGGTCCAGCATCGGGCTTTTGGTCAACTCACACTGGCCCATCATCTCCATGGGCGCCACCTCTGGAATGCATTGGGGATGTCTGTTACCATTGCAGCTGCCATTCTCGTCCCTCTCCTCCAGAATCCCGCTAAACATGGCCACGCTGGGGCAATCAGGATACGTGTCTTGTAGGGGTAGCGAAGCCTGCAGGCTGCAGGGGCCCTGGTAAAGGTCGGCCTCAAAGCTGCGCGCTCCGTGATCCTGCAGCACCATCGGCTCCTCCCTGCTGCTGCCATGTGATTCCATGTCCTGTCGTTCTGTGTCTTCGTTCTCCTCCTCCTCCTTGTCCTCCTCATCCTCCACACTTTTATTCTGGTTGTAGGGGACAGGCATCACCCTTGGAGCAGTGGCGATGAGGAAGGGGCTTCGGGGCTCCGGTGTTCTCTGTCCACCCACATCTGCATCCTCCTCTGTCGCTCTGGGTTGTGCACAGGGTTCCCACATCTTCACTAATCCGGCACCCGCATCCACTTGTGCATGCAGATCTCTTATTGCGTCTCCCGCAAGCAGCGACGGCAGCCGGTGCCTGTGCATCACGGATTCACCAACACCACCAGCTCTTTTAGGGCTGTTGTCTGCACCGTCCATCTCAGTACCTGAGCTCTCATGTGTCGCAGCTGCAGGAATTTGGTCCAGTTCATTGAATTGGAACAAACTCTCTACAAAAGCCTGCGCTGTGTTCTCCACCACTGGTGTGCACGGGCTGAGAGAACCACATTGCGGTGGCGATAGTTCGGGTTGCGCTGGTCGGGAACTGTTCACAGTCGTGGCCATGTCTGCGTTGCACACCTGCGAGATGTTGGTGCTCGTTATGGTCGAGTCTAGTTGTGCTATATGGGCACGTGAGCAGCCGTCAATGTCTGCCACAGGTTGCTTGTGTGGCCAGCGCAGGTCGGAGTTGTGTGTGAGCATGGAAAGGTTAGGATGCGATATTCCCTCCTGTGCTGCCCCCACTGATTCTGCCACCACCGGTTCTGCCCCCTCAACTGCATCCTCCTTCACGTGCGAGATGTCATCAAGCTGCACTTGTGCGTTGTGTCTGATGGCCTTGTGCCGCACTAATCCCACCCGGGACCTGAAGGAAGCCTGGCACACATTGCACAGTGAGGGGGCCTCCTCTGGACCCCATCCCGTGATGACCTCAATGCTTGGGGAACTGGGGGCCTGGGTTACCGAATGTGGACAAGGGTGGCTCATTATCTTGGAGCCTGGATCAGGAGGGCTGGAGTGAGGGCCCTTCTTGAGTGGTGGTTCTTCTTCTTCCTCCAGAGCTTCAGGTTCACCACTGCTCAGGAATCTCACCTGCACATCTGCAGGTGACTTCCCAAATGTGCCACTCAGCGCCAACAATGGCACTGTCTGTGCATCTTCGTAATCGAGAGAGTGGTTTTCTCTCTTGGTGGCTGAACCTGCGACTGGCTGATCAAGGTCGGGACCTGTGTGCTCCGTGTTTAAACGAGGGAGCTCATGGCCCCCGCTGACGATGGCTCCACCGTGATCTCTGCCTCCTTCGTGACCTCCGCGTCCTCCTCCTGTAGCAGTGAACTCCAGCACGGAGGAGCCCAAACACGAAGGGCGATCCTGCTCGCCTATTGGCTCACACCGGTCAACAAGCTGCGCTGGTTGTGATCCTCGGCTTGTTGTGAAGGCCACCGGATGTGCGCTGTTATCCTCATCCACCTGGAGCCGCGTGGCACCCAGGCCCCAGTGCTGAGCGGTGCGATTGAGTTCTTGTTCATGGTGGGCCACGACAGTGACCAGGAGCTCGGCAGATTTGGTAGGGAGGCCACGATGGGGTTCGGCGTGAAGATAAACGGCCTCTGGGTTCCCACGCTCCCCCAAGCAAGTTTCACCTGAAGGGTTCATTGCCTTGGTTTCCAATTCCCGTTCAGTTTTGCTTTCAATTTGAGATGAGTGCAGAATATTCAGTGGGACGGCATCAGATTGAGAGGTGATACATTCTCCATTTTCTTTTGCGAAGCGCAGCTGCTGACCCATCGCTCCTTCACTGGGGCATGAATTTCTCCTTCTACGAGGCGACTTTGTAGCATTGGTGAGATGACATCTGTTTCCCGCAGCTGCTTGTGGCTGCTGCTGCTGCTGCTGAGGCTCGTCAGGGCAGGGGTCACCACTAGAGGAGTGTGGACAAGCACGAGAAAAAGTCATGACACTCTCTGTTGTGGCTGAGAAACTGCTGCTCCTATGACCCAAAGAGATGTGCTCGCTTGCAAAGAGTAAACCTTCACATGTGGCCTTTGGTCTTTTCATTTCTGGAGGTTTTGCGGACTCGATGCACTCACCAACTGCTTCAACATTCTCTTTTGTTATTGCATAACTTGATTCAACAGATTTAACTATGCTGTCCATGAGCTGTATTTCCGGATCTGCTTTTGGGCTGTGCTCAAGTGTAGAAGAGTCCAGGAGAGATTTCACGTGGAGATCTGCATTAATTTGCACAAGGCTTCTGCAAACTGGTTTCATGTCCTCCCTGGCAGAGGCTCCACCTGCAAATCCACCGCACTCGGCACTGTTCACGATGTCAGTTTCAGAGCCACCATCACAACTCGCCGCGTCACCGAAGATGAAGCTGTCAGGGGAAATAGGGGAGTAGAGAACTTCGTGAAGGCCTACGGCAGGATTCATGGGCATCTGGCACTTGGGCGAATGTATTCCAACTCCAGGTGCTCCATCTGTAGGGAAGTAAGGTGAGTCCCTTGGTTCCAACTCTGAACAGATGGGTGGGTCACCCTGCACTGAACTTGAAACTACCATGGCCTTCTCCTTGATGCATGCTACTGCAGCTTCAGGGCCTTCATCACAGAGTTCAGGGACTCCGTTCAGTGTGGCGTTTTCAGAGAGACATGTAGCTTCATCACAAGTAACTGCAGGCTGTGTGTGGACCTCATCGCATTCCAAGTTCTTTACCAGTCCCAGTGAAATTCTTCCTGCTTCCTGCTCAGCTGTTAGAGACCCCGTGTATTCGCACACAGTAACATTACCATTATGTGAAGGCTCTAGTTTTTCAGAGTCTGACGGTTTCAGCATGCCACAGGGGGCGACCATTGCTGCAGCATCTTCATCCGAGTGACACAGTGCAGCGAGGACGCTTAGTGGAGCTGATGGCAGGAAACTCGTGTCCTCGGGAGCTTGCGAACCAAGCTGCCCCAATTCAACCTGCGGCAACTTCGCTCCAAGTGGCATTGTTGTCGTCGTCCTCATCATCCGGGTCACTGGGGACATGGTTAGAGCACCACTTTCGCTTGTGTTGTTGTCGCAGGGCAGATAGCGCTCGAGCACGGTGAGCGCACGGGAGTCCGGGGACGGTGATGGCGCTTCATCGAAGCAAGGGCTGAATGGGTGGAAGTCGCCTGTCCAGAAGTCACAGTGCAGCACTGGCGACAGGAAGCTGATGGGTTTTGTCTTGGCTTGCTTGGCATCACTCGGCACTGCCACAACAGACTCGGGCGACTGTGCTTTTCCTCTCCTGCACTCGGCTGGCTGTCCTTCACCGAGGCTGCTTCCGTTGCTACTGCTGTTGCTGCTCTCTGAAGTGCAGATGCAAGTGTCATTGTGCAAAGCTGTGTTTTTAAGGTGTTCCACATCTGTAATATTTTTAATGGTGTCCATTATGTTCTTGATCTTGCTACCCTGGACTAAAGGCGGGGTGTGAAACGTGTCTGTCATGTGGAATTCTGTAGAGCCGATGTCTGTCTGTTCTTCGAAATTACTTTCCATATTCAGCGACAGTTTTCCACCGTGACTGAGCAGTGGCTGCGCTAGATTCGAGTTCAGCTCTTGGTTGAGGTCAAAATTCCCCGAGAAAATACTGCTCATCTCGTCTAGGAAGGACCACTCCTTCTCCATGGCATCCGTGGTACTCAAAGTGTCCACGTGGGCCGCGCTGCCATCCTGGCCGATGTCAGTGGCATGTGCCACTCCGCTGGCCTCGATCGGTTCACACCGCGACCGCTCGCCCAGCTCGCTGAGCTGCAGTGCCTCCAGGATGTCCTCTGCGTCAAAGTGAGCCGCTGTCTTTCCCAGGTGGCCGCCCGGCGGGAAGGGCAGCTGAGGGCTGGCGCTGCCACCCAAGTCAAATACCTCGAGGGCAGTACTCGCCAGTGAGTGGCTGGCGCCAGGAGAGACTGCCGGCAACGGATGCTGCAGGGGCCTGGTTGAGTCCGAGTGCTGAGCGCCGGGTTCCCAGTTCTGTGTCGGGTCATCTCTGCTGCTCCCTGACTCACAGCTCACGGCATCGCTCCACCTTTCATGATCCTCCAGTCTCCAGCAGGGACTGCTGAGGGCCTGTAGAGAAGCTCCCTCATGGAACTGGGGCCCCCCCTGTAGCCCTGGGCTGCATATGCCGCCAAGTGACCCCCTATCCATCTCTGGCTGAGATTCCTCTTGCCTTGACACTGCCGCCTCGCCGGAACTGGCACAACTGCCACCGTCATGCTTACAATGTTCAGTGGCCATGCCCAGCTCTGTGTCTTCATTGTGCTGCTCCTTCCAGGCGTGTGATTCTTTCTGGTGCTCAGGAAATTCTGATTGTTGCACAGTATCAGATTGGAGTCTGTTTTTCCCCAGTGAGAAATTTGTGGTGGTCTGTGAATTTGAGGCGATGTTCAACCTCTCACTTGGTGCGATTGGCTGTTTCAAAGGAACCTCTCTTAGGTCGGTCTTTATGCCCTTGCCTCCCATGGGATCGTAATCCGTGTCTGTATCAGATATGTAGTCGTACTCGCTGAGTGGCTGATCTTTCTCCACGGACTTTGGGATGTTTAAAACGAGCTTCAACTTGTCGAGGGGCGACCTCCATGGCTTCATTCTCACTTTATAGAAGTTGTTTTTCTGCAGCACGATTTTGTGAATGAGCTCCTTGTTTAGCCGGCCACTCACTCCCCTCCGGCTCAGCACGTCCACATGTTTAATGCTCCTGTGAGCAATGGGTTTGTACACGGAGGGCAGAGGCTTCTCCGGGCGTGAGCCGAGGGACTCCACCATGTCAGCACTGAGTCCATCCTTTCCACACGTGTTCCCATCAAGAGTGCCATCTCCCAGACCTCCACCAGTGGCACCACCAACATCGTGTGAGGATGTATGGTGTGGCCGGAGAGGGCTACTCGCGCTGTCTGGTGATGGTGCCAGGATGTCTCGTCTCAAGAAGACAGGTGTTGTGGGCATGCACGTCACAGGTGTTGTGATCGTGAGGTTATAGCCATTCCGCTTCCCGGTTGGCAGGGCTGCCCACCGTCCCCTTCGCTGCTTCTTCTTGCTCCTCCGGCTGGTGTGGTACAGCTGCCGCATGTCCTTGCCTCGCCCGCGCCTACCCCGGTGTCGACTGGCTCTGCCTCGCCCCGCGGTCGCCGTGGGCGACGTCTCCTCGTGTCCCTTCCCGACGTCGTTGTCCCTTGCGGCCACCTCCGCTGTGCTCTCCGGAGGTTGTGGCAACGTGGCCGCCGCCGCGACGTCGCCGGCACGACGTGGCACGGGCGCATCTTCGTCCGCGAACGCCTCGATGAAGCTGCTGTCCAGCTCGCCATCGTCCGTGTGGTAGCCCAGTCCGTTGAGCGTCTCGATGATCAGGCTGTCGAGCCGGGCCGCGTCGTCCATGTCCAAATCCGTCGCATGAGTGAGGTGGCCTGGAGCTGTGGCCAGCTGGCTCGGGTTGACCGAGAGCTCGTCCTTGTTGGCTTTTGCCGGGATATTCTCGGCGCAGACGGAGGAGGAGGAGGCCCTCGAGCCGCACTCAAAGCTTCTCACACCTCCGCCCTCGGGAAGCTGCGTTGACACGGGCCGCTGCGTTGCCGAGCGACAGGAGCCGCCGCCGAGCGAGGAGGTCACGCTTTCCAGCAGAGCGGCACTCGGCCCGGTCGGCACGCTGCACGTCTGCCGGTGCTGCAGCAGCGATGCCACGTCGACGAAGTTCTTGTCGCACTGCCGGCACGTCAAGAACACGTCCAGACCATCCAAGCTGGCACCATTGAGGGAGTTGAGGAAGCTCTGCTGGTTTTGCGCAGCCACGTGCATTCCCATGACCCTGCACAGTGAATCCTGTAAGAGTTGCCCCGCGGCGTCCAGGCGAGACTGTCGTTCACCCGGCGCCGGCAAGTCGAGTCCCGCGTCGCTCGGTGGCACGCCCCCCTCGCAGCCCCAGGGCCCTGCGCGTGTCCGTCCCGACCAGGGCCCTCCAGAACCAGTGCAGGATGGTGACATCTGCAGGGAAGCGGCCACGCTCGCCGCACTAACGGGTACCGGCGCCGCCTTCCCTCTGCCGACGTGAGCACCGAAGAAAACTTGCGGCAAAGAGAAAACACCCGGAATCCTTGGCTCCTGGCTCTCGTGGGGAGGAAAGGTGGGCACAGGGCCCTGCGGGGCCCCGGAGTAGCCCTCAACCGCCTCGCATCTCCAAGCCGAGACCTCATCCAAAGGGAGTGGTGGGCGCTTCCTGTCTGCGCAGTCCTTGCCGTGCGGTCCCAATGCCGACATCACCAGCTGCTGCTGGTGGCTCAGCTGGCGCGACAGTTCAATCCGATTCTGGTTTGTCGTGACGGGCGCGTGGTAGATCTGCTGCCAGGGCAGCTTGGCCAGGCCCAGGGGAACCGGGCCCAGGGACATGTGCTGCTCCTGATGACCCACGCTGCTGCCACTAATGCTGCTGCTGTTGCTGGGAAAGGTGCCATGTGTCAGCTGGTCCAAGCGAGGCTCCTGCCCGCACAGGAACGGTAGTCCCTTGTCGGCCTCCACGCACAGCGACGGCGCCTCCTGCAGCTCCCACGGAGGCAGAAGGAATGCGTCCGTGCCATTCACGCCATCGCCGGCCACTTGCTCGGCCGCATTGCCAGCGGAGAAGCTGGTTGGCATTTGCTTCAGGCTGCCGTGCTTCTGAATCAGGAAGCCGCAGTCGGAGGTGGCGCTGCCGTCGAACGTCGGCAAGCACGGACCCTGGAAGCCGAAGGGCGCCGCCTGCGCAGGGCCAGACGGGTCGTCATCCGAGGGCTCCATGGGGCTGAACGGGGCAGATGGGTGCGAGCACTCCACCCAGGGTGCTATTGGCCCATGGTGGTACAGGGTGGATTGCTGTAATAGGGGCAGAGGAAAGTGTTTGACGGGGAGCTGCGCGGTGCACTGGAAAGGCACAGAGTGCATTTCGCCATAGGGTAGCCTGTGCACGGAGTGCTCTCCGTGGCAGAAGCGCGGTGGCGGCTGTAGCGAGTAGGGTCCCTGCGTGAGCGGCTCGGGGGGGGAGTCACGCGGGAGAGGCCGCTGCTGCCCGCACACGGCCTGCAGCGACTGTGCGAGGAGCGAGGTTTCGACGACGCCGGGGAGCAAGTTGCTCTCGTCAGACGATGCCGCTTCCCCTCCAGCACTCGCAAACCCCCAGGGAGTGGCGGCAGTCGCGCCGCGGCGGAAGTGCGGGACATGACCAACAGAACCCAGCTCATCGCGGAAGGCACCACCCTGCGTCCGCCCGTCCGGGAAGACCCGCGGGCTTGCATCGTGCTGCTGCTGCTGAGCGGTACGCGTGGGCAGCGGCGGGCACTTTCCCACGGGCGGCCGGGCATGGAAGTGCGGTGCCTCCCCGCGCTGCCGGTGGCCAATGTCCTCCTTTTGCAGCTCGGCTTCGCGCTCGGGGATGCGGGGCACGTGGAAGCGGTAGCTCCCGTTGACGGGCGGCCGCGGCCCTGGGGCCCTCCTTTGTGGAACGGCCTTCTGTTGCGGGTAGGCAATTCCGATGGTAGGGTTGCTCTTGGGGCCACCCGGCTTATTCCTGCAGAGACCACCGTGTGTCCCTTCCCCACGGCTGTTCCTCCTCACTCGCTCCGGCGCCCGGTGCTTCTCTGGGGACGGGCCACGTATGGCGTCTCCACCGTGGCCAGCGGCCCTCCCCTGGGCCCTGCAGCAGTCGCACCGTTCCCTTTCCCGCTCGGCGCTTGCCACCTGCGTGTGCGCCGTCGCCTCCCGACAGACATTGGCGTCTCTTGCTGCTGCATGTTCCATGCGCCCCACGTGCTCCACGTGCTCCACATGCTCCGCTCGCCGTATGTCCATTGACGAGCAGCGTCGGCACAGCACCTCCGCGCGCCATTGCGCCTCGTCCGTGTCGCCGCCGCCGTCATGCTCGTGGATGTACGATGCGAGGTCGCGCCTGCAGCGATTGCTCATCGTCGCCGCCCGTGAGCCGCCCGCCGGTGCCGCCCTGCGTCGGCGATGAGGCACGCGCTGGTAGCTGGGTCATCACTGTGGCAGGACGGCCGGTGCTTGCGCTGAGACCTTGCGCTGGGGCCCTCGGACAGCACAAGGAGCCCGCACCTCATGGCCCAACGGTGCTGCGCCACCCTCCTCCACGGCCATGAGTCCTGGAAGAAATAAACGAACACAATTGTGGACTTGTACAGTGCCGTTATCCTTTCTTCAGGTCCTTCGGTTTCCTCCCAGGTGAAGTGAATCAACAACATCGGACAGCCTGCATCGGAAACCAGCAGCAGCCAGCAATGATGCTATGTAACCAGCAGAGAATGTGAGCAGCTCAATTCAGCTTCTGAAGAAGCTCCCAGAATGTTGGACATTGTGCCAGACAACATGCGGTACAACCACAAAACACATCGGAGCAGCACAACCCTGAGAATCACCGTCGGAGTATGCACGCTGTTGTTTGTGGGTATTGTCTATACTACCTTGGTTTTGATAATTATACGTAGTCTGAAATCACTTCTTTACGGACAATCTTTTGTCATTTTCTCAAATGTCCCCCCCACCATGTTTTAGCGCCTCGAGATCTACTGCATGGGAGGAACCGTATAATTAATGAATGCATTAGAGGGACCTCCTTTGTCTGTGGATATTGCTCTTAGCGTTGTTTCACCAGCAACATTTCTACCACCGCATTCACGCGTGAGGGCGAGTCGCAGTGCGTCCGTCCATGTGCATTCCTCATTTGTCTACGTCTTGTTTGTCGTCAGGTTCTGCTTGGATACGACCTCCACATTGCAGTGGACAAGTGCCAACCGCGACGCATATTAAGGAGGATGATGGTTCTTGCCTTCTGCCTGGACTGGGTGGAGGACTGAAAGCACGAGACACTGCAGACCATGACGCTGTGGCGTGGCCTCACCCAGGTACCCATTATTATAAATGTTTTACTTTACCGATTTAAATATTTGACCTGGATAATTCCTGGAGATGGAAAATAGCATACACAATCAGAAGAAACTAAATCAATAAGCAGACAATTCACCTCCTTCCCAAATATGTCCCTCCAGGGCCATCGGGGAGTGCACCATTTGAGCAGTATTGGTTCAACACAAGCGCACTCTGGACCAGTTTCAACATTCTATAGCACGTCAGCAGTCAGGCTCAATTAGGCATATTGTCTGATGATTTATTGAGTTACTTATATTCTCCACAACAACGTGAATCATTATTTTGCGCTGTAAGAAGAAAGCCGTGGGCCACATTGGCACGGGGGCCTGTGTTCATGAGCCGCAACCAACGCGGAGCGAAGGCGGGTTAGGCGAGCGTACGATGCCATCGCCGCCGGGTCAGATGGGGCCCACCATGTCGGGAGGCTACGGAGGCCGGAGCTGCTCCTCTTTGTCTCTGAGCCAAGGGGCCCCGGGCCACGCGACGTGGACGGCGCCCCAACCGGGCCCGAGCGAAGCGGAGCGCCGCTCCTCGCCCCGTCGCCCGCGAGCGAGGGCCGCGCGCCACGCTACCGCCCAACCGCACGCTTTTTGCAGCATCATCCCGCGGCGGGAGACCGCAAATAAATTTTCTGGTTGACGTCGGTGACACAGAGGAGAGCGGGAGGGCACGATAGCGGGACACCGGCACCAATCGGCCAAGGGACGAGGGCAGATCCCCGCGGGTCCACGGAGGTGGTGCAAGCCAGCGGGCAGGGTCTGCGGTCGAGACACTGGGAGCATCTGCTTCCGGTTATGGTCCAGCCAGCCCTGCTGCTCCTGGCTGATAACCTGTTGACGCCAAACTCGGCTATCGCATCGCGAAACGAGCTCGGCGCTCCTCCTGCCTCCATGATACATCACGCCTGTTATGACAAGGGCTTCTTTATTTTGTGGGATTTCTCGCCCTATGCCCACCCCCCCAACCGGCCCCCCCTTGTAGATTGGAAGGTTGGGGCGTGGGGGGGGGGGGCTGCCATGTCCATTAATGTTCAATGAAACGTGACCGAGGCCGTGAAATCATCGGCGTGTGGCTCGGAGATGCAGAGCCCGAGAGCACCGCTCGCCATTCACGTCGCCACGGCAACGGCGCGCGTGTGAAATTTCTCGCCGTGCCTCGTGAAATCGCGGTTTCAAATTTCAGATTTCATTAATGGGGAATGGGAGGAGGGGCAGTATTTACATGCGCGTAAACGTACACCCGTTCGGGCGTTTGAAAGTGCGATGCGTCTGATAAGCATCTTCTAAACGAATCATCGGCAGTCGGCCCCGTGGTGTTAATGGGCGAGAGTGATGGGAGGGCATACGGGCAATGCATGCAGGGAAGAGCCACTTCACTTCTGAGAAACAAAAAGGAGAAGCGAGTCGTGTTGTCACAATTCTTGTTGCACAACAGGCCAGAATCCATGGAGAATGAGCCACAGCTCGCGAGCACGGCACGCGCGCGTGCACACCGGGGGACCCACACGCTCCTTCACGGCGGACGGGCGTGCGTGCGTGTGTTCGTGCGTGGGTGTGTGCGTGCGTGGGTGTGCGTGTGTTCGTGTGCGCGAGCGCGGCAGTGGTTGCGAGCCATAAGCGGCGGTGTTCGTGCTTGGCGCACTGTGCAACAAACCCGGCAAACTAAGTTCAGTTCCCGGTCACGACTGCCATCTGTGGCGAATATCTGAACCTGCCATGAACCTCCCCTATGTCAATATGATATTGTGTGTGTCTCAACATGTGGAGTGATGGTGCAGTGGTGATCGCACTGCGCTATCAACCTGGTTACTCGAGTGGTTCCTGACCACAGCTAACATCAGTGGTGAATATCTGAACTGGTTCGGGATCTCCCATAGGTCGACTCAGCCTTAAATGAATACCTGGTGTAGTTTGTAAACATCAACACCGGGGAGACAAAGACGGCAAAGTGTGCTGTCCGCCGTAGCACTCCCTCGTGCGTTGTGCCAGCCTTAATAAGTGCTCGCTCACAGCATGCTTGAGAATAGGGTTTCCCCTTTTTCTGGCAACAAAACAGGTGTTAAGATGTTAAAACACCAAACTGAAACCTTCTTTTACCAGCAACATGTCTGCATTAACCACAATACGTGTGGTCAGAATGCAAACAAAAAACTTACTCTGATAATATTTGATGCATTGTCTTTGAAACTGATTGGTCCACACCAGAGACAGCTTTCATTTTAAATTTGTCTCTGGTGTAAAAGGTTTCAGTTTGGTGTTTAAACAACTTAACAGCTGTTTTGTTTCCAGAAAAAAGTGGAAAACCTATTCTCATATTTTGGTACAGGCAAAGGAGGTCCCATGATGTAACAGCATGCTTCTTTAAAACATCTGTACGGAGGAGTTTGTCTTTGCTCCAACAGTCTGCATGTACCACAGAGGGAATCTGTCTCTTGAGAGCGTGTAAGGCTGTTTGTTCGTAGGGAACGGTGGCGCAGTGATTAGTACACTGCGCTATGAACCCAGGTTACATCGGTGTTGAGTGAGATTTGAAGCTGTCCTGACTACCACCTTCACCAACCTGCACTGCCCAGCGTGGTAAAGTATAGCCAATCAAATCCCATGATAGATATGATGTGGGCAGGCTTTCATCCAGCAGTGGAATAAACAAAGCGCTGTAAATTATCTGATGTGATGTGTGAACATCAACATTGGGGAGACAAAGGGAGACGGGCATGGTGGTGGCTACACTACTCCCGTGTTTGTCATGCCCTCCTCCCTAACAGCACCTGCGTCTACAGCCAATAGGGCAAAGTAGTGGGTGTGAGTTGCTGTGAGTGAGTGAGCGGGTGTGAGTGAGTGAGTGTGAGTAAGTGGGGGTGAGTGAGTGTGAGTGAGTGGGTGTGAGTGGGTGTGAGTGAGTGGGGGTGAGTGGGGGTGAGTGAGTGGGTGTGAGTGAGTGAGTATGTGGGTGTGAGTGGGGGTGAGTGAATGGGTGTGAGTGAGTGAGAGTAAGTGTGGGTGAGTGAGTGGGTGTGAGTGAGTGGGTGTGAGTGGGGCTGAGTGAGTGAGTGGGTGTGAGTGGGTGTGAGTGAGTGGGTGTGAGCGGGTGTGAGTGAGTGGGTGTGAGCGGGTGTGAGTGAGTGGGTGTGAGCGGGTGTGAGTGAGTGGGTGTGAGCGGGTGTGAGTGAGTGGGTGTGAGTCATTTCCTCCCTTCTCTACGCTTGCGAAACGTGGACCCCCCTAATGGAGCATCTTCACCGGTTGGAAACATTTAGGCTGGCCTGCCTACGATCCATCCTGGGATTAACCAGGCTGGATTGTGTGAGGAGCTCACAAATCCTTGAAAGATCTGGGCAAAGTCCCATCGGTGAGCTCCTCCGGCAGGCAAGGCTGCGTTGGCTGGGTCATGTAGCCCGCATGCCTAAACAGCTTTTGTTTGGCCGGATCGAGGGTCTAAACGGGCGCAGCACAGGCTAGAGAAGAGATGGAGTGATGTGGTACAGGAGGATGTGGAGCTGAGTGGACTTGCCGATGACTGGTACTAGCGGTGTGGAGGAGGCTCGTGAAGGATGCTACTGGGCAGTTGGAGGCAGTCGCCCTCCAACAACAACGGAGGGTGGAGGAGCGATGCTCACAACAACGAGCGGAGCGCCGGGTTGCTAAAGCACAGCAAGTTGGCACAGTAGGGGGCACAGGTGGTGCATCAGCCAGCCATCTCGGTCAGTCGACCCGTGGCACCTGGGTCTGCCCCGTGACCTCCTGCCAGCGGGCGTTCGACACTTCACGTGGCCTCAAGGTGCACATGGCCTGGCACAAGCGTCGTGGTGACGTCACCGCCACTTAGTGGCGAATGGCGGTTGTTGTTGTGAGTGGTTGTGAGTGAGTGGGTGGGTCTGAGTGGGTGTGAGTGAGTTAGTGGGTGTGAGTGGTTATGAGTGAGTGGGTGTGAGTGAGTGGGTGTGAGTGCGATGGTGTGAGTGAGTGGTTGTGAGTGAGTGAGTGGTTGTGAGTGGCTGGGGAGCGGTAGTGTAGTGGTTAGCATGCTGCACTATGAACCCGGCTACCCGAGTTGGATTCCCGCTCACGGCTAACACCAGTGACGATTAGTTGAACCGGTCCTGTGCATCCCCTAGGTCGATTCAGCCTCAAATGAGTACCTGGTGTGATGTGTAATCATCGCCACTGGGGAGTCAAAGGCGGTCGGGCGTGGTGCTGACCACCCACCCCCTCGTGTACCGTTCCGGCCTTCATAGGTGCTCGTGAATAGCACTTGCCCCAACAGTCTGTTAAGGCTATATGGGGGATCTTTGTCCTTGTCTCTTTTTTATGACCTGCATGCAGTGTGGTGGAAGTTGAACACACTGCGATTGAGATGGGTGCAGGAATCAACAAGTGAAGTTCACGGGAAGAGTGACCGTGGTAGTCGCGATAGAACAGTGACAAGGAGGCGACTGCCCACGAGCGACGAGGGAATCAGTGAGTGCCGGGTTCTCAATCACTCTGACGTCACCTCGGCGCTTGTGCCAGGCCAGGTGCACTTTGAGGCCACGTGAAGTGTCGAAGGCCCTCTGACAGGAGGTCACGGAACAGACCCAGGTGCCACGAGTCGACTGAGTGAAATTACTCGCTGTGTTCTAGCCGCTCGGCGCTCCTCTCGTTGTGAGCGTCGCTCCTCTGCCCTTCGTTGTTGCTGGTGGGCGACTGCCTCGAACTCCTCAGCAGCGTCCTTCACGAACCTCCTCCACAAAGGCCGATCTGGACACTGCTGGTCAAATCACACTAACTTACCCACTCATCCTCTCTAATCACCCACCCACCCACTCATCCTCTCACTCACCCACCCACTCACCCACCCACTCACCCACCCACTCACCCACCCACTCACCCACCCACTCACCCACCCACTCACCCACCCACCCACTCACCCACCCACCCACTCACCCACTCACCCACCCACTCACTCACCCACTCACTCACCCACTCACCCACCCACTCACCCACCCACCCACCCACCCACCCACCCACTCACCCACCCACCCACTCACCCACCCACCCACCCACCCACCCACTCACCCACCCACTCACCCACCCACCCACCCACTCACCCACCCACCCACTCACTCACCCACCCACCCACCCACCCACTCACCCACCCACCCACTCACCCACCCACTCACTCACCCACTCACCCACTCATCCACCCACTCATCCACCCACCCACCCACTCACCCACCCACTCACCCACCCACCCACTCGCCCACCCACTCACTCACCCACTCACCCACCCACTCACTCACCCACCCACTCACCCACCCACTCACCCACCCACCCACCCACTCACTCACTCACCCACTCACCCACCCACTCACTCACCCACCCACTCACCAAACTGCAGGTCACCTCACTTCTCTTTCTGCGTCTTCCCTCGTGCTGCTTCACTACGGAAGTTCCTCCTCCCATCATTCTCCCTCTTCCCCCAGAGCTATTATCGCAACAACCTTGCTCAATTTAAGAAACCTGTGAACGATTACAACTTTTACCGTGCCGGTTGTTGCTGGCCACTCCACGTTGTTGCCATCTGTTTACAGACAACAGGTGGCAACAACAACAACAACACGGGAGACGCGTCACACGCCGCTCGCCGCGCGTCACACGCGGAGAGCGGTGGGCGCGGCGGGACCACGGGCATAATTTCCCTTTTTAATTTCTAGGGATAAAAAAAATACCTGCTGCCTCATCTGGAGGGGCCGTGGGGGGGGGTAGGAGCCCCCTGCTCCCCCCAACCCCCCCACCCTATCCCTCCCGCCCGCCCCCCATGCAGGCCCCGTTCCGTCACGACCGGAGCTGCTACCGCCGATAACGGCGCCTGCTCCTCCTCCTCCTCCTGCTCCTGCTCCTCACGTCCCCCAGTAATCCTAATCCTCTGATGAGCTCTGAGCGGACGTCTGTCTCTCCTCATCAGCTCCTTCCAATTGCTCGCCTAAGATACGGGCCGCATGCTTTCATATAGCGAACTCTTGCTCCGACTCTCCCTCCCATCTCCCACCACGACCACACAAAAGCAACAACAACAACAATAGCCATAATTCGCCACTAAGTTTGCAGGTGACGTCACCACGGCACGTGTGCCAGGCTAGGTGCACTTTCAGGCCATCTGAGGTGTACAAGGCTTGCTTTGCAAGAGGTCATGGAACGGACCCAGGTGCCACGGGTTGACTGGGATGACTGGCAGTTGCACCACCTGTGCTCCCCACTGTGCCAACTTGATGTATTTTAGTCGCCCGGTGCGCCACTCATTGTGGTGAGCGTCACTCCTCGGTCCTCCGCTGCTGTTGGAGGGTGACTTCCTCCAACTGCCCAGTAGCGCCCTTCACAAGCCACATTTAAAGAGGCCGGCCGATCTTGACACCGCTGGTACCAGTCTTCGGCAAGTCCGCTCGGCTCATATCCTCCTGCACCATATCAGTCCATCTCTTCTACAGTCCGTGCCGAGTTATGCCTTCCCTTCTCTATGCTTGAAAGGCTGTGTTGGCTGGGTCATGTAGCCCTCATGTCCAGCCACACTGCTTGCCCAAGCAGCTAATGTTTGATCGAATAGAGGGTGCTAAACGGGCGCAGCACAGGCTAGAGAAGAGATGGAGTGATGTGGTACAGGAGGATGTGGAGCTGAGTGGACTTGCCGACGATTGGTACCAGCAGTGCCAAGATCGGATTCTGTGTAGGAGGCTCGTGAAGGACGCTGCTGCTGCTGGGCAGTGGGAGGCAGTCTCCATGCAACACAAGCGGGGGACGGACGAGCGACGCTCACAACAACGGTCGGAGCGCCAGGTGGTTAAAATACAGAAAAAACCTAAGAATACAGCATGGAACCCAAGTGGTGCATCTGCAGTCATCTCAGTCAATCCATGGCAACTGCGTCTGTCCCGTGAACACATGTCAGCGAGCCTTCGACACTTCATGCGGATTAGAAGTGCACCTAGCCTGGCACAAGCGCCGCGATGACTTCACAGACACTTAGTTGAGAATGGCCGCTGTTCTTGTTCTAATGTTGTCATTATGGGGAGCGGTAGTGCACTGCGCTACGAACCCGGCCATCCGAGTTCGATTCTCGCTCACGACAAAATATCACTGGGTCTCCCCTAGGTCGACTCAGCCACATGTGAGCACCCGGCGCGATGCACAAACATCATAACCAGGGAGACAAAGGCGGCTGGGGGTGGGTGGTCGTTCCGGCTACACCCATTCGTGCGCCGTTCCGGTCTTTGTAGATGCCGTTCGCTAAAAATCCCTTGCCCCATCGGCCTGCGTAGGCTACACGGGATGGAGTGAGACCTTTGTTTGTGTGTGTATCTCTGAACGTGTATCATCTGTGTGTGTGTGTATCTCGTGTGTGTGTGGGTGAAGTGAAATGAGCACAGATAGGGTGCACGGGGACAAATATAAATCATCAAGTATCTCGAGCGGCGCTATGGTCGCCTCGCATGAAGAAAGCGGCGCGCGAGGAATTTGCTTACGAATTGGGGGGGTGGGGTGGGGGGCCGCGTGTGTTTTATCTGCACATTTATGGCCACCGAGATAATGAGCCAAAGTTTTGAGAAATAAAATAAATAAATACAGAGAGAGAGAGAGAGCGACATGGCCACAGCCACGGCGCGCGGCATGCAAATCTGATGTGTGCCGTGAATATCAAGTGACGTTAGCGGCCACTCAGAGAGAAGGAGGAGGAGAGAGGAGGAGGAGGAGGGAGGCGGCCGAGGCGCTATCTCCGCATGACTATTCATAAGCAAATGAGCTGCGAGTTTTTTGGGGCTGATGACTGGGCCGCCTGTTAGCGGCAGATTAGCGGCGCTGCTCCGCGCCGCACGCACGGCGGAGATAGCGCGACGCGCACTTCTCCGCGGGTTACACGGCGCTGGATCTCATTAGTGGCTGCCCTCCCCCTCCTCCCTCCCCCTCCAGCCCCCCCCCCTCCACCCCCCCCCCCCTCTGCCCCTGCTACCTCCCGCCAGCGCGCTACCAAAATAGAGATATTTGACGCACGGACGGAACGGCGCACAGACGCCACGACCGGCCGCCGCGTGGCCAGCCTCATTAGCATGTTCACGAGCTCTGTAATTAAGTGAAATGTTAAGCGAAGGACATTTTGCACTGCGAGTGGGGGCCCCGTGGCCAGTGGGGGCCGCGTGGGGGCGGGCCGTGTCCTGCTATGAAATCAATCCGGAGGCGCCGCTTTTGTTGTCGAGGGGGGAGGAGGGGGGGGGAGAAACAAAGCAGCTCGGGGTGAGGGGTGCGAACGTGGCTGGGGCTTTACTCCTACCCCTCACACCCAGTGGCGGCTCCAATGACAATGCCGATATCTCCCCCCCCACCCCCAGCTAACACACACACACCACACAACGCACCACAACACACACACACCGCACACACACCGCACACACTACACACACCACACAACACACACACTACACACACACTACACACACACCACACACACCACGCTACCTCCCGCCGGATCAGACCCCCCTTGCTCGCACCGGGGTCACCTGCAAAAAGCGGGACGCCGACTCAAGACCCCACGCGTGGGGTCGCGATGGGGTGTGGGGGGGGGGCTCGGGGTGGGGGGGGCGAGTTGTGCATTGCGATTCTTCACGCAATGCTTAATCCTCAAGCGCCGGGGACTCGCTTTGAACCCCCTCGCCCCACCCACCGCGAGATGCAGATGGGGGGTGGGGGGGAGGTGGTGTGGGGAGCGCCACTTCAAGTGTACCCCCCACCACCACCACCGCCCCCCACCACCCCCCCCCCACCACCCCCCACGTGTCCCCCCCCTCCCAGCCCGCCACCCCCAACTCCCCCTGCGGCCACTAACGCGACGAGGGGGGCCCCACACGGAGCGCGACATTGATTCCGCGTGATCCCTATTCCCTGCTGCCTGCAGCGTGGCTCCTGAGACACGATCCCTTCTCATTGATCCCTCCTCCACGACCCGCAAACTCGCCCAGTGCAAGGCCCCCGCATCCACCACGCCCTGATCCCTCCTCGTCCTCCATACACGACGGCCCTCCTCCTCCTCCGCGATCTTTAATCCCGGATACAGAATCCTGTATCCACGATCCCTAATCGATGATCCCCGCTTACTGAGCCCTGATAAATGATCCCCCCTGTCAATGACCCCCTCCCCGCTCGCTGACCGCTGCTGCCCGCGTGATTGAGGCTGCGGGCAGCAGGGGGCGACGTCGGCTCAGCGATGCGCGGTGACGCCCAGAGGCGGCGAGACGGTCAGCCACAGCCTCAGCCACAGCCTCACCCGCTCACGACACCCAACGCGGACCGCAACGGCGACAACCACAGCCACCAACGCGAACGCAACCATAGCCACCGCACTATCGAACACAGCCACAGCCATAGCCACCACACTATCGCGAACACAGCCATAGCCACCACACTATCGCGAACACAGCCATAGCCACCACACTATCGCGAACACAGCCATAGCCACCACACTATCGCGAACACAGCCATAGCCACCGCACGATCGCGAACACAGCCATAGCCACCACACTATCGCGAACACGGCCATAGCCACCACACTATCGCGAACACAGCCATAGCCACCACACTATCGCGAACACAGCCATAGCCACTACACTATCGCGAACACAGCCATAGCCACCACACTATCGCGAACACAGCCATAGCCACCACACTATCGCGAACACAGCCATAGCCACCACACTATCGCGAACACAGCCATAGCCACCACACTATCGCGAACACAGCCATAGCCACCACACTATCGCGAACACAGCCATAGCCACCACACTATCGCGAACACAGCCATAGCCACCACACTATCGCGAACACAGCCATAGCCACCACACTATCGCGAACACAGCCATAGCCACCACACTATCGCGAACACAGCCATAGCCACCACACTATCGCGAACACAGCCATAGCCACCACACTATCGCGAACACAGCCATAGCCACCACACTATCGCGAACACAGCCATAGCCACCACACTATCGCGAACACAGCCATAGCCACCGCACTATCGCGAACGCAACCATAGCCACCACACTATCGCGAACAAAGCCATAGTGCTGGCCACGACACTCGCACAGCTCACATCCCGACCCGTAACTGCGCAACGCCAATCCCAACTCCAACCCGTTTACAACTCCAGTACCATTCCCCCTATCCACTGCACTGACCCTACCACAAACGCCGTCTAGAAGCAGCCCTCCTGCACACGCTGCCCGCTATTACCCTCGCCTCCTCCCCCCTCTGCACCCCGTCCCCTGTCCTCTCCCCGACAAGGCTACCCGACTAAGACGGTGGCTTCGGAGACGTCACTTGCGATCGGACTGGTGATTATAATTGTCGGAGAGCAGCGCCATCACCCGCGGGGTCCCGTCACACTCACGTCCCACGCACGGCCCCGTCTCACGCGTCTCACGCGTCCCACGTACGACTCGTGCCCAAGTCGCTTCCCGTCTCGCACTCGGCACGCGCCCAGACTCGTTCCGCCCCGGGACAGACGGAGGCCGGCAGCAGCGGGAGCCACCTGCGCAGGTGATCACGCAAATACTCATGAATATAAATATATAACCCCACAATCCGCCTCCTTTACATATCGGGGTCTCCGCATCTACAACCCCACGAGGATGATGATGATGTGCACCTCTCATCGGCCTCGTCACGACATTGTCAGCGGCATTGGTTCAACCCACGAAAAACTCCGCACCGGTTTTGGCATTCAGTGGCTCGTCAGCAGTCAGACTCGCTTGAACCAATCCTGCAGGTCGTTGTCTCGCTTGAACCAATCCTGCATGGATGGGTCCTGGTTTACTGCTGATGAGACCCTGGTGATTATAACGATGCAACTTCAACCCTCACGATGATGCTTGGAAGGCCGAATGTGCTGCACAAGAAGCCACAAAAACTCCTCCTCGCAGAAGCCTGGCGCACGAGCTCCCTGGCTTCGGATCTCACGGACCACCACCCGAACTCGCGACCGCACACAAACTATGGCAACGGCGGCTCTACTCGCCGCTGATGATGATGACGAATGGAAAATTCATTTTAAAAAATCTCCGTTCAGTGGTGCCCAGAACAGAACCCTGGAGCATGAAACGATTCGGCACCGGATTTGCAAATACGGAGGGAGGGAGGCGGAGGTGTCATCGCAGCGATGCTCCGCTCCGCAAGTCACCCTGGGGCGACGACCTCTCAATGTGAACCACAGCTCGCTGTTGCCCTGCAGCGACAGCGACCACACGGCGAAGGACGAGGGGAGAACGCGAGTGATGGTGTTGCTGCTGCTGCAGGTGATTTACTTGGTGTAACGCGAACAGCAACGACTCCGGCGGGAATCATTCCGAGTCGTGCCGGGGCGTCTCTACAGAGGGGGGGGGGGGGCTACCCCCCGCGGCGCGTGGCTGAACGCTGTCTGCCCCCTACCCCCTCCACCCCCACTTGGGATGGGGGGGGGGCGCTGGGGGTGCACGGGAATTTCCCCCCAGGAGAGCGGACGGGGAGGAGGGGGGGGGACGGTGGTTGCTCCGGTGAATTAATCAGACCTCGTCACTCACTCGTCACTCTCACGGCTGTCGGCTCCTGGGAGCTGAGGCTGCCTCGAGCGATAGCCCAACAACAGCAGCCTCAATATAGCAGCAGCATCATAGCAACAACAGCAGCGTCATACCAGCAGCAGCCTCATACCAGCAGCAGCATCATACCAGCAGCAGCTGTAACATCATAAACATCGACACATTCGCCAGTAACACGGCCCTCGTTATGAAACACGCACGCACGTGATCGCCGACGTTTCGGACAATAGCCCAGCTGCAGAGGTATGGGACTTGCTCGCACAGCGCGCTGATGGGTGTCAGGGCATTGAGGGGGGGGGGGGGGAGCTCACCTGGAGAGGTGAGAGGTGGGAGGGAGCGGGGGCAGCTGGGGGCCGGCGACTGTGCTCACTGGGCCATGCTGGGGGGTCCAGACGAATACCCTGGGGGGGGAGGGGGAGCAGAGGGGGTGAGGCAGAGGGGGGGAGCAGAGGAGAAGAGGGGGGGGAGCAGAGTGGGGGGGGCAGATAGGGGGGGGGGTGAGCTCCCTCGTCATGCACAGCGCTGTGAGCCCTGGTGGCTGCGGCTCCCTTCACGATTGTCCCCCCCCCCCGCGCGTGGTCACAGCGACTCGCTCATCCAGGGCCACGTGGCGCTCTCGCACCTGCGGGGGCGCGTGTCTGGGGGGGAGCGGTGGCGCAGCGGTTAGCGCGCCGCGCTACAAAAACGACGAATCCGAATTACATTCAGACAATAATCTGAGCCAGTTCTGGTTGTCCCCTAGATATAGACTCGCCCTTAAATTAGTACCAACTGTGGTGTGCAAACATCAGCACTTGGAGAGACAAAGGTGGTCGGGCAAGGTTCTGCCCGCCCACCCAGTTGTGTGCCGTGTCGGCCTTCAGAGGTGTTACTAACTGCACTTGCCCCAGCAGTCTGTTTGGGCTATACGGGGGATCTTTGTCTTTGTGTGTGAAGATGAGGATCGGTGACGGAGTCACGAACACTGAGACCTGAGTTGGATTCTCAATCACGGTCAACACCAGCAGCGGACCGGTCAGCGTGAACCCGCCTGAGCGCTCTCACTCGCCGTCTCACACAACCCTCACTCTCTCACGCTCTCACTCTCTCACTCTCACTCACTCACACTCTCACACTCTCTCACACTCTCTCACACTCTCTCACACTCTCTCACACTCTCTCTCACACTCTCTCTCACACTCTCTCTCACACTCTCACTCACACTCTCACACAACCCTCACTCTCTCACTCTCTCACTCTCTCACTCTCTCACTCACACTCTCACACTGTCTCACACTCTCTCACACTCTCTCACACTCTCTCACACTCTCTCTCACACTCTCTCTCACACTCTCACTCACACTCTCACACAACCCTCACTCTCTCACTCTCTCACTCTCTCACTCTCTCACTCACACTCTCACACTGTCTCACACTCTCTCACACTCTCTCACTCTCACTCTCTCTCACACTCTCACTCTCTCACTCACACTCTCACACTGTCTCACACTCTCTCACACTCTCTCACTCTCACTCTCTCTCACACTCTCACTCACACTCTCACACTCTCACACAACCCTCACTCTCTCACTCGCCGTCTCACACAACCCTCACTCTCTCACACAACCCTCACTCTCTCACTCTCTCTCACACTCTCACTCACACTCTCACACTCTCACACTCTCACACTCTCACACTCTCTCACACTCTCTCACTCTCTCACTCGCCGTCTCACACAAC
Organism: Lethenteron reissneri; assembly: GCF_015708825.2. Taxonomy (NCBI): domain Eukaryota; kingdom Metazoa; phylum Chordata; class Hyperoartia; order Petromyzontiformes; family Petromyzontidae; genus Lethenteron; species Lethenteron reissneri. The sequence continues at coordinate 10,491,806 of NC_083827.1, forward strand.
CCTCACTCTCTCACACAACTCTCACTCTCACACAACCCTCACTCTCACACAACTCTCACACAACTCTCACACAACTCTCACTCTCACACAACTCTCACTCGCACTCTCACACAACCCTCACTCTCACACTCACACTCTCTCACACTCTCACATTGGCTCGCACACAATTCTCACTCGCACTCTCACTTCACACACAACTCGCACCCTCACACAACCCTCACTCTCGCACTCTCTCACACATTGGCTCGCACACAATTCTCACACAACCCTCGCACTCTCTCACTCGACCTCGCCCTCTCACACAACTCGCACGCAACTATCACTCTCACTCACTCTCACACGCACTCTCACACACACACTCACGCACTCCCTCGCACTCTCACACGCACTCTCACACACACTCTCACACGCACTCTCTCTCTCGCACTCTCGCGCATTCGCTCTCGCGCTCCCCAGAGGCCACGGGGAATTCGACTCCATGAGGCACCGCGCGGCTCCTGGGTAGCAGCAGCAGCAGAGAAGGCGGATGAAGCGAAACGGTAAGAAAAACAAGTGCAGCTCCACACGGGGGCCCCGGACGGCACCGGTGCCTCCTCCTCCCTGCGTCTCCCTGCGTCTCCCTGCACCCCTCAACTCCTGCTACTGTCTCCCACTGGTGTCCGCCACCCACCCCCCCCCCCCGTGTCTCCCGCAGCTTCCGAGATCTTCCCGGAGCCTGCACGGAGCCTCCTGGAGCCACGGTGTCCAGGTCCAGGCAGGGCTCCTCTTCCCAACAAAAACACAACGCGTTTCACGTGGCGAAGTATTTGAGGCATTTGAGGTTCTGGCAGCTTCTCCGCCCAAGAGAGAACTACCCAGGGCTACAGCAGCAGCAGCAGCAACATCGTCATCGTCATCATCTCCACGATCATCATCACCACCACCATCATCATCATATGCGCGGCCAAGCTTCTGGACATGAGTGCACGAGGCAGGCACTGATCAAGAGATCTCTGAGACTTCCTGGTGCTCGGTTATTGTGCTTCACGTGGCCTGAGTGTGAAACTTCACCTGGGGGACCTCACCTGGGGGACCTCACCTGGAAGACCCCACCTCACCTGGGGAACCCCACCTGCTTACCCCCCCCCCACCACCACCAAACACTGACCCTGGGATGGATAACATCTGTGAAATACTGGAGCTTTATAGCTCATCGGATTCCTGCAGTATAAATAAACATTCTGATTCTAAGAGACGCCCCTCCCCAATCCCCCCCTCCTCACCCCCCTCCACGCCACGGAACGCCCCCCCCCCCCCCCCCATTCTTCCGAGCCGCTTGGAAGTTCCCCAAGTCCCTTGTTCATGAATATTTCACAGATTTCTCATTTAATGAACCCACGGCGTCTGGCTTTGCCATGAAGCAGAACAGGAATGAAAAATACAAATGTAGCCTGGAAGGGGTGGGGTGGTGGAGGGGTGGAGCGGGGGGTGGAGATGGAGGGGTGGAGCGGGGGGGGGGGAGATGGAGGGGTGGGGGGAGACGGGGGGAGGGGTGGGGGGAGACGAGGGGAGGATGGATGTCAACAGTTTCTCCACAGGTTAATGAGCAGCGTGAAAATAGAAATCAGCGGAAGCCCAAAGACCTTCCCCCACCTCATCGTCACCCTCATCACCCCCCACCACTACGCCCGCCCCCTCCCCCGTGTCCCATAAGCGCACAATCCCCCCCCCCCCCCCATACTTTTGTTTTTTCGGAAACCTTCCACACTGTACAGGTCCGCCCGCTGCGGCCTGGCCCTCAGACACCCGGAGACTTCTTGACGGGCGGAGAGGGCGAGAGGCCGGACTCTGTTGTCGCTGAGTGAACGGGAGCGGTGGCAGTGAGAGCGGGGGAGCCGGGAGGAGCGCACTGACGCAGGTCGGGGCGGATTCCCCACTCCCCCCACTCCCCCCACCACCCCTCCCCACCACCCCTCCCCACCACCCCTCCCCCCACCACCACCCCCACCCCTCCCCACCACCTCCACCTTCACACATAAAACAGATGCAGGCAGCTGCAGCCGGTCGCCGTGATGAAGGGCGGCGTCTCGCTGCGAAATCCACGGCGAAGTCTGGGAGCTGATCTCGCTGCAGAGTAGCAGTCATCATCATCATTATTATTCTCTACAGAAGGCGGAGTCAAGTTTCCAGTAGGGGATGGGGAGCGAGGGGGGGTCAATGCCACCATCCCCATCTATTGACCCCCCCCCCCTCCCCCTTTGATCATCCCTCACCAGGCAGCCCCAATCCCCACGCCGCTCCCTGATCCCGATTGTCCCTGATGCTTCCCTTCCACCGAGGTGAACTCTCTTCGCGTACAGCTCTGATGGTGCGGTTTGCTGCTGGCCGCTTGGCGTTTGGGGGACCTTTGGACAAGCGAGCTGAAACTAACCGCGATTTACAATTAAAATAACAGCGCGGCAAGCCCCTGGCTTCACTCACACGAGTCCTCCTCACTCTCTATCCACTGCTGGATGGGGTGCCTCCCCCATGCTGAGCGGGGGTTATTCGACCATACTTCACCACGCAGGTCAGCACGGGTCGGATGACAGCGGAGACAAACAGCCGCGGAAACATAGACGTACAGTACTGTACAACAATGTATTTACACCATTGGAACCTCCTTTGCCAGTAGCAAAATATAATTATTGGGTTTTACCCTTTTATCTGGCAACAAAACTGACACCTTTTTTACAAGGAGTCAAAAACCAATTATCATATTTTGCTACTGGCAAATGAGGTTCCAATGGTGTAAATGCTTACCCCGAGCTCTCATACTCTGATGGTGCATTGTCTTTGAGTTGTGCGCCTTTTGGCGTCATCTGGTCCAACACCAGGGTGAGACTAGGCTCTAAAGAAAGCTGTCTCGGGTGTGGACCAATCAATTTCAAAGACCGTGCATACATTATCAGAGTTATGTTTTTGTTTGCATTCCGACCGCAGGTATTGTGGTCAATGCAAACATGACTCCTTGTAAAAAAAGGTCAGTTTTGTTTCCAGGTAAAAAAACTTGTCATTATTAACAATGCATTTGTTTTGCTGCGCTGGTCCTCTGATGCCAGTCACTCAGCCGTGCAGTCCGTGGCCTATAGCACCTGCTATAAGCACCGTCCAGGTTGAAACCTGCTTAGCTTTCGAGATCCTGCATATCCCGGGCTGTACGGGGTATGCAGACAAAGACAAAGATCCCGCCCCCCTCGTTGCCTCAACATACTTGTGGGCCAAGTGCTGTTAGCGAGCACCTCGGCAGGCCCACACGGCACACAAGGGTGGCCACTAGCAACGCCCGGCCGCCTTTGTCTTCCTAGTGGCAGAGACACCGCACTACGGACTCATTTGAGGCTGAGTCGACCTAGGGGAGGCCCAAGATTATGAATAATCGTCACCGGCGTTGCGGCCATGAGCGGAAGGCGCTGGGTTCGGAGTGTAACTCACTAACCGCTGCGCCACCGCTCCCCACACGCGGCGGAGTCGCACACAGAGCCCCATGCGTAGACTTGGCTAACAGGGCTCAGAGTGGCATATCCCCACTCGGTTTGACTATCACCACCATCATTACCATCATTACCAACGTTATCACCATAGCCATCATTACCATCATCACCACCATCATTACCAACGTTATCATCACCATCGTCATCATTACCATCATCACCACCATCATTACCAACGTTATCATCACCATCGTCATCATTACCATCATCACCACCATCATTACCAACATTATCATCACCATCGTCATCATTACCATCATCACCACCATCATCACCACCATCATTACCAACGTTATCATCACCACCATCATTAACACCATCACCACCATCATTATAATTCCTTGACTTCCACTCCGGTATCACGCCGGCCATCGTGCCCTCGGCTCGCCGTGGCGCGTCCTGCCAACGCGCCACGCGCCTCTCTTCACAGTTCGTGGCGTCCCCATCGGCAAATGAAACCAACCAAACTACTGGTGGAGGGGGGCGGGGGGATACAGATGTCGAGACGTACAGAAGAAGGCGGCAGGGTGTGTGTGTAGGGAGTTGATGTCACCGGGTTTGACTCAAGTCGCACGAGATACCCATCGCTAATTACCCGGCCACGCTCACGGAACAGAGACTGAACATTGTCCCTGGCAGTGCGGAGGGACGCGTGGACTAGAGATGACACGCAGGCCAACGACTTCGTCTCAACTGCTGAGAAGATCTCGTGGGGACTGGGCGGGACGCGTGACGCCTCGAAGGGACGGCGACGGACGACGAGGTGGACAATCACGACGAGGTCGACTATCACGACGGGGTCGACAATCACGACGAGGTCGACTATCACGACGAGGTCGACAAGAGGCCTTCGTCCAGCAGTCGATAGATCGTGGATAGACTATCCACACGCAGCGAGGAATTGAACAAAGCACGGCGATGATCGAGGGGTGTCGGGGGACGGTCAGCCCCCTCCACCCCCACCCCCCGTGCCCCCGCCGACTCCCCCCGGGACGATCTCACGCAGACGCGAATCCCTGACTCTGGAAACACCCGAGAATCTGAGTTGTGACCCGGGGTTCAGAGGTGCCCGTGATGAGCCCGGGCTCGTACGCGACGCCAGGTGATGGTCTCAGCCGCGTGGCGCACACGACGGGAGAGGGGGGGGGGGTGACACTCGGCATTGCCAGCAAGCAGGCCGTGACACAGCCATTCGCACCAAAGTCGTTCTCGCCAGGCTCGAGCCTGCTCAGCTTGCGAGACCTTGTCCACATCCAACCGCGCTCCGGGGTGAACGATCTGGTCGAATGAAACGCCCTTGCGCAGATCGCGATAACACGGTCTGTGTGTCGACGGGTCACGTCCGTGCCACGCACAGCAGCAGCAGCTCGGTGTCACGCGCGCGCGGCCCGCTGCGTTCACTCCTCGAGGGGACCCGGGGCCCAACCTCAACTGCGTCGGGTTGGGGCGCGCGTCGCGACCCACGTGGTCCGGACCCCCCCCACCCCCCCCCCACGTTTGTGGGGAATAGGAGCAGCACGCGGATCACGGCGTGCGGCGTGGAAGCGGCACGACCCTCACCCCCACCCCGCCCCTACCCCCCACCCCGCCCCTACCCCCCACCCCGCCCCTACCCCCCACCCCGCCCCTACCCCCCACCCCGCCCCTACCCCCCACCCCGCCCCTACCCCCCACCCCGCCCCTACCCCCCACCCCGCCCCTACCCCCCACCCCGCCCCTACCCCCCGCTGGGGCTGCAGGCGGCACGCGGCTTTCTGCTGCTGCTGCTGCTGCCCGTGCAGTCACCCACTCGCACACCGGCAACCCGCACTCGCCCATCGTCCCCACAGTTCCCTCATTCGTTCAGTGATTCATTCATCAATGGATTCATTCATCAATGGATTCATTCATTGAAGCGTTCGTACTTTCGCCCGCATCTCCTCGTATACATCCATGTATTTATTTGGAGTGGTTGTATCACTCTTATCATTTTGCGTCCAACTAGGACCCCATAGCGTAGAGGGATAGAGGAAATCACCCAGCAGCATTGACTCGAGCGAGCCCGACTCTGCTGATGATGAGACACAGCTGATGAGACACTGCTGATGATGATGAGACACTGCTGATGAGACACTGCTGATGATGATGAGACACTGCTGATGAGACACTGCTGCTGATGATGATGATACACTGCTGATTAGAGACTGCTGATGAGACACTGCGTGTCAGAAGTGGTCCAGAGCAATCCTTGTCTTCAATCAATGCTGCGGAGCCTGGGTGGACTCTGCTCATGGTGGAGATTCACGGTTCTCCCGGCAGCTCGGAGACAACAAAACCAACACCGCGGGTCACGGTTCGGCCTCACGCGGCAGGGGGTGAGGGTCAGGATGGGGGGGCATTCCCCGCGTCTCTGTGCTCCACCCAGGGCATCCCCTTCTCCGGGTCAGGAGGTCAACCTCAACGATGCCGTTGACGCCAGCGCCTCTCGCCGCCGTCGCTTCCTTCCCTCTGCTGCATCCTGCAGTTGCCACGCGGTCAACACGCCACCTCCACGCCACCTCCACGGCTCCGCTCGCTCTCGCGGTCTACTCCCGCGCCTCCGGTTGGCGCGGTTGGCTACGTACGGTGCGAAAGAAGTCCGACATGCCCGCAGGACGCAAACTGCAGCTCGCGCCGCCCCTGCTGCTCCTTGCCGCTGCAATCGACTTTGTAACCCGCGGCGGCCAAAGCACAGACGGGGAAGGCGGCCAGAGCCGGCGCTGCCAACTCGACATTGAGCAGCCCCTCCCCCCCGGTGGTCCTGCTTGGGGATGTTTGCCAACTCCGTTCATGAGTGTTGACACGGTTGACATATCCTTCAAGGATTGATCTCACACTCTGACCAACACCACCAGCAACACCAACACCACCAACACCCACGAACACCACCACCAACACCACCACCACCAACACCACCAACACCACCAACACCACCACCAACACCACCACCAACACCACCACCAACACCACCAACACCACCACCAACAACACCAACACCACCACCACCTGCCTGGTCTTCTCTTCCCGTCGTTTGCCGACTGCCCGGTGCCCCAACCCATTGCCTGTCCCTTGTCACCTGCCCCGCTCCTCCACCCCCTCCACTGTGCTGCCGTGTCCCACTCACCACTCCCCTTCCCCCTTGCTGATCACATCCACACCGCTTTCTAGCAGCATCATCATCATCATCAGCAGATACACTATCATCATCAGCTGATACACTCTCATCATCATCATCAGCAGATACACTCTCATCATCATCATCAGCAGATACACTCTCATCATCATCATCATCAGCAGATACACTCTCATCATCATCATCAGCAGATACACTCTCATCATCATCAGCTGATACACTCTCATCATCACCATCAGCTGATACACTCTCATCATCATCATCAGCAGATACACTATCATCATCAGCAGATACACTCTCATCATCATCATCAGCAGATACACTATCATCATCAGCTGATACACTATCATCATCATCAGCAGATACACTCTCATCATCACCATCAGCAGATACACTCTCATCATTACCATCAGCAGATACACTATCATCATCACCATCAGCAGATACACTATCATCATCATCAGCTGATACACTCTTATCATCATCATCAGCTGATACACTCTCATCATCACCATCAGCAGATACACTATCATCATCATCAGCTGATACACTCTCATCATCATCATCATCAGCTGATACACTCTCATCATCACCATCAGCAGATACACTCTTATCATCACCATCAGCAGATACACTCTCATCATCATCATCAGCTGATACACTCTCATCATCATCAGCAGATACACTCTCATCATCAGCAGCAGCAGATACACTCTCATCATCATCATTATCAGCAGCAGATACACTCTCATCATCATCAGAAGCAGATACACTCTCATCATCATCATCAGCAGATACACTCTCATCATCATCATCAGCAGATACACTCTCATCATCAGCAGATACACTATCATCATCATCAGCAGATACACTCGCATCATCATCATCAGCAGATACATTATCATCAGCAGATACACTATCATCATCACCAGCAGATACACTATCATCAACATCATCAGCAGCAGATACGCTAGCATCATCATCATCATCAGCAGATACACTAGCATCATCATCAGCAGATACACTATCATCATCATCAGCAGCAGATACACTATCATCATCAGCAGCAGCAGATACACTATCATCAGCAGATACACTATCATCATCAGCAGATACACTATCATCATCATCAGCAGCAGATACACTATCATCATCATCCGCAGATACACTATCATCATCATCAGCAGCAGCAGATACACTATCATCATCATCAGCAGCAGCAGATACACTATCAGCATCGTCATCCTCATCAGGAGCAGGAGCCGACACGCCAGATATGACATCGCTGCGTCTAATCCCGCACCTTGATAAGAGCTTACCGAGAGCTTACAAAGATCTTACAAAGAGCTTATAAAGATATTACCAAGAGCTTACCAAGATCTTAGCGAGAGCTTACAAATATATTACCAATAGCTTACCAAGAGCTTACCAAGAGCTTACCAAGAGCTTACCCAGATATCCCCGTGACCGAGACTTTTGGCATTTGAAGTCGGAATCCCAACCGGCCACCGACCAGTCGAATTGTCATCATCGTGAGCAGTAGCAGCAGCAACATCATCATCATCGGCAGCAATAGCAGCAGCATCATCATCATCGGCAGCAGCAATAGCAGCAGCAGCAGCATCATCGGCAGCAGCAGCATCATCGGCAGCAGCATCACCATCATCGGCAGCATCACCAGCATCACCATCACCATCACCGGCAGCATCATCAGCAGCAGTAGCAGCAGCAGCATCATCTAGCAGCAGCAGTATCGCAGCGCGCGGCGTTTCCCGTTGGCGGCACAAGCACGCGGGGCTGCTCCTCGCATCCGTCAGCAGGACGGGCAGGAAGGGCGCGCGGGGCCTCCTCCTGCCGGCAGCGGGACAATGGGACCCGGGCACGGGGGGGGTCACAGCCTGGGGGGGGGGTCACAGCCGTAGAGCCACAATCGGTGCGGTCTCCACATGGCTCCACCATCTGAGTCTCTGTCTCTCACAGCGCCTGCCGACCATTCCACATGGCGGGAGCCCGGTGCTACTCACACTCACACACACGCTTGTGTACAAGGCAAAGATTCCTCCATCTCGCCTCGAAGTGTTAGAGCGAGTGCTGTTAGCGAGCACCTAGCAAGGCCGGCACGGGACACGAGGAGGTGGGTGGCTTACACCACGCCCGGCCGCCTTTGTCTCCTCACTGGTGATGTTTACACGCCAGGTACTCATTTGAGGCTGAGTCGACCTAGGGGAAGCGCAGGACCGGTTCAGATAATCGTCACTGGTGCTGGCCGTGAGCGGGAATAGAACTCGGGTCTCTGGGTTCGTAGTCGCAGCGCGCTAACCGCTACACTACTTCTCCACACACAAAGACAACATACAAACATCCCCTGTATAGCCTTAACAGACTGTTGGGGCAAGTGCTGTTAGCGAGCGCCTATTAACGCTTACGCGTCTGATGACCCCTGACCTTTATAGATAACCCCACCCCCCGACTTCGTCTGATGGCCCCATTAACTTGCATGTTGACCTCTGACCATAAACCGACGACCCACACGAGCTTTCCCACACCTTCCCGATGACCCCTGACCCCGTCTGCTGACCCCTGCCTCGCGTGCTACCGCATGACCTCGCTGTGACCCCAGGAAGCCGCTCAGCGAGTGAAGCCGAGCGGAGAATGTTGAATGTGAATTGTTGAATCTTAAATGTGAAATGTGAAATGTTAATGAATGTTGGATGCATTGCCAGGGAGAGAGCTGCCTCGCCACATGGGACAGCTCCTCATTGACACCCTCCTCGCTGACACTCACTAATACACTCGCATGCTAACACACTCCCTGCCTAACACACTCACTGATACACTCCCTGGCTCACACACTATCAATCACTAACACTCTCCCTGCGTGAGTGTGAGTGGGAAATATGTGTGAGTGTCAATGAGTGTGAGAATGAATGAGTGAGAGTGTGTGTGAGTGAGTATGTGTAAGTATGTGTGGGAGTGAATGAGATAGTGTGAGAGTGAATGAGAGTGTGAGTGAGAGTAAAAGTGAGAGTGTGAGTGAGTGAGTGTAAGTGTGAGTGTGTGAGTGAGTGTAACTGAGTGAGTGTGTGAGTGTGAGTGAGTGGTGAGTGAGAGTGTGTGTAAGTGAGTGAGAGTGTGCGTGAGTGAGTGTGTGAGTGAGTGAGAGTGAGTGTGTGAGTGAGTGTGTGTGAGTGAGTGTGAGTAAGTGAGTTAGTCTGAGTGGTGAGTGAGTGAGGGTCACCCTGGGTCAGAAGAAACTCGCGCTCAGAGATTCCACGTCACGCGTGAACTTGGCGACGAGAACGCCGGAGATGCTGAGGGTGACGATGATCCTGCGGCGGTTGCCGTCGCGGCCCCAACGACGATGATTACGATCGTGACGCTGCTGCTGCTGCTGCTGACAAACTAAATTGTGGTTCCCCTGAAGACGCCACTGCTGATGACGATGGTGGCGGTGACTCCGCTGATGATGAAAAGCGAGGGCAGCTCTCGCGAGGCCTCCACCCGCACTCGACTCGCACCGCGAGATCCTCGCGAACTTCAAAGGGAACTCAGCCGACACCGCTGGAGGGGAGGGAGGGAAGTTGGGCGGCGATCTGGACACGATTCCCACTCTGCCCTTCGCTCGGGAGTCAACGACTGCCGCTGCTGCTGCCGCTGCCGCCGCTGCCGCCATGTGGGGGGAGGCAACACGTGGGGTCGGCACGCGAGGCTGGCGGGCCCACGAAGTGACGAGCAGACGATGTCGGGCGCAGGTGGCGAGGAGATGGGAGATGCAATGATGAGATTGGGCCACGAGGCGATGGTTGATGTGGCGATTTCTGGACTCGCTGTCCACTGAGCGAGTTCACGACTCACTGTCACTCGCACGGACCCCTCCACGCGCCATCAGTCTCTGCGTCTGCGAGGCAGAGCTCGTGAGAGACCAGGCGTGGGAACTCGATCGGGGGTCCGTCTTCAAGACCGCGCGCGGCACTGAGAAGCCTCGAAGGTGCCAGGTCTGAGCGGGTCACAGCATCATTCGGTCACGGATCCCACGGGGGCCGTAGAGTCACCGAGCCTCCGGTTCAGGGGGGGTCACGGATTCACGAGCGAGACGCGCTTTGTGTGCACCCAGCAGGGCCTCGCGTGCATCCGTGGGTCGCGAGGTCGCAGACTAATTGTCATCAGGAAGAACAAATCACGGGGGGGGGGGGGGGGGTGGTAACTGAATCTGGGAATCAAGAGATCACCAAATTACGTGGTCACGGATCCATTGAGCCGTGGGGTCACGAGGTGACTCTCAGTCTCGCGGCGTTCAAGTTGACCTCTCACCAGGTGAGAGAAGTCACGAGACCCGCGCAGAGTCGCGTGTGCAAGCCGAGCGTCACCTGGGCCATTCGTCTGCTGCTAACGCGTGGGGAGTGGTGGTGCAGTGGTTAGCGCACTGCACTACGGACCCGGCGACGCGAGTTCGAATACCGCTCACAGGCGACACCGGCGATGAATATCTGAACCTCCCCTAGCTCAACTCAGCCTCAAATGAGTACTTGGCGCGGTGTGTAAACATCGCCGCTGGGGAGACAAAGGCGGCCGGTCGTGGTGCTGGCCGCCCACCCCCTGGCGCGCCGTGCCGCCCTTCGTAGGCGCCACTCGCCATCAGCCTGAGAGTACGAAGCGCTGCTGGGGCCACACGGGGCCGCTTTGTCTCGGTGGCGATCCCACGCGCAATCGGCGCGGCCTCGCGAAATCGCGGAGTCTCCGAGTCACGGGCGGGGGGGTGGGGGGGGGGGGCACGCGGCGTGAAGACCCGAGCGGGGGGAGGAGATTAAAGCCGCGGAAATAGCGCTGAGAACCCCCCCCTTCACCCCCCCGCCCCCCTGCGCTGCCCCCCACCCCCGGTAGCGTCTCCGCGGGCGACGCGAAGTGAGGCTCGGGGCACCCCGCGGGGGACCCCCCCCCGGCCCCCCCCCCCGTGGTTCACACGCCCCACGTCACAGCGCGCTACTGCGCAGCGCATCCCCGGGGGCCCCCACCCTCATCCCCCCCACCCCCCATCCGCCGCGATCCCACGCGCCTGCGAGCGTCACTCCGCACGTGTTCACAATCAGCGCTGATTGGCCACGCGGGAGGGGGGGGGGGCATGGCGGCACCTGCCCGAGACGAGCGCCCCGCTAACAAGGCGATGAAGGGGGTCACGCTCGGCACGGGCGGCCTCCTCGCCTCCCGCACAGCCACCAGGGGCCTCACGCTCGGCCTCCCTGCCGCTCGCCTCGCGCTCGGAGTGATGGGTGAAGGCGCAGCCCTGCAATGCCGCGTCCACGCACCTGCCGACGGAAGGGTCTCCGCTACAGCGGATGGGTGAGTGGTAGGGTAGGTGGATGTGTGAGTATGTGGGTGGGTGTGTGTATGAGTATGTGCGTGGATGGGTGAGTGTGTGTGTGGGTGAATGTGTGAGTATGTGGGTGGGTGTGTGTGTGAGTATGTGGGTGGATGGGTGAGTGTGTGGGTGGGTACATGTGTGAGTATGTGGGTGGGTGGGTGAGTGTGTGTGTGGGTGAGTGTATGTGTGTGGATGGGTGAGTGTGTATGTGTGTGGGTGCGTGTGTGCGTGTGTGAGCGTGCGTGTGTGCGTGTGTGTAGATGTGTGCGTGCGTGTGTGTGCGTGTGTGTAGATGTGTGTGTGTGCGTGTGTGTGCGCGTGTGTGTGTGTGCGTGTGTGTGTGCGTGTGTAGATGTGTGTGTGTGCGCGTGTGTGTGCGCGTGCGTGTGTGTGTAGATGTGTGTGTGCGTGTGTGTGCGTGTCACGGCCGTCACCCGTGACACGCGCGCTCCCTGTGGCCCACGTGCTGGGTGCGGGGAGCGTGCACGGTGAGCGAGGCCACGCTGCCCAGGTCACACGTGGACTGTAGGTAATGTAGTGGTCACACGTGGACTGTATGTACTGCAGTGGTCACACGTGGACTGTATGTACTGTAGTGGTCGCACGTGGACTGTAGGTATTGTCACACTTTGTGATGAATAGCTCATTGATGCTGATGCATTAAAATCACAACCCTCACCCCATAACCCCTTAAACATAACCCCAAACCCTTGATCCCAACCTCAGGCGTGACCCTGACCTTGACCTCATCATGAACTCCATAATGACCTCTGCCAACGGCGCTGACCCCGCCCCCAGCGCAACCATCACCGTGACCCCCACCCTCACTTCTAAGCCCCTCACCCAGGCTACACGTGACCCCGTGACCTGACTGCAAGCTCAGCCCCTCCGTGACCCCGTGACCCCCCGATGCGAGGACCTCAGAGACGGCACGCGCCCCCGCCCCCCCCATCTCCCCGCACTCATCACCCCCCCCCCCCTCTCCACGGGGCCCGCATTCCAGCTGCATACTTGGCCATAGTCACATACCTCACCTCGAGACGGCCCCCCAGGGAGGGTGAGCGCCGTAACTCTTTGAGAGATCTCCCGTTTCTCCCCCCTCGCTCGCTCGCTCTCTTTACTCGCTGGATCTCTCTCTCTCCTCCACTCTCCCTCTCCACTCTCTCTGTGTTACTCTCTCTCTCTCTCTGTTACTCTCTCGTCACTCTCTCTCCTCTCTCTCTCTCTCCACATCCCTCTGCCACTTGGCTCGGTTCCCGATGCCGCTCGGGTCACCAGGTGCTGCTCCGGCTCGAGTGGAACAGTAGCAGCAGTAGCAGCAGTAGCAGCAGCAGTAGCAGCTGCTGCGGTATCAGTAGCAGCAGTAGCAGCAGCTGCGGTAACAGTAACAACAGTAGCAGCAGTAGCAGCAGCAGCAGAAGTAGCGGCAGCCGCGGCAGCAGCATCAGCAGTCGCAGTAGCAGCAGCGGTAACAGGAGCAACAGTAGCAACAGTAGCAGCAGTAGTAGCAGCAGCAGTAGCAGCGGCGGCGAGTGGCAACGTGAGAGAGGAGAGGCTGTATCGGCTATAGCGCCTCGCCAGGCTGACCCCTGCTGAGCCAGGCTGACCCCTGCTGAGCCAGGCTGAGCCCTGCTGAGCCAGGCTGAGCCCTGCTGAGCCAGGCTGAGCCCTGCTGAGCCAGGCTGAGCCAGGCTGAGCCAGGCTGAGTCAGGCTGAGTCAGGTTGAGCCAGGCTGAGTCAGGCTGAGCCCTGCTGAGCCAGGCTGAGCGAGGGATGCGCGCGCGTGCCGCGGGACTAGGATCCGAGAGGCAGAGGCAGGCGCAATGCGCGTCGACGTCTCTGCACTGGGCTTCCCATTGCCCCCCCCCCCCCCCCACGTCTGTTGCTTTGCCTTCGTCAGCAGGCCAATGAGCAGCGTGGTGAGGTCTCGTCGCCTCGTCCCCGCGAACTTCACTCCTCGCACCCGTGACGAGGACTCGGCCTAGCGGCCACGTCGGCTGTCTCGTCTCATCCACGCTGTGTTCAACCACCACCACCACCAGCACCACCACCACCACCATAACCACCACCAGCAGTGTTCAACCACCAGCAGCACCACCACCACCACCAGTGTTCAACCACCACCATCATCACCACCACCAGCAGTGTTCAACCACCAGCAGCACCACCACCACCACCAGTGTTCAACCACCAGCACCAGCACGCTGCAGATTACAACAACGCACTCACCCGCTCACACACACACTCACTCGCTCACACACTCACATTCACACACCCACTCACTCGCTCACACACTCACTCACACACTCACACTCACCCACTCACTCGCTCACACACTCACTCACTCACCAGCTCACTCACCCACCCACTCACCCGCTCACACACACACACTCACACACCCACTCACCCGCTCACACACACATCCACTCACTCATACACCCACTGACCCACTCATACGCACACCCACTGACCCACTCATACACAACAACAACTGCCATTCGCCACTAAGTGGCGGTGACGTCACCACGACGCTTGTGCCAGGCCAAGTGCACCTTGAGGCCACGTGAAGTGTCGAACGCCCGCTGGCAGGAGGTCACCGGGCAGACCCAGCAGGTGCCACGGGTCGACTGACCGAGATGACCAAGATGACTGGCTGATGCACCACCTTTGCCCCCTCATACACACACCCACTGACACACTCACAAACCCACTGACACACTCACTCACCCACCCACCCACTGACCCACTCACAAACCCACTGACACACTCACACACTGACACACCCCCCCACCCACTCATACACACACCCACTGACCCACTCACTCACAAACCCACTGACACACACACACACCCAGCCACCAAACTGCAGGCTACCTCACTTCTCTTGCTGCATCTTCCCTCGCTCTGCTCCACTTTGGAAATCTCTCCTCCCATGATCGTCATCATTGTCTTAAAATCACAAGCTTGCTCAATTCAAGATACGTGATACACTTCTCGTATCTATGACATCTCTAATGATGATGCGTGTTGCTGGTCGCTTGGCGTCTTGCGCCTTGAGTCTGTGCTCAGCAACTGCGTGAAAAATAAAACAAAATAAACCAGGGAGTGTAAAACTACTAAACTATTTCAATTTTTTATATTTATTCAGAAGCAATCTGGCCACAAATAATAGCTCAACGCAGTAGCTCGTCACGTGCAAATGTATAGCAGCAGCCAAAGACTTTAGACGCGTGGTGATGTTGATTCTAAATGTGGAGGGAAAACCCGGAGGACCCCGAGAAAAATCCACGCGACCACGGAGAGAGAGAGAGAGACACGCAAACTCCAAATATACAGCAGGCATCGTCAGGGTCGGGATAGAACCCACGACCTCCTCTACACCAGGCGAGGTAGTTAACATCTCCTAGCCACCGCGATGATGATGAGAGAGAGACACGCAAACTCCAAATATACAGCAGCAG
This sequence comes from Lethenteron reissneri, assembly GCF_015708825.2. NCBI lineage: Eukaryota > Metazoa > Chordata > Hyperoartia > Petromyzontiformes > Petromyzontidae > Lethenteron > Lethenteron reissneri. The sequence continues at coordinate 10,507,289 of NC_083827.1, forward strand.
GCGTCGTCAGGATCGGGATAGAACCCACGACCTCCTGTACACCAGGCGAGATAGTTAACATCTCCTAGCCACCGCGATGATGATGGTAAGAGAGAGATACGCAAACTCCAAATATACAGCAGCAGGCGTCAGGGTCGGGATAGAACCCACGACCTCCTGTACACCAGGCGAGGCAGCTAACATCTAGCCACCGTGGCGCCCAGGTAATGACTCCCACGAGTACCCCCCCCCCCCGTGCAAACCGTGGCCTCCACCCCTCCACCTGGGCCCCCCATCCCTCCCCCCAGACCCCTCCACACCCTGACAGACCCCTCCACACCCCGACAGACCCCCCCAGACCCCTCCACACCCCGACAGACCCCATCAAAGCTGAACGCGACGCGCTCGTCACGCGCGGAGACCCTCATGCTCTGCACAGTGGCGACCACGTGATCAGCGGCGCGCGCACTGCTGGATGAGGGCCGTCGCGGGTCGTGCGGCCGTTGTTTGACCATACTTCACCACACTTCACCACACTTTACCACACTTCACCATACTTCACCAGCGCTTGCCAGTGCGGCGGGAGAGGGAAGGGAGGGATGAGGGAGGGGGCGTGGCCGAGGGAGCATACGAGTACAGTACAACATTTAACTCGCCGCGTTTGAGCTTTAAAAGCCACGACGTGCCCCCCGCTGCAAACCCATAGCACCTGCACAGCATGCATCCTGATCGCCCATCCGAGCCCTATCCAGGCTGAGCCCCGCTGAGCTTCCGACACGTGTCAAGGTGGCCGCGATGCCGGTGACCCGCTCACGGGCTTGGACTGATTCACGAATCGGCGCTCTCCTCGTTCATCGCGCGGCACACGGCAAGGGTCACGAGGCGGGGGAGCGGTGGCGCTGTGGTTAGCGCAGCGGCGCGCTGTGACCCCCCCCTCCCCCCGGCTGCTGTGGGGGATGTCAGAGGCGAGGGTGACGTGAGCGGCCGGCGTGGCGAGGTTTGGGTGAGAAGCAAACCGACACGCGCCACGGAGACACTCGCCAAGCAGTGGAGTCGCGAAGAGATTTTAGTGCAGTTCGCTCCCACGCACATGAACTCTCGCGCACATGAACTCTCGCGCACATGAACTCTCAAACACCTGAACTCCCAAACACCTGAACTCCCACGCACATGAACTCTCGCGCACATGAACTCTCGCGCACATGAACTCTCAAACACCTGAACTCCCACGCACATGAACTCTCGCGCACATGAACTCCCAAACACCTGAACTCCCACGCACATGAACTCTCGCGCACATGAACTCCCACGCACTTGAACTCCCACGCACGTGAACTCCCGCGCACATGAACTCCCGCGCACCTTGATGGAGGAGTCGGCGCAGGAGCCCCCAGAGCCGCGAGGAGCAAAACTCCACCACCTCCTCCTCCTCCTGCTGCTGCTGCCGCCGCTGCTGCGGGGAATGGTGCTGCACAGCAAGAACTGAAGCAGCGACACTTCCCCTGCTGCTGCTGCTGCGCGTGAGACGCGGCTCCCCGATGCCCCCCCCCCCACGCGCCGGCTTTCCCCCCACCCCTCCCACTCCTCCCCTCAGTCCTCCCCCTCCTCCCCCCAGTCCTCCCCCGCCACCTCCTCAAGTTGAGCTCATCATCACCAGTCACAGCCAATAGGAGCAGCGGGAACTCCCCCCCCAACTCCCATTCCCTGCCCCAGCCCCTCCCCCCAGCGCCCAGCCCCTCCCCCCAGCGCCCAGCCCCTCCCCTCAGCGCCCAGCCCCTCCCCCCAGCGCCCAGCCCCTCCCCTCAGCGCCCAGCCCCTCCCCTCAGCCCCCAGCCCCTCCCCCCAGCCGGGGGACCCCCGGCAAGTGACCGCACGAACGACGTCCGCGTCGAGGCCGCTTGCGGGTCGTGCGGGGGGCGGGGGGTTAATTGACCATACTTCACCGCGCCGGTCAGTGCGGGTCTGTGAAGCGGCGGCCGCTCACGTGGGAGCCCCCGAGTGCATGCCGGGACAGCGAGGATGCTGCTGCTGCACTGCCCTCTGCTGCCCACCCATCGAGCTCCGCCGGAGCCCATAGCACCTGTTATGCATGGTGGCTGCCCATCCCAGCCCTGGCCAGGCTAGGTGCTGCTTAGCTTCCAAGACCAGCGCGATTGAGCGCTGGTCTTGGAAGCTGACCCGGGTCATGTGGTCAGGTATTTGCACCACGTGGTCGCGGCGTAGCGAGGCATCAGTTAACGCGAGGGTTTGATGGAACAAAGTAAGTTGCAACTGACTTTACGTTTTCTACGAGTTACCTTCTCAATAAATCTGTCCGTGTCTCGCACCCCCAGAAAGGGCATCTCGCCCCCCCTCAGGTGAAGAAGAATAATAACAATAATAATAACCACCGAGCTCATCGATCACGGTCGATGCAGAAGCTCGCGACACGTGCAGCCATGGGGCAGGAGAAGCGGGGCAGGAGTACAGTACAACAACAACGACGACGACATCGAGTCGCGAATTTCCAATAGGACCACGCGCGGTCAGAAGGGGAATCGACGCCTCTTGCCCACAGCCCCCCCGACTCCCCCCACCTCTACGAGCCCCCCCCACCCCCGCCCCCCACTCGCCGTGATCTCAATCAGGAGCCTCGCGCCGATTCGCCGCAGGGGGGGGGGGGGCTGAGGGGGGGGCTGCGATGAAGAGGCGCGAGCACTCGGGCCCTGCCCTGGGGGCTAAACACGGGGACCGCGGGGCGGGCGCTGGGGAGAGGAGGGGAGGAGGGGGGAGGGTGAGGGGGGGTGGAGGAGAGGAGGGGGAGGGGAGGGGAGTGCGAGGTGGGGGAGAGGAGGGGGTGAGGTGGGGGGGTGAGGGGGGGGCGAGGTGGGGGAGAGGAGGGGGAGGGGTGAGGGGGGTGCGAGGTGGGAGCTCAAGAGGCGTTGGTGCCAAATATGAGCGAATTTAAGTGATTCTGCAGACACGTGCCGTGCTTGCTGCACGGTGGCAGCCACCACCAACAACAACAGCGGCAGCAGCCACCACCACCACCAACAACAACAGCAGCAGCAGCCACCACCACCACCACCAACAACAGCAGCAGCAGCAGCAGCCACCACCACCACCAACAACAGCAGCAGCCACCACCACCAACAACAGCAGCCACCACCAACAACAACAGCAGCCACCACCACCACCAACAACAGCAGCAGCGGCAACAACAGCAGCAGCCACCAACAACAGCAGCCACCACCAACAACAACAGCAACCACCACCACCAACAACAACAGCAGCCACCACCACCACCAACAACAACAGCAGCAGCCACCACCACCACCAACAACAGCAGCAGCAGCCACCACCACCACCAACAACAGCAGCAGCCACCACCACCAACAACAACAGCAGCAGCCACCACCACCAACAACAACAGCAGCCACCACCACCAACAACAACAGCAGCAACCACCACCACCAACAACAGCAGCAGCCACCACCACCACCAACAACAGCAGCAACCACCACCACCAACAACAACAGCAGCAGCCACCACCACCACCAACAACAACAGCAGCCACCACCACCACCAACAACAACAGCAGCCACCACCACCAACAACAACAGCAGCAGCCACCACCACCACCAACAACAACAGCAGCCACCACCACCACCAACAACAACAGCAGCCACCACCACCAACAACAACAGCAGCCACCACCACCACCAACAACAGCAGCAACCACCACCACCAACAACAACAGCAGCAGCCACCACCACCACCAACAACAACAGCAGCCACCACCACCACCAACAACAACAGCAGCCACCACCACCACCAACAACAGCAGCAGCAGCCACCACCACCACCAACAACAACAGCAGCCACCACCACCACCAACAACAGCAGCAGCAGCCACCACCACCACCAACAACAACAGCAGCCACCACCACCAACAACAACAGCAGCCACCACCACCACCAACAACAACAGCAGCCACCACCAACAACAACAGCAGCCACCACCACCACCAACAACAGCAGCAGCAGCCACCACCACCAACAACAACAGCAGCCACCACCACCACCAACAACAACAGCCACCACCACCAACAACAACAGCAGCCACCACCACCACCACCAACAACAGCAGCAGCAGCGGCCACCCCAACAGCGATAAACTTGCCAGTTAGCAACAACGCAGCGAATGCACCGAGGCGGCTCACGGCCCAACTTGCCTGGCCACACGCGACGTCACCGCACCTGAAGCACGCCGCCCTCACCTGGCGGTGACCTCTTCGCTACAAGGTCACCGCATCGAGCAAGGAGGGTCGCGTTTGGGGTGGGCGCCTGGGGTGGGGGGGTGTGGGGGGGTACCATTTCCCTCCCTCTGTCCACCCCACCACCCTCCACCCCAACTCCTCACTGCTCACAATTCTGTTCGAGGACTCCACGTCGCTGGACCGCGCTGCCGAAGCCAAAAGCGGGAGGAGCGGCGGCCACTGGCCAAGCAAATCAGAGAGAGAGGAGAGAGAGAGGAGAGGAGACGGAGTTCGCGTTCACTTGGTTGTGGCCGTTGCGGGCCAAGTCGGGTGTGTTGTTACCGCCACGTGGGGCGGCGTGGGGGAGTCGTGCGAGCAGAAACACGTTTACTGGCCACGGTGGAGATGGAGACACGGAGACACAAAGACACTGGGACACTGGGACAGAGACACAGAGACGCTGGGACACTGGGACACTGAGACACACTGAGATACTGAGACACTAAGACACTGAGACACTGGAACACTGGGACACTGGGACACTGAGACACTGGGACACTGGGACACTGGGACACTGAGACACTGGGACACTGGGACACTGGGACACTGAGACACTGGGACACTGAGACACTGGGACACTGGGACACTGGGACACTGAGACACTGGGACACTGAGACACTGGGACACTGGGACACTGAGACACTGGGACACTGGGACACTGGGACACTGAGACACTGGGACACTGGGACACTGGGACACTGAGACACTGGGACACTGGGACACTGAGACACTGGGACACTGAGACACTGGGACACTGAGACACTGAGACACGGAGACACAGAGATGCTGAGACACGGAGACGCTAGGACACTGTTGAGCTCTTGTTGTTTCGAGAAGTCTGACACAGTGACACACCGTGACGTGTCAATGTGTTTGATAGGAGACAGAGAGAGAGACACAGACACACAGGGTAACAATCCATTGAAAGATCGCGGCAGACATAAAGTTGGGACGTCGCGGTACGCGGCAGACATCGTCGGTGCAGTGGGGCAGCGGCTCGCGGGAGACGGGGGGGGGTGACAAGACGCGGGGCTTGTGATCGTGGCACGAATCACGAAGCGATCCCAAATGCGAAGTTCGCAGATGCACCCCTCAAGCACACGTGGATTCACACAGCACATGGATTCACACAGCACGTGGATTCACACAACACGTGGATTCACACAGCACGTGGATTCACACAGCACATGGATTCACACAACACGTGGATTCACACAGCACGTGGATTCACACGGCACGTGGATTCACACAGCACGTGGATTCACACAGCACGTGGGTGACAGTGAGTGTGTGCACGTGGTCATTCAGCGTTGGCTACTCCCGTGCCCTGGACAGCCCTGGACGCGGCATGACCCAGTGCGCGATGGTTCAACAACTCGACTCCAAGTTTACAGACCCCGAGACACCCACCCCGCACCCGCCCCACCACTCGTGAGCGACAATTGCAATCAGATATCCCACAATGCACTCCACCCCGTGTGACGAGGACGCGGCGTGTCAAGATGCGACCGCGTGTCGGGACGCGGGGCACAGGGGGGCCGAGCCAGGCAGAGGGGCGGGTGGGGCACAGGGGGGCCGAGCCAGGCAGAGGGCGGGTGGGGCACAGGGGGGCCGAGCCAGGCAGAGGGCGGGTGGGGCACAGGGGGGCCGAGCCAGGCAGAGGGCGGGTGGGGCACAGGGGGGCCGAGCCAGGCAGAGGGCGGGTGGGGCACAGGGGGGCCGAGCCAGGCAGAGGGGCGGGTGGGGCACAGGGGGGCCGAGCCAGGCAGAGGGCGGGTGGGGCACAGGGGGGCCGAGCCAGGCAGAGGGCGGGTGGGGCACAGGGGGGCCGAGCCAGGCAGAGGGCGGGTGGGGCACAGGGGGGCCGAGCCAGGCAGAGGGGCGGGTGGGGCACAGGGGGGCCGAGCCAGGCAGAGGGCGGGTGGGGCACAGGGGGGCCGAGCCAGGCAGAGGGGCGGGTGGGGCACAGGGGGGCCGAGCCAGGCAGAGGGCGGGTGGGGCACAGGGGGGCCGAGCCAGGCAGAGGGGCGGGTGGGGCACAGGGGGGCCGAGCCAGGCAGAGGGCGGGTGGGGCACAGGGGGGCCGAGCCAGGCAGAGGGCGGGTGGGGCACAGGGGGGCCGAGCCAGGCAGAGGGGCGGGTGGGGCACAGGGGGGCCGAGCCAGGCAGAGGGCGGGTGGGGCACAGGGGGGCCGAGCCAGGCAGAGGGGCGGGTGGGGCACAGGGGGGCCGAGCCAGGCAGAGGGCGGGTGGGGCACAGGGGGGCCGAGCCAGGCAGAGGGGCGGGTGGGGCACAGGGGGGCCGAGGCAGGCAGAGGGCGGGTGGGCGCAGGGGGGCCGAGCCAGGCAGAGGGGAGGGCGAAGAGGGCCGCTGTCTCTAGCGGCAAGGAAAGAGGCGATCACGGCCACAGGAGAAGATTGAGGCCAGCACCCTGGAACAGGGGGTAGGGGAGTGGACAGCACGGACGGCTGGGGAGGGAGTTCCAGACCCTGGGGGGGGGGGGGGGGCAGAGGGGGATGGAAGGTTGACCGCGGGCTCCTGACAGAAAGGGGGAAGTCGGGCACGGCGAGATGGGGGGGGGGGCTCGTCCCGGGGGGCTCGTCTCGCGAACGCGGCCCCACGGCAGAGGAGGCGGCGGCGCGTTCGTCGCTCGTTGCTGCAGGAGGTTCGCACGTCGATTGTCAGCGGCCGCCCTGGTTAATACCGCGGCGTGCATTGGCGTAAGAAACACCACTCGCCGCCATCTAATAATTCATAAATAATGATGATGATGATGATAATTTCATTTTATGGAGCGTCATTCATGTACATAAATACCACAACGCTGCAACATCAATGAGCCGGTCCCTTGCACAGATGATACAACATCAAAACCCCCCACTACTGAGCAGATACAATTAAAGATCACGTGCCGTCATTCCCCAGGAGTAGGCCAATTATATTGCCAGCGTCACGTGTCCACAGTTCCCACGTGTTGAAAATGACTCAATTGTGATTGCACCCCCACCCCCTCCGCCACCCATCCCCCACCCCCTCCCCCACACCCTCACTCACCCCCAATAACAACAACTGCCATTCGCCACGAAGTGACGGTGACGTCACCACGACGCTTGTACCAGGCTGTGTGCACGTTTCAGTTTCATTTAATTTTACGTTGAGGCCACGTGAAGTGTCGAACGTCCGCTGGGCAGACCCAGGTGCCACGGGTCGACTGACTGAGATGACTGGCTGATGCACCACCTCTGCCCCCTACTGTGCCAACTTGCTGTGCTTTAGCCACTCGGCGCTCCGCTCATTGTTGTGAGCGTCGCTCCTCCCCCCTCCGTTGTTGTTGGAGGGCGACTGCCTTCAACTGCCCAGTAGCGTCCTTCACGAGCCTCCTCCACAGAGGCCGATCTTGACACCGCTAGTATCAGTCATCGGCAAGTCCACTAAGCTCCACATCCTCCTCTACCACATCACTCCATCTCTTCTCTAGCCCGTGCCGCGCCCGTTTAGCCCCCTCGATCCGGCCGAACAAAAGCTGTTTGGGCATGCGGTGGCTGGGCATGCGGGCTACATGACCCAGCCAACGCAGCCTTGCCTGCCGGAGGAGCACACCGATGGGACTTTGCCCAGATCTTTCAAGGATTTGTGAGCTCCTCACACAATCTAGCCTGGTTAAACCCAGGATGGATCGTAGGCAGGCCAGCCTAAATGTTTCTAACCGGTGAAGATGGTACATTAAGGGGGTCCACGTTTCGCAAGCGTAGAGAAGGGAGGAAATGACCGTGGCCGAGAAGACCTGAAGCTTAATGCGGAGCGACAGACCAGATAGCTTCCACACAGCGTGACGCAGCCGATGAAAAGATAATGCCACTCGACTGATTCGGAGTGAGACCTCTGCTGTCAAACCGGAGCCGGTCATGAGCACACTGCTCAGGTATGGGAAACTTTCCACTCTCTCCACAACTGCCCTATCACCAATTGGGAGTTGTGGGGGTGGATTATCCGATTGTACAAAATACTCAGGCAGGTGCTTAGTTTTGGTGGGGCTGATGGTCAGTCCCCACCTCTTGGTGGCAAGCTCCAGGTTCAGCAGCAGCGCCTCCAACTCCTCCTCTGAGCAGCAATTACCAGGCCATCGGCATACATAACGTGGTTGACCAATAGGGAGCAATCCCTTGACCGCACCCGGAGATCGATCAGCGTCCCATTGTATCTGTACCAGATGGAAATTCCTCTGGTGCAGCTATTGAAGGCTTCACGAACTACGTGGTCGAAATAGATGTTAAATAATGTCAGAGCCAGAGGACATCCCTGTTGCACCCCAAGGTGTACAGGGGTTGGCTCCGACTCCCGGCCACGTAGTTTTACCCGGGCACGCTCACCATCATGAAGGTCCTTAATTATCGTGAGCAGCGGGTCAGGGACTGCGAAAGTACGAAGAACAACCCAGAGCCCATGCCTACTGATTGTATCATAGGCCTTGACCAGGTCAATAAAGTAGAGATGTAGGTCTTGCTGGAATTCCCTGCACCTCTGCTGTAGCAGACGGACAGAAAATATGGCATCTGTGCAGGACCGCCCTTTCCTGAAACCACATTGGGGCTCCGCAAGCCTCTCCTCCGCGTGCCTGGCAAGGCGATGTTGAATAATCCTTGCCAGGACCTTTCCCGGCACACTGAGGAGTGAGATGCCCCTGTAGTTGTTACAGTATATGCAGTGCCCCTTCTTAAAGAGGGGGACCACCAGGGCATCCTTCCAATCCTGCGGAACCCGTCCAGTGGTCCAGACTGTTGTTATGATGTCATGTAGGGCTGTCTGTGCATAAACGCCACCCTCCCTCAGCATTTCGCTTGGGAGATCATCTCTGCCCGGTGCCGTTCCTGGTCTCAGGTAGGCGATCGTCTACCCGCCTCTACGCAGCGGGATAAGACATTTGGACTCTTTCCTTTCTCTCCAATAACCGAGAAGGGATTTTTTATTTTGAAAAAAAAAAAGAAAAATTGGTAATAAAAAGGTAGGCGGGGTGGAGGGTCGGAAAATTCCAGCGCTGACAAAGCCCCCCCCTCGCCCCCCATCCCCCCCCCTCGCCCCCCTAGCCCCCCCTCCCTCGCCCCCCACGGCCAACTTGTTCCTGGCCACGAGCCCGCGTAAGCGCGGGGAGCTCGCTCACACTTTCACTCACACTCTCACGTGCTTACTCTCACACTCTCACTTTCACTCACACTCTCACTCACACTCTCACTCGCTTACTCTCTCACTCACACTCTCACTTTCACTCACACTCTCACTCACACTCTCACTCGCTCACTCACTCACTCACACTCTCACTCGCTTACTCTCTCACTCACACTCTCACTTTCACTCTCACTTTCACTATCACTCTCACTCACACTCTCACTCGCTCACTCACACACTCACTTTCACTCACACTCTCACTCACACTCTCACTCGCTCACTCACACTCTCACTCGCTCACACTCTCACTCGCTCACACTCTCACTCACACTCTCACTTTCACTTTCACTCACACTCTCACTCGCTCACTCACTCACTCACACTCTCACTCGCTCACTCACTCACACTCTCACTCGCTCACTCACTCACTCACACTCTCACTCGCTCACTCACTCACACTCTCACTCGCTCACTCACTCACTCACTCTCACTCACTCACTCACACTCTCACTCGCTCACTCACTCACACTCTCACTCACTCACTCACACTCTCACTCGCTCACTCACTCACACTCTCACTCGCTCACCCTCTCACTCACACTCTCACTCTCACACTCACTTTCACACACACTCTCACTCACACTCTCACTCGCTCACTCACTCACACTCTCACTCGCTCACTCACTCACTCACTCACACTCTCACTCGCTCACTCACTCACACTCTCACTCGCTCACCCTCTCACTCACACTCTCACTTTCACTCTCACTTTCACACACACTCTCACTCACACTCTCACTCGCTCACTCACTCACACTCTCACTCGCTCACTCACTCACTCACACTCTCACTCGCTCACTCACTCACTCACACTCTCACTCGCTCACTCACTCACTCACCCTCTCTCTCACTCACACTCTCTCTCGCACTCAATCACACTCTCTCTCTCACTCACACTCTCACTCGCTCAATCACTCACACTCTCACTCGCTCACTCACTCACTCACACTCTCACTCGCTCAATCACTCACACTCTCACTCGCTCACTCACTCACACACACTCTCACTTTCACTCACACTCTCACTCACACTCTCACTCACTCTCACTCACACTCTCACTCACTCTCACTCACTCTCACTCACTCGCACTCACACTCTCACTCGCTCACTCTCTCATTCACACTCACACTCTCACTTTCACTCTCACTTTCACTCACACTCTCACTCACTCTCACTCACTCGCACTCACACTCTCACTCACATAAACACACTCTCACTCACTCACATTCACTCACACTCACGCTCACTCACACTCACACTCTCATTCACTCACCCTCTCTCTCACTCACACTCTCTCTCGCACTCAATCACACTCTCTCTCTCGCACTCACTCACTCACTCACACTCTCACACTCTCACTGACACTCTGTCTCGCACTCACTTAAACTCTCTCGCGCTCGCCCTCCCACTCGCGCGCTCACACGCGGCGCAGGGCGGCTCCAGGAATTCGCGCTCGTTTGACGCGAGCGGTGCCCTAGGGCGCATTGTCGGAGACCCATAGACTGACACACAGACCACGTGACTCACATAGAGACCCATAGACTCACACACAGACCACGTGACACACATAGAGACCCATAGACTCACACACAGACCACATTATTGACATTGAAACCCATAGACTCACACAGAGAGCCACAGACTCGCACACAGACCCATAGACTCACACACAGACCACGTGACTCACAGAGACCCATAGACGCACTCGCTCGAGTCACAGCGTGAAGGCGGCTACTCAGCGGCATGAGCGAAAGGCTCCCAGTCGGAAGGGTGCGCGCGCCTTCAGTGTCGTGGTCAAGGGTTGAATCCCATCAGATCCACCCTCCGAGGTCGTTAAAATTAGTACCAATTCGTGGGGAAGATCAACATGCGGCCGCCGCCATACGGATGCGGAAAGTCCGCCGCTGGCTCAGGGCTGTAAGCGGGGGCTCGTCTGAGCAGGACGGAGCTCGTAATGACGCGTTTGGCCTCGCCAGGGGTCGCGTTGAGACCTCTTCTGGGTTTGAATCGGGCTCGCGCGACGAGCACGACCCCCCGGGTAGAGCGAGAGATCGACCGCGACCGCGTGGCGATGGACGGCGCGCTCAGGGCGACACAGACCCTCGCGCGGGGCGAGAGGTCGCCACCTGAAGCGATCTCCGCCGTTGGTTCTGCGGCAGCTGCTTCCGCGGGCCGCTCCCCGGCGTGATGGGACGCGGCGCTCAGGGCGAGAGTTGAGAGTGGGGGGAGGACGACGGGTGCGGGGGGGGGGGCATCGTAATGGGTGGACAGAGGGAGAGATGGACACTGGAGGAGGGGGTGGACACTGGGGGAGGACACTGGGGGAGGGGGTGGACACTGGGGGTGGACACTGGGGGTGGACATTGGGGGGTGGACACTGGGGGTGGACACTGGGGGGGAGGAGGGGGCTGTGATTGCGCCGCTGCGTCGCTGTTGAGGCAGCGGCGCCGCCGGGCGCCGCTGCCTCCGTTTGAGATCTCCCGCTCCTGGATCCCGGCCACCCCGCGGGGGGGTGGTGGGGGGGGGGTGGTGGGGGGGGGGGTGGTGGGGGGGTGGTGGGGGGGTGGTGGGGGGGGGGGGCTGAGGGAGGGGGGGCGTTTCCACTCGCTCGGCATACCACTGCTAATGCTCGTTGGCCGGTATTCGATGAAAATAACAACAATAATGTCAACTATTCACACGGCCACAGCTTGCACCGCGCGTCTCCAGACGAAGTCTCGCTGTTGCTCTCAGCGGGGCGGCTGCAGCGTTGCGATGCTCGGGCCACGACTCCCAGCGGCGTGCGAGTGCCGCGCGGGGAGCCGCGACCCCCCCCCCCGTCACTGCCGCCTCCAGCCCGCGCCAAGCCCCGAGTGGACACCCCCCCCCCCCCAGAGGCGGCTCAGGTAATGATATGGTGGTGGTGGCGGTGGTGGTGGTGGCGGTGGAGGTGGCGGCGGTGGTGGTGGTGTTGGTGGCGGTGGTGGTGGTGGTGGCGGTGGTGGTGGCAGTGGTGGTGGTAGGCACCCCACACAATGAAGCCCACGGGCCCATCACGCCGCGTTGGCTTCAGCGCGACGCGGGTTGTTGAGTCTCTCGGGCCGCGCCGCCATTGTGCTCCTGTGACGTCACCGCATTGGCGAGTGACGTCACACGGCCGTCGTCAAGACGTTTGTATCTGTACGAATGTTGAACTTCTTTCGTACCGTACGTGGTCAAAGCGCGCTCATCGGAGGTGCGATGACTATACCCGAGAGTAACTTTGTTGTTGTTGTTGTCCCACCCCCAGTAACGAGAGCTTCCCACCTCCACGCGCTCCTCGACTTGGCGATTGTTTGCAGGGGAGCCGCGCGGACGGGGCTGGCAGCACGTGCTTGGGGTGGGGGTGGGGAGGAAGGATGGGGGTCAGGAGGTCGCGCAATGAATCCGCCCGCACCTCGCCTCCGTGAAGGCGGACAGCGCCACACGGGGTCCCTGAGGACGGGAGCCCGGGCCGGCCCAGACGCACGGAGCTGACGGGAACTCCACTCGGTGAGGGGGTGGGGGGGTGAGGGGGGGTGAGGGATTGTGTGAGATGGACTCCACTCGAGATGTGTTCCCAGGAAGGCCTCGCCGAGTCTCAGGGATTTGGGTTTTTTTTATCACCACGCGGGTCCCGCTACATCGGAAAGTTTGGGGCAATTCCACTTTGACAACTCGAGTTTGGCTTCTTGTGCCGGGAAACCGCAGGGGGCCGGAGACAGCCCAGACGAGGGGTCCGCACTCGGGAGCTCCGCACCGGGGCAATGGGTCATCTCGTGCTGAGCCGCCCTTTCCTGGCCACGTGGCTGCCCACGGCACACAACTTCTGCAATTCCCAGGTCGTCCGGCCAATGGAGTATAAACCAGGCCCTCTACTCCTCGCTCGGCTTCTAAGATTTGACGAGATCCGGCCGCTGTGACGGTGATCCGGTTGTCAAAGTTGCAGCTCCGATGCCGGGAAGGCGGCACGCGTCGACTCGGCCAGGACTCCGCTCGAGACCGGCGGCGGAGAGGGCGGCAGCTGCTGGGTGGGTCGTGGCGTCTCGGGGTGCCGTGAGAGATGGCGACAGCTTGGGGTGGGGAGTGGATTGAGCGCGCCTGCTGCTGATGATGATGCTGCTGATGATGATGCTGCTGCTGGTGCTGCTGATGATGCTGATGATGATGCTGCTGATGATGCTGATGCTGCTGCTAATGATGCTGCTGCTACTGCTGATGCTGCTGATGCTGCTGCTGATGATGCTGCTGCTGATGATGCTGCTGATGATGCTGCTGATGATGCTGCTGCTGATGATGATGCTGCTGATGATGCTGCTGATGCTGATGATGCTGCTGATGATGCTGCTGCTGATGATGATGCTGCTGATGATGCTGCTGATGATGATGCTGCTGCTGATAATGCTGCTGCTGATGATGCTGCTACTGATGATGCTGGGAATGATAACATCGCTGGGAACTCTCCGCTGCGGGGGGGGGGGGTCTCTCGGTGACGTCACCCGCCACGCGTCTCGCGTCGCGCGCGGCGACGGTCACGTGCCACCTCGCCGCGTGCGGCTTGGTGCGTTCGGGACGTGTCATCACGAGCCTCGCATCGTCGAGTCGCCCCCCTCCCTCGCCCACCAACTCCGCCACAATACACAGCCACGCAGCCCCACCCCCTGGCCACGCGTTGTCCTCACAGCCCCAGGGCAGTGGTGAGTCCACCTGGCCGCCTGTGGTGCGGTTGGAATCCGTTGTCAGTGGGCGGCCCAGGGGGCAGACTTCCACGCGCGCCTCCCCCAGGAGCCGCCGGCGGCTCTGTGGCCACTCGGCACGCCCGCCTCCATCAGCCACCCCGCCAGCAACGTCACAGACGAATTCGACGCCGTGGGGGTTATTCCGTGACCCCCCGCGAACCCCCCAGCCTCCACCCCCGCAGCCGTCACGGGCGATTCGACTCGTCATCTCGATGTACGAGCTCGAGAATGTAGCGGTCTCTAGCGGCTGCGTGGATGACGAGAACCCCCCCCCCCACCCTATAGAACAACAACAACAGACGACTGTGACGCGTGGATCCGTTAAACGCGCGCGCGATGCCACGGCGCATGTCCGCGTGTGTTGACTCTCGCGTGAATCGCGAAGAGAAGAGATACCCGCTGCGCTTGAGCCGCCCGCCCGGCGCTCTGCCCGTCAGGGTGAGCGCCGCTCGTCTGTCGTGCGGACTGCCTCCAACTGCCCAGTAGCGTGTCCCCGTGTCCGTGCGCATGTGTTTGTATACAGCGTTGATATTTGTATTTTGACACAAAGGCAAACGTCTTAACATATTGCTGGGGAAAGATCTGCGAGCGAGCACCGATGAAGGGGCGACACGGCACACGAGGGTGCGTTCGGGTGACCAGTACCACGCCCGACCGCCTTTGTCTCCCGAATGACGCCATTCACACATCGCATCCCAAGCTCATTTGAGGCTGAGCAGAAGCTCGTCAAGGCCCACGACTGGCGCGGACAATCCCCGCCCGTGTCGGTGGCCGTGAGCGGGAACCGACTCGCGCGCACGCCGCGTCTGTGAGTCGTGCGCGCACCGTCGTCCGTGGACTGGCGGCGCTCTGGGTCACCAGGCAGGGTCCCCGGGCCGCGCGCCTCCGGCACGAACAGAAGACATTCCCATTACCCCTCTCCCGTGCAAGGTAACAACAGCCCCCCGCCACTCGCAGGCACCGCGGGAAACAATCATTCATCCCGGGGCAGCAGCAAAATCCTGGGAAGTAATTGGGCGGCACTGACGGCAACAGCGGCGCCAGTCATCTGTAGAGCCGCGAGGGACCGCGGAATTTCCTTCGTCAAGACTCGAGTCCGTGGCGAACCTCCACTCCACTCCCCTCCCCTCGCTCCCCTCGCTCACACTTCAAAGCCCGGCCCAATTGTCCCGGTTCTGTGCCCTCGCCCGCTCACTATTTGTGGGTCACCTCGTTGTTTATTTAATAATCGTCGCGGATTTCTCGCTCTGCGTTCCGTCACCCGCGCGCGTTCGCGTCGGCCCCGGCTCGAGTCTCCACCCCCCACCCAGCCCCCACCATACCCAGCAACCTCATCCCCCACCCAGCCACACCACCCCCCACCCAGCCACCCAGCCACCTCACCCCCCACCCAGCACACCACCCCCCACCCAGCCACCCCACCCAGCCACCCCACCCAGCCACCCCACCCCCACCCAGCCACCCCACCCCCACCCAGCCACCCCACTCCCCACCCAGCCACCCCACCCCCCACCCCCACCTAGCCCCCCACCCAGCCCCCCACCCAGCCCCCCACCCCATCGTCTCGATGCGAGGGCGGCGAGCGTGGGGAGCGCCGTCGTGCCACGTGGAGGTGATGGCAGGGGGGGGGTCCGGTAGACGGGGCGAGGCTGAGCGCGTGGAGTTCCCCGAGGAAGCTGGGAATCCCACCCCACCTCCCCCCACCCTTTTTCCACGCTCAGCAATATGTTTTATTTTTAAACATTTTTTTTTTATTATTTTACCAGGTAAGGGCCCACTGAGCTATTCGTTTATTTTTCAGAACCGACCTGCCCGTGCATGACAGCTCAACCAAGTGGCTGATCGCATGTGGAATGTTACAGCAGCCAACTCCTCTCAAGGCACCACCTCCCGTAGACCAGGCGAGGTAGTCAACGCCTCGCCAACACGGAGACCCCGAGGAAGAGCTGCTCGAGGCGAGGTGGACTCGGGGTTGTAGCTGTGGTGGTGTTAGAGATCGCGTCAAGAGGCGTAGAGTTCGAGACGTGCGTTCAGAGTATTTCACTGCTCTACATTGCCACGCGACAAGGGGCCGTCCATAAATGACGTCACGCTATTTTGGACGATTTTTGACTCCCTCCCCCCTTCATCACACGACGTCACAAAAAGTCAGACCCCCCTCAAATATGACGTCACAAAGCTCTGCTCCCCCCCCTAAAAAAAAATAAACATGCTTAAAATCGCTTTAAACTATTGTCATTGTAGTGCGTATTTAATGTGGCGCTGCACTCTGATGCTGTAGGAGGATTTTTTTAATTAAAATGTATATTTAATTAAGGAGAACGTGTTGTCTATATTTATTTAAAGATGTGACGTCACATTTCTCAACCCCCCCCCCCCCTTGGTGCGTGACGTCATTTATGGACGGCCCCTAAGCCACTTCGTTAAGCAATCATTTGTGATCAGGTCGGTTCTGAAAAATAAACTAAAAGCTTCGTGGGCTTTACCTGCGAAAAACATAGATTCGCCTTATTTCTATTGGTGTCGTGATGTGTTTACCTTTCTTAAACTCTGCACTCCTATCGTGTCGTGTACTCTTTGTTGGTGTCACGTTCCGACCCGCCCCCGACTGGACATGTGTGAAGAAGAGCTTTATAGCTGTTCGGATTCCTCCCGCATACATAGATATTTATGATTTTGTATAGGTCAGGGAGAGAATTGTAGGACGACTCTTAGGGCCAGGGTTAAGGTTCGAGTTAGGGGTTATTGGGAAGAGGCAATTCTAAGATTAGTGTACACTCAGGGTCACTGTGAGAAATATAGCGACGTGTTAGGGTCAGAGGTATAGATAGGGATAAGATTCGTGTGTGGGCTATAGTTAGGGTTTCGTGTTAGTGGGAGGGTAATGATTAATGTTGGTGCTATAGTTAGAGACAGGGTACGGGTTAGCGTTCTTGTCAACGTTAAATGCATGCTCAGGGTTAATGGCAGTGGCAGGGTCAGGGTCATGTTGGTGGTGTGGGTTAGAGGGAGGGTCAGGGTTCATGTTAGTGCTGTGGGCTAGAGGTCAGGGTTCATGTTGGTGGTGTGGGCTAGGGGGAAGGGTCAGGGTTAATGTTGGTGCTGTGGGTTAGAGGTCAGGGTCAGGGTTCATGTTGATGCTGTGAGTTAGGGGGCAGGGTCAGGGTTCATGTTGGTGCTGTGGGCTAGGGGGCAAGGTCAGGGTTCATGTTGGTGCTGTGAGCTAGGGGGCAGGGTCAGGGTTCATGTTGGTGTTGTGGGTTAGGGGTCAGGGTCAGAGTTCATGCTGGTGCTGTGGGTTAGGGGTCAGGGTTCATGTCGGTGGTGTGGGTTAGAGGGCAGGGTCAAGGTTCATGTTGGTGGTGTGGGTTAGGGGGCAGGGTTCATGTTGGTGCTGTGGGCTAGAGGTCAGGGTCAGGGTTCATGTTGGTGTGGGCTAGAGGTCAGGGTCAGGGTTCATGTTGGTGTGGGCTAGAGGTCAGGGTCAGGGTTCATGTTGGTGGTGTGGGCTAGAGGTCAGGGTCAGGGTTCATGTTGGTGTGGGCTAGAGGTCAGGGTCAGGGTTCATGTTGGTGGTGTGGGCTAGAGGTCAGGGTCAGGGTTCATGTTGGTGCTGTGGGTTAATGGGCAGGGTCAGGGTTCATGTTGGTGTGGGTTAGGGGGCGGGGTTCATGTTGGTGCTGTGGGCTAGAGGTCAGGGTCAGGGTTCATGTTGGTGCCGTGCCTGGCCCATGCCCACGTGAGTGCGTGGCGCTGGGCCGGGCTGCCCGGGGGCCCTGGCCCCGAGCGATTCTCCAGCACGACACCCGGCGGCAACCACCGCCATCTGCAACCGCTTGAGTCTCCCTCGGACACTCCCAGACTCACGAGTCGCCACTGCTGCCGCTGCTGCCGCTGCTCTCTGCTGCTCGCCAACAGAGACGCGTTCTAGCGCAGCGCCCGGCGCCCGCCCCGCACCTCCCCGGGGGATCCCACCGATGCCTCCCTGCGCTGCTCGCCCCAGGCAGGTCAGGGGGCGCTCCGCCGGTGAGAGGCACCCCCCTGGCCGATCGACCCGGACAACCCGCGGGTTGAGACCTCGCGGCGGCCGCGGTTCAAGTCGAGGGATCGCGCCGAGGATCGCGCCGAGACGATTCGACTCCGCGCTCAACTTGCGCCCATGCGGTGACGTGCGGGGTTTGGGGGTCGTTTTTCTCCGTGCGTGCTTTTCTTTTTAACGCCAGGAATGTTGACATCAGATCGAGCTGCGTTTAAACTTCATTATATTTTCCCTATTGCTCAGAGCGCTCGGATTTGTTACAAAATAAATAAATATATAAACCCCCCACCGCCATCGGAGGAGGAGGGGGAGGGGGGAGGATTCGTGCGCGCTGGGTTGGGAGACACGGAGATGGAGCGCGCATCGCGGCCGGGGTAAGGAAGGGGTTGTGGAGGGGCGGTGAGAGGGGGAGCGGGGGGGTGGTGACTCTCCTGGGTCATGGGAGAACCCCCCCCCCAGTTCCACCCCCCCCCCCCCCCCACCTCCTCTTCCACCGAGCCGTGACCCCAGCTTCATCCGCCGCGCTCTTCAGTCGCAACCTCCCAGCAGCTGCCGCTCGGGCAGCGGTGACGCTTCCTGCCCCCCCCCCCCCCATCGGGTCCCCCCTCCCCTCCCCCTCCTCTCTCGCCTCTCTTTATTGTTTCACCAGGAGCCGGCAGCGCTTTCCATCGGCTTGTGCGTCGCACTCCGCCGGGGAAACGAATTACTCGCGGGTCACCGACATCCTTGCGCGTGCGATCACAGTCTGGTGAAGCTGCTCACCAGCATGGCCTCAAGAAAACCGCCGCCTGCTGCTGCTGCTGATGATGATGAGAGCGGCGAGAGTGGAATCCGCTCCGGACCGTCGCTTGTGTCAAGCCACGGCTGCCGATGGGAGGCACTCCCAGAAGGCCGCGTGTGGCTGATGGGATGTGTGTCAGGGAAAAAGGCACTTGCATGGATGTGTTTGTGTCGGTGTCGAGACGGAGCGCGCGAGTTGGGTTCCCCGCCACGCCGCTCGTGCGCTGCTGTCGCGATGTCCCTCCGCGGGCAAATCCCAGAACAGCCTCTCGATACAGCGGCGAGCGCAGACTTGGCCCCACGCGGCCCTTCCCTTCACCGCGCTCCGGGTGGCTTCTTCCTCGCTCTCCATCGCCTCCTTGAAACCCTCCTATCGATCCACTGCTGGATGAAGACCGCAGGGTGTGGGGGGCACTGGGCTATGCTTCACCACGAGGGTCAGTGCGGGTTTGGTGAACAGCCACATCCTTACCGATCCCAATGACTTCTTGATTTCTGGGCTGAATTGCACGGACGATGCGGCGGGAGGGGGTGGGGCTGGGGTGAGAGGGGGGGGGTCGCGACATCCGGCCACTCTCTCCGCGCTCGCGAATTTCACACCGAATGCGGCGGCGACACGGCGACGAGACTCGTCGGGGAGCCCGGCGGCGGCGGCGGCCGCACAGAGGCCGCGTTTGTGCCGCCCTTGGCCCTCGCAGGGGGCCGCTGAGAATTCCACGCGACGCGTGCGCGCTGTGGCCCGTCAAGGCCGTGGCGGGGGCGGGGGCACCCACGGCGCCTCCCCCGCTCTGAGCATCGCGGTGTCAAAATAAATCGGCCGCTGTTATTTCAGTAACCGATCGGCAGGGCAATTCGTCTGCGGGCCACGAGGACCTTCACAAGGGTCCAGTGTCCGGCTCCAGAGAAAAAAACCCTCAAATGTGGCGCAGGCGCAAGACAGCCGCTCCTGTAGCCGGGTGATACCCGGGGGGGCAGAGGGGGGACACGAGAGAGGGAGGGGGCTGTAGTCTCGTCCCCCAACCCGCCTCGTCCGACCTCAACCCCGAGCGTGGGGATGCAAGTCGACCACGCCAAGGGGAACGTCTCATGCTAATGTCGTCTTTTAAAGGCTCGCGGAGTCACAATATTCGCTGCCAGGGAGTCCTGCATTGGGATGTTTTGGTAGATTTCACGGTGAGGTCAAATTCACGGGGTCAAGACGTAGAGGTGAGGCGGAGACCACGTGCATAGCTGATTCTCATCTCGCGTATAGTGGGTCTCTGAGTCTCTCTCTGACCCCGCGAGTCTCCGAGTGTCACTCTGACCCCGTGAGTCTCTCCCTGACCCCACGAGTGTCACTCTGACCCCGTGAGTCTCTCTCTGACCCCGTGAGTCTCTCCCTGACCCCACGAGTGTCACTCTGACCCCACGAGTCTTACTCTGACCCCACGAGTGTCACTCTGACCCCGTGAGTCTCACTCTGACCTCACGAGTCTCACTCTGACCCCGTGAGTGTCACTCTGACCCTGTGAGTCTCACTCTGACCCCACGAGTCTCTCTCTGACCCCGTGAGTGTCACTCTGACCCTGTGTCACTCTGACCCCGCGACTCTCTGTGGCTCACCTCGCCGTGGCCCTCATCACGATCTCCGCTCTCCCTGCCCCGCAGCGCCAGCTGCTGAAGCTGCCGCGCGCGCAGCCTCCCCGGCCAATCGGGGCCCTGCCAGGCGCTTTATTGGCCGCTGTGAAGTACCGCACTCCGCTGGCTTCGCGCGACTGTTATTCAATGAAGACGCGGGAGCGCTAAACCAACTGTGCATGTGCATCTGTTCATGTCATAAAGACTGGGGGGCAGGGGGGTAGTGGTGGGGGTCTCACCCCCACCACTACGCCCGAGCTTGCAGGTGTCGGGGACACCGCGCCTCGCTCCGGCAGCCGATTGCCTCGCGCGCCACGTGACCCGCAGCGCGCCACGTGACCCGCAGCGCACCGCGGCGCCGCGGGTGACGGCGGAGCGGCACCGCGAGCGAGGAGGAGGAGGAGGGCCGCGATGATGACCACAGCCACGAGCACTCGATGGGCGGGAGGGGGGTCTGTGCTGACGAAGAGGGGGGGGGGGTCCGTGGAAGTGATGCAGCGCTCACACGGAATCCTTGGGCCGCGAGAGTCCGCACGTGACGATTGCATTGTCAGTAGTAGGGGAAGCGTAGTGGGAGAGTTTATGGGTGAGAGTAGGGGAGGTGAGAGTAGCGGAGGTGAGTGAGAGAGGGAGTCTGTGAGTGAGAGAGTCTATCGGGGTAGTGGAGGCGAGTGAGAGAGTCTGTGAGTGGGAGAGTCTGTGAGTGAGTGGGAGACTATGAGTGAGGGAGTCTGTGGGTGAGAGAGTCTGTGGGTGAGAGTAGTGGAGGTGAGTGAGGGAGTCTGTGGGGGTAGTGTAAGCGAGTGAGGGGCTCTGTAAGTGAGAAACGTCGAGCCGCTCATTCAATATTCATCCCGACGGAAAACCTCTCCCGGGTTCCAGTTTCGAAAAACCTCGGCGCATTCCGCCCAAATTCCGCACGATTCCGCGATTTCCTAGCGGATGAAGGAATGTGGCGCTCACCCGGGGCGGCCGGGCCGCGTCAGAACGCGAAAGTCTCCGTGGCGGGCGCGAGCCGCTCTCAAAGCGCGCCTTGTGTGTGGAGACACTCGCATCCCCCCGTTAGGGGGCCGCTCTCACAGACCCCCCCCCCCACACCGCACCCCCCCCCCCCACTTCGTAGTGACGGCGATGGTGCTGATGATGACGACAATAGCGATGTTAACAATGATGACGGTGGTCGTGGTGATGATGATGATATTAACAGTGATGGTGATGATGGTCGTGGTGATGGTGATGATGGTCATGGTGACGGAAATGATGGTCGTGGTGATGGTGATGATGGTCGTGGTGATGGTGATGATGGTCATGGTGACGGAAATGATGGTCGTGGTGATGGTGATGATGGTGGTGGTGATGGAGATGATGGTCATGGTGATAGTGATGATGGTCGTGGTGATGATGATGGTCATTGTGATGGAGATGATGGTTGTGGTGATGGAGATGATGGTGATGATAGCCGTGGTGATAGAGATGATGGTCATGATGATGATGGTAATAGTGATGGTGATGATGGTCATGGTCATGGTGGTGATGGTTGTGGTGATGGAGATGATGGTCGTGGTGATGATGGTCATTGTGATGGTGATGATGGTCATGGTGATGGAGATGATGGTCGTGGTGATGGTGATGATGGTCATTGTGATGGTGATGATGGTCATGGTGATGGAGATGATGGTCATGGTGATGGTGATGATGGTCGTGGTGATGGTGATGATGGTCATGGTGATGGTGATGATGGCCGTGGTGATGGTGATGATGGTCATGGTGATGGTGATGATGGTCATGGTGATGGTGATGATGGTCATGGTGATGGAGATGATGGTCATGGAGATGGAGATGATGGTCATGGTGATGGTGATGATGGTCGTGGTGGTGATGGTGATGATGGTCATGGTGATGGTGATGATGGTCATGGTGATGGTGATGATGGTCATGGTGATGGTGATGGAGATGATGGTCATGGAGATGATGGTCATGGTGATGGTGATGATGGTCGTGTTGATGGTGATGGTCATGGTGATGATGATGATGGTCGTGGTGATGGTGATGATGGTCATGGTGATGATGGTCGTGGTGATGGTGATGATGGTCATGGTGATGGTGATGATGGTCATGGTGATGGAGATGATGGTCATGGAGATGATGGTCATGGTGATGGTGATGATGGTCGTGGTGGTGATGGTGATGATGGTCATGGTGATGGTGATGATGGTCATGTTGATGGTGATGATGGTCATGGTGATGGAGATGATGGTCATGGA
Source organism: Lethenteron reissneri (assembly GCF_015708825.2). Taxonomy (NCBI): domain Eukaryota; kingdom Metazoa; phylum Chordata; class Hyperoartia; order Petromyzontiformes; family Petromyzontidae; genus Lethenteron; species Lethenteron reissneri. The sequence continues at coordinate 10,530,225 of NC_083827.1, forward strand.
GATGGAGATGATGGTCATGGTGATGGTGATGATGGTCGTGGTGGTGATGGTGATGATGGTCGTGTTGATGGTGATGGTCATGGTGATGATGATGATGATGATGGTCGTGGTGATGGTGATGATGGTCGTGGTGGTGATGATGGTCATGGTGATGGTGATGATGGTCATGGTGATGGTGATGATGGTCGTGGTGATGGAGATGATGGTCGTGGTGATGGAGATGATGGTCATGGAGATGGAGATGATGGTCATGGTGATGGTGATGATGGTCGTGGTGATTGTGATGATCGTTATGGTGATGATGGTCGTGGTGATGGTGATGATGGTCGTGTTGATGGTGATGATGGTCGTGGTGATGGTGATGGTGATGATGGTCATGGTGATGATGGTGATGGTGGTGATGGTCATGGTGATGATGCTAACAAATGGTATCAACTCTGATCTCGAGTTGTTTTGGCGCTCGGCCACGTGGTAATGTTATGCCACCACGCGACAATATTGTCTTGTTTACACGGGTATCACACAGATATTACACAGATATTACACAGGAATTACACAGCAATTACACGGATATTTCACAGATATTACACTGGAATTACACAGCAATTACACATATATTACACAGGTATCACACAGATATTACACAGATATTACACACCACCACAATCATCGTGAACATTACATATCACAAATTGAGACCGAAGCGGGGTGGTTGGTGATGCGTTCAGGGTAGAAATTTTCGGTCCAGCAGAGAGGGGAGGAGCAGAAACACGCGTCTCCATCAAACAAAACACCGCACTCAACCTCACGCCTGCACATGCAACCCACCGAAAACGAAACTAAACCTTTTATTATACCAGGCAAAGTCCACTGAGAGCTACGTAGCTATTTTTCAGAAGTGACCTGGCCACACATGATAGCTAAACGAAGTGGCTTATCGCGTGGATATTTCTAGCAGCCAAATACTCTAAACGCTTGGTGATGTTGATTCTAACATGTGGAGGTAAAAAACCCGGAGCACCCGGAGAAAAATCCACGCGAATACAGGCAGAGAGAGAGAGACACGCAAACTCCAAATACACAGCGGCAGGTGTCAGAGTCGGGATCGAGCCCACGCCCCCCTGCACGCCAGGCGAGGTAGTGAACATCTCCTCGCCACTACGGCGCCCAGGCAAGCAGGCCTGGAGCACCACTTGGTCCTCTCCTCGAATCAAGCGTCACCTCGAGCAGATACACCTGCAACTAATCCACCTGGCGATCTCGGCTCGGCACGACTCGGGGTCGCAGTGACACCTGACCCGTGCCGGGTTCTTAACCGAGCCGAGCCACAACGAGACTGTGCTGCCCAGAGTCACCGACCAAATTCATTTTCACCGCGGGCGAGATATCGGGCAGCCGTCCAAAAGGGAACGAATTTTTCCAGTCTCGCCAAAATCATTATTTCTGTTGCGAGTAAAAAGAAAGAAAAAAAAGTCCGCGAGCCGAAACGGATCGGAAAAAGACGAGTTTAGCGAGCGGCTCGCGAGATGTTGACACCACGGGGACGTCCCGGGGCCCGCGCCTCGCAGCCTTAATTACAGAGCCAGGAGACCCCCCAGATCCCCCACAACCACTCTCCCTTCATTCCTCCCTCTCTCTCTCTCGGCTCCTGTACGAGACCCAGCTCCCCCACAATCACTCTCACTCCCTCTCTCTCTCGGCTCCTGTACGAGACCCAGCGCCCTCACAGCGGGGGGGGGGGGGGGGTCTATTATGAACCAAGGGATGGACACACGCACTCTCTCATTACGATGTTTCTCATCTTAAAAATGCTTTCCACTGCTCTGGAATTATCCAGGAGAAAAAAATCCTCATATCAATTGCAATGGAGCGATATTACATAATGTGAGCACATCACGCACGGCCACATTGCGCATGCGCGATAATGTCAGCAGCGTCGTCGTGACACGTGCACAACTTTGGGCATTCGGGCATCCCTTGGGCACATTCTGGCGAGGAGCTCGGTGTTGAGAGGCAAGGCCCTCTCTGTAGCTGTGGGTGCTGGCGAGGTGCTCGATGTTGAGAGGCAAGGCCCTCTCTGGTAGCTGTGGGTGCTGGCGAGGTGCTCGGTGTTGAGAGGCAAGGCCTTCTCTGTAGCTGTGGGTGCTGGCGGGGTGCTCGATGTTGAGAGGCAAGGCCCTCTCTGTAGCTGTGGGTGCTGGCGAGGAGCTCGGTGTTGAGAGGCAAGGCCCTCTCTGTAGCTGTGGGTGCTGGCGAGGTGCTCGATGTTGAGAGGCAAGGCCCTCTCTGGTAGCTGTGGGTGCTGGCGAGGTGCTCGGTGTTGAGAGGCAAGGCCTTCTCTGTAGCTGTGGGTGCTGGCGAGGTGCTCGATGTTGAGAGGCAAGGCCCTCTCTGTAGCTGTGGGTGCTGGCGTGGTGCTCGATGTTGAGAGGCAAGGCCCTCTCTGTAGCTGTGGGTGCTGGCGTGGTGCTCGATGTTGAGAGGCAAGGCCCTCTCTGTAACTGTGGGTGCTGGCGTGGTGCTCGGTGTTGAGAGGCAAGGCCCTCTCTGTAACTGTGGGTGCTGGCGAGGTGCTCGATGTTGAGAGGCAAGGCCCACTCTGTAGCTGTGGGTGCTGGTGGGGTGCTCGATGTTGAGAGGCAAGGCCCTCTCTGTAACTGTGGGTGCTGGCGGGGTGCTCGATGTTGAGAGGCAAGGCCCTCTCTGTAGCTGTGGGTGCTGGCGTGGTGCTCGATGTTGAGAGGCAAGGCCCTCTCTGTAACTGTGGGTGCTGGCGTGGTGCTCGGTGTTGAGAGGCAAGGCCCTCTCTGTAACTGTGGGTGCTGGCGGGGTGCTCGATGTTAAGAGGCAAGGCCCTTTCTGTAGCTGTGGGTGCTGGCGAGGTGCTCGATGTTGAGAGGCAAGGCCCTCTCTGTAGCTGTGGGTGCTGGCGTGGTGCTCGATGTTGAGAGGCAAGGCCCTCTCTGTAGCTGCGGGTGCTGGCGAGGTGCTCGGTGTTGAGAGGCAAGGCCCTCTCTGTAACTGTGGGTGCTGGCGGGGTGCTCGATGTTAAGAGGCAAGGCCCTCTCTGTAGCTGTGGGTGCTGGCGAGGTGCTCGATGTTGAGAGGCAAGGCCCTCTCTGTAGCTGTGGGTGCTGGCGGGGTGCTCGATGTTGAGAGGCAAGGCCCTCTCTGTAACTGTGGGTGCTGGCGAGGTGCTCGATGTTGAGAGGCAAGGCCCTCTCTGTAGCTGTGGGTGCTGGCGTGGTGCTCGATGTTGAGAGGCAAGGCCCTCTCTGTAGCTGCGGGTGCTGGCGAGGTGCTCGATGTTGAGAGGCAAGGCCCTCTCTGTAGCTGTGGGTGCTGGCGGGGTGCTCGATGTTGAGAGGCAAGGCCCTCTCTGTAGCTGTGGGTGCTGGCGTGGTGCTCGATGTTGAGAGGCAAGGCCCTCTCTGTAGCTGTGGGTGCGAAGTAGCTGGAAGGGAAGCCCTGTGTGGTGGGCTCTGCGGTGCAACGACGCCAACAACGACAACACCAACATCAGCAGCAACAACACCACCACCGCCAACAACAACACCACCACTGCCACCACGCTCTCGATTCAGCTGCCAACGCCGCTCCTCCTCGGGACGCAGCCTCCTCGTGGACGCCACTCAGCGGCCCCCCAGCCCCCACCCCCCGTCCCTGTCCCCTGGCTCTGCCCCCCCCCCTCCTACGGGACACAGCGCGGAATGCCCGCACCCCCAGGGCCCGACACGCGCCGGCAGACACCGCAGGGACGGGCAGGGCGCCCTCCCCCTGCCCCCCCCCCCCCCCCGCGGGCGAGGAGGCTCAGCGCAGACGCCGTCAGGTGCTCGACTACAATTTCCGTGAGCTGCTTGAGGGGGGTAGAGGGGGAGGGGGTATCCTCCCAGGGGGTTCGAGGGGATGGGTGGCGGATTGGGGGGGGGGGGTGAGGAGGGCTCCTGTGTGCAGCAGGTGCTCACAGCCTGGAGACAGCACAGAGCCCCCCCCCCCCCCCAGGCTGGTGCTGCACGGGGCACTGCATGGAAATTGAGATCCTTTTTCCAAAACGATGGACGCGGAACCACAGCGGAGTCGATCACAGCCCGCAGGAGGTGCCTCTCTGAGCTGCCTCCCCCCCCGCTCCCACCCCCCTCCACCCCAGCGCCGCCTCTTCACTCTGGCACGCTCATCACGACGCTGCTGCTGCCGCTGGCGCGCTCCGAGCACGGATTTGGAGCAACGAGATGAGAACTCCTCGTACGCGTTCCACTACGTAATAAGGAATCACATTCCGTGGGGGTTTTTTCTTCTTGTTGTACGCATCCCCGTGGGCCACACGGCCTGTTGAGAGCGCATCATCAGCACGAGCAAACTCCGGGCGGATTTCGACACGAGGTGTCAGCTGTCAGGCTCGCTTGAGCCAGGTGATTAGTCAAGTCAACCGCCACGTGCTCTAGGCACTGACACCCTCCCCCCCACCCAGTGTCGATATGGGTTCGATGTGTGGCGATGAAAGCGGTTGTCGGGGACCCACGGATCACACAGCTCGTCTGCTGGACTCGTCAGCCAAAGATGGTGCCGTGGAGGCCCTAGCGCGGGTGTTTGTTCTGGACGTCCGCGCTGTTCTACTTCGTTCGCCAGCGCCCCCCCCCCCCCCCCCCCCCAGGGTCTGGGCGAGGTTCTCGCCTCACGGGGTGCCGAGGCCCGCGACGAGACCGGCGGCCTCCAGTCGTGAACGTCGACGTCGACCCTCGCGGACACCGAGGGACGAGATGGAGCCGACGCTGAAGAGCGCCGGCGAGTGCCGGCGAGCGCCGCTGGGCCCGCGCCAGCGCGGCTGCTGCTGCCCATTGCCGACGGAGGCTCCGCGGTCCGGGTGCTGAAGGCCTCCCCCCGCCCCCCCCGCCCCCCCCGCCCCCCCGGCTCCTGCTGCGGTGCGCGTTGACGACCGTGACGTCAGGACGCGCCGTGCTCCCCACGGTGGACGACACACGTCGCGTGACGTCATTCGGAAGCTCAGCCCATCGAGTGTCGGAGAGACGGTCCCAAATCTGAATGTAAATCTTTGTTTTGACATGTCACCGCAGACTGCTCAATTGGGATTACGCGCAGAGCAGTTATCGCCCTCTCCATCGCCCCTCCCCCTCTCGCCCCCCCCCCCTACTGACAGGCTATTTTTCACAGGCTAATTTTCTCTTACAGGCCGGTGATTAGTAATCTTGTGCCACGCAGGGACAGCTGCCACTGAGGGTCCCCTTGGAATGCTTTACGCAAGCGGGGCACGCACGCCGCGGTGATTGGGCGAGTTAAGATTCAACTGCACGACTCGTTCAGAGCAGCGAGATGTTTGGGAGTTCATGCGAGTGGGAGAGCCCTGGAGAGAACGACTCTCACAGGCGATGATGCTGCTGCGCCCGGGAGACTTCAGGCAGCCCGCTGCTGCCCCGGGGCGAGGCCACGGCGAGACGGAAACGTTGCTGGGACTCAACAATTACCGAAGGGCGATCACATCTTAGACAGCGTCACCTTGTCGCGAGGTGCCACTCAAGAGAGTCGAAGCGATGCCCTGGGCGTCGAGGCATCGGTGCTCAGCTCATGTTGAACAGCCCTGAACCGGTCGTGGAAATTCCACAGTCCCATGGCGGGGTCTTTTGGTGGGTGGGGGAAACTCTCAAAAGGGACAACCAATGTTGGCTTCCCTGTAAAAGCCCGGGCGCTGCAATTGTCACAGACTAAGGTGTTGACACTTGCTAGCGTCTCTTTGTTCAGAGCGACATTGTTTTAAATCGGAGCTTGTAATGGGGGGAAGTGTCTGAGCGAGTCTGCCTGTGAGAAGTTTAAAACGGGGAGAAATGAAATCAGCAGCGGCTATCAATGATCTCCGTGAGAACGGGATCGACCCCGAAAGGAATTGCACGGGAGAGTTAAAGGCGCAGCCCTGAAACGTCCGGCTCACGCTCCCTGCTCGGCGGAAGGACCTCCACTCGAGCTCGAGCTCGAGAGAGAGAGAGAGAGCCGACTCCATCACGCTGGCCCGGTGCCTCGGAAGAGGTGGAAGCACCCACACTTTACCCCGCCATTCCTGGACAGAGGCGGGAGGTTGCATGGGAGCCGTGACCTCTGGATGGCAAATCCAGCGTGTTTCTGACCCTTCCTTCGATTCTCGGATAAAATGCTAAACACGTTGTGTGTTTAACACGTAGGCTTGTGTGTGTTTTTTTGCTCTCGACCTTTCTATACACGTGGCAAACCGGTAACCGCGTCTGACCGTTGTATTGCATTCGGTTATCGGTAATGCAAAATAGCGATTTTAATCACTTAAAAAACAAAATCACACACCACCAACACCGCTAATATCACCACCACCACCACAACCTCCGTGACGTTCGCTCGGCTCGCCCGGCGCGCGCGAGACATTGGAGGCGCGCTCCGTCACGCGCACACCAACCCCGCAAACCAACCCCGCACACCAACCCCGCACACCAACCCCGCACACGATCCCTGCCCGCGGGGTGAACGCCGCGCGTCTCGCGAGGGCAGTGGCCGGGCGGGATAGCGGCCGACCGAGCGTAACCCGAGCGCCCCCCCCCCGCCCCTGCCGCCGACACAACGCGGCTCCATCACCGGCGCGACTGCGTCTTGGCGCTGCCGCCTCCTGCCGCGCCACAGAGGCCGAGACCCGCGCCCGGCTCGGCCTCGCGCGAGGGGCCCCTGGGCTCGGGGCGCGAGGGGTCGCGGCTCGGGTGGCGAGCGGCAACTCGCTCTCCATTGCGCCCCACACGAGAGGGCTTGGGCTGACCCCCACCCACTCCACCACCCACTCCCCTGCTCCCTTCCTCCCCACCACCGCAGCCCCGCACCCCCAACCGACCCCCCCCCCCCCGCACACCTCTCCCTCATCCATCCTGCTCCGCTCGCCTCCCCCGGGGCTTAAATCATCACCTTCTCTCCCTCCTCGAGAATAAAAACTCTGTCGTGATTACAACTCAAGCAGCCGTGCGGTGGGAACTCGACGGGGCGAGCGAAGCGGGCGCGTGTCCCGGGGTGGCGCAGGGGCAGCGGAAGCCTCGGTGCGTCACGTGGAGCGCGCCGTGAAGATTAAAGAGAGAGCGAGGAAGATGTAAGAAAGAGAGACATTAAGATGTGAGAGAGAGAGAGAGCGAGGAAGATGTAAGAGAGAGAGACATTAAGATGTGAGAGAGAGAGAGAGCGAGGAAGATGTAAGAGAGAGAGACATTAAAATTAGAGAGAGAGCAAGCGAGGAAGATGTAAGAGAGAGAGAGCGAGGAAGATGTATGGATGTATGAGCAGCATTCTCTCCAACTCGGCGCTACCCAGGCGATCTGTGCCCCGCGGAGGATCTCATGGAGAGGGCGGGTCCCCTTTGTGTCCGCTGTGTGTGTGAACCTGACCTTCAGGGAGCCCCCCCCCCCCACCATCCACCCACCACAACGCCACCCACCCCCACCATCCACCCACCACAACGCCACCCACCCCCACGTGAGTCCCCCCCGGGTCTGAACCCCACGACGCTGCAGCTCTTGTATTTGAGCCAGGTGAGCGCCCGCAGGGAATTCAAGTGGATAGTTCAAGGGAGGCCTGGAGTCGTGGAAACGCGATACGCCACGGACGGCGCGAGCCGCGTTGGGCGGCAGCGAGTCGCGGAGTCACGGGGAGTCCCGGGGAGCCACGGGGAGCCACGGGGAGCCACGGGGCCAGCGAGGGGCGCGAACCCCACGGGGAGACCCCGAGGCAGCGCCCGGGCGGGTGTCGCCTTCACCGCTCGCGCGTCGAGCCGCTTTGTCAAACCCACTGCTGGGTGATGGGGGGGGGTTACCTCCACGCATCCTCGGGGTCGCGGGGAGAGGGGGGCGGGGTGGCTAGTTGGCTATACTTCACCTCGCTGGTCGGTGCGGGGGGTGGAGGCCGTGGCCGCGCGATACGCTCGGCGCCCAGATGAAGTCGCCGTGCCTCTTGCTGCTGCCGCTCGCCGCGTAGCCACGTAGCAGCGGCAGCAGCAGCGGCAGCAGCAGCGGCAGCAGCAGCGGCAGCAGCCTCTATCTCCTGCTATGCCCGGGGCTCGCACGTTCACGCACCGGCCAGGCACAGACGTGACGAGATCGGGCGCGTGCCGGGTGATGAAGTGGCCGGTCACAATCTCAGAGTCGGCGGATCTCCATGGGGGGCAATCCCTCATCCTTCACGGGGGTGTTCGCGACTTGGGAGGGGTCTGTCATGGGGTCCTGCCAAACTTTATTTATTTATTTTGCAGCCTGGGGCAGCGATGATCGCCACTGTGCGGGATTCCGGCGACGCGAATCCGCGGTGTAAATGTTGACGTCGCTTTGTTGTTGTTGTTGCTGTTGTTGTTGTTGTTGCTGTTGTTGTTGCTGTTGTTGTTGCTGTTGTTGTTGTTGTTGTTGTTGCTGTTGTTGCTGTTGTTGTTGTTGTTGTTGTTGTTGTTGCTGTTGTTGTTGTTGTTTTTGTTGTTGTTGCTGTTGTTGTTGCTGTTGTTGTTGTTGTTGTTGTTGTTGCTGTTGTTGCTGTTGTTGTTGTTGTTGTTGCTGTTGTTGTTGCTGTTGTTGTTGTTGTTGTTGCTGTTGTTGTTGCTGTTGTTGTTGTTGTTGTTGTTGCTGTTGTTGCTGTTGTTGTTGTTGTTGCTGTTGTTGCTGTTGTTGTTGTTGTTGCTGTTGTTGTTGCCGTTGTTGTTGTTGTTGTTGTTGTTGCCGTTGTTGTTGCTGTTGTTGTTGTAAATGTAAACGGCGAAGTCTCGCGAGTGACGCGGGCTGCGAGGGGCGCGTGTTCGTCCCTCACGCCACGTGCCCGCACCGCGGCATTCTCGCCAGGGCGGCCGCCTGCTTCGAACCGTGAACATCGACAGCGAGCGGCGAACGCGTGCCCACCGCCGTACACACGCTGGGTTGCCTGCCATGGTGGCGGCGGTGGTGGTGGTGATGATGGTGATGATGATCGTGGCTGCAGTGGTGGTGATGGTGATGATGATGCTGATGATGATGATCGTGGCGGCGGTGGTGGTGATGGTGATGATGGTGATGATAATGATCGTGGCGGCGGTGGTGGTGATGATAATGATTGTGGCGGCGGTGGTGGTGATGGTGATGATGATAATTGTGGCGGTGGTGGTGATGGTGATTATGGTGATGATGGTGATGATGGTGATGATAATGATCGTGGCGGCGGTGGTGGTGATGGTGATGATGATAATTGTGGCGGCGGTGGTGATGGTGATGATGATAATGATGCTGATGATGATCGTGGCGGTGGTGGTGGTGGTGATGATGCTGATGATGATGATGATCGTGGCGGCGGTGGTGATGGTGATGATGTGAAGGCTTTGACGGACGCAGATCACGAGCCGTACCTCCCCACGCCGCTCCCCACCGCCATTCCCGTGGCGGCTCAGAGGTTGCCGATCGGCCGCTCCGCGCGGAGTGAAATCTGCGCGAATTCTCCCGGGGCCCGTAGGAGGGGAGGGCGGTGAAGACGATCGCCGCCGCCGACGCCGCGGACAAGGGCCCAGACGAGAGCCTCGTCGCGTGAGCACCACGCGAGCTCCTCCTCCTCCACGTGTTGTTGTTCACGTGTTGTTGTTGTTGTTCACGTGGAGGAGGAGCGTGTTCACGTGTTGTTGTTGTTCACGTGAAGGAGGACGTGTTCACGTGTTGTTGTTGTTGTTCACGTGGAGGAGGAGCGTGTTTACGTGTTGTTGTTGTTCACGTGTTGTTGTTGTTCACGTGGAGGAGGAGCGTGTTCACGTGTTGTTGTTGTTGTTGTTCACGTGTTGTTGTTGTTCACGTGGAGGAGGAGCGTGTTCACGTGTTGTTGTTGTTCACGTGAAGGAGGACGTGTTCACGTGTTGTTGTTGTTGTTCACGTGGAGGAGGAGCGTGTTTACGTGTTGTTGTTGTTGTTGTTCACGTGTTGTTGTTGTTCACGTGGAGGAGGAGCGTGTTCACGTGTTGTTGTTGTTGTTCACGTGTTGTTGTTGTTCACGTGGAGGAGGAGCGTGTTCACGTGTTGTTGTTGTTGTTGTTCACGTGGCACCAGCACCACGCCGACCTGCCGTTGTGTGTGCCGCTGTTCACAGGTCGCAGCAGCTATTCGTTTTAAAACCTCGGGGAAGTGCAGTTTAAACGTCGCTCACTGCTTAAGTGAGGGTGGCGGATGATTTAGTTTGTCGCGCTACCGCTCCCACGTGAGACACACACACACAGCAACACCAACAATGAGGGCCGCTCAGGACAGGTGCCCTCTTTCACGCCGTCACGTGACGTGCTGAAGGCTCGCTGCTGGAAGCGGGTCACGTGACGGGCCGCCCTGGGACGACGACACCCCCACGGCCAACCCCCCCCCCCCCCTGAGGTCACGTTTGCTGACCTTGGGTGGCCCGAGATTCCACGTCTGGGTTAAACTCGCCGCGTTGCACGCGGAATTCTCCACGTTGCTGGGGCGCTGCCGATGATGGAGGCGCGCGAGGGTTTTGGCCAAAAAGTCGGGGGACAGGGGTCACATCCGCCAACGCCGCGCCGATCTGGAGCCCTCGAGCTCAAAGTGACTCTCGCTGACAGAGCGCGCAGCGGCTCGTGGGGCCCACGCGGCCACGCTGCGGACGTGGGGGCCTGACGGGCGTGGGGACGTGACGAACGTGGGCACGTGGGGACGTGGGGTCGTGACGGACGTGCCCTGACCGCCCCTCTCGACGCTCTTTTCACCGGCCGCTTCATTAATCCGCCCGCGCGTCGCAACGTGAGGGACCTCACAGGCGGAGGGTGCGCGTGGCTGAGCCGCAATTGCGCGCTGCTAACGGCTGCTGTTAACGTCCCTCCGCCCCTCTCCTGCCCAAGCCAAAATTCCTCACTCCACGCGGTGGCAGATCTCGCCCCGGTTCGCACCCGGCCCCGCCGACGGACGTGGCGTGACGAGACCCCCACCACCACCACCCTCACCACCATCACCCCCACCACCTACACCACCACCTACACCACCACCTCCACCACCACCACCTCCACCACCTCCACCACCTCCACCACCACCACCGCCTCCACCACCACCACCTACACCACCACCTCCACCACCTCCACCACCCCCACCACCTGCATCACCACCACCACCTCCACCACCTACACCACCACCTCCACCACCTCCACCACCCCCACCACCTGCATCACCACCACCACCTCCACCACCCCCACCACCACCTCCACCACCACCACCTCCACCACCTCCACCACCTCCACCACCTCCACCACCACCGCCTCCACCACCACCACCACCACCACCTACACCACCCCCACCACCTACACCACCACCTCCACCACCTCAACCACCACCACCTCCACCACCACCACCACCACCACCGCCACCACCACCTACACCACCACCCCCACCACCTACACCACCACCTCAACCACCACCACCCCCACCACCACCACCGCCACCACCACCACCACCACCCCCACCACCTACACCACCACCACCTCCACCACCCCCACCACCCCCACCACCACCATCTCCACCACCATCCGCGGACGTCGCGCGTGGAGCGTTCTCTGCGACTGTCGAGACGGGCTGACAGAGACCCGCAGCCCCCAGCTGTTAAGATATGAACCAGCAAGACCACACAGATCCTCTGGTGCCGGTCTTTGAGTAGTCCCAAAGGCCAGGGACTAAACCCGAGGGCGAAGCGGCTTTTCGTGTTTACGGTCCTCGCCTGCGGAACAGCCTGCCAGGGGTCGGAGGGCTTCAGAATCATTAAGCACTATGGGGACCTCATTTGCCAGTAAAAATATGATAATTGGTTCTTTACCCTTCTATCTGGCAACAAAACTGACACCTTTTTGCAAGGAGTCATGTTTGCATAGACCGCAATACCTGCAGTCATAATACAAACAAAAGAACATAACTCTGATAATGTGCACTGTCCTTGAAGTTGATTGGTCCACACCCGAGACAGCTTTCCTTCGAGCCTAGTCTCATATGGGTTGGACCAGATGACGCCAAAAGGCGTCATCTGGTCCAACCCATATGAGACATATGAGACTAGGCTCGAAGGAAAGCTGTCTCGGGTGTGGACCAATCAACTTCAAGGACAGTGCACATTATCAGAGTTATGTTCTTTTGTTTGTATTATGACTGCAGGTATTGCGGTCTATGCAAACATGACTCCTTGCAAAAAGGTGTCAGTTTTGTTGCCAGATAGAAGGGTAAAGAACCAATTATCAATCATTAAGCACTTTTAAAATAAATCTAAAAACTTACTTTTTAAAACTTGCTTTTATTAACGATTTTCTTAATGTGTCATTTTTTATTATGCCCTTGATATAACTTTGTTACATCGTGATTGTATTTTGCCTACAATTCTACTTGTATTCTTCATGCCTGTAAAGCACCAGGCATTGCGTTTTTTTTTGCACGAATAGCGCTACAGAAATAAAGTTGCATTGATTGATAGATACAGCCTCACCCACATACAGCCGCTCCTAGGTACAGCCTCCCAGAAAGAGACAGCCCTCCTCGCCAAACGCCTACCCAGGACACAGAGCCATCCCAGGGGCCAGCCATCCCTGGCACAGCAGCACGAGTCAGACGCAGCCCCCCCAGACGAGGCAGCCCCCCAGACGAGGCAGCCCCCCAGACGAGGCAGCCTCAGGGCCCCTCACTGGAGGCACAGCAGCCAGCGCCAGGCACGGCCGGGCCCCTGACCCGGGGCGGGAGGTCGCTCACCTGCGGCGAGACGCCGCGCACGGTGCCGCGCAGTGGCCTCAAGTGCAGAGGGCACTTCACCACCTCCATCCACCTCGTCACGCCTTCATCACCTCCCTCCACCTCATCACGCCGAGATACCAATGGTCGTAGCACACCGAGACCGGGTCTCACCTTTATCGCGTGGCGAACCGAGACTCCACCCGATGCTGTCCTGGGCGCTCTTCGCCCGCGGGGAGTCGGCGCGGCCCTCCTCCTCCTGCCCTCCTCCTCCTGCTCCTCCTGCCGCCGTCCGCTCTCCTCCGCGCTCTGGCGCTCACTCCGAGTCGAGGCTGCGGAGCGAGGTGCTGCTGGTGGAGCAGGCGGGTGGGGGGGCGGGGGGTGATTTGGTGAAGTGGGGAAGGAGCCGCGCGGCGCTCAATGCGTCACTCGCAGCAGCAGCGGCAGCAGCAGCGAGAGGCGCGGGGCAGCTGCTTCCACTCACCGCAGACGACGCTGCAGCCCGCGTCTCAATTCACTCGCAAAGACGCAGATGCCCCGTGTAGCCTTGTCAGAGCGCTGGGGCAAGTGCTTCTATGGGGAACGCGCGGCACACGAGGGGTACGGGTGGGCGACACCGCACCCGGCCGCCTTTGTCTCCCGAGTGGCGATGTCTTACAAATCGCTTCAGGTACTCATTTGAGGCTGAGTAGACCTAGGGGAGCCCCAGGATCGGTTCAGAGCGGGAATCCAACTCGGGTCGCCGGGTTCGTAGCGCACTCGCGTTAACACACACACACGCAATCACACACACACGCAATCACACACACACACGCAATCACACACACACACAGACACACACACACACGCAATCACACACACACGCAATCACACACACACACGCAATCACACACACACACAGACACACACACACGCAATCACACACACACACGCAATCACACACACAGACACACACACGCAATCACACACACGCACGTACGCGCTTCTTTCATTTCAAAGCCTTCCGCGGCGGAATCAGGTGAAGTGAAGGGGCCTGACCCCCCCTCCCCCCACACTCCGGGCGGAGTAATTCGACATCGCGGAGCCCCGACCCCAGGGGTCGCGCAGCGCGCGTCTCGCCGTGAATTCGCGTCCAGCACTGACGGGCTCCGGGCGGCGAGGGGGGTGGGGGGGTGGGGGGAGGTGGGGGGAGGTGGGGGGTGGGGAGTGCAGGGTAGAGACTGCGGGCCGAGGAGGGGAACCGCCGCGTTTCGGGTTACGGGCTGCGCGCTCGGCTCCGGGTCACGCGGTGTCGAGATTTCGCAGGATGAGGGTCACGGTCAAAGCTTCCTCGGTTCACGTGAGGACGAGCTCAGGAGGCCCCCCCCCACTCTCCTGTCCGTCCATCCGTGGGCGGCGATTCCTTAACGCGGAGTGCCAAGCGGGCAGCAACAAACAGCACTATCAAGGTTGTTCAGTGATCGATACGAGTGCAGCACGTGCCCTTGCATCGAGCAAAGGTTGTTGTTTGTGGTGAGGTGCTCGGGGGAAGAGAGGCGGTGGTGGTGGTGGTGATGAAGGTGGTGGTGATGAAGGTGGTGGTGACGAGGGACACAACAAGCAGGGATAGATGTGAGGTGTCCAGCAGTGCGGTGAGTGGGTTCGTGCGAGTATGGGAGTGAATCTGTGGGCCTCTGAATCTGTGGGTCTCTGTGTGAATCTGTGGGCCTCTGAATCAGTGGGTTTCTGTGCACAACGATTGTCGGCTCGTTGCAATTCAATGAATCCACCAGCACGCGTTATCGCCCTCGTCTTGACAATCCAGGGGGGAGTTGTAATCCTCTTTTCACCGCTGCCCACGGGGACCCATCACTGCTCGTCCACATTAGCGCAGCGATGGGGGGAGGGGTGGGCGTGCAGGGCGGGAGGGTAGACATTGACACTTACGTGTTGTCACCAAACACTCTGGAGGCAAATGTTGGTGAATCCAGCGCATTTGTGAAATTCTTAAACGAGGGAGAGCGGTGGGATTGTGGCAGTAGAGCAGGTGGGTTGTAAACCCGCATGTGCCGACCTTTCAATGTCACTCCCCCCCCCCACTCCACACGTCGCCTCCTCGTGTGCGTGCCGAGTTGGTATCTCGTTTCCCGTCTCTCAGATCTCCTTCTGTCACACGCAGCCAAACCTCTCTCCCGTGCCTCTCTCTCGTTCCTTTCTCCCGTGCCCCCCCCCCCCCCCCCATGCAGCATGAGCCTCCTGCGATCTCAGCGGGAATCTCCTCCACGTGACACGAGCCCCCCCCCCCCCTCCCGCCCCCCCACATTGTTAACGGAATTTGGCCAAAACATCCCAATGTAGCAAAGGGCTCTGCTGATGTGGCAAAAACAATCTTTCCGTGCACCGGCACATTCACCGATTCCAACGCTCCATCTCTCGGGCGCGTTCCCCCTCCTTTGGACTGCCATTGCGCTGCTGCGTCTTGTTGACGGGCTGCTTCGCTGGGTCTCTCGGCAAAGTCTCGGGTCTCTATGTAAAGTCTCCGAGTTTTTAGGCAAAGTCTCGGGTACTCTATACAAAGTTTATGGGTCTCTATGAAAGGTGTCTGAACCTCTAGGAAATGTCTTTGAGTCTCTATACAAAGTCTTTGGGACTCTAATCAAAATCTCTGATCTCTAGGCAACGTCTCTGGGATTCTATGCAAAGGATCTGGGTCTCTATGAAAATTATCTGGATCTCTAGGCAAGGTCTTTGGGTCTCTACGTAATGTATCTGCGTCTCTATACCGAAGAGTCACTGTCTCCTCGACACAGCAGTGGCAGCCGCATCGGCAGCACCTGCGGGGACCCAGCAGAGAGTCGCGCGGCTCGGCGAGGTGCAGCTGAAGTTGAGTTTGTTCATCCGGGCGGTGAGAACTCAAGAGACCACGATGGAGTCTTTATTTGCTAGAGAGACCTGGGACATCGGTCTGCCAGTAGTGGGGGGGCGATGGCTGCTGCTAGTGCTGTGCGTGTGAGAGTCCCATTTGAGAAATTTGTCATGCTCGACATTGTTAAATCTGGTCCCCGACGATTGGCACGTAGTATTAGTAGTATGTGCGGTTAACACACCCGGCAGTAATAACCGGGGCGGCCCAATGGATTTGAAATGTGAACCTCTGCAACAAGCGGCGAGCGAGGTACCCCCTGGGCCCCCCCCCCACCCCCCGCCCCCTCGAGGTGGGGTGGTACCGCCCCCATTTGTCCGTGGGGTCTTTTTGTTTATTTCCACGCAGGGAAAAGTTGCTACACTCGCCAGCACGCGCAGCGGTGACATGTCGCGGGGATTGAAGGCTGCCAATCCCTCGCCCACCCCTCCCCCTCTCCCGGCTCATGTTGAGACTCATAGCGCGAGAAACCTCCCTGGGCCCTGGCCCACATCCAGCAGCGGTGACGAAGCCACGCCACTGGGGGTGGTCATCCTGGGGGCTACTTCACAGAACAATGTGAGCTGTTGGGGCGCGGGCAACATCTTCAGGTCACACGCTGATGTGACACTGAGTCTGTGTGTGTGTGCCTTCTCTCATGTAATCTCTGGGGTTCTCTCATGCAATGTCGCTGGGTCTCTACGCAAAGAGTCTGAGTCTCTACGCAAAGAGTCTGGGTCTTGATGCGAAGTCTCTAGTTCTCTATGACCCGCACCTTCTGGACATTTATGATAAAGATCTTTATAGCTCGTCAGATTCCTCCTGAATAAATAAAGATCGTGATTCTCTGGAATTATTTTATTTGTGTATTTTTGATCACCACCCCCTCCCCCTCCCCCGTGACCCAATCGCACACCGACCTCGCTGTCGCTATCGCGTCGCGAGCGGCTGGGCAGCGAGGAGTGCACCACCGTGTGCCCCACGTAGAAATGAACCCCGCGAGAGACGAGGGAGTGCACGCGAGAGACGAGGGAGTGCAGCGCCGCCGGGGTTGGCGATGTGGAACCACCACCACGTGATGTGGAACCACCACCACGTGGTGTGGAACCACACCACGTGATGTGGAACCACCACCACGTGATGTGGAACCACCACCACGTGATGTGGAACCACCACCACGTGATGTGGAACCACCACCACGTGATGTGGAACCACCACCACGTGATGTGGAACCACCACCACGTGATGTGGAACCACCACCACGTGATGAGGAACCACTACCACGTCATGTGGAACCACCACGTGATGTGGAACCACCACCACGTGATGTGGAACCACCACCACGCGATGTGGAACCACCACCACGCGATGTGGAACCACCACCACGTGATGTGGAACCACCACCACCACGTGATGTGGAACCACCACCACGTGATGTGGAACCACCACCACGTGATGTGGAACCACCACCACGTGATGTGGAACCACCACCACGCGATGTGGAACCACCACCACGTGATGTGGAACCACCACGCGATGAGGAACCACCACCACGTGATGTGGAACCACCACGCGACGAGGAAGCACCACCACGTGATGTGGAACGACCACGTCATGTGGAACCACCACCACGTGATGTGGAACCACCACGCCAAGCGCTGCCACTGCACGCGGCCTCCGCTCCAGCCGGGGCAGTCACCTCCGGGGGAGGGGGCGGGAGGGGTGCGGGGGACCGCAGTGAAGAAGCTGTTTTGGGGGGGTGGGGATGGGGGGGGGTTTGGGAGGGTATAGCGCGGGGCAAAACAGGTTACAGGCTGGATCGGCATTAGAGGTGTCACTCCCTCGGAAGAGCCGGATTACGAGCTCGGAGCAGATCGGGGTGGGGGGGGGGGGCTACCGGTGGCGGGAGGGGGGGTGAGTTAGATGGGGGGGGGGGGCACGGGGAGGCGGGAGCATTCGGCGGAGGCGACGCGGGGCTCGCGATGAGCGTGACGTCACTGGCGCAGGCGAGACGCGCACAGGCGCGGCGCGGAGGAGTGAGGGGACGCGGCGTCGCGGTGACCCCTTGACCTCTGGCTGGTTCACACCCGCGCTGCGTGGGTGCAGGAGTGTGCGCGTGTGTGTGTGCAGTGTGTGTGTGCAGTGTGTGTGTGCGTGTGTGTGTGCAGTGTGTGTGTGCGTGTGTGTGTGCAGTGTGCGGAGTTGGCGATTCTCGTGCACGGCTGCACGCTTACGTGGGGTGCAGTGGCGCGCGATGGTTCGCGCACTGCTCGGCAGACCCAGCGACCCGAGTGCGATTCCCACAGCCAACAGCGGACAGGATTTGTCTGAACCGATCCTGGGCCTCCTCTAGGTCGATTCAGCCTCAAACGAGTACCTGGTGCTGTGCGTAAACATCGCCATTGGGAAGACAAAGGCGGTCGGGCATGGTGCTGGTCACCCCCCACCCCCCCCCCCCTCGTGTCTTCATAGGTACTGCTCGCTCACAGCATTTGCCCCAGGAGTGTGTGAAGGCTATACAGGGGATCTTTGTCTCTTGTTGTGGGGGTGCCTATCACTCACGAAGCGCGCCAGGTCGTCCTCACGCACAGGGTGGGGATTGGTCCCGCGGGGCCCAGCAATGCGCACAGGACGTGGTCTCTGCATCTCCAGCTGCGGATTGCACGCGAACTTCATCAACGAGACGAGACCCCCCAGTACCCCTCCCTCTCACCCCCCCCCCCCCCCACTTCCACCGTGAGAGCGTCCAGGGAGTGGGTGGCGAGGGGGTGGCGCGTGGCTCCCACGGTGCGCCTGAGAGCAGCCGCTCGAGCGCGCTGCCCCCACTCTGCTGAGAGGACAGCGAATGCGCGAAACCGATCCGGGGTCTGAATGCGTCGAGTCAATGCTCCTGGTGCAAATCACTTCCCGGAAGGGCCCTGGGGCGTGATGGGATGTGGGGGGTGGGGGAGCAAACGATTGTCTATTTGTGTGTGTGGATGGGCTCGTGCAAAATGCACCGCTGGATGAGGGCACCCCACACCCCGTGTCGGAGGAGGATGAGACGACCATGCCACGCTGGTGAGCGCGAGCTGGTGAAAGCGACACGTGTGGAGGTGCTATCGCAGATGGATCGCGTGGCACTGCTCTCTGCTTCTCACCCCGCAGCAGCAGCCTATAGCACCCTGTTAGTACGTGGTGGTGGATAATTGAAGTACTAACCAGCTTGCGAGATCTGACCATATCTCGGGCGAATTACCCTCATGCACTCTCAGCGTTCGGATATCACTCACCACTGATGTTCGCCGTGGCCTGCGAATCGAACTCATCACTCGGACAGCCGCTCACACACTCATCCCAACACACTACGTCGCCAAACCCTCCACCTCTTATAATAATCACGTGATCACTCACTCATCCACTGACTCGCTCACTCATTCACTCTTTCGGATCTTGATCGACGCACCGTTATAGGCTTAATAGATTGATCACTAATCTACTTAGTGGGTGACTACCTCGTCTATATTGTGCAGCCCCCCTCCCCCTTGAAGTCACTGACTCCCCCTCCCTCATCCTTCATCCCCCCATCTCACTCACCCACTCACTCATCGTCATCATCGTCATCATCGCCCCCCACGGACCCATCTTACACGTGAGCGCATTCATCACGAGGCGCCTCCAGGAAGGGTGCCCCGCGGGCGGCTGGAGGCGCGGGGTGGGAGGGGGGCAGAGGTGGGTTGTGTGGGGGGTGGGAGGGGGGCAGAGGTGGGTTGTGTGGGGGGTGGGAGGGGGGCAGAGGTGGGTTGTGTGGGGGGTGGGAGGGGGGCAGAGGTGGGTTGTGTGGGGGGTGGGAGGGGGGCAGAGGTGGGTTGTGTGGGGGGTGGGAGGGGGGCAGAGGTGGGTTGTGTGGGGGGTGGGAGGGGGGCAGAGGTGGGTTGTGTGGGGGGGGGGGGGTGGGAGGGGGGGTAGAGGTGGGTTGTGTGGAGGGGGGTGGGTGGGGGGGGGGGTAAAGGTGGGTGGTGTGGGGGGGTAGAGGTGGGTTGTGTGGGGGGTGGGAGGGGGGGTAGAAGTGGGTTGAGTGGAGGGGTGGGGGGTAGAGGTGGGTTGAGTGGAGAAGTGGGGGAGGGGGTAGAGGTGGGTTGAGTGGAGGGGTGGGTGGGGGGGGTAGAGGTGGGCAGAGAGAGGAGCCCCCCTGCAGGGCGCCCTTCCTCGTGGCGGCACGGGTGGTCGCACGTGGAACAAAACGCGTCTCTGTCTCTCGCCCGCCCCGTTATTTTGTCAACTTCCCCACTTCACCCCTCCCCGTGGTCCCCCTGCCCGGGTCTCTCTGCGTCTCTTCCGTCCCTTCTGCCCCTCGCTGTGGGTGCGGGGACGCGAGTCCAGAGCGAGTCGTGGGTGCAGTGGAACCCGGCCACCCGAGTTCGAGTGGCCCGGCTGACATCAGTGGCGAGTGGAATCCGAAGCGGATCCCTGGGGTCACCCCCCCCCCCCCCACTCCCATCGTGCACCTTCATAGGCACCCCCTGTAACTACACTTGTGAGAGAGAGAGAGCACCATGCGTGGTGTGTGGGGAGCGGTGGCGCAGTGATTCGGGCCCCTGGCAGCACAGCTTGTGAGTGGGCTTCATCCTGTCCTAAGCTACTCCTCAAGTGGGGAGGCGAGGGAGTGAGGGGAACACAGAGAACCAGAGGGAGGGATGGGAATAGGGTGGATGGAAGGAAGGAGGTTGGGAGTCGGGAATGGAGGAGGAGGAGGAAGGGGGCGGTGTGGGAGTGGTGGGGGGGGGGGGGGGCTGGAGCTGCCGCCGTGCGCTCGGCACGCGGCGCGGTGGGGCGAGGCACGGGCGGCGCTCTACCTCCCCACCCTCGTGCTGCCCTCGCCACTGCTGCCCTCGCTGCAGCAGCTGCCCCTGCGACTTTTCCGCTGCCGCTGCCGGCTTCACGTGCAGCACGGAGCGCGTGCTGCTGCTGCTGCTCCCGGTAATGCACTTGGACGAGCTCCGTGCCAAGTTCAACACGTGCACCCCCCCCGCCCCCCGCTAGTAAGTGGTGATCACCATTCACACGGCGACGGCGGGTGACGGGGAGTTAATTCCCGGAGGCAGCGACGCCACCGACATCCCCCACCACCACCACCACTATCACCCCCACCACCACCACAACCACCACTACCACCACCACCACCACCACAACCACCCCCACGGCCACCACCACCGCCCTCCCAACGCGATTCCTGGCGTCGCTCTCAGTGTGAAGTCGTCAACTTGGAATCCACCGCCCCCCCCCCCCCCCCGCATTCACCTCCCTCCTCCCCTCCCCCCGCTCTCAATCTCCACTCCACCGCCCCCCCCCCCCCCCCCCCGTTGGACGCACGCCGGTGACAAGGTGCCTCGGGGTTGGTGGCTCACACTTCGATCGTCTCGTGCAGGAGGTCTCCTCGAGGCCGACAAGTGGACCGGGATGGTTGTCAATGCATCCATTGAAATACCTCGCCTGCGAATTGCAATCACACGTACACACGTACACCGTACACGCACACACACACAACGCACACGCACACACACACACGTACACACATACACGCACACACACACGTACACACACACGTACGCACACACGCACACACACACGTACACACACACACGCACACACACACGCACACACACACGCACACACACACGTACACACACCACACACACACGTACACACACACACACGTACACACACACGCACACACGCACACACGCACACACGCATACACGCACACACACGCACACACACGTACACACACACGTACGCACACACGCACACACACACACGTACACACACACACGCACACACACACGCACACACACAACGCACACACACACGTACACACACACGTACACACACACAACGCACACACACACGTACACACACACGTACACACACACGTACACACACACACGTACACACACACGCACACACACACGTACACACACACACTCACACACACGCACACACACACGCACGCACACACACACACGCACACACACGCACACACACGCACACGCACACACACGTGTACACTCAACAAAGAAAATGGCACGGATCCCCCGTATAACCTTAACAGACTGTAGGGGCAAGTGCTGTTAGCGAACAGCTATGAAGGCCGGAACGGTACGCGAGGGGGTGGGTAACCAGCACCACGCCCGACCGCCTTTGTCTCCCCAGTGGCAATGTTTACACACCAGGTACTAATTTGAGGCTGAGTCGACCTAGGGGACGCCCAGGACCGGTTCAGATAATTGTCACCGGTGTTGGCCGTGAGCGGGAATCGATCACATGTTGCCATGGTTCGTAGCGCAGCGTGGCGCTAACCGCTACACCACCGCTCCCCACACACATACACACACTCAGAAATACACACACACAGCAAACACACATACACCCACACACACATAGCAGCCGTATAATGACACGTACACACATCTAAAGCATATCATAGCCTGCACAGGTCTGCGTTGTATACGGTGCATATCGCACCAGACGCATCGCTTAACTAGATGAACTGCGCGCATCGCATCGCCGCTTCGTGAAGGGTGCACGTGCAGCAGCAGTCGCCTGAGCAGAGGAAAGATTGACCCCGGATCCAACTCCCCGATTAGCGCGGTGGCGACGTACGGTGCGAAAGAAGTTCAGCATCCACACGTGTGGGGGATGCTGACGCAGCGCCGTGTCCGGAGTCTACCACGGAGGTTTCACTCTCGGGGTGGGGGGACTAGGGAAGGGTTCCCCTTGTGCGGGGACCCTCCTCACGCGAAGTGCCGCTCGGCTACGAGGTGGCCGTGGAGGTGGTGGGGGTGGTGGTGGGGGTGGTGGTGGGGGTGGTGGTGGTGGTGGTGGTGAGGGTGGTGGTGGTGGGGGTGGTGGTGGGGGTGGTGGTGGTGGGGGTGGTGGTGGGGGTGGTGGTGGTGGGGGTGGTGGTGGTGGTGGTGGTGGAGGTGGAGGTGGTGGTGGTGGTGGGGGTGGTGGTGGTGGGGGTGGTGGTGGTGGGGGTGGTGGTGGTGGGGGTGGAGGTGGTGGTGGTGGTGGAGGTGGTGGTGGTGGTGGAGGTGGTGGTGGTGGTGGTGGTGGGGGTGGTGGTGGTGGAGGTGGTGGTGGTGGTGGGGGTGGTGATGGTGGTGGAGGTGGTGGGGGTGGTGGTGGTGGTGGTGGGGGTGGTGGTGGAGGTGGTGGGGGTGGTGGTGGTGGTGGAGGTGGTGGGGGTGGTGGTGGTGGTGGAGGTGGTGGTGGTGGTAGTGGCGTCCACTCGTCCACTCGCCTCCACCGCACGGTGGCCGCTCCTAGAGAGAGAGAGAGAGGAGGGCGCGAGCAGGAGGACGACTCACAAGAGGTGCCAGCAGCAGGAGGAGGAGGAACCACAGACGAGGATTGGGAAGGCGGCGGCGGCAGCAGCAGCCACGCGGTGAGCAGCTCGCGCACAAATCCCGCCCTCCCCTCCACCTCCCAGAAGCTCCGCGGTCCTCTATATATGAAGGTGTTGTCGACCAATCAATGAGCGTTCATACATGTTGGAGGGGACCAGACCAGCCGTCGAACATGCAGGCGTGCGAGGGGGCAACGCTGTATCCCATACAGATGTAACAGATGGAGTCCACATTTGTTTTGCTGTACTGCATTCTGCTGGCGAGCAAGGGAGTTTCGTGACATCCGTGCGCGCTCCACCAAGCCTCGCCTCTACGGTGCCGCGGTCGCAGTCTGTAAGTGCCGGACGACGGGAGCGCAGCAAGTAGGCTCGTAAACTCGTCTGTCTGGAACGCAACGCGCCATGTATGAATCAACGAGACTACCGAGCAAACATCCGTGCGGTAGGACCCTCCTGAAAGGGAGTCTTGAGGCGGTGATGCTTTGCCAGGAACTCAATTACAACGGCGTTGACGCCACTATTCCACTGATATGTTATGAGGAAGGTCCACCAGAGAAGGGCCATTGTCCGAAACGTCGCCTGCTTTTTGCTGTTGTTGTTGTTGAAGGGCCCTGTGTCTTTGACGGATGTTATGAAGACAAAGGCGGCGCGACTCGGCTTTTCTGGGGGGGGGGGGGGGCACGGTTTGAGTTCTGATAATTACATCTCGTAGCGCCTCGCAGGGGTCCTCGCTCCGCCCGTCCGGGTCTCGGGGTCAGTGGGGGAGGGGGCGGGGGGGTGGGGGGAGGAGTGAGGTGAGGGGGACGGGGGGGCGGAGGTAATAGGGGGGGAAGGTGGTGGGGGGGGTACTGAATGGGGTCTCTGCTCTTCGGGGTACCCCCCCACCACCACCGACGCCCATTTCCTCGCGCACCCCCCACTGCGACAGACACACAGAGAGCGCTGTGACTGTGGCGCTCACCGGCGCGGCACGGCGATGGCGCGGACTCAGTGGTGCGGGGACACGGGGACGTGGGGACACGGGGACGTGGGGACGCGGGGACGTGGGGACACGGGGACACGGTGACGCGGGGACGTGGGGACGCGGAGACGTGGGGACACGGGGACGTGGGGACGTGGGGACACGGGGACGTGGGGACGCGGGGACGTGGGGACACGGGGACACGGGGACGTGGGGACACGGGGACGTGGGGACACGGGGACGTGGGGACGCGGGGACGTGGGGACACGGGGACACGGGGACGTGGGGACACGGGGACACGGGGACGTGGGGACACGGGGACGTGGGGACACGGGGACGCGGGGACGTGGGGACGCGGGGACGTGGGGACACGGGGACGTGGGGACGCGGGGACGTGGGGACACGGGGACACGGGGACGTGGGGACACGGGGACGCGGGGACGTGGGGACGCGGGGACGTGGGGACACGGGGACGTGGGGACACGGGGACGCGGGGACGTGGGGACGCGGGGACGTGGGGACGCGGAGACACGGGGACGTGGGGACACGGGGACGTGGGGACACGGGGACACGGGGACACGGGGACGTGGGGACACGGGGACACGGGGACACGGGGACGTGGGGACGCGGGGACGTGGGGACGCGGGGACACGGGGACACGGGGACGTGGGGACACGGGGACACGGGGACACGGGGACGTGGGGACGTGGGGACGTGGTGACACGGGGACGTGGGGACGTGGGGACGTGGGGACACGGGGACGTGGTGACACGGGGACACGGGGACGCGGGGACGTGGGGACGTGGGGACACGGGGACACGGGGACGTGTTGACACAGGGACGTGGGGACACGGGGACGTGGGGACGTGGGGACACGGGGACGTGGGGACGTGGGGACACGGGGACACGGGGACGTGGGGACACGGGGACGTGGGGACGCGGGGACACGGGGACACGGGGACGTGGGGACACGGGGACACGGGGACACGGGGACGTGGGGACGTGGTGACACGGGGACGTGGGGACGTGGGGACGTGGGGACACGGGGACGTGGTGACACGGGGACACGGGGACGTGGGGACGTGGGGACACGGAGACACGGGGACACGGGGACGCGGGGACGTGGGGACGTGGGGACGTGGGGACACGGGGACACGGGGACGTGTTGACACAGGGACGTGGGGACACGGGGACGTGGGGACGTGGGGACACGGGGACGTGGGGACGTGGGGACACGGGGACACGGGGACACGGGGACGTGGGGACACGGGGACGTGGGGACGTGGGGACGTGGGGACGTGGGGACGTGGAGACGTGGGGACACGGGGACGTGCGGACACGGGGACACGGGGATTGCGAGAGGACCCAGGGTGTGCGTCTAGGAGACGGAGCGAGACAAATTGAGTGGCCAGAGAGGGGCTCAGTTCGGCAATGGTTCGATCGGCGTACAGGCGGACAGACAGAGAGAGACTCAATACTAGATAGCGTGGATGACTGACGGAGTGTGTGACGGAGGGATAGATATACATCGTGGCAGACAGCGAGTGAGTGAGTGAGTGTGTGACAGACAGGAGTGAGTGAGTGTGTGACAGACAGGAGTGAGTGAGTGAGTGTGTGACAGACAGGAGTGAGTGAGTGTGTGACAGACAGGAGTGGTCGACATTCGGGAAGATCGTGGCGGGGGGGGGGGGCAGTGCGGGGGGGGGGAAGAGGAGCAGAGGAAGAGCCTGGAGCGGGAGAAGACGTCGGAATGAAGAGGTGGGGGGGGGGGGCGGTGAATACCCGCGGGCGGGGGGGGGGGGCAGCAGGGAGTGGGGGAGCCTGGAGGCCGGAGATGAAGTCCAGATGTAGCCGAGATCGACCGCGGCCGATCTTCAAAGTGCAGTGTCTGGGAGGAGAGGACACTCAGCTCCGTGAGAACCCAGCCCCTACCACCCAGCCTCTACCACCCAGCACCTACCACCCAGCCCCTACCACCCAGCCTTTTCCACCCAGCCCCTACCACCTACCACCCAGCCCCTACCACCCATCTCACCACCCACCACTTAGCACCAAAGCATGTGGGACACACGCCCATAACCCATTCGCAGGAGCCGGGACTTGCCATCAACCCAACCCACAGCCGCACGAGCAGCCTGCTGCTGCTGCTGCCAGCTGCTCCTGCTGCTGCTGCCAGCAGCCTGCACCTGCTCCTGCTGCCTGCTGCTGCTGCAATAGCTGCTGCTGCCAGCAGCCTGCTCCTGCTGCTGCTGCCAGCGGCTCGCGTCTCTTGATCCCCGACTCGAACTGAAAACCCGCACTCGGGACGCACGGCCGCTGCCCAGAGACGGCCGCGAGGCTCAGAGGCCGCGGCGTGGGCCTCCCGGGGCCCCCCGCGGCTGCGGCACTGCGAGTGGCGCGATGACGGCCACAACAACAAGAGCAGCAGCAGCAGCAGCTGCAGCTGCAGCAGCGGCAGCGTCGGCGGCTTCCAGCAGCGGCGCGTCCGCCTCGATCGGCGGAGACGTCGCGCTCGGCTCCAATGTCGCACCCCCCCCCTCCCCCCACCCTCCTTCCTCCTCCTGTTATCGACCCGAGCGGCTCCCAGCATCATCTCGCTAATGATAATAAATAAATAATTAGGTCCACGCGAGGCTGCACGCACGGGGCATTCCTCCATGAGGGGGGGGGGGGGGCTGTGGTTTGATGGCGAGCCGAGCTCTCCTGGACAACGTCACTGCCGATGCCGCCAGTCCAGACCCCTCGTGGAGTCGGGGACTGCGCGGGGCAGGCGGTGCCCTGCGGCCCCCCCCCTATCCCCGACCTCCACCGTCTGAAGAGGCGAGAATCTCCTCCACCTCCTCCACCTCCTCCTCCACCTCCTCCTCCAGCTCCTCCTCCTCCTCCACCTCCTCCACTTCCTCTCGCACGTGCTGAGCGTTGTTCCTCGTCCCCACACCTCCGGCTCGGACCCCGTGTGCAGGGAGAACGGGAAACGCCGAGTAGGGGTAACGGGGAGTAGGGGTAACGGGGAGAAGGGTAACGCCTTGCATGGGTAACGGGGAGAAAAGTAACGGGGAGAGGGTGACGGGGAGAAGAGTAACGCGGGAGCTTCGAAGCGAGCGGCGGCCCTCGGGGTCTGATTCTGCGCGTACGCCCCCCCCCCCGGCTCACAGAGGCTCTGTGAGGCTGCCTCTGTGTGGCTCTGTGAGCCTCACAGAGCCACACAGAGCCTCACAGAGTCACACAGAGTCACACAGAGCCACACAGAGCCTCACAGAGCCTCACAGATCCAGCCACACAGAGCCTCACAGAGACTCTGTGAGGCTCTGTGTGGCTCTGTGTGGCTCTGTGAGGCTCTGTGTGGCTCTCGCTGCCACCCGCAGCGAATTCCTCCTCCAGGTCGCCTCGTCCGGAGCGGAGCACGCGGCTCGTCCACACCCCGCTCCCCCTAGCCCTCCCCCCCACTCTACTCTAACACAAGAGCCCCCACTCTCCTCTAAGACAAGAGCCCCCCCCCCCCATTCTCCTCTAAGACAAGAGCTCCAACCCCCCCACCGCCCCCCGCTCCGCCCCCCAGATCGCGATCTCATCCAGCTGAGGGACGCTCGCTGCTTCCACGTGGAGGGCAGCGAGCTGTGGCCGCGCTGCCAACTCGCGGGTTTTACTCGAAAACAACATAATCTGGCAAGAAGACACCCCCCCTCCTCCCCATATCTGTCGCTCCCCACGTACCTGTAACTATATATACAACAACAACAGCAGCAGTAGTAGTTAATTGTTATCCCATCAGTGGAGCTATTGTCTTGGGGAGTGCATTGTCTCATCGGCATCGGTTGATCGCGAGCAAATCTCCGCTCCCGTGTCGACATTCGGTGTCCCGTGAGCGGAGCGAGACTCGCCCCAAGCGGCGCTGGCGGTCGTCCCGTCGTGTGAACGCGCCAGGAGCCTCCCTCCCTCCCTCTCCCGCTGATGATGCGTCCGAGTGGGACGACAAACGCAGTGATACATAGCACAGAATCACCATGATGATGATGATGGGCTTTGTGTCGTGTCATTGTTGTGTTACCCCGTCTCCCCGTCGCCCCCTCCCCGCGGGCCGTGGCCCTGGCGAGTGGCTGCGCCCTGAGCGCGGCGTGGCCACAGCACCTCGCGGGGGGTCCCCGTCGCGCGCGCGGGGCTCGGGTCCGAGGCGTCGCAGGGGGGGGGGGGGGTGACTCCGCCGTCCTTAGTCGAGGAGGTGAATGAAGTTTGATGCGAACGAATCGAGACACTGTACATTGTTCTTTAATATCCTGCTTCGAAGTGGGTATCTTGTTTTTAAACCTGAGCGAGTGAGTTGGATTCGCGACCACGTGCCGATTGAATTTGATCGCAGCGACAATTTGCCAGCGGTTGAATGTGACTCCTAAGGCCTGTGGATAGTTGGGGGGGGGGGGGGTGACACAAGTAAGTAAGAACATTTGTTATTGCGCACTCTGATGAGTCCGGTCCATCACGAGCACGCATCGATCGCACTTTGAAGTCGGCTCCTCTCTGAAACGACAACAGCAGCAACAGCAGCAGCAGCAACAGCAACAACAGCAACAGCAGCAACAACAACAACAGCAGCAGCAACAACAGCAGCAGCGTTTAGAGTCTGTCGCAGAACTGGCTCAGACTCAGAGCCGGGAGCATGTCCCAGCGTCTGTGGGCCGGAGACCCCGACACTTGCGCTGGCCGTGTCGGGCACGAGGTGGACACGCGGCGGGTACAGCAGCAGGTACAGGTACAGCAGCAGCAGTGGGAGCGGCAGCAGCAGTGGCAGCAGTGGCAACAGCGGCAGCAGCAGTGGCAGCAGCAGAGCAGCAGTGTCAGCAGCGGCAGCAGCAGTAGCAGTGGCAGCAGCGGCAGCAGCAGCGGCAGCAGCAGTAGCAGTGTCAGCAGCGGCAGCAACAGTAGCAGTGGCAGCAGCGGCAGCAGCAGCAGCGGCAGCAGCAGCAGGTCTACGGGGACTCTTGAAGACACCAACACGCGTCTCTCTCTCTCCCTCTCCACTGCGGTTTTAATTTAATGGTAGCGATGTTTTAGGGGGCTGGGGGGGGGTTCACGTCGTCGAGCTGACTGCCTGCTAAAGGCCGCCTCGCGTCGCGCTCATCCCGAGCGATGTCGTCGTCGTCGTTGCGGCAAGAAGACAAGTTTTAGCGTCGCCGCTCTTCCGTCGGCGCGCAGCCCCCGACGACGTGCGGAGCGACAAACTCGGCGGGAGGGCGCTGGGGGCGCTGGGGGCGCTGGGGGAGGGCGCTGGGGGGGGGGCGTTGGGGGGGGGCGTTGGGGGGGGGCGCTGGGGGCGCTGGGGGAGGGCGCTGGGGGGGGGGCGTTGGGGGGGGGCGTTGGGGGGGGCGTTGGGGAGGGGGGGCGCTGGGGGGGGCGCTGGGGGGGGGTGCTGGGGGGGGCGCTGGGGGCGCTGGGGGAGGGCGCTGGGGGGGGGGCGTTGGGGGGGGGCGTTTGGGGGGGGGGCGCTGGAGGCGCTGGGGGAGGGCGCTGGGGGGGGGGCGTTGGGGGGGGGCGTTGGGGGGGGCGCTGGGGGGGGCGCTGGGGGGGGGGTGCTGGGGGGGGGAGGGCGATGCGGAGCAGCGCGCACCGAGGACCACGCGAGGCGACGCCGGGAGCGGAGCGCGCCTCGCGTGCCGCGAGGCGCGGGGCTGAGCGCGGCGGCACCAGAGGGTGGTGGCGGCGTCTACTTTCTCTCTCTCTCGCAGCAGCAGCAGCTTGTAGATGAGTCGGTGCAGTGGAGAGTTTATCTTGTTGTATTGAAGGGGCTCGCGGCAGCACAATGGCGCGTGTGTGTTTGTGCGGTGACTCTGAGCAGGGGTCGAGGGGAGGTCGCGCTCTTGAGAACCCGAGACCTGTCCCCTCTCGCCTCGCTCGCCAGCCCCTCTCTCACCGCTGTGCTCGTCACAACAACAACAACCAACGCCGTTCGCCACGTGGTGGCGGTCACTTCGCCACCAGGGCGTCTGTGCCAGGCTAGGTGGCGCCTGAAGGTCACGTGGCGTGTGGAGGCTCTCCGCTCCGCAGGAGGTCACGGCAGTGACCCCCTCCCCAGGTGTTGCGGCTTGGCTCAATGAGGCGGCCGACGGAAGCCCTTCAAGCTGTTGCCCACAGCCTCGCTCGGCCGTGCCGCGTGCCCTGCCCCGTTGCTTGCCCCCCCCCCCCGTGCCCTGCCCCGTGCCCCTCGGGGGGCACTACGGGTGAGTGGAGGGTGGGGGGCACTAGGAGTGAGTGGAGGGGGGGCACTAGGGGTAAGGGGAGGGTGGGGGGGCACTAGGGGTGAGTGGAGGATGGTGGTGGTGATCATCGCGTTATTGTGATGACGTAGCAGCCAGTGAGTCTGTGGATCTTCGCGTGAGCCCATGGCTCTCTGTGTGAGTCTATGGCGGTTTTTGGGAGTCCGGGTTTCCGCGTGGTCTGTATGCGTGTGAGTCTAGGCCCTAGGGGGTTATGTGTGAGTCTGGTGGTGTCTGAGTGATTGTGTGGGTTTCTGTGCGTGTCTGGCGCGCTCTGTGGGAGTCTGTGGATTCCTGTGCAGCTGGAGAGGTGAAGGAGGAGGCGGTGCTCGGAACAACTCAGAAATCATTCGGAAATAATCCGACGCCGATTCAGTCAGCTGGTAGTGTGGTGATCAACCCAGCAGGTTGGTCAGAGGTGGCAGATGCGGATGAGGGGAGCCTTCATCCAGCAGTGGATTGACCATGACTGATGATGATGGTGATGAATGGATGTGAATGTCGTGCTGCTGACGGAGTGATTGGGTGATCCTATGGCATGGAAGGTTTACAGAGCAGCCGAGCCTGGCGGAGGGTCTCTCTCTGCTGAGACAGGTGGGACAAAGTCTCCCTCTGCTGAGACACGTGGGACCGAGTCTCCAGCGGGGCTCTGTCTCCCTCTGCTGAGACACGTGGGACCGAGTCTCCAGCGGGGCTCTGTCTCCCTCTGCTGAGACACGTG
Organism: Lethenteron reissneri; assembly: GCF_015708825.2. Lineage (NCBI taxonomy): Eukaryota > Metazoa > Chordata > Hyperoartia > Petromyzontiformes > Petromyzontidae > Lethenteron > Lethenteron reissneri. Next base: position 10,561,130 of record NC_083827.1, read on the forward strand.
GGACCGAGTCTCCAGCGGGGCTCTGTCTCCCTCTGCTGAGACACGTGGGACCGAGTCTCCAGCGGGGCTCTGTCTCCCTCTGCTGACGCGTGGTGCTCGCTGCACTCGTTGGGGTCGCGATAGATCGAGAGCCTCACGCGGCAGTCGTTGCTGCTGCTGCTGCCGCCTCCTCGTCCTCGTCCTCCTCCCTCGATCTCTCTGCATTCGTCCTCTCGTAACACGGCGCCGCCCCTGTGCCGCTCGCTCTCGAGGACAGGGCTCGACTCGGGGTCGCGACGACAAAGCCGCGGAGAGACGGGAAGGCCCCAGCAGAGCTGTCAACACCCTACTCAGTGCCTCGCGTATTGCAAACCAACTCAGACCTCATTGGTCACCCCGCGCCCTTCTAAATCTCAACGTTAATTCTACAAAGTCCCATCACAAGGGAGAAACACAAAACAAATAGACAATTACCACTGGTACACTCACCACTGGTACACTCACCCACACACTAACCCACACACTCACCCACACACTCACCCACACACTCTCATACCTGTCAACCCCCTAATCACCTTATTACAGACCAAGTATAAATCTCAACGTTCATCTTACAAAGTCCCATCACGAGGGAGAAACACAAACACAGAGACACAATTATAATTTTGTTTGTCCGCATTGAAACGGTTCTGCGCCGTGTGGACCTGAGAACTCAGTTTCCCTGCACGAGGACACGGGGGGTTAAACCGCGTGGGTTGACGAGCGTGCACCAGACACGCCGTCAGCTGGCGCCAACAATTGTTGAAGCTCTCTGCGGTCTGCTGTGTGTGCACATTAAAGGTTGTTACCGTTATGGGCCAATTGGTGCGCGTGTTTACGCGTGAGAGGGCATCGGAGGCAGCGCACTCTCGCGGCACAGACGGAGCAGCGGAAGTCCCCCACGTGCCCAGTGCCGCCTGCTGCGCGGCCAGCCCCGGGGGAGGCGTCGCTGTCCACGGGGTGGGGGTGTCGCCACGTCGCCGGGTGCGTGCCGAGACACCAACCCTCGCCGCTGCCTCCACAACCCGCAGCGCTGGGCCACAGGCGCACGGGGGCAGACCGCGCGCTCGCGCGTGCGTGCCTGTGTGTGTGTATGTGCCTGTGTGTGTGTATGTGTGTGCGTGTGTACGTGTGTATGTGTGTGCGTGTGTATGTGTGTATATGTGTATGTGCGTGTGTGCGTGTGTATGTGTGTGTATGTGTATGGAGCGATAGTGTAATGGTTAGCGCGCTGCGCTTTGAACCTCGGTCACCAGGGTTCGATTCCCGCTCACGGCCAACACCAGTGGCGATTATCTGAACCGGTCCTGGGCCTCCCCTAGGTCGACTCAGCCTCAAATGAGTACCTGGTGCGGTGTGTAAACATTGCCACTGGGAAGACAAAGGCGGTCGGGCGTGGTGTTGGTCACCTACCCCCTCGTATACCGTTCCGGCCTTCATAGGTGCTCGCGAACAGCACTTGCCCCGACAGTCTGTTAAGGCTATACGGGGGATCTTTATCTTTGTCTTGTGTGTGTGTGATGGGGCAGTTGTGGAGAGAGTGGAGAGTTTCCCATACCTGGGCAGTGTGCTCATGACCGGCCCCGGTTTGACAGCAGAGATCTTACTCCGAATCAGTCGAGCGGCATTATCTTTTCATCGGTTGCATAACGCAGTGTGGAAGCTACCTGGTCTATCATTCCGCACGAAGCTTCGGGTCTTCTCGGCCACGGTCATTCCCTACCTACTTTACGCTTGCGAAACGTGAACCCCCCTAACGGAACAACTTCGCCGGTTGGAAACATTCAGCCTGGCCTGCCAACGATCCATCCTGGGTTTAACCAGGCTGGATTGTGTGAGGAGCTCACAAATCCTTGAAAGATATGGCACAAAGTCCCATCGGTGAGCTCCTCCGGCAGGCAAGGCTGCGTTGGCTGGATCATGTAGCCCGCATGCCCAGCCCACCGCATGCCTAAACAGCTTTTGTTCGGCCGAATCGAGGGGGCTAAATGGGTGCGGCACGGGCTGGAGGAGAGATGGAGTGATATGGTACAGGAGGACGTGGCGCTGAGTGGACTTGTCGATGACTGGTACCAGCGGTGTCAAGATCGGTTCGTGAAGGACGCTACTGGGCAGTTGGAGGCAGTCGTCCAGAACGGAGGGCGGAGGAGCGACGCTCCCAACAACGAGGGGAGCGCCGGGTGGCTAAAGCACAGCAAGTTGGCACAGTACGGGGCACAGGTGGTGCATCAGCCAGTCGTCTCAGTCAGTCAACCCGTGGTACCTGGGTCTGCCCCGTGACCTCCTGCCAGTGGGCGTTCGACACTTCACGTGGCCTCAAGGTGCACAAAGCCTGGCACACGCGTCGTGGTGACGTCCCCACCACTTAGTGGCGAATGGCGGTTGTTGTTGTGTGTACATGTGTGTGTATGTGTGTATGTGCGTGGGGAGCGGTGGTGCAGCGGTCAGCGCGCTGCGCTACGAACCCGTCGACGCTAGTTCGATTCCCGTTCACGATCAATAACGGTGACGAATATCTGAACCGGTTCTGGGGCTCCCTTAGGTCGACTCAGCCGTAAATAAGCACTGGGGAGACAAAGGCGGCCATATATGTACAGTATGTTGAATTTATTTCGCACTGTACGTAACCAACCGTGCAAATCGGAGGTGTGGGAAAGGTAGCGGTGGCGCTTTCCACCCACCACCACCTCGTGCGCCGTGCCGGCCTGAACAGATGGAACCACTTGCCCCAATACTCTGTTAGGGCTATACCGGGGGATCTTTGCCTTTGCTTTACACATCCCACCAGCCACACGGCCTTCTCCCGGGAGTGCAGGTGTCTGTCGTGCACACTGCGTGACTGTAACCCGCCTTCCCACAGTTCCTGGGACTCCCGTTTCGTCGAGTCAGCGTGCCGGGACGACAGCAGCGTGGCGGCGTCGTGCAGTCAGGGACCGCCGCTTCGTCGATTCGCCGCTCCGCATCGCAGCTCATGCAATATGGTTGTGTGATTTTACGGAATTTTAGAGAGAGAAAAACGCCTCTTATTGCGATTTAGGTTGCCGAGCCCTGGTCTGGAGCTCGCTAACACCACTCTCCCCTCCCCGAAACTGCGTTGGCGGTACAAGGCCGCTCGCGTTCAAGTGAAAGCGCGCGTTGGTGCACGGAGCGTTGAGACGGCGACAGCTCCCTGCGGCCGAGCGGCTTCTTGGTGAGGCGCGAGCGGCGAGGTCGAGACGAGGTCGAGGCGAGGTCGAGGAAGGTCGAGACGAGGTCGAGACGAGGTCGAGGAAGGTCGAAACGAGGTCGAGGCGAGGTCGAGGCGAGGTCGAGGCGAGGTCGAGGCGAGGTCGAGACGAGGCATCGCGGGATCGCGACCCGGAGAGTGCTGCGTGTGACGCGCGTGCATCACGTGGTCGAGTCGCCTCTCTCTACCCCCCCCCCCCGATTGCCCCCCCCCCCATTGACCCCCCCCCCATTGCCCCCACGGGATCTGGGCTCTGGTGACGACTCCGCGCGCCTCCCCCCCCCCCACCAGGCCCCCAGCGCCCTCCGTTCCACGTCGCCGTCGTTATCTGCGCGTGTTCCTTTATTCGCGAAAGGGGCTGCGCTTACGTAACATTCACCAAGAAATCCGCGCTCGCTCGGGCTTGGGACACGCGGAGTGTTGGCTCGCAGCCCGCGACCTGCAGCGCGACCCCAGCGGGAGCGGGAGCACGCGGAGCCCCCCCCCCCCCCCCCCAATAAAACCCCGCCCTTCCTCCCACTTCAGCATTACAACTCGGGGCCTGCTCACGTCAGAGCGAGGATGCAAAGGGCACGATTGCGAAGAACGTAATTCACCCCCTCCCCCCATGTAGCCCGGCGCCTGGGCACCCCGCTGGGCCGTGTGGGTTCTGGTGCCGCAGTTGCACCGCCTGCGCGCTCGAATGTTTGGCCACTCGTTTGAATTCGTGGGCCCCTGACCTTCGATCCGGCCGGTTGGCTCAGCAGCAGCGCGAGCGGCTTCGCGATCAGAAGGGTTCAAGTTGAAATCCCGCCTCGGGGTTTTTTCGGCGGATCATCCACGATAATCGTTGCGGGGTCACTCACATGAACGCCACGTTGTGGACACATTTTACCGCGGCTGCCCAGTTCATAGACTCGTCCCCTGCCGTAGGAACGCGGGATTTCCACTGCTGGCTCCGCAGAGCTGTACACGGGAGATGGTCGTCAATAGCTTCAGTGCTCTCTTGATCAGGAAACCACGTTTGGCGCATTCACAAACACGCGCAAATTAAGTTTTACGCGCAGTGGAGTTGTGTAAGAGGGGATAGCAAAGGTCTCCTTGTCAAGGAAAGATTCCTGGGGGGCCAGTAAGACCTTGTATAGAAAACGATGAAAACCATCTGAACTCGGAGCAGCAGCATCAGCAGCCGTGACGTCGAGGGCTCATCCCCGAGGCTGCGGTCGAGAGGGCCTCGCCCGTCGCGCCCACCGCCCACCACCCACCACCCACCGCCCACCACCCACCCCCCACTCGCTCACACGGGGAGGCGGCGGGCGCCCGCGCGTTATATAACGCGCGGGCGCGTGGCCAGAGGCGTTAGGTAATAACAATCATGTGGCCACCCTCCTAGCACAGCCCGCGCGGCGCGAACCCGGCGACCCGACTGTAGCTACCGCGCGGGGCCCCGGGACAGCAACTGGTGGCTGGAGCCAGACACAGCGGGGGTCCCGGTCCCCCACCCTCACCCCGCCACCCACCAGGCGCCCGGCTCATCGCTCCTAAAGCCACCCGGGCATCGCGCGGCACCACCACCTCCACGCAATTGTCACCCTCCTCTTCCTCTCTCTCTCTTTCTCTCTCTCTCGAGACAGCTCAATGGGCACGCTTTGTCTTCTCGACGTTCTCTGTCGTTGTTGTTCCGTGTCCATGGCGTGCGCGCCTGCACGCGTTTCAAATCTGCACGGGTTATGTAAAGACGCGCGCGTACGCAGTGGCTGAAGCATCGATTCGGATCGGCGCCGGCACTTTCGGCTCTCGCCGCGCCGGCGATCGTCTCACCGGTGCAAATCACGCGGCGCCTCGAGCGAGCGCTACGTGCATTGACGCGCGCACGGAGAGTGCACGGAGAGCGCACGGAGAGCGCTACCACGGCGGAGCTGGCACGGGGGAGGGGGGGGGTGACCGCGCGGCCCCAGCGGAGACCACCACGTGGTGGGCTCAGGGCATCATCACGTGGTGGGCTCAGTGCATCATCACGTGGTGGGCTCAGTGCACCACGTGGGCTCAGGGGACCACGTGGTGGGCTCAGGGCATCATCACGTGGTGGGCTCAGGGCATCATCACGTGGTGGGCTCAGTGCACCACGTGGGCTCAGGGCACCACCACGTGGTGGGCTCAGTGCACCACGTGGTGGGCTCAGTGCACCACGTGATGGGCTCAGGGCACCACCACGTGATGGGCTCAGTGCACCACGTGGTGGGCTCAGGGCACCACGTGGTGGGCTCAGGGCACCACCACGTGATGGGCTCAGTGCACCACGTGATGGGCTCAGGGCACCACCACGTGATGGGCTCAGTGCACCACGTGGTGGGCTCAGGGCACCACCACGTGGTAGGCTCAGGGCACCACGTGGTGGGCTCAGGGCATCATCACGTGGTGGGTTCAGTGCACCACGTGGGCTCAGGGCACCACCACGTGGTGGGCTCAGTGCACCACGTGGGCTCAGGGCATCATCACGTGGTGGGCTCAGTGCACCACGTGGGCTCAGGGCATCACCACGTGGTGGGTTCAGTGCACCACGTGGGCTCAGGGCATCATCACGTGGTGGGTTCAGTGCACCACGTGGGCTCAGGGCATCACCACGTGGTGGGCTCAGTGCACCACGTGGGCTCAGGGCATCACCACGTGGTGGGTTCAGTGCACCACGTGGGCTCAGGGCATCATCACGTGGTGGGTTCAGTGCACCACGTGGGCTCAGGGCATCACCACGTGGTGGGCTCAGTGCACCACGTGGGCTCAGGGCATCACCACGTGGTGGGCTCAGGGCACCACGTGGTGGGCTCAGTGCACCACGTGGTGGGCTCAGGGCATCACCACGTGGTGGGCTCAGGGCACCACGTGGTGGGCTCAGTGCACCACGTGGTGGGCTCAGGGCACCACCACGTGATGGGCTCAGGGCACCACGTGGTGGGCTCAGTGCACCACGTGGTGGGCTCAGGGCACCACCACGTGGTGGGCTCAGGGCACCACGTGGTGGGCTCAGTGCACCACGTGGTGGGCTCAGGGCATCACCACGTGATGGGCTCCCTTCTGCTCGCTGTGTGCGGCCCGCGCGACGTCTCGCGGCCCGGCTCGGCCCCCCTCGCGCGGGACCTCCGAGATTGGGAAGATGAAGCGGGTGGAGGGCCAGAGGTGGGAGGGCGGGGGAGGGGGGGTGAGGGGGTTTGCGGACTGCGGGCCCCTGTTATGTTGCACTCGCATCGGGGGTCAGAGCCGCGTTTCGGGGTCAAATAGCGTCCCCCGTTCCTGCCAGCGGACGTTGGCAAGGGCGGTGACGTCGGACTCCGCGAACCTCCGTGAACCGCGCGCCTCGCCCCCTCGCCCGTTTCGGTGAAAGCGCAAAAGAGCGCGAGTGGAGAAAACACGAACCCGGTTGACTGCGGCCGCGCACACACAGCTGTTTACGTGCAGCACGGGGTCAGCGCGGGGTCACGCTCATCAAAGCCCCCCCCCCCCCCCCCCCCCCACACAGCTCTCGTCTCCTACCAGTCTAAGGGTTGGGGAGGTGACCTCTGTGCGAAAATAGCGTGCGCAGCCGGGCCGCGTGCGGTGCGCCTCGCTCGTGCCAAGTCGACCCCAGCTAAAGGGTTTCGGGCGCGGCTTCTCCACGGCCCGAACGGCCTCCCCCACCCCGGCGGACGAGTCCCAAAGTGGATCATTAACCGCGACTCGTAGCAATTTCATCGCAATCGTTTATGACGAATTATAACGGCAATCATCAGAGTCGTCATTGTCCCTGGTAGCGTTCTACCCCAATCTTAGACTGTTCTCGTTATGTCCCCTTGCAGGGTAAAGCCTCCTCCTCCAGGGCCGTGAACTCATTGGCTGCGTCAGGGGTTCCTTACTCGGTTGGCGCGCCCTCTTTCAGCTGCGGGTCTCATCTTGATGCCATCTCTGACTGGCACGGCTCAAGCTCCCTTCATGTGAACGCGAGCAAAACTGAGAACCTTCAAATTGTAAATGCACAACAACAAAAAAGACAGTTCTAAATGCAATCTCCAAGTCAAGTGTGTACCTCCTCGACTCAGATATTGTTTTGGCAAGATCAGCAAGGCATTGTCGTTCACGTGTGGCAAGCACGTCGTGTGTAACGAGTGCGACCCTGTAATGTTTTATTTCAGCAATCGGAAGCCCATGCAGCTCGGTGAGCACCGGGCGGCTACGGTCGGATCTTGCAGTGCCCGTCACCACCACGTGCCACAGAGTTGTGTGCACGCTGCAGCATGCTCATGTTTTTACCAGACGTCCCGTATAGTAGTGAGTGGCAATAATTGAGCCTTGTCGATACTCTACTACACGCCACCGTGTTGGCTGTGTCACGACTCAGGAGTGGCCGAATGTGTCCTGGAGCCCTGATGTGAAAATTGCTCGACCTGCTGATCAAACGACATACCCTGGTCGAGTGCGGTGCCCAAGCTCTTTAGATATAAATATAAAACCGAATCCTGGTGTCTACAACCGCCGCACCTGAGCCTTCCACAATTTTTCCGCCTGAGCCTGACTGCCGACCAGCAGAACCTCCGATTCCACATCCGCCCATGCTGCTATCAAACACGTGGGGTTATTTCAGATCGCAGTCTCGTGAGGTGCAAAGTCACGTGCCCGATTTAATCGCCCAACCGTCACGAGACTGGAAGCGACTGGAACACGATGCTCTCCGTCAGAAGATCCGGCCACCATTGGCGCGTGTCAACCCTGCGTCGACGTTCGATTCATTTACATCTCAATTAAAAAATTACATCACTGCCGTTTTTTTTTTATGAACTCGTGTCCATTCCAACAAGCACGAAGAGAATGGTGACTGTCACCGCGGGCGATCGCTGCGAAGCAGACGCAGAGGAGGCTGGAGAGTCTTCGGAATAAAAATGGTTTCAAGACTGTTCGACTACTCGCGCACAGAGCCGCCTGGAGATCTGCCAACCGACTCATTGTTGAGTCTTGCGGATCGCTCCGCGAGTCGACGAGCAAGGCCCACGATCGCCGTGCCCTGTGGAGCGTCGTGAAGAGCGCTGGCGGCACTCGGACCACCCATCATCAGCTTTAGTCAACCCGGGCTGTGCACGGCACCTGCCACATTCCTCGCCGATCAAATCCTCACGATCAAGACGGCAGTTACTAACTGGAAGGCAACGGCATTCTCGCGGTCTGCCACCGGAGTTTCATCTGCCTGCAACCGATGCAACAATCGACACCCTGGCACCAACGACGGTGACAGGGGTTGTTAACGCCCGTCACACGCCTGCCAAATAAGACATCGCCGCTCGACTACGTCCACGCGTCCATTCTCAAATCATGATTGGGTGGTGCTTGTGCCGCTGATTATCCGCCTGGCAAATCTTTCGTTGAGTGAGGGGCTGTTTCCCAGAACAGTTCGAAATGGCGCAGGTAACATCGCTCCTGAAACAAGTTGCCTTGAAGCCATAGCGACCCCGCCAACTATTGCCAGATCTCAAACGTGAGTGGGATTTCAAAGGTCATAGAGTTGCTTTGCCTGAAGCGGTTGCTTCCCCATGTCGCTGCGATGGGCGTATTGAACCCGGAAGTTCCACAGCACTGAGACGGCTCAACTAAAGATCACGATGACCTCTACAATATCACGGATGACCTCTACAAGATCACGAATGACCTCTACAAGATCATGATGACCTCTTCAAGATTACGAATGACCTCTACAAGATCACGATGACCTCTACAAGATCACGGATGACCTCTACAAGATCACGATGACCTCTACAAGATCACGATGACCTCTACAAGATCACGGATGACCTCTACAAGATCACGGATGACCTCTTCAAGATTACGAATGACCTCTACAAGATCACGATGACCTCTACAAGATCACAGATGACCTCTACAAGATCACGATGACCTCTACAAGATCACGATGACCTCTACAAGATCACGGATGACCTCTACAAGATCACGATGACCTCTACAAGATCACGATTACCTCTACAAGATCACGATGACCTCTTCAAGATCACGAATGACCTTTACAAGATCACGATGACCTCTTCAAGATCACGAATGACCTCTACAAGATCACGATGACCTCTTCAAGATCACGAATGACCTCTACAAGATCACGATGACCTCTTCAAGATCACGAATGACCTCTACAAGATCACGATGACCTCTTCAAGATCACGAATGACCTTTACAAGATCACGATGACCTCTTCAAGATCACGAATGACCTCTACAAGATCACGATGACCTCTTCAAGATCACGAATGACCTCTACAAGATCACGGATGACCTCTACAAGATCACGGATTACCAACTCTGTGCAGATGAGACTCTGCTGTCCTTGTTCAAGACAAGACTTAAGACCCCATCCATGTTCACGCCTGATTGATTGTTGGTAGTTTTACTTGAGTCTTATTGCTCGTGTCTATTGCCCTGGTTCTACCCAACTATTTCAATGCTTTATAATATAGGCTTATTGGGTTAGATCGCGTAAGTATATAAATGTGTCGTTAAAACCCGCCACCACCCGACACAGCCAACTAATAAGGGTTGTCACGTAAACAAAACGTGGCCAATTCGTCACTAGTACGGTACTAGTGTATAGTGTAGTGTATAGTGTAGTGTACAAGTACAGCACACCGGTGTGTTGGAGAGCCAAGCCACGACATTTACAATCTGAGTACGACGTTTCGCCAGTAATTACCACTAGCTTCATCAGGCGACAGTATGATGAAGCTCCTCTCAATGCTTTTGGTTTCCCTTGAAGCGTCTGAAGATGTCGTGAAGCATTAACTCGCAGTGATCGGCATCATCATCATCATCGTAGTCATTATAGAATCATCTGCATCATCACTCAGAGTCATCACCACAATCACAAACAACACAAATTCAACATTAGCAATCATCACCCGTCATCATCGTCGTCACCGTATCATCGTCATCATCATCAAGTATCTATCCTCATCGTTGCCATATACTATGGCCTTCATCTTCACCATCATCATCTTGACCGGCATCATCATCATCATCCTCACCACCACCCCCGTGGAGTAGATGGGGGGAGGAGTCGTGGCTCAATGAGCCGCGGCCACCGCGGTGCCACGATGCACGTGGCCCCGTGTGCACGTGTCGTGACGACAGGGGCGGTCGAGCTTGAGCCAACACCCGTGTATTAACACTCAAGTAGTTTGTACAGCGCATAACCCAAGAGGTAGCGGCCTCTTCACCCGCTTATTAAGGGTAAGTGGCGAGCTCCCACTTATCTCCACACCCGTCCTCTCAAGGAGACGACCTGATCTGGCCCTGGCTAGGCACAGATCCCGACCACCAGCCACACGAAGTCGGGCCTCACAAGGACGCCGACCTTGGCGGCTCTGGCTAGCCGCACCGCTGACTTGCTCTGGCCGGCCCTCAGAAGGACAGCGACCAGAGGAGTTCCAGGGACGAGCTAAGCTGGCTTTCGATCTTCACTGGCTCTTCATCTTGACCCGTTCCCAACGTCTGCCTCGAGCTCTCTGGCTCTTCGCCTTTTATACCAACTTGCCACCGAGGGGCGGGGCTGTGTGGGATCACAGCATCCCCCCACAGCCCCCCCAGGGCGGTAACGGTTGCGGACGTGATTGTGTACAGCCCCCGTATAACCATCCGTTTTCCTCCCGTAACACCCCTACACATGGACAAGCGAGCGATGTGTGCGCACGTAAACGCGGGGGCCCGTGCATGTGTCCTGTGTGTGCGTGTGTGCACCCGTGCGCCTCTACCCGTGCGTGGGGGGCACTGGGAGTGTGGGGGGCACTGGGGGCGTGGGGGGCGTGGGGGGCGTGGGGGGCACCAGGAACATGGAGGCACGGGGTGCGGAGGCTCGAGATGTGGAGATTTCTCCCAAATAAAAAACGCCTCCCCAGGGAGATCCTCGTGAGACAGGGACACGAGCCCCCTCCCCCCCAATCTGGTTTACCCAAACTCCACTCAGCTGATCACCACTCCCTGGGGGTCGTGGCCCCCATGCTGACGCGAGGGGGCAGTGGGAGGGGGGGAGGAGGGGGTCTCGGGTGTCGTGTTGACGAGGCTCTGGGAAGAAGACCCCAGTCGGGGGTGAGAATTCGGGTCAGGGGTCGGTGTCGCCTCTTCCACTTAGGCAGAGCTGCTCCCTCCCCACGGGGTGCTGGGCGAGTGACTCTGGGTCGTGCCTATCACTAGTGGCTAGTGGCTATCACTAGTGGCTAGTGCCTATCACTAGTGGCTAGTGGCTATCACTAGTGGCTAGTGCCTATCACTCGTGGCTAGTGGCTATCACTCGTGGCTAGTGCCTATCACTCGTGGCTAGTGGCTCTCACTCGTGGCTAGTGGCTATCACTAGCGGCTAGTGCCTATCACTCGTGGCTAGTGGCTATCACTCGTGGCTAGTGGCTATCACTAGTGGCTAGTGCCTATCACTAGTGGCTAGTGGCTATCACTCGTGGCTAGTGGCTATCACTAGTGGCTAGTGGCTATCACTCGTGGCTAGTGGCTATCACTAGTGGCTAGTACCTATCACTCGTGGCTAGTGGCTATCACTCGTGGCTAGTGGCTATCACTCGTGGCTAGTGGCTATCACTCGTGGCTAGTGGCTCTCACTCGTGGCTAGTGGCTATCACTCGTGGCTAGTGGCTATCACTCGTGGCTAGTGGCTCTCACTCGTGGCTAGTGGCTATCACTAGTGGCTAGTGCCTATCACTCGTGGCTAGTGGCTCTCACTCGTGGCTAGTGGCTATCACTAGTGGCTAGTGGCTATCACTTGTGGCTAGTGGCTATCACTCGTGGCTAGTGGCTATCACTCGTGGCTAGTGGCTATCACTCGTGGCTAGTGCCTATCACTCGTGGCTAGTGGCTATCACTAGTGGCTAGTGGCTATCACTCGTGGCTAGTGGCTATCACTCGTGGCTAGTGGCTATCACTCGTGGCTAGTGGCTATCACTCGTGGCTAGTGGCTATCACTAGTGGCTAGTGCCTATCACTCGTGGCTAGTGGCTATCACTCGTGGCTAGTGGCTATCACTAGTGGCTAGTGCCTATCACTAGTGGCTAGTGGCTATCACTCGTGGCTAGTGGCTATCACTAGTGGCTAGTGCCTATCACTCGTGGCTAGTGGCTATCACTCGTGGCTAGTGGCTATCACTAGTGGCTAGTGCTTATCACTAGTGGCTAGTGGCTATCACTCGTGGCTAGTGGCTATCACTAGTGGCTAGTGGCTATCACTAGTAGCTTGTGGCTATCACTCAGATCGCCTCATAGCCTTAACAGACTATTGGGGCAAGTTCTGTTAGTGAGCACCTATGAAGGCCCACACGGCACACGAGGGGGTGGGTGGCCAGCACCACGCCCGGCCGCCTGTTTACTACACACCGCACCAGCCACTCGTTTCAGGCTGAGTCGACCTAGGTAGAAGCCCAGGACCCGGCTCAATTGTTGCCATGGATGTCAGGGAATGGAACTCAGAGAGTCAGAGAGACAGAGAGTCAGAGAGGCAGAGAGGCAGAGTCAGAGAGGCAGAGTCAGAGAGACAGAGAGGCAGAGACAGAGAGACAGAGAGTCAGAGAGACAGAGAGTCAGAGAGACAGAGTCAGAGAGACAGAGTCAGAGAGACAGAGAGTCAGAGAGGCAGAGAGTCAGAGAGACAGAGTCAGAGAGACAGAGAGTCAGAGAGACATGGAGTCAGTGCCCATCTCGGCGTCGCGTGGTATCTGGAGTCTGAAATCGCCAGCAGCGCGAGACACAGCGGCGATAGCGGCGATGAATCCCCCGCGCCCCGCGACGAATGGCCAGCTCCAAGCGTGTGGGTAAATCACACACGTGTGTGTGTGTCAATAACACACGTGTGTGTGTGTGTGAGTCAATAACACGTGTGTGTGTGTCAATAACACGTGTGTGTGTGTGTGTGAGTCAATAACACACGTGTGTGTGTGTGTGTGTGAGAGGGTTAATCACACACGTGTGTGTGTGTGAGTGAATTGATCACACGTGCGTGTGAGTTAATGCCACGTGTGCATGTGTGTGAGTTCATCACACGTGCATGTGTGAGAGAGTTAGTGACACGTGTGTTTGTGTGTGTGTGTGAGTTAATCACACACGTGTGTGTGAGGGTTAATCACACACGTGTGTGTGTGAGTGAGTTAGTGACACGTGTGTTTGTGTGAGTTAATCACACACGTGTGTGTGTGGGCTCGCCTCCCCATCAAAGGGAGGAGAGGGATGGTGGTGGTTGTAGGCTTACGCCCTCCACAGAAGATGAACATCAGTGGAGGGATGCAGGCAAGGCAGAAGTGTCAGATGCCTTCTACGATCTGTCCCAGGTGCTGGCTAAAGTGACCCCTCGGGATAGAGTCATCCTCTTGGGTGACGTTAACGCCCAAGTGGGTCAAGATGCAGATACCTGGCCCGGAGTGAATGGAAGGCATGGAACAGATCAGCTCGATCACAACGGCAGGAGGCTGCTACACTTACGTGCTTGTCATCACCAACACGCGGTGCCGGCATTGAAGCATTCACACAACACCATGGATGCACGCCGGGTCCAGGCGAGGACATCTGCTGGACTACACAGTGAGGGAACAGCGAATGCGGGCCCACTGCCTTGATACCAAGACCTCCCGCGGTGCTGATCTCCCTACTGACCATCGGTTTGTCATCAGCAAGATGCCTCGACTGTGCTTTTATTGCGGCAGCAATCACCCATCAAGGACCCAAGTCAAGGCCACAATGGCCTGGTCTCGTCGAGCTGATGAAGGTGATAGATAGGAATTTCATCAACGCTTACAACTGGGGTTGGCATTGTCTCCCCCCTTCCTCCTGATGCCGAGGGCAAATGAGTTGCAAGACAGCGGGTCACGCAGCTGCTATGGCTGCATTGCGTACGCAGTGCAGACCTCCCCAGAAACCCTGGCTAACGTTAGGAGGTGTTCTGACAAGTTGAGAGTAAGCGGAATGCTCACTACTCCCCCTGCCTACTACATCCCACGTTGAGCAGCGAGGAGACTTACCGCAGCCTTCGCTTGGAGGTTTGGAGAGCCGTGCGGCGCTGCGAGGATGAGTGGTGGTCGCGAGTTGCTGAGGAAATGGAAACTGCTCCAAGTAGCAAGCGATAACAAGTTGACTTTTTTTTTACCATCATCAAAAATGTACTTGCAACGCCACACCTATCACCATCCTACAGGGAGAGAACGGTGATCCGATCTCCGACCCCCCCCCCCCCCCAAGAAAAGGTTCGCATGTTTGCTGAGCATTTCTGTGAGGTCTTAGGGGAACCCCTCAGCTCAAACAGCATCATAGGGCAACGTGGGGGTGGACCTCTGCCGATGCTGCCGTGCCTCAAATATTGGAGGAAGTAGCCACTCCTTGTGACTGTTTCGCCGAGGAGCCATCTGTTGAGGAAGTATGAAGGGCAATCCGGAGCTTGAAACCAGGTCAAACGAACGGGGAGAGATGACCTCCAAAGTGAACTGCTGAGGGAGGGTGGCGTTTGTGTGCAGACTGCCCGATTTGACGTAATTACAACCGTCTGGTCCACAGGACTGGTTCTGCAAGATTATAAGGATGCCCTGGTGGTCCGTACTGATTGCAACTACCGAGGTATCACGCACCTCAGTGTGCCGGAAAAGGTCCTGGAAAGAATGATTCAACATTGCCCTTGCTAGGCAAGCTGAGGAGAAACTTACGGAGCTCCAATATGGTTTCAGTCCGGAGTGGTCCTGCACGGACGCCATTTTCTGTGTCTGTATGCTACAGTATAGGTGTTGAGAATTTCAACAAGACCTACAATCTCTACTTTATTTACCTGGTCAAGGCCCATGATACCATCAATAGGCCAGGGCTCTGGTTTATTCTTTGTGCTTTTTGAGTCCGAGACAATCTGTTCGCAATCATGAAGGGCCTCCAAGACGGTGGGCAGGTGCAGGTAAGGCTGCGTGGCTGGGTGTCGTGGGGGCCATCGTGTGTTCGCCTTTGGGTGCGACAGGAATGTCTTCTGGCGCCTACCCCAGTCAACCTCGTCTTTTGGCCATGGAGTTCAATAAGTTCTCCATGGACGAACCGGTGAAATTCCATCTGGTGTAGATTAAATGGGAGGCTGATCGATGCCCGTGTGCGGTCGAGAGATGGCTCCCTATTGGTCAACCATATTTTGTTTGCGGATGATCTGGTGATTTCTGCCTACTCTGAGATATTGGAGATTATACTGATCAATCCGGAGCATGCTACTAAGAGATGGGGCCTTACTATCAGCCCCACCTGCCTGGGTATTCTAATTCATCAAATGCTCCCCTTCCTCAACTCCCCATGAGTGACGGGGCAATTGTGAAGAGAGTGGAAACATTTCCATACGACTCATCATGGGTTTAACCAGACTGGACTGTGTCAGCAGTCCACAGGTCCTTGAAAGATCTGGGCACTACCCCATCAGTGAGCCACTCTGGCAAGCGAGGCTGCATTGGCATGGAGCCCGCATGCCCAGCCACCGCCCAAGCAGCTTCTGTTCGGTCGGATCGAGGGGGCTAGAGAAGAGATGGAGTGATGTGGTATAGAAGGATGTGGAACCGATTGGAGTTGCCGATGACTGTTACTAGCGGTGTCAAGATCGGCCTATGTGGGGTAGGTTCGTGAAGGACGCTGCTGGGCAGTTGGAGGCGGTCGCACTCCAACAACAACGGAGGGCGGAGGAGCGACGCTCACAACAACGAGCGGAGCGCCGGGCGGCTAAAGCACAGCAAGTTGGCACAGTGGGAAGCACAGGTGGTGCGTCTGCCAGTCGTCTCAGTCAGTCGACCCGTGGCACCTGCTGGGTCTGGTCCGTGACCTCCTGCCAGCGGGCCTTTGATACTTCGCGAGGCCTCAACGTGCACCTAGCCTGGCACAAACGCCGTGGTGATGTCATCGCCACTTAGTGGTGAACGTCGGTTGTTATTGAGTTGATCACACGTGTGTGAGTGTGAGTTAGTCACACGTGTGTGAGTGTGATCACACGTGTGTGAGTGTGAGTTCATCACACGTGTGTGAGTGTGAGTTAGTCACACGTGTGTGAGTTCATCACACGTGTGTGAGTGTGATCACACGTGTGTGAGTGTGGGTTGATCACACGTGTGTGAGTGTGAGTGTGATCACACGTGTGTGAGTG
The DNA here is from genome assembly GCF_015708825.2 of Lethenteron reissneri. Lineage (NCBI taxonomy): Eukaryota > Metazoa > Chordata > Hyperoartia > Petromyzontiformes > Petromyzontidae > Lethenteron > Lethenteron reissneri. Next base: position 10,577,513 of record NC_083827.1, read on the forward strand.
TGATCACACGTGTGTGAGTGTGAGTTCATCACACGTGTGTGAGTGTGATCACACGTGTGTGAGTGTGATCACACGTGTGTGAGTTTGAGCTAATCACATGTGTGTGAGTGTGAGTGTGAGTTCACCACACGTGTGTGAGTGTGATCACACGTGTGTGTGACTGAGTTCATCACACGTGTGTGAGTGTGATCACACGTGTGTGTGAGTGTGATCACACGTGTGTGAGTGTCAGTTGATCACACGTGTGTGAGTGTGAGTTCATCACACGTGTGTGAGTGTGAGTGTGATCACACGTGTGTGAGTTCATCACACGTGTGTGAGTGTGATCACACGTGTGTGAGTTCATCACACGTGTGTGAGTGTGAGTTCATCACACGTGTGTGAGTGTAATCACACGTGTGTGAGATTGAGTTAATCACATGTGTGTGAGTGTGAGTGTGAGTTCACCACACGTGTGTGAGTGTATGAGTTCATCACACGTGTGTGAGTGTGAGTTCATCACACGTGTGTGTGCATGCGTGCCCGTGTGTGGACGGAGCGGTGGCGCAACGGTCAGCGCGCTGCGCTACAAACCCAGCGACTCGAGTTCGATTCCCGCTCACGGCCACCACAAGTGACGGTTATCTGGACCGGTCCTGGGCTTCCCCTAGGTCGACTCAGCCTCAAATGAGTACCTGGTGCGATGTATAGACATCGCCACTGAGAAGACAAAGTTGCCACTCACCACCTTGTGTGCCGTGCCGACCTTCAGAGGTGCCCGAACAGTCTGTTAAAGCATTCCGGGGACCTTTGTCTTTGTATGTATGTGTGTGTGTTCGTGTGGTTTTACATGTATGTGGTTGAATGTGTATGTGTGTGGTGCATCGGCCAGTCATCTCAGTCAGTCGACACCTGGGTCTGCCCCGTGACCTCCTCCTTCCGGCGGGCGTTCGACACTTCATGTGGCCTCAAGGTGCACCTAGCCTGGCACATGTGTACGTTCGTTCGTGTTGTGTGTTTGTATATATGTGTGTCTGTGTGTGACGGGGTGTGTGCATCTATCTGCGTGTGCGTGCGTGCGAGGAGCAGTGTAGCGGTTAGCGCTAATCTGCACCACGAACCCGGCGACCCGAATTCCATTCTCGCTCACGGCCAACACCAACGACGATTATCTGAACCGTCCTGGGCCTCGCCGATGTCGACTCAGCCTCAACATCAGTACCTGGTGCGGTGCGTAAACATGGTCACGAGGGAGACAAAGGCGGTCGAGCGTGGTGCTGTCCACCCACCCACCTCGTGTGCCACAGTGCCGGCCTTCACAGGTGCTCCTCGCTAACATCACTTGCCCCAACAGTCTGTCGAGGCGACACGGCTTAGGTGAGAGTTTAATTAAACACACGCTGCATCGGCGAAGCGTTTGGGGACATCCCGACCCCTGATTAACACCGGGTAAAACTTAAACCGGTTTGGCGCTTGTGACAAGAGGCTGCGAGGTTTTAGGGCTTGTAACCCTAGCCGAGGTTTTAATCTCAATTATGCCACCCCGCCCCCATGCGATGCAAATCTCTAACGCCGCTTGTGAGGAACTGGCGCCCGTGACCTCCCGTGGCGGTGTGAGGTCGGAGTGAGCGCTCGGAGTGCGCGTGAACTCTCAGCCCTGAACCTCGCAAACAATAAAAAGGGTGAACGCGCTCCCGAGTATCTGTTTTGATGATGTTGTTGTCTGTGCTTCCGAGAAGTCCCAGGGAGTTGTCACTGAGAGCCGCGATTGGCTGGCGCGTCCTGACCGGTGTGTTTACGCCACGGCGCACACACATACACGCGCGCTCACGTACCCACCCACACACACACACGCGCATTCACGCACACACACACACACGCGCGCTCACGTACCCACCCACACACACACACGCGCATTCACGCACACACACACAGGCGCATTCACGCACACACACACACACGCGCACACCCACACACACACGCGCACACTCACGCTCACACACACACACGCGCACCCACACAAACACATACATGCGCGCACTCACGCTCCCACACACACGCGCACTCACGCTCCCACACGCACACACGCGGTATATATACGGGCTCCGTGCCCGCAAGCGCCGCAATTAGCGCAGTGAGTGGCTGGGTACGCGAGCGGTTCAACTGAGTGGAGTGGTCGGGGGTCTGTTACCGGAGGGTTTCATGCGGGTGTCAGTCTCGGTTCGCGACCGCGCTCGGCTCATTCATTCGTCTCGTTAAACTCGCCTCCTGAGCGACAGCGACCCTTGCCGCAGGGCTCCGCTTGCGGTCTCGCGTTACCGCATCGGCCACCGAGTGTGCGACACTTGCGATCCCGGCGCGCTTTAGCGGACCGACTGCGCGAACGCGTCAGACGATGAATCGCGTCGTCTTGCAGAGAGCGGCCGCCCAGCTGCCCCGGGGCTGCCCCTTCGCGCCCCAGGGCGGCGGCAGCAGCAGCCGGGCGGCGCAGGCGGTGGCTCCTGTCGCCGTGGAAGCGCCGGCGAGCCTGGCCCGGGAGACGTGGCCCCGCGCCACCGCCGCGGGGGGGGCAGCGAGCGGGCTCCGGTCGATGAGCGAGATGCCCAGCCCGCCCAGCCTGCCCGTCGTGGGCAGCCTCTTCGAGGTGCTGCGGAAAGGCGGCATCTCCAAGCAGTACCAAGTGCTGGTGAGAGGCGCCACGGGGCCATTGGCACTCACACCAACACACACACACCAACACACACTCACACCAACACACACTCACACCAACACACACACCAACACACACTCACACCAACACACACACACTCACACCGCTTTCTGTGTGAATTACGCACACACACACCAACACACACTCACACTGCTCTCTGTGCGAATCACACACACTCACACACCAACACACACACACACACCAACACACACTCACACCAACACACACCAACACACACACACACACACCAACACACACTCACACCGCTCTCTGTGCGAATCACGCACACACACACCAACACACACTCACACCAACAGACACACACACCAACACACACTCACACCAACACACACACACACACCAACACACACTCACACCAACACACACACCAACACACACTCACACCAACACACACACACACACACCAACACACACACACACACCAACACACACTCACACCAACACACACTCACACCAACACACACTCACACCAACACACACACCAACACACACTCACACCAACACACACACACTCACACCGCTTTCTGTGTGAATTACGCACACACACACCAACACACACTCACACTGCTCTCTGTGCGAATCACACACACTCACACACCAACACACACACACACACCAACACACACTCACACCAACACACACTCACACCAACACACACACACACACACCAACACACACTCACACCGCTCTCTGTGCGAATCACGCACACACACACCAACACACACTCACACCAACAGACACACACACCAACACACACTCACACCAACACACACACACACACCAACACACACTCACACCAACACACACACCAACACACACTCACACCAACACACACACACACCAACACACACACACACACCAACACACACTCACACCAACACACACTCACACCGCTTTCTGTGTGAATCACGCACACACACACCAACACACATTCACACCGCTTTCTGTGTGAATCACGCACACACACACCAACACACACTCACACCGCTCTCTGTGCGAATCACACACACTCACACACCAACACACACTCACACCGCTCTCTGTGCGAATCACACACACTCACACACCAACACACACTCACACCGCTTTCTGTGTGAATCACGCGCACACACACACCGCTCTCTGTGTGAATCACACACACTCACACCAACACACACTCACACCGCTTTCTGTGTGAATCACGCACACACACACCAACACACACTCACACCGCTTTCTGTGTGAATCACGCACACACACACCAACACACACTCACCCGATTTTCTGTGTGAATCACGCACACACACACCAACACACACTCACACCGATTTTCTGTGTGAATCACGCACGCACACACCAACACACACTCACACCGCTTTCTGTGTGAATCACGCACACACACACCAACACACACTCACACCGCTCTCTGTGTGAATCACGCACACACACACCAACACACACTCACACCGCTTTCTGTGTGAATCACGCACACACACACCAACAGACACACACACCGCTTTCTGTGTGAATCACGCACACACACACCAACACACACTCACACCGCTCTCTGTGCGAATCACGCACACACACACCAACACACACACACACCGCTTTCTGTGTGAATCACGCACACACACACACACCGCTCTCTGTGTGAATCACACACACTCACACCAACACACACTCACACCGCTTTCTGTGTGAATCACACACACTCTCACACACACCAACACACACTCACACCAACACACACTCACACCGCTCTCTGTGTGAATCACAGACTATTGGGACAAGTGGTGTTAGCGAGCACCTTTAAAGGCCGGCACGGCATATTAGAGGGTGGGTGGCCAACACCACGCCCGGCCGCACTTTGTCTCCCTAGTGGCGATGTTTACTACACACATCGTATCGGGTACTTATTTGAGGCTGAGTTGACCTAGGGGAGGTCCAGGACCGGATCAGATAATCGTCACCGGTGTTGGTCGTGAGAGGGAATCCAACTCGGGTCGCCGGGTTCGTAGCGCAGCGTAGTGCTAACCACTACACTACCGCCTCCCCAAGCACATCGCTCTCTATGAATCAAACGCGACAGACACACACGCACATCAACCCTCTCTCTCTCTATGAATCAAACATGACAGACACACATGCACATCAACCCTCTCTCTCTCTGTGAATCAAACATGACAGACACACACCCACATCAACCCTCTCTCTCTCTATGAATCAAACATGACAGACACACACCCACATCAACCCTCTCTCTCTCTATGAATCAAACGCGACAGACACACACGCACATCAACCCTCTCTCTCTCTGTGAATCAAACATGACAGACACACAAGCACATCAACCCTCTCTCTCTCTATGACTCAAACGCGACAGACACACACGCACATCAACCTTCTCTCTCTCTCTCTATGAATCAAACGCCACAGACACACACGCACATCAACCCTCTCTCTCTCTATGAATCAAACACAACAGACACACACGCACATCAAACCTCTCTCTCTCTATGAATCAAACGCGACAGACACACACGCACATCAACCCTCTCTCTCTATGAATCAAACATGACAGACACACACGCACATCAACCCTCTCTCTCTCTCTATGAATCAAACACAACAGACACACACGCACATCAACCCTCTCTCTCTCTATGAATCAAACGCGACAGACACACACGCACATCAACCCTCTCTCTCTCTCTATGAATCAAACACAACAGACACACACGCACATCAACCCTCTCTCTCTCTATGAATCAAACGCGACAGACACACACGCACATCAACCTTCTCTCTCTCTATGAATCAAACGCCACAGACACACACGCACATCAACCCTCTCTCTCTCTCTATGAATCAAACATGACAGACACACACGCACATCAACCTTCTCTCTCTCTATGAATCAAACGCCACAGACACACACGCACATCAACCCTCTCTCTCTCTCTATGAATCAAACACAACAGACACACACGCACATCAACCTTCTCTCTCTCTATGAATCAAACGCGACAGACACACACGCACATCAACCTTCTCTCTCTCTATGAATCAAACATGACAGACACACACGCACATCAACCACTCTCTCTCTCTATGAATCAAACGCCACAGACACACACGCACATCAACCTTCTCTCTCTCTATGAATCAAACGCCACAGACACACACGCACATCAACCACTCTCTCTCTCTATGAATCAAACGCCACAGACACACACGCACATCAACCCTCTCTCTCTCTCTATGAATCAAACGCCACAGACACACACGCACATCAACCCTCTCGCTCTCTCTATGAATCAAACGCGACAGACACACACGCACATCAACCCTCTCTCTCTCTATGAATCAAACATGACAGACACACACGCACATCAACCCTCTCTCTCTCTCTATGAATCAAACGCCACAGACACACACGCACATCAACCACTCTCTCTCTCTATGAATCAAACGCCACAGACACACACGCACATCAACCACTCTCTCTCTCTATGAATCAAACGCCACAGACACACACGCACATCAACCACTCTCTCTCTCTATGAATCAAACGCCACAGACACACACCCACATCAACCCTCTCTCTCTCTCTCGATGAATCGCATCTTGCCTCGTGAATGGAACCCGTGAGCATCTTCGCTTCGCACCTTTTTGCCAACAGCACCACACCCCCCCCTCCCCCTCCCCGCGGGCCCCCGCTGTGCCCGCCGCTGTGCCCGCCGCGTGATGTTGTTGTGTTCAGGGAATGTTGATCTAAGCGACGTGCTTTTCTTCCACGTCGCTTCGGAAAGACCTCACGATCCCCCCCCCCCCACCACCTATCCCCTCCACCCCCCAACCTCCACTGGCTCCGTGAATGACTTTGCGAATCTAAATCAGCGCTCCCTTCCCGGTTACATTTGACGTGAGGCCCGCGTAACGCTCACGAAGGGTCAAGGTCACGGCCAGGCATCTGACCCCGGGCGCGTTTTCTCTCCCATTCGTAAGTCGCCCCCGAATTCTTCTCGGTCTGCCACTCATTCTGCCGATCCGGCCCACAGCTATACACAGAGTCAACACGGAAGTGTTATGGGTATTGATGCGTAAATAGTGAATTCAGCTTGAGCCCATGATCAATCCACTGCTGGATAAGAGGCCTCTTCCACGGCGCGGCCACTTGTGACGTCACATCCCACGTGGCGCCCGCTTGCGCCTCACCGCGTGCGACGGGGGAGCTCGACGCCGACGGCCTCGCGGGTAGAGACAGCGGCTTGGCACTCAGGGGACGAGAGTGGCGTGCACAGAGGCGCGTTCCGCGAGCCTCCCAGGGAGCCACAAGAGCCCGCGTGGCGGGGGGCGGTGCCGCAGCGTCGACGCTGACAGCTGCCGCGTGCTTCACTCGCTCATCCCCCATCCACCCCCAACAGACCGAGTACCACCAGCGGCTGGGCAGCATCTACCGCATGCGCCTCGGCTCGTTCGAGAGCGTCCACGTGGGCGCGCCGCACCTCGTCGAGTCGCTGTTCCGCCGCGAGGCCGCGTGCCCGCACCGCCTCGACATCAAGCCGTGGAAGGCCTACCGCGACCTGCGCGGCGAGGCCTACGGACTGCTCATCCTGTACGTGAGAGGGGGGGCCGCTCGCGCGCTGCGCCCTCCCTGGTCCCGCTGGTGTCGGGGTCGAATCCTGCCCGTTCCGTCGACGCGAGTCGGAACATCGGAATCGGAGGTTCACAGCCAGAAGTGCATTTCCCCGTAAAGCCCCGTGAGCTCCAGACACTCAGTTTCAAAGACAACGCCATCAAATTATTATCGGAGCATGTTTATTCGCATGTTCACCGCAGGTACCGTGCGTGCTTAATGCAGCACTTGATTTGTTGTCAAAAGGCTTCTATTATTTGGTGTCTGAACATCTTAATACAACTCGTGCTTTATTTGCAGAAAGGGTTAAACGCTGTTATTTTTATAACATCAAAGTATTACACAATTACACGTAGTTTTTAATAAATAAATCAAACCTTCATCACACCAATTACGTTGCTAAATAACATTCACCACCCGAACACTTTCTCTAAGTTACCAGACACTCATGAGGCACACGCTGTACGCTCCCGATGATTGCTAAACAACAGCGGCACGACTCGCGAGCGAGAGCCGCACGCACAAAGACAAAGCAGCACCCCCCACCGTGTAGCCGCATCGACTGTTGGGGCAAGTGTTGTTAGCGAGCCCCTATGAACACAGCGGGTAGTGTGCTCTCAAGTGGCATGCACGAGCCGCCTCTGTCTCCCCAGTGGCGGTGTAAACACGCGGCAGCAGCAGCAGTAGCTGCAGCAGCAGCAGTAGCTGCAGCAGCAGCAGCAGTAGCTGCAGCAGCAGCAGTAGCTGCAGCAGCAGCAGCAGTAGCTGCAGCAGCAGTAGCTGCAGCAGCAGCAGCAGTAGCTGCAGCAGCAGCAGCAGTAGCTGCAGCAGCAGCAGCAGCAGTAGCTGCAGCAGCAGCAGCAGTAGCTGCAGCAGCAGCAGCAGTAGCTGCAGCAGCACACACTGAGGATTGAGGCGGCAGGTTGGCAGCGGGCGCGCAACAACTCCGGCACCGCGCACGGAGAGCCGCACGGAGAGCCGCACGGAAGAGCCGCGCGGCTCCGCCGGAGCAGAGGGCGGCCGCGCCGCGTCCACGTGCCCCCCCGCCGACACCCCACGTGGCCTCGAGCAACACTGCGTCTCGTCACGCCCCCCCCCCTTATACTAGCGCAGCCTGTGCCACACAATTCCGCGTGTCCAACTGGAAATGAGACCCGAGCAGCGCGTTAAACTTTACACCGCCTTCATTGTTGTTGGTGTTGTTTCGTGTGGATCCGAGGCTTTGTGGTTTTGTGTTGACCGTTTTGTTTACAACTTCACTGCCCCCAGGTACCCCCCCCACCCCTGATTAGGATATTTTTGCTTTCCGCTGTGGCCCCTTACCCCGAACTCACACACACACACCTCGTCACACACACACCTCGTCACACACACACACCTCGCTACACACACACACCTCACCACACACACACCTCGCCACACACACACACCTCGCTACACACACACACACCTCGTCACACACACACACACACCTCGTCACACACACACCTCGCCACACACACGGACACCTCGCCACACACACACCTCGTCACACACACACCTCGTCACACACACACACACCTCGCCACACACACAGACACCTCGCCAATGCCTCTAGCCACCCCCGCAGTGTGAATTGGTTCCACTCACAGCGAGTTGATCACGTGTGGTGGTGGTAGTGTGGAGTAAAGTTCCACCACTGACGACACAACTCTGCTGACGACGACAATGATGACCCCGCAGGGACAACAAGCCGTGGCAGAAGATGAGGAGGGCGTTCCAAAAGAAGCTCATGCTGCCAGAAGAGGTGGCTAAATACGATGGCAAGATTAACGAGGTGAGGACTCCCATCCTCATGCACCCCGCGTGTTTCCTCCTTCCCCCCGCCCCCACCCCCCGCGTGTCCCTCCCCCCCCCCCCCCCCGCCCGTCCTGGCAGCGCCAGCAAGCGCACAGCGCGTCCCAGCAGCACCATCCCCAGCACCACCACCACCACCAGCACCACCACCCCCAGCACCACCACCACCACCACCCCCAGCAGCACCACCCCCAGCACCACCACCACCAACACCACCACCACCACCCCCAGCACCACCACCCCCAGCACCACCACCCCCAGCACCACCACCCCCAGCACCACCACCCCCAGCACCACCACCACCAGCACCCCCAGCACCACCACCCCCAGCACCACCACCCCCAGCACCACCACCCCCAGCACCACCACCCCCAGCACCACCACCCCCACCACCACCCCCACCACCACCATCCCCAGCACCACCACCACCCCCAGCGCCACCACCCCCAGCACCACCACCCCCAGCACCACCACCACCCCCAGCGCCACCACCCCCAGCACCACCACCCCCAGCACCACCACCCCCAGCACCACCACCACCCCCAGCACCACCACCCCCAGCACCACTACCACCCCCAGCACCACTACCACCCCCAGCACCACCACCCCCAGCACCACCACCCCCAGCACCACCACCCCCAGCACCACCACCCCCACCACCACCCCCACCACCACCATCCCCAGCACCACCACCACCCCCAGCGCCACCACCCCCAGCACCACCACCCCCAGCACCACCACCCCCAGCACCACCACCCCCACCACCACCCCCACCACCACCATCCCCAGCACCACCACCACCCCCAGCGCCACCACCCCCAGCACCACCACCCCCAGCATCACCATCCCCAGCACCACCACCACCCCCAGCGCCACCACCCCCAACACCACCACCCCCAGCACCACCACCCCCAGCACCACCACCACCCCCAGCACCACCACCCCCACCACCACCCCCACCACCACCATCCCCAGCACCACCACCACCCCCAGCGCCACCACCCCCAGCACCACCACCCCCAGCACCACCACCCCCAGCACCACCACCCCCACCACCACCCCCACCACCACCATCCCCAGCACCACCACCACCCCCAGCGCCACCACCCCCAGCACCACCACCCCCAGCATCACCATCCCCAGCACCACCACCACCCCCAGCGCCACCACCCCCAACACCACCACCCCCAGCACCACCACCCCCAGCACCACCACCCCCAGCACCACCACCACCCCCAGCACCACCACCCCCAGCACCACCACCCCCACCACCACCCCCAGCACCACCACCCCCAGCACCACCACCTCCAGCACCACCACCCCCAGCAGCATCACCAGCACCACCACCCCCAGCACCACCACCCCCAGCACCACCCCCAGCACCACCACCCCCAGCACCACCACCCCCAGCACCACCACCTCCACCACCACCACCCCCAGCAGCACCACCAGCACCACCACCCCCAGCACCACCACCCCCAGCACCACCCCCAGCACCACCACCCCCAGCACCACCACCCCCAGCACCACCACCACCCCCACCAGCACCACCACCCCCAGCACCACCACCAGCACCACCACCCCCAGCACCACCACCCCCAGCACCACCACCCCCAGCACCACCAACCCCAGCACCACCACCACCACCAGCACCACCACCACCACCAGCACCACCACCAGCACCACCACCACCACCAGCACCACCACCAGCACCACCCCCACCACCACCACCACCCCCAGCACCACCAACCCCAGCACCACCAACCCCAGCACCACCACCAGCACCACCACCACCCCCACCACCACCAATACCACCACCAGCACCACCACCAGCACCACCACCAGCACCACCACCACCAGCACCACCACCAGCACCACCAGCACCACCACCACCACCAGCACCACCACCAGCACCACCACCACCAGCACCACCACCACCACCACCAGCACCACCACCAGCACCACCACCACCACCAGCTCCACCACCAGCACCACCTCACTCCTTCCTAGAGAGTGGCGGTGCCGCACGGAGCGCGTTACGCAACGCGGAGCTCTGAGCCAACTCGTGGCAATGCGTCCCTCCCCTCTCCGCGCCCCTCCATACTTTGCCCCCCCCCCTCCTCCCCCGCCGCCCCCGGACTTTCTCCCTCTACCCCCCCCCGCCTGCCCCCTCCCCAGGTGCTCTCAGATTTCGTGGTTCACTTGGACGCGACTCGCGACGCTCAGGGCGGCATCCGGGACCTGTGCCTGGAGCTGCACAAGTGGTCGTTCGAAAGTAGGAACCCCGCTCGGACTGCGCCACCCACCACTGCGCCACCCACCACTGCGCCACCCACCACCGCTTTGCCAGGGGTCCCGAACACAACCCCCCACCCACGCCTCCCCTCCCACTCAGTTCACTTTCAATTCCCAAGTTCCACCACCAGCCCGTGTACCCCCCTCCCTCCCCTCCCCTCCCCCCTCGCTCCCCCCTCCTCCCCCAGCGCGCACACAAAGACGCACGCGCGTTGCCTGGTTCCTGCCAGAGGTGGGACAAAGTCATTGTTATGCAAGTCCAAGTCGAGTCTCAAGTCATCAAATTCATGACTCGAGTCTGACTCGAGTCCAAGTCACATGACTCGAGTCCACACCTCAGAGGTGGGACAAAGTCATTGTTATGCAAGTCCAAGTCGAGTCTCAAGTCATCAAATTCATGACTCGAGTCTGACTCGAGTCCAAGTCACATGACTCGAGTCCACACCTCTGGTTCCTGCTGCCCCCCCCCCCCCCCCACCAGTGACTTAGAGTGCACATTGAAACAAGACAAGATAAAGACAAATATCCCCCGTATAGCCTTAGTAGACTCTTGGGGCAAGTGCTGCTAGCGAGCACCTATGTACGTATGTATGCCCGGCACGGCACACGACGGGGTAGGTGGTCAGCACCACGCCCGGTGAGTGGCAACTTGTCTCCCTCGTGGCGATGTTTACGCCACCGCATCAGGTACTCATTTGAGGCCGAGTCGACCTAGGGGAGGCCCAAGACTGGCTCAGATATTCGGCTGGGCGAGCCCCCTCGGGAGATCCGGCAGGGAGTCCAATTCTTCCTGCTGCTGCTGAATTATTATTTTAAATGTACACGAAATTGCCGAGCACAGGCCCAAAGGCACACAACGTAAAACGGCCAGCAACAGTCAGCACATAGTGAGAGTTGTGATAGATGCGAGTGAATGAGTAAATGAGTGGGTGGGTGAGTAGGTGAGTGAGTGAGTAGGTGAGTGAGTGGGTGAGTGAGTGGGTGAGTGAGTGAGTGAATGAATAAGTGAATGGGTAAGTAGGTGAGTGGGTGAGTGGGTGGGCGAGTGAGTGAGTGAATGAGTGGGTGGGTGAGTAGGTGAGTGAGTAAGTGAGTGAGTGAATGAGTGAGTGAATGGTGAGTGGGTGAGTGAATGAGTGGGTGGGTGAGTAGGTGAGTGAGTGAGTGGGTTGAGTGGGTGAGTGAGTGAGTGAGTGAATGAGTGGGTGAGTGAGTGGGTGAGTGAGTGAGTGGGTGAGTAGGTGAGTGAGTGGGTGAGTGAATGAGTTGGTGTGTGCATTGTTGTGCCCTGCAGCGTCGGAGTTCAACACAGTGGCAGCTCAGTTTGACACGTGGGAGACTTTCGCGACCAATTTAATGAATAAAAACTTTTTTTGCGGTAAGATCGCGTACGTAAACGCGTCGTTAAACCACAGGAAGGTTTGTCATGCAAACAACACGTGGCCAATTCATTTACTACTTCAGCCCACCGGTGTGTTGGAGAGTAAACAATTTGAGTCCCGTGACGTTTCGCTGGCAACTGCGTCCAGCACCGTCGGGCGCCAGTAGCTCCCCAACGCGGGTGCAAGAATCGGGGATTGAAGTTCACGGGAGCGGCCCCACGCGGCGCGTAGCGACAGAAGAGCGGCCCCCTCGTTGATGGCGCGATCCCCGATCTGTGTCACGCAGCCATCTCCTACATCCTCTACGGGAAACGTTTCGGCCTCCTGTCCCAGGACATGGGCGAGGAAGGGCAGATCTTCATCACCTCCATCAAGCAGGTGAGCTGCGCACAGCGGGAGACGGGCCCGCACATGTGATCTTGCTTTGATGCTGTGTGTGATCTTGCTGCAATGCCGTGTGTGGTGTTGCTACAATGCTGTGTGTGGTGTTGCTACAATGCTGCGTGTGGTGTTGCTACAATGCTGTGTGTGGTGTTGCTACAATGCTGTGATGTTGCTACAATGCTGCGTGTGGTGTTGCTACAATGCTGTGTGTGGTGTTGCTACAATGATGTGATGTTGCTACAATGCTGTGTGTGGTGTTGCTACATTGCTGTGTGTGGTGTTGCTACAATGCTGTGTGTGGTGTTGCTACAATGCTGTGTGTGGTGTTGCTACAATGCTATGTGTGGTGTTGCTACAATGATGTGTGTGGTGTTGCTACAATGCTGTGTGTGGTGTTGCTACAATGCTATGTGTGGTGTTGCTACAATGCTATGTGTGGTGTTGCTACAATGCTGTGGTGTTGCTACATTGCTGTGTGATGTTGCTACAATGCTGTGTGTGGTGTTGCTACAATGCTGTGTGTGGTGTTGCTACAATGCTGTGTGTGGTGTTGCTACATTGCTGTGTGTGGTGTTGCTACATTGCTGTGTGTGGTGTTGCTACAATGCTGTGTGTGGTGTTGCTACAATGCTGTGTGTGGTGTTGCTACAATGCTGTGTATGGTGTTGCTTCAATGCTGTGTGTGGTGTTGCTGCAATGCTGTGTGTGGTGTTGCTACAATGCTGTGTGTGGTGTTGCTACAATGCTGTGTGTGGTGTTGCTACAATGCTGTGTGTGGTGTTGCTACAATGCTGTGTGTGGTGTTGCTACAATGCTGTGTGTGATGTTGCTACAATGCTGTGTGTGGTGTTGCTACAATGCTGTGTGTGGTGTTGCTACAATGCTGTGTGTGGTGTTGCTGCAATGCTGTGTGTGGTGTTGCTACAATGATGTGTGTGGTGTTGCTACAATGATGTGTGTGGTGTTGCTGCAATGCTGTGTGTGGTGTTGCTACATTGCTGTGTGTGGTGTTGCTACAATGATGTGTGTGGTGTTGCTACAATGATGTGTGTGGTGTTGCTACAATGATGTGTGTGGTGTTGCTACATTGCTGTGTGTGGTGTTGCTACAATGCTGTGTGTGGTGTTGCTGCAATGCTGTGTGTGGTGTTGCTACATTGCTGTGTGTGGTGTTGCTACAATGCTGTGTGTGGTGTTGCTACAATGATGTGTGTGGTGTTGCTACAATGCTGTGTGTGGTGTTGCTGCAATGCTGTGTGTGGTGTTGCTACAATGCTGTGTGTGGTGTTGCTACAATGATGTGTGTGGTGTTGCTACAATGCTGTGTGTGGTGTTGCTGCAATACTGTGTGTGGTGTTGCTACAATGCTGTGTGTGGTGTTGCTGCAATACTGTGTGTGGTGTTGCTACAATGCTGTGTGTGGTGTTGCTACATTGCTGTGTGTGGTGTTGCTACAATGCTGTGTGTGGTGTTGCTACAATGCTGTGTGTGGTGTTGCTACAATGCTGTGTGTGGTGTTGCTACAACGCTGTGTGTGGTGTTGCTACAATGCTGTGTGTGGTGTTGCTACAATGCTGTGTGTGGTGTTGCTACAATGCTGTGTGTGGTGTTGCTACAATGCTGTGTGTGGTGTTGCTACAATGTTGTGTGTGGTGTTGCTACAATGCTGTGTGTGGTGTTGCTACATTGCTGTGTGGTGTTGCTACAATGCTGTGTGTGGTTGCTACAATGCTGTGTGTGGTGTTGCTACAATGCTGTGTGTGGTGTTGCTACAATGCTGTGTGTGGTGTTGCTACAATGCTGTGTGTGGTGTTGCTACAATGCTGTGTGTGGTGTTGCTACAATGCTGTGTGTGGTGTTGCTACAATGCTGTGTGTGGTGTTGCTACAATGCTGTGTGTGGTGTTGCTACAATGCTGTGTGTGGTGTTGCTACAATGCTGTGTGTGGTGTTGCTACAATGCTGTGTGTGGTGTTGCTACAATGCTGTGTGTGGTGTTGCTGCAATGATGGACGTGCGCGCCTGTTGCAGATGATGGCCACGTTCGGCACGATGCTCGTCACTCCCGTGGGGCTGCACCGCAGCCTCAACACGCGCACGTGGCGCGTCCACACCGAGGCGTGGGACAACATCTTCCGCATCGGTGCGTCGCGCTCTCGCCCACGCCGGCGAGCCGCTCGCTCGCTCGCTCGACCGGCTTCCGGCGACCGCCCCGAGTTCGATTCCCGGCCACAAGCCGCCGATGCCCTCAGCCTCGATATAATTAGCCGCGTCCTGGGCCTCCCCTAGGTCGACTCAGCCTCAAATAAGTGGCTGGCGCGGTGTGAAAACATTGCCACTAGGGAGACAAAGGCGGCCGGGCGTGGTGTTGGCCACCCACCCCCTCGTGTGTTGTTCCGGCCTTCATAGGTGCTCGCTCACAGCACTTGCCCCTACAGTCTGTTAAGGCTATATGGGGGATCTTTATCTTATGGGTGTGTGTTTGTATGTATCTGTGTGTGTGTGTGCTCGAGCAGCCAAGCAGTGCGCGCTGACGCGGCTGGGCAACGCGCAGTGCCCGGGCCAGGACCTCGTCTCGCAGGTGGCACAGGGAGGGGTCCTCTCACCCAAGGAGCTCTACGCCGGCGTCGCCGAGATGCAGATCGGGGGGGTGGAGACGGTGAGAGCCCCCACCCCCACCCCCCGCCCTCTCAACCAACCCCTCCCCTCACCCCCACCCACCACCCCCTCCTGCGGCTGTGTGAGGGTGCCACGGTGGCTCGGAGATGCTGACTACCTCGCCTGTGATACAGGAGGGCCTGGGTTCGATCCCGACCCTGACGCCTGCTGCTGTGCACGCGGAGGCTGCGTCTCTCTCTCTCTCCGTGGCCGCCTGGTGTTGTTTCCGGGTCCTCCGGTCCCCCCCCCGCCCCCCCACACATCCAGAAAGTTGCGTTTAGTATTTGGGCGATATTAATTTCCACGTGAAAAGCCGCTTCGTCGGCCGATCATTTGTGGTAGCCAGGCCGCTTCTTAAACAGCGCGACATCGCCCAGTGCGCCTGAGCTGGTAAAGTGACACATGGATCTGTGGTGTGGAGCAGTCGTTGGTGCATCGCACCACGAACCCCGAGTGCAATTCCATGGCCGAGTTCGCTCACGGCCAATACCAGTGACGATCATCTGAACCAGTACTGGGCCTGTCCTAGGTCGACTTAGCCTTAAATGAGTACCTGGCGCTGTGTGTAAACATCGGCGCTGGGGAGACAAAGGCGGCCGGGCGTGATACTGGCCAACAGCCCCCGTCGTGTGCCGTGCCGGCCTCGGTAGATGCGGCGAGCGAACAGCACTGGCCCCAGCAGCGTGCGTGAGCTCTGGGCAGGAGGGAGTCTCTCTCTCTCTCACGTGTGTGAGTGTGTCTGTGGCGACGTCTGGGTTTGAAGGAGGTTCCTGTTACCTGCCTAAGCAGCCATCACAGAGTCCCGGGTTTCACCTCTCTGTCCGCTTCTTACCCGCACCCTCCCCCCCCCCCCTTTTGTAGTCCCCTCCTGCCACCGCCGTGGCCTCCGATCTCCCGGGACGCGGCACCGCCACCCTCCAATGGCACCGCCACCCTCGGCCGCTCGACGTTTGTCGAGTGCCACCGGGGAGGGGGGGGGGCTGTGTCCAGCAACCGCGTGGAGAGCGAGTCGAGGGGGGGGGGGACACCCTGTCGGAGGGGACATTGTTTATATTGTCATAATAATCGAGCGGAGACTTTCCCGCGTGTCTCTCCCCCCCCCGACCCCCGTGTCTCCCCCCCCCCGACCCCCGTGTCTCTCCCCCCCCGACCCCCGTGTCTCCGCAGACCGCCGTGACCCTCATGTGGGCCATCTTCCACCTGTCCCGCAGCCCGCGAGCCCAGCAGCGGCTGCGGGGCGAGATGGAGGCGCTGCTCCCGCCGGGGCGAGCGCCCAGCGCCGCCGAGATGCCCTCCCTGCGCTACCTGCGCGCCTGCCTCAAGGAATCCATGAGGTGCGGGTTCACAGCCACCGCCACCACCACCACCATCATACCATTGTTATCATGATCATCAATTCATCATCATACCATTGTCATCATGATCATCAATTCATCATTAACATACCATTGTCATCATGATCATCAATTCATCATTAACATACCATTGTCATCATGATCATCAATTCATCATTAACATACCATTGTCATCATGACCATCAATTCATCATTAACATACCATTGTCATCATGATCATCAATTCATCATTATCATGCCATTGTCAACACCATTCCAGTATCAGCATTGTCGCCATGCCATTTGTCATCATCATCATCATACCATTATCATCATGACCAATTCATCATTAACATACCATTGTCATCACCATTCCAGTATCAGCATTGTCGCCATGCCATTTGTCATCATCAGCATCATCATATCATTATCATCATGACCAATTTATCATTAACATACCATTTCCGTTGTTATCATGATTCTATCACAACAGCATACCATCATACCGTACTATAATCACGCCATCACCGTTGTTGTCATCACACCACCATCATCATCATCATACTATTACCATCGTCCTCGTATCATAGCGTCATACGATCATGCCACCATGATCATTATCACCATCTTATCTTAATTATTTTCATAGCGCATTAACCAAAGCACTGAACAGGGAATTAGCAATGATGCAGAGTGAGTTGCTGAGGATGATGGTAGTAGATGATGCATATGATTACGTGTGACAAAACGATGATGACGAAAGTGACAATGAGTGGTCATGATGATGGGTAGAGACGTGATGAGGAGGGACGGTGTTAACGATGGGGAAGGAGCGCTTGGGTCACTATCAGCATCATACCATTCCTGTCATACAATTACACATCATACATCACTCGCGCATCACCGTCACCTCACGTGACACATCACACCGTCATCACACCACCGTCACAATCACGAACATCGCCTCTGCCGCACCATCACGGACACACATCACTAACCATCGCGTCTGCTCATGCGTGAACTCGTTTCGCCTCCACAAATGAACCCGGGTGACCCCCCCCTCACCGCTCCCCCCACAGGATAATGTGTGCGCCCTCTCGCTGGCACTGTGTGCTGGATATGGGCTCGTCACGAGCCGTCAACACAAGCTCCGCCATTCATCGGGGAACTCGCCGTGACGGGGGGGCCGTGGCCGAGAGGATGTGCTGTGTGTGTGGTGTGTGTGTGTCGTGTGTGTGTGTGTCGTGTGTGTGTGTGTGGTGTGGTTTGTGTGTGTGTGGTGTGTGTGTGTGGGTGGTTGGTGTGTGTGGGTGGTTGGTGTGTGTAGTTGGTGTGTGTGTGGGTGGTTGGTGTGTGTGGTTGGTGTGTGTGGTGTGTGCGTGGTGTATGTGGTTGGTGCGTGTGGTGTGTGTGTGTCGTGTGTATGTGTGGTTGGTGTGTGTGTGCTGTGTGTGTGGTGTTTGTGTGGTGTGTACGTGGTGTGTGTGGTTGGTGTGTGTGTGGTTGGTGTGTGTGTGGTGTGTGTGTGGGTGGTTGGTGTGTGTGGGTGGTTGGTTGGTGTATGTAGTTGGTGTGTGTGTGGGTGGTTGGTGTGTGTGGTTGGTGTGTGTGTGGTGTGTGTGGTGTGTGCGTGATGTGTGTGGTTGGTGCGTGTGGTGGGTATGTGTCGTGTGTGTGTGTGCTGTGTGTGTGTGCTGTGTGTGGTGTGTGTGTGGTGTGTGCGTGGTGTGTGTGGTTGGTGTGTGTGTGTGTGGTGTGTGTGGTGTGGTGTGTGATAAGGAGCGGTAGTGTCGTGGTCAACGCATCGCGCTGCGAAGCCGGCAGTTCACCCTCATTCTGTTCGAGCATAACTCGCAGCTGTCGACCCCATCCAGTTCGCCCCCCGTGTCCTCGTGCAGGGAAATTGAGTTTTCAGGTCCACACGGCGTACAACCGTCTCAATGCGGGCAAACACAATTATAATTGTGTCCCTGTGTTTGTGTTTCTCCCTCGTGATGGGACTTTGTAGGATGAACGTTGAGATTCATAAGGGGCGCGGGGTGAGACCAATCAGGTCTTAGTCGGTGTGTAACAAGGTGGGGCACTGACGAGGAGGGGTTGTGACAGGTGTGATAACTCGACTCCGCTGACGAGACGCTGAATCGTCGACACCTCGAGCCGTCGCCGTGAATGCTTCTGAGCGGGGGAGAGTCCATGGAGGGGGGCGGGGGGTAGAGGGGGGGCATGGTGCAGGAATGGCTCAACAGAAAATCGCAACCATTCAATCAACCATCAATCACATCCTGTGATCAATCACATCCTGTGATCAATCATAGACACGGGTAAGCACGCTTCCAGCAGCAGGGCTGCAGGCGGGGGTGGGGGGGACAAGCAGCGCTTGCGTTTACCCCGTGGGCAGCCGCCACTGCACGCGATGCCGCACGTTCAGGCATCGACCACGTCCCTGCGTCGTTGGAGCTCAAGGGACGAGGGTTACTCTCCCCGGCGTGCCGCCGCTCCTGCCCGTGTGTGCTCGTGTGTGACCACGTGTGCTAGTGTGTGACCACGTGTGCTAGTGTGTGACCACGTGTGCTAGTGTGTGACCACGTTGTCGGTAGCCGTGTTGCCGTGTATGTGTGCGCGTGTCGTATATGGCCGTGTGTGTGTACACAAGTCAATATTTGTGATTGTGCGTCCGTGTGCTATGAAGAAGGACAATGACCAAAACGTCGCCGATTGTCGACAACGTTGCTGCTCAGGCCGCGGTGTTGTTGACGAGGGGAGGGTTCGTTTCTCGTGCTAATTGTGACGAGCGCTCTGCACGAGTGAACCCAGTGACCCGAATTCAATTCTCGTCACGGATGGACGTCAGTGACACCGGATATCTGAGCCAGTTTTAGGTCTTCCACAAGGTCAATTCGGCCTTAAATGAGTGCATGGTGCTGTTTGTATACATGGCACTGGGCCAACCGATTAAGACGGCTTTGGCTACGTACGGTGTGAAAGAAGTTCAAGACACGGTGTAGCGGTCAGCGCGTTGCGCTACAAACCCGGCGGCCCGAGTTCGATTCCCGCTCACGGCCAACACCGGTGACGATTATCTGAACTAGTCCTGGGCCTCTTCCTCTAGGTCGACTCAGCCTCAAATGAGTATCTGGTGCGGTGTGTAAACATCTCCACTAGGGATACAAAGGCGGTCGTGCGTGGTGTTGGCCACCCCCTCGTGTGCCGCGTTGGCCGTCGAAGGTGCTCGCAGACAGGACTTGCCCCGACAGTCCGTTAAGGCTATACGGGGGATATTTATCTTTGTGTGTATTTGTGTGTCCTGAGGAGTGGTCGCATGCCTGGCATGCTGCGCTATGAACCCAGCGACCCGAGTTCGATTTCGATAACCGCTCACGGCCAACTGCAGTGGCGACTATCCAGAGCGGTCCTGGGCTTCAAGTTCCTGGTCCCGTGCGTGAAGCATCGACAGTGGGCAGTCAAAGGCGTCCAGGCAGCCTCTGTCCACACCGCCCGCTCATCCACCTCGCCTGCCTTCACAGACGCTCGCTCCTAGCACTTGCCCCAGCAGCCTCTGTGGGCTTCGTGGGGGCATCTGTGTGTGTGTGCGTGTGTGCGTGTGTGTGTGCGTGTGTGCGTGTGTGTGTGCGTGTGTGCGTGTGTGTGTGCGTGTGTGTGTGCGTGTGTGCGTGTGTGCGTGTGTGTGTGCGTGTGTGTGTGCGTGTGTGCGTGTGCGCTCAACTCGGCACGTGTCTCTGCCCGTGTCCCCTAGGCTGAGCCCCACGATCCCCTTCACGAGCCGCACCCTGAGCCGGGAGACGCCGATCGGGGAATACCTCCTCCCCAAAGACGTGAGACTCCGCTGCTGCTGGAAACCGACACCGCCGATTTCACCGCAAACGCCGCCGATTCCGAACGCGGGCAGTCGTAGGGGGGCATTCACCTGACTACAGCGCGTCGCATCAGAGAGGGCCCTTGCCTGATGAGACAATGAGTCTTGAAGCTGCTCCACAGTTTTGCTTGCATTGTTCTAATGCCGTCGAAGTGATGCACGCCCACAACGCCGCCGTGTCGCTGACGGGATGTGTAAAAACAATGCCGGTGTATCCACGTTGTATGTGGAGGCACGGGTCTGTGAAGAAGGCTGGGTAGCGATGAGTAGTTCCTGTGCGACAGCTGTTTGTGATGCCGGCGTTACCTTCCAGGAATTCCAAATGTCTTCGCGCACAGCATTGAAGGCAGCAGCCAGCTGAGATTAAGCCTTGAGACTTAACCTTGCAATCACAGTCAGCATATCCCTGCAATCACAATCAATGTGGCCTTGCAATCACAGTCAGCCTATCCCTGCAGTCACAATCAAAGTAGCCTTGCAATCACAGCCAGCCTATCCCTGCAGTCACAATCAAAGTAGCCTTGCAATCACAGCCAGCGTATCCCTGCAGTCACAATCAATGTAGCCTTGCAATCACAGCCAGCGTATCCCTGCAGTCACAATCAATGTAGCCTTGCAATCACAGCCAGCGTATCCCTGCAGTCACAATCAAAGTAGCCTTGCAATCACAGCCAGCGTATCCCTGCAGTCACAATCAAAGTAGCCTTGCAATCACAGTCAGCGTATCCCTGCAGTCACAATCAATGTAGCCTTGCAATCACAGTCAGCCTATCCCTGCAGTCACAATCAAAGTAGCCTTGCAATCACAGCCAGCGTATCCCTGCAGTCACAATCAAAGTAGCCTTGCAATCACAGTCAGCGTATCCCTGCAGTCACAATCAAAGTAGCCTTGCAATCACAGCCAGCGTATCCCTGCAGTCACAATCAAAGTAGCCTTGCAATCACAGCCAGCGTATCCCTGCAGTCACAGTCAGCGTAGCTCTGCAATCACAGTCAGCGTATCCCTGCAGCCACAGTCAGCGTAGCTCTGCAATCACAGCCAGCGTATCCCTGCAGTCACAGTCAGCGTAGCTCTGCAATCACAGTCAGTTTACGTAACGGCAACTCCCGAGGTTTGAACCCGATGACCCGGCCCCCATCGCTGGCGACCCCCTCCTCTCTCGCGAGCCAATAGTCGCCCCCACCGCCGCGTTTTCCCCGCAGTCATCATGTCCCACGCGAGGCTCTCATCAGCAACTTTGTTTTTCTTCATCGTGCCGCTGCCAATTCCTGCAAGCGACACCGCCGCCGCGGTGATGCCAGCGCGGTGGCGTAGGGGGGGGGTGGGGGGGGGGCGAGGGCAACGGGTGCACGGGCTGGGGACTTCTCATCATTATTATTGAGCAGCGGCGTTTGAAGCGAGGTTGCTGCTGCTGCGCCCGCCGTAATCGCTGAATGAGGTTTTGCGGCCAAGTCGTGCAGCGTCACGCGGCGTGACCTCATCGCCGCCGAGGCCGAGCGTGCGCGACGATTAAAACCTCTCCGCCGACGGCCTCCTCCTCCTCTCGGCTCCGAACCTCGTTCACCCCCCCCCCCCACGGTGGCCCTGCGTGGTGAGGGCGGTGGCGGGGAGGGAGCGCGTGGTGGGGGACACCAGGGTCCGTGGCCGCGTTCCCACGGCCCCGTCGCCCAGTCCGGCGCGCGGCGACCCGCGCCTCGACGATGCCGAACCACGGCGCGTCCATGGGCGCGGAGAGACACTGGGAGAGCATTGAAACGCAGAGGGAGATGCCGTACCAGGAGACGTAGATAGACACTGGGATGCATCCTTCTTTTTTTGGAGACACGGAGGGGTGGGGGGGAGGGTCACTGGGAGCTACAGAGATGCTAATGAACGACACGTCTCACTCCGCAGACGGTGGTGATGGTGAGCAACCACGCGCTCGCCTGGAGCGAGGACTACTTCCCGAACGCCATGAGTTTCCGCCCGGAGCGCTGGCTGGAGGACCCGCCGGGGACGGTGAAGCCCTTCTCGCACATCCCATTCGGCTTCGGGCCTCGCATGTGCATCGGCCGCCGCCTGGCCGAGCTGGAGATCCACCTGGCCCTGGCCACGGTGAGCGCGTCGCGTTCCCCAGCGAGCTTCCGGTCTCGGGTCGCACCGCCCTCCCCTCCTTCCCGCGTCGTCCCCCCCATATTGAAAGTGAAAGCACATCCCCACGTCCCAACGTCCCCACGTCCAGTCAGCGTGTCGTGTGCCGCGTGGCGGTTCAGCGTTGGGCTTCCAGCGACTTGGAGCCGCTCGCCCACCGCTGAGCCGCCTGGCTGGATGCCGCTGCTGATGAGGCTTTCGAGTCTCGAAACCAGTCCAGAGTTGTCCGCGTTGAGCCAATTTCTTTTGAAATGATGCGCTTCCAAACGGCCGTGTCGCTGATGGAATGTTTTTTCTTTATATAGAAGGACAGCTATGGGAAGGATACGAATCGTAAGCTCGGTTACTTTATTCCCTCCTGCAGATCGTCCAGACGTACAACATTGTGGCCACGGATGATGGCCCCATCACCGCGCTGCACTCGGGCACCATGGTTCCGGACAGGAAGATCCCGGTGGCGTTCGTGAGGAGGAGGAGGTAACCGCAGGCCACCCGCAGCTTCCAGCGCTTCCGCAAACTCCAGTCCCGCGGCGGAGAGCGTCGCTGCGTCGCTGCGTCGCTGCGTCGCTCATTCCGAGTCTCGGGCCTCCTGGAGGCAGCTCAGGGACCTGTGGACGAGGCCGCCCGTGCATCGGGGGGTCTCCCGCCACACCAGGGGCCTATTGGCACACCAAGGGGCCTCCTCCACATCAAGAGGCCTCCCGCGAGACCAGAGTTGTACCACCACACTAGAGGGCCTATCAGCACACCAGGGGGCCCCCACCACAACAGGGCGCCCCCACTACACCAGGAGCCCCCACAACACCAGGGCGCCCCCACCACACCAAGGAGCCTATCGCCACACTAGAGGGCCCACTGCCACACCAATGGGCATCCTCCACATCAAGGGCCCTCCCCCCTCCACACCCCCCCCCCTCCACACCAGGCCCCCCCCCCCCCCTCCACACCAGGAGGCTTACCTCCACACCAGGAGGCTTACCTCCACACCAGGAGGCTTACCGCCACACCAGGGGGCCTGCTGCTCCCAGCCAGCAGCACCGTGGCGGTTGTTGTGGATCTGCCGGGCGAGGCTGTGTGACGTCGTCAGCGTGCCGGTGTCTCGTGAGCGGCACGTGGCGCGACCCGCGGCTAACCTCATTCAGACGCCGCACAAACCACTTCCCGTGTTGTATTATTGTCGTGGGACAGTTGACGTGATCATTAATGCTGAAGTCGTCCACTTAATCCAACTGCTCTTGACCGCAGCAGTGACAGCGGCCGGCGGAGCCGTCGTGTTGGGCTCTGTACGTGGGTCATCGCGGTCCTCTCCAGGACAGTCATCAAACGTTGTTGTTCGTAAGGACCTCTGAGCGCGCCTTATCTGCACAAAATAGTTTTGGATTAGATTTGGCCGCGGGTCAGATTGCGATAGGAGAGGGCGCGAGTGGCACGGACTCCCCAATGCCTCCTCTGCGCTCGGGGCCATCAATTCATGACCCCGGGGGGGGGGGGGCAGGGGGGGGGGGGGCTCGACTTTCGCGGAGTCTTCCGTTGCCGTAGTTGTCACCGCCCCCTCCCTCCCCGTTCGCTGCCCCCCCCCCCCCAAGTTGTGAAATTCTCGGGTCGACTCCCTCCTCCAGGGTGCTCTCTGCGGCGGCCCAGCCCGGTGACTCACGGGGGGGTGGGGGGGTGGGGGGGTCAAGCAGTTCACCCCAGCCTGGGTGCAGCGTGAAACGAAAACACACGGCCGATGTCCTTGTTGACGGGGAGACAAAACCTCCCGTGGGGACATCTCAAACACCGGCGCCCCCGCTCGCCCTCCCCGTATCTGTTTGCGTGAGTGGCCCAGGGAGCGAGAGAGCGACGTGTTTGCGCGGAGCGCGCCCCGTTGATGATAGCGCTCCACTGCTGACCTGTGACCCCCCCCCCCCCCCACGAGGCCCTCCTGACACTGCGTGATTGTCCCTTCCCCGGTGGCGGTGGTGGCGGTGGCGTCACGAGAACTCCCCGAACCCGATTGCCCCGAGCGGCCCCTTGCGCGCGGCTCAATGGACACGATGAATGTGCGAGCGTGGTGTGTGTGTTAATGTGTTGTGTGAGCGCGTGTGTGTGGGTGTGACCGTGGTGTGTGTGTGTGTGTGCGTGTGTGTGGGGGCGAGCGCGTATGTGTGGGTGTGAGCGTGTTGTGTGTGATAATGTGTTGTGTGAGCGCGTGTATGTGTGTGTGATAATGTGTGTGATAATGTGTGTGATAATGTGTGTGTGTGTGAGCGTGTGTGTGTGGGTGTGGTGTGTGTGAGCGCGTGTGTGTGTGAGCGTGGTGTGTGTGTGATAATGTGTGTGAGCGCGTGTGTGTGTGTGAGCGTGGTGTGTGTGTGGTGTGTGTGTTAATGTGTTGTGTGAGCGCGTGTGTGTGTGAACGTGGTGTGTGTGTGTGTGGTGTGTGTGTTAATGTGTTGTGTGAGTGCGTGTGTGTGTGTGTGAGCGCGGGTGTGTGTAAATGTGTTGTGTGAGCGCGTGTGTGTGTGAGCGTGTGTGTGTGTGAGCGTGGTGTGTGTGTTAATGTGTTGTGTGTGCGTGAGCGCGTGTGTGTGTGATGGTGGTGCGTGTGTTAATGTGTTGTGTGAGCGTGTGTAAGTGAGACGGGTGTGTGTGTTGTGTATGTGTTGTTTAAATTAGGTGTGTTTGTGTGAGCGTGAGCGCGTGAGCGCGTGCGTTTACGCGACGTAAATCTAACACTAGGTGAACACAATGTATGTGCCCAGGTAAGGCCCCCTGCCCTACACAGCTCTTTTTCAGCAGCCACCTGGCCACAGGTGATAGCCCAACGAAAGTGGCGTAGCGGTCAGCGCTGCGCTGCGTGACGAACCCGGCCACCCGGGTTTGATTCCAGCTCACGGTCACCACCGGTGAGAATTATTCAAACCGGTCCTGGGCCTCCCCTAGGTCGACTCATCCTCAAATGAGTACCTGGTGCGGTGTGTAAACATCGCCACTGGGGAGACAAAGGCGGCCGGGCGTGGGGCTGGCCACCGAACCCCTCGGGTGCCGTGCCGGCCTTCGTAGGCGCTCGCCAAAAGCACTTGCCCCTACAGCCTGTTACAGGCTCTACGGGGGGGATCTTTGTCTTGTTGTGCGAGTGTGCCGTGTGAGAGTGTTATGCGAGTGTGTGTTGTGTGTGTGTTGTGTGTGTGTTGTGTGTGTTTTGTGTGTGTGTTGTGTGTGTGTGTTGTGTGTGTGTTGTGTGTGAGTTGTGTGTGAGTTGTGTGTGTGTTGTGTGTGTGTTGTGTGTGTGTTGTGTGTGTGTTGTGTGTGAGTTGTGTGTGTGTTGTGTGTGTGTTGTGTGTGTGTTGAGTGTGTGTTGTGTGTGTGTTGTGTGTGAGTCTTCTGTGTGATACTGTAAATCACGCGTGCTGTTGACTGGGCACAATGGTTAAAATGCCACCGGCTGTGTGCATTGACCGTTTACATGACGTTTCTGTGATGATCGGGTCGTTGTGACAAGTCTGACCTTTTGGAATAATAAAACCAGGCAGCTGAAACGAATCGACCTGATTTCGGTAACTTATTGTATTGTGCAGGGCATCATCACAATTATTCCGCTCTGTTACCAACGCTATAAATCAGGCGCATCCACAGCTCGGCAGCACAGGCGACACATCATGGGCCAGTCGCCTCAAGTGCACCTAGCCTGGCACAAGCGCCGTGGTGTTGTGGGAGCCGAGGTGCAGCGAACACACAAAGCTTTAGAGTTCAGAAGCTATAGGCGCAGCCCTGGAATGTCCTACTCATGCCGCTGCTGGTGGAAGAGCCTCAACTGGACGCTATTGGAGCCAAGTCTCCCACACAACAACGGAAGCGACAGCCGCCATTTGCCACCAACTGGCAGTGGGACCTCACCAGGGCGCTCGTGCCAGGCTAAGTGCACTTTGAGGCCAAGTGTCGAAGGCTCGCTGCCGGCAGATGGTCACGGGGCAGACCCGGGCGTGCCATGGGTCGACTGACTTGAGATGACTGGCCCATGATGTGTCGTCTGTGCTGCCGAGCTGTGGCCAAAAGGCTGCGTCTTATGCGCCCGGCAGCTCCGCTCGTTGTTGTTGTGAGCGTCGCTCCTCTCCGCCCTCCGCCGCTGGCTGGAGCGGAGGGGCGGCTTCCTCCGACTGCCCGGCAGCGTCCTCCGCGAACCTCCCTCCATTAGCCACACTCTGGGCCACCGTGACACGCAGCAACCGGCTGATTCGCCACTGAGTGGAGACAGAGGCGAGGGGAGGATGGGGCAGGTGGGGATGGTGGTGAGGAGTGGCGGGGGGGGGGCACCATACGAAACGGGGCCCATTGTCTCAACTGCCGCACCGGGAGGTCCAACGGAAGCGGTGAACCTCTGGAGGGCAAAGTTCAGGCGCTCACATCGACACTGGCGCACGGCGTCGCGTCCAGCAACAGAACAGCCCTGAGCACAGCCACCTGACCCCCACCCTTCATACCCTCGGGACCAAACGTGCCAGTGACGATCTGCTGTCTCCGCGCACGAGGTACACGCGCATTTGACGCATCCCATCAGCCGCACACCCTTCTGGGTTTTTTTTCCTCAGCGGCATTGTTTACACGCAAACAACCTCTGGAACCGGTTTCGGCGCTCCGTGTCTCATCAGCAGGGTCGGGCTTACTTGAGCCAGTGACGGTGAACAGCCAGATAGTGTGTGTCGGCAAGGGGGGCCCCCCTCTGCGATGAGATGTGGCTACGACCTCGCGTGATCACTCGAAACACCGTGGCGCAGCAAAGTCAACTCGTCTCCAGGCTGTTCGTGCCTGGCACCTCCTCCCCCGCGACCCATCAATGGAGCTGGGTCTAAGCTGAGCCACGGCTGGACCCCCCCTCCCCCGAAACCCACTGAAACGTGCAATGACCTCATCCGTGGAGCACCGTGCGAGTTTCTGAGCTGACTGCGTTACACACAGCACGGCCACCACGTGACACACAGCACGCACCACGTGACACGCAGCACGGCCACCACGTGACACGCAGCACACACCACGTTACACACAGCACGGCCACCACGTGACACACAGCACACACCACGTTACACACAGCACGGCCACCACGTGACACACAGCACACACCACGTGACACGCAGCACGGCCACCACGTGACACGCAGCACGGCCACCACGTGACACGCAGCGCGGCCACAACGTGACACGCAGCGCGGCCACCACGTGACACGCAGCGCGGCCACCACGTGACACACAATGGGCACTTCAATGGGTTTTCTGAATATTTTTTTGGAGGCGGCCGTGTGGTTCGAGGTGAGAGCTTTCAGTCAATGCCCCGTGAGATGCGGGGCTCGGATCCAGGTCGGTGCTCGTCATTGCATCGGCCTCTCGTGTGCCGTCACTTCATCTTCTCATCCCGGCCACCACTGGACCACACACAACGTCAAACGAATTGTGGTTAATGCGGTGCTGCACTTTGTTCGGCTGATAAATGTCAAGCTCAGAGAGCTAAAAGTATTTGGTTGTCTGTCACTATCATCATCAACGTCTTCTAAATCAGACAATGGTCTATCCACTGCTTGGGAGAGTCAGGATAGACTTAACGGATTTTTTAAAGGAGATCTGGGTGATAAAAGCAATGCCATACGAATGAGTGCTATCCATAAGAGAGTTTTGGGTAAGATCGCGTAAATATAAATGTGTCGTTAAACCCGCCACCACCCGACTCAGCCAGCTAGTAATGTTTGTCACCTAAACAGAACGTGCCAGTTTGTTACTAGTTTATTTATGCGGTGTCACCCAAACCCCTGTATCATCGTGCATAAACATGAACCTGTATGAAGTTTAAATTACATTTTACGAGTTTCGCGAGGCTGTTTATTGAACGATGACGCCTGCTCACACTTTACCTAAACCCCACTTTGGAGCTTGTCAAGGTCTAAACGCACTTTCAATTTGCTGCTGTCGTACCTGGTGTGTGGTTGTGCTCGCGTGAGTGACACGCGAGGCGTCACACCCTCCCCACGTCCACACCGCCAGTCCGTCACGTTTGTAGCGCGAACTATCGTGACAATTTCTTAGCGCCTCGGCAGCGAATACACGCAGCATTCAACCGTCGGGAAGTCCGACGTTTCGCTGGTAGTTACATCCAGGATCATCGGGCAGATGCCAGAAACGTACTCACGCGACGCGACCCCAACATGTTGTTGTTGTTTTAATGATACCGCTCGTGAGAGTCTCCGTGTTCAATTGACCGTCTGATGGCAAGTCCCGGACGAACACAGGACTGATAAGACACGAAAAACAAGATCCCCTGTATAGTCCTGGCAGACTGTTGGGGCAAGTGCTGTTAGCGAGCACCTACAGTATTAAGGCCGGAACGGCACACGAGGGGGTTGGTGGCCAACATCACGCCCGACCGCCTTTGTATCCCCAGTGGCGATGTTTTCACACACCGCACCCGGTGCTCATTTGAGGCTGTGTCGACCTAGGGGAGGGCCAGGACCGGTTCAGATAATCGCCACTGATGTTGGCCGTGAGCGGGAATCGTAGCGCTGCTAACAGCGACTCTGCCGACTGATACAAACCAACGCCACACGCATCCGAGGAACGAATCCACACGTGGCCGTTATTGACCGGCGTTTAAAGTAAACAGAGAGTTGGGCTTGTGTAGGGAAACTGAACGCGGTAATGAAAAGCAACAAAACAAAAGCGCCAA
Organism: Lethenteron reissneri; assembly: GCF_015708825.2. Lineage (NCBI taxonomy): Eukaryota > Metazoa > Chordata > Hyperoartia > Petromyzontiformes > Petromyzontidae > Lethenteron > Lethenteron reissneri. Next base: position 10,607,426 of record NC_083827.1, read on the forward strand.
GAGAGAGAGAGAAGGGGGGACATCGTGACAACAGACAGAGACATCGTGACGACAGAGACATCGTGGGGACAGACAGAGACATCGTGACGACAGACAGAGACACCGTGGGGACAGACAGAGACATTGTGACGACAGACAGAGACATCGTGGGGACAGACAGAGACATCGTGACCACAGTCAGAGACATCGTGACAACAGACAGAGACATCGTGGCAACTGAAAACTGCGTGCAGAGAATTCACGAGAAGGAGACGGGGAGAGAAGCCGAAGGGTGCGCGGAGAAGCACGGAGAGATCCGCGCTGGGGGCTCCGTGGGGGTGGAGGACTGAGCGCGCGGGTTCGCGACATCGTCCCCAGGTGTTGAGGAGGAGGAGTGCGTGGGGCTCGGGGCAGGACGCGTCGCCGGCTCACGAGCGGACGGCGGTCGAGGGCGGCAACGGAGCGGCGGCTCAAGGCGAGGAACGCGTCCAGAGAGCGGCGGGGCCCTTCCCGAGGAGACGGAGCCACCGTGACGTCTGCCGTGCACGGGGGCCGCGCCGCGACACCGTGAGGGGTGGCGCAGGCTTCATCCAGCAGTGGAGCTGATGTAGAACGGCGGTTCTTCACTTGGCATGCACGCGCACCCTGGGGAGCGAGATGCCCTCCCTGGGGGAGCGAGACGCAGCGCAGGTGTTTTAGAGGGTAAATAAATCGTGATGCAGGTGTTTTGGGTTAAATCGCGTAAATATAAACGTGTCGTTAAACTAGTACCGGCTAGTGCTGTACTAGTGACGAATTGGCCACGTTCTGTTGACGTGACAACCCTTACTAGTTGGCTGTGTCGGGTGGTGGCGGGTTTAACGACACATTTATATTATACGGATGATATTGGTTGTGAAAGCCTCCTGCGTGCTAAACAGGTTTGTAATCTAAAACACAAATTAAACACGGGCACGCAAGTACAACTTTGTTTCATCAAACCCGCAGTATGTATTAACGTTGTACATTGTGCAAGGCTGCTGTCGAGGTTGTAAGCACCACTGATGTGAATCTTGTGATGACACTGATATCACTGTGTAACAATAACGTGTTTACTTTTTTGGTCCTGGGTAGTAAGTGTCATTTCCTAATTGCTTATGCCTCAAAAGTACAGAACATGGCTATTATCTTCTACAAACTTTGCTTTTGAGACCAGGACATTGATATTTAGAAATGTACCTATTTTCAATGAGAAAACGTGGTGTGCATTTATGTCATTCCTTCACATAAAGTCCTGGTCACAAAAGCAAAGTTTGTGGGTAATAATAGCCATTTTCTATACTTTTGAGGCATAAGCAATTAGAAATAACACTTACTACCCAGGAACAAAAAGCGTGTTACATCGTGCAGTGCTTGTGGTGTATTCACCTTCCCGAGATCATAGCGGCCTCTGGTGGCGAGATACGGGAACGTCCGAGAATCTGGAGCCAAAACCTCAACGTCTCATCATCATCATCAGCCACAATCACTCCACTGCGGGATGAGGCACCTGGTCTCATCATCATCATCAGCCACAATCACTCCACTGCGGGATGAGGCACCTGGTCTCATCATCATCATCAGCCACAATCACTCCACTGCTGGATCAGGCACCTGGTCTCATTATCATCATCAGCCACAATCACTCCACTGCAGGATGAGGCACCTGGTCTCATCATCATCATCAGCCAAAATCACTCTACTGCTGGATGAGGCACCTGGTCTCATCATCATCATCAGCCACAATCACTCCACTGCTGGATGAGGCACCTGGTCTCATCATCATCATCAGCCACAATCACTCCACTGCAGGATGAGGCACCTGGTCTCATCATCATCATCAGCCACGATCACTCCACTGCTGGATGAGGCACCTGGTCTCATCATCATCATCAGCCACAATCACTCTACTGCAGGATGAGGCACCTGGTCTCATCATCATCATCAGCCACAATCACTCCACTGCTGGATGAGGCACCTGGTCTCATCATCATCATCAGCCACAATCACTCCACTGCTGGATGAAGCACCTGGTCTCATCATCATCATCAGCCACAATCACTCCACTGCGGGATGAGGCACCTGGTCTCATCATCATCATCAGCCACAATCACTCCACTGCTGGATGAGGCACCTGGTCTCATCATCATCATAATCAGCCACAATCACTCCACTGCTGGATGAGGCACCTGGTCTCATCATCATCATCAGCCACAATCAGTCCACTGCTGGATGAGGCACCTGGTCTCATCATCATCATCAGCCACAAGCGCTCCACTGCAGGATGAAGCACCTGGTCTCATCATCATCATCAGCCACAATCACTCCACTGCAGGATGAGGCACCTGGTCTCATCATCATCATCAGCCACAAGCGCTCCACTGCTGGATGAAGCACCTGGTCTCATCATCATCATCAGCCACAATCACTCCACTGCAGGATGAGGCACCTGGTCTCATCATCATCATCATCAGCCACAAGCGCTCCACTGCAGGATGAAGCACCTGGTCTCATCATCATCATCAGCCACAATCACTCCACTGCTGGATGAGGCACCTGACTGCTAAGTGACGGTACTGCATTGAGACATCGGCTCGGTGTCGCCAACAGAGGGGGCAGTGGCGGCAGCCGCTGAATTCGCTCACGAAGTCTGAGGCTCAGTTCCACCCTCGGGACTCCGAGGGGCGAGCGCGATGTTCCCACCAGTGGTGGTTCGGCTCACGGATGTGAGAATCGCATCGTGCGCGAATCACAGGAGCTGAGTGGAGATTTGAATCAACGGGACGGCACGACAGCGACCTTGGGCGATTGTGTTCGAGGGCTCCACCCCCACGCCGTGGTGGCTGCGGAGGTGTTCTTTTGACCATACTTCACCACGCTGGTCGGCGCGGGTTGGCGGTGAACCCAGAGGGGTGCCACGGAAAAGCGACGGGGAGAGAAGCCGAAGGGTGCGCGGAGAAGCACGGAGAGATCCACGCGGGGGGCTCCGTGGGGATGGAGGCATCGTCCCCAGGTGCTGAGGAGGAGGAGGAGGAGCACGTGGGGCTCGGGGCAGGACGCGTCGCCGGCTCACGAGGGGACGGCGGTCGAGGGCTGCTGGATTATTTTTTCCGCCTGAGGACGACCGCTTGTGTTGCGCTCGAAACGTCGTGATATTTTATTTTTATTTTTCTACTTACGTGACTTTACCGAAAGAACCAAAGAGTGCCAGGTGAGTTAAACACCAGGTGAGTTAAATATCAGGTGAGTTAAACACCAGGTGAGTTAAACGCCAGGTGAGTTAAACACCAGGTGAGTTAAACGCCAGGTGAGTTAAACACCAGGTGAGTTAAACACCATGTGAGTTAAACACCAGGTGAGTTAAACACCATGTGAGTTAAACACCAGGTGAGTTAAACACCAGGTGAGTTAAACGCCAGGTGAGTTAAACGCCAGGTGAGTTAAACACCAGGTGAGTTAAACACCAGGTGAGTTAAACACCATGTGAGTTAAACGCCAGGTGAGTTAAACGCCAGGTGAGTTAAACACCAGGTGAGTTAAACACCAGGTGAGTTAAACACCAGGTGAGTTAAACACCAGGTGAGTTAAACGCCAGGTGAGTTAAACACCATGTGAGTTAAACACCAGGTGAGTTAAACACCAGGTGAGTTAAACACCATGTGAGTTAAACGCCAGGTGAGTTAAACACCAGGTGAGTTAAACGCCAGGTGAGTTAAACACCAGGTGAGTTAAACGCCAGGTGAGTTAAACACCAGGTGAGTTAAACACCAGGTGAGTTAAACGCCAGGTGAGTTAAACACCAGGTGAGTTAAACACCAGGTGAGTTAAACACCAGGTGAGTTAAACGCCAGGTGAGTTAAACACGAGGTGAGTTAAACACCAGGTGAGTTAAACACCAGGTGAGTTAAACGCCAGGTGAGTTAAACACCAGGTGAGTTAAACGCCAGGTGAGTTAAACACCAGGTGAGTTAAACACCAGGTGAGTTAAACGCCAGGTGAGTTAAACACCAGGTGAGTTAAACACCAGGTGAGTTAAACACCAGGTGAGTTAAACACCAGGTGAGTTAAACACCAGGTGAGTTAAACGCCAGGTGAGTTAAACACGAGGTGAGTTAAACACCAGGTGAGTTAAACACCAGGTGAGTTAAACGCCAGGTGAGTTAAACACCAGGTGAGTTAAACGCCAGGTGAGTTAAACACCAGGTGAGTTAAACGCCAGGTGAGTTAAACACCAGGTGAGTTAAACACGAGGTCAGTTAAACACCAGATGAGTTAAACACCAGGTGAGTTAAACACCAGGTGAGTAAACACCAGGTGAGTTAAACGCCAGGTGAGTTAAACACCAGGTGAGAGACGGCAGTGGTGGTGTAGAGTGGCTGCGTACAGTAGTTGTCTATGAGTGTTTATTCAGTTTGACAGCTGAGTTGGGACTTTAATTTACCAAACTCCACCATGCTGGTCACAGCTGATTCATCAGTACGGTACAACAATTGATATTGCTCCACTGCCCTCTGCTGCCCACCACACATTCCCCCGGAAGCCTATAGCACCTGTTATGCATGGTGGCCCAACCACCCAACCGCTTGTCCAGCCCAGCTCGCGTTTCAAGACCAGGCGCATGTCGGGTAATTGATGTCGATGTCTCCATTGTCGTTGCGTTCTGGCGGTTGTTGCCCGGGCTCGAGCCGCTACAATCGTTGATCTGTCAGACAATCCACCTCCTCATTCCCACGTCTCTCCCTCTACGCAACAAAATCACGTGTTGTTTTTTCACACATCCCATCAGCCACACGGCCTTCTCGCGAGCGCATCGTTTCACCAGCAATGGTTGAACACAAGCACAAACTCCGGAGCGGATTCGACCCTCTGTCTGATTGGCTCAGCGGCAGACCGAGCGGCTCGCAATCGGAAGGTCACGAGTTCAGATCCTGATTGGGAGGTGAACTCGGCACATCATCCCTCCTTCCGGGACCCATACAACGACAATCGCTTGTTTTGGGCAAGCCAACAGCGGCCGCCCTGCGTGCTATGGAGAAACTCGAACGCACCAAGAGAGCGTGGAATTTCCACCACCGGTTCTACATGGTGCCCCAATACATTATTCACCTAAAATTTGACTTTTTTGAAATTCGGATGCGGTCACTGGGAGGGGGTCGCAGTCCTCTCCCACGGCGCCTCCTGCTTCCGACCAACGTCACGGCACTTCTTAAGTGACGCTCACGGTCTGAAAATTAAATGCCCCTCTCTTTTTTCTCTCTCTCTCTCGCTCAAGTCACTCGCCCCCAGTTCTCTGCGCGTGTTTCCAGTAAGCGGGCGCTTACAAAACCCGCGCGGGTTTCGCCAGAGCGACCTCCGCCGTGCCACGTGGGACGCAGGGACCGCGAGTGCGGCGAGCGCTCGATTCCCACGGTCGCGGTTCCTCTTTCGTGGCTGTGGAGCCCATCTGCTGCGCAGGGCGCGGCAGGGGCTGTGGTCAAGCTGCGGGGAGGAAGAGAGGACGGTGGCGGCGGCTGCCGAGTCGAGATATCACTCCGTGCGGGAGGGGACCGCTGTTTCACCCGAAGGCTCGTATCTTTGCCAGACTCTCAATCGTAAGTTCAGACGAAGCAAACAAGATTATTTAAGTTAATTTGATTGTTTACAGGATGTTTGAACGGTTCCTTGTTTAAAAATATATATAACATTTCAAATCGAGAAACTGCCCTTGTGGAGTCATCGCGAGGGCAGTTCGGAGTTGACGCCGTTGGACTCAACAAAAATGGGACAATGTTCACGCACGGAAGCATTCAAAGTCACGTATCCCTGCAATTCGGCCTTTGGGAGCAACAAGGCCAAATCATGATGGCAAACATTCCGTGATTGAGCTGCTGCCACCAGCCTAGAATCTCACCCAGATCTGGTGGAACGCTGGTGAACAGAAGGGCGCAACTTGGACCTCCAAGAATAAACACATCATTGCAGACCCAAACATCGCACCCCCTGCCTTTAACATTCCTCCAAGACACCGGTGGTGTGAACCATCAACCTCGCCAGAACATCGCCAGACCGATGCACACATCTTGCCAAATTGAAAATAAATTAAAAAGACACCAGTCACATGGAGTGCGATCGTGGCCACGCAACTCCAGCTATGGGCCGAATGGTAACCCACGGTAGTCTGCGCTGCTTCAACGGAGCAGGAACAGCAAAGCCCTCTCGTCCTAGCCAGCAGACCTCGCCATTGCCATTAAGCCCCTGAACATGTTTGCCACTATAGGCAAGAATAGCATTGCGATTTATAGAGTTAAACTCATCATCGCGACTGTTAAAATGCCAGTGGGCCTTGGGCAGGACGCTTCGTGGCTAAGACGGGATGATGGCCGATGGTCAGGACTCACAACGGAGTGGCAGCCAAACGAGAAACATTCCTGGGAAGACGTGTGTAAAGACAGTGCGTGTGTAAAGACAGTGCGTGTGTAAAGACAGTGCGTGTGTAAAGACAGTGCGTGTGTAAAGACAGTGCGTGTGTTAAGGCAATGCACGTGTAAAGGCAGTGCGTGTGTAAAGACAGTGTGTGGACTAGTGGTCACGAGTGGTAATTACAGGTGTGAAGGCAATCTAGAAGGCTAGCGGTCACAATCAGTAATAACAGGCTAGGTGACAGAGAAGGGAACGATCTGGAATCTTCAGGAGAGTTCGAGAAGTTCGAGAAGTAAGGACGTGGCCACGCCGGGAATAAAAAAGGGGGCGAGGGGCGAGGTTCGGGGCTGCTGTGGAAATCGGGGTCGTCGCTGTCCGGGAGCGCTGTCTTCGCGTCGTCGCTGTCTTGAAGTCATCGCTGTGAAGCGACTAAGTTGAAATAAAGAAACCCTCTACCGTCCTTGCCACCGAGAATCGTTACACTTGCATGCTGGGAAATGGCAATGCAAAAGGGTAGATTGTTACATTGCAGGACAGGTGAGAGCTGGCGCTGGGTTTGGGAGGCCATCATCATCCAGCAGTTGAGTGATCATGGTTGATGATGATGGCCTCCCAAACCATCGCCTTCTCTCACTCGTGGTCAGCCATTTTATGTATATTGATGATCTGGGGATTGCTGATGATCTGGCGATTGCTGATGATCTTGTGATTGTTGATGATCTGGGGATTGCTGATGATCTGGTGATTGCTGATGATCTGGGGATTGATGATGATCTTGCGATTGCTGATGATCTTGAGATTGCTGATCTGGTGATTGCTGATGATTGCTGATGATCTGGTGATTGCTGATGATCTGGTGATTGTTGATGATCTAGTGATTGCTGATGATCTGGTGATTGCTGGTCACTCAGTGAAGGAGTTGGAGGCGCTGCTTCTGAAGCTGGAGAGTGTTGCCAAGAGGTGGGGCCTTACCATCAGCCCCACCAAAACTAAGCACCTGCCTGGGTATTCTGTGTCATCAAACACTACAACTCCCTCACTCTCCATTGGTGATGGTGCAGTTGTGGAGATTGGAGAGATTCTATACCTGGGAAGTGTGCTTGTGATCAGCTCCAGTTTCACGGCAGAGGTTTCACTCCGAATCAGTCTGGCGGCAGTATCTTTTCATCGACTGCGTAAGGCTCTGTGGAAGCTACCTGGTCTGACTCTCTGCAGTTATGCCCTCCCTTCTCTACGCTTGCGGAACGCGGATCTCCCCTAATGGAACATCTGCGCAGGTTAGAAACATTTAGGCTGGCCAACCTACGATCCATCCTGGGTTTAACCAGGCTCGATTGTGTGAGGAGCTCACAGATCCTTGAATGATCTGGACACAGTCCCATCGATGAGTTCATCCTGCAATCGAGGCTGCATTGGCTGGGGCATGTAGCTAGTATGCCTATCCACCGCATGCCCAAACAGCTTTTGTTTGACGCTATAGAGGAGGCTAAACGGGCGCAGAACGGGCGAGAGAAGATAAGGAATTCGGCATTTGGAGGCAGTAGCCCTCCAATAATAGAGGGCCAGAGGATCGATGCTCACAACGAGCGGAGCACCCGGCGGTTGAAACAGCGAGTTGGCACAGTAAGGGGCACAGGTGGTGCATCAGCCAGTCATCTCAGTCAGTCGACCCATGGCACCTGGGTCTGTCCCGTGACCTCCTGCCAGCGAGCCTTCGACACTTCACGTGGCCTCAAAGTGTACCAAGCCTGGCACAAGCGTCGGGGTGACATCACCGCCACCTAGTGGCGAATGGCGGTTGTTGTTTGCTTGGTGAGTCCGTGTGTGCGCCGTGCCGGCCTTTATAGGTGCTCGCAAACTCCACTTACCCCAACAGTCTGTGGGGAGCGGTAGTGTTGCGTTACAAACCCGGCGACCCGAATCCGATGACAATTATCTGAATCAGCTCCTGGGCCTCCCCTAGGTCGACTCAGCCTCAAATTAGTACCTGGTGCGGTGTGTAAACATCACCACCGGGAAGACAAACGCGATCGGGCGTGGTTCTGGGCACCCACCCTCCTCGCGTGCCGTGCCAACCTTCATCATAGGTGCTCGCGAACAGCACTTGCCCCTACAGTCTGTTAAGGCTACACGGGGGGGGGGGGGGCGTTCAGTCGCAACGCCGAGCGCTGACCGCATGGCGAGGGGGGTGCGGGAGGGAGTGAGGGCGGGAGGGGGTGGGGGAGTGGGGGGGCATTGTGGCCGGACGGGGCGCGGCGACGCTGCTGGGGTTTGGTTCCAGAGTCTCGGAGTCCTCCTTCTCTTTCGCCGTCAGCGCCGATCGAGTCGCCCCAGCGCCTCTCCTCCCACGCCGCTCCCACAAGGTGAGACAAAGATCCCCCCCCCCGGGGATAGCCTTTCACAGGCTGTAGGGGCAAGTGCTGTTAGCGAGCAGCACCTGTGAAGGGCGGCGGGGCACTCGAGGGGTGGGTGGTCAAGCACCACCGCCCGGCCGCCTTCGTCTCCCCGGCGACGATGTTTTTTTAAACATTGCACTCAGGTACTCGTTTGAGGCTGAGTCGACCTAGGGGAGGCCCAAGATCTGTTCGGATAATCGTCACCGGCGTTGGCCGTGATCGGGAATCGGATTCGCGTCGCCGGGATTGTGTAGCAAGCCCTCTCTCTCACACGCACGCCTGCAGAATGCCGTGGCAGTGCGTGCGGGTGGCTCAGCTCTCTCTTTCGTGCAAATGAGAGACTCCCTCTTCTCCTGGGCTCTCTTGACTCCGCACCTCAAGCTCAGAGTAAGACACAATAATAATAGGTGTTACCCTTTCTGCCAGTGAGACAGGTGTTAAGATGTTTAAAGCAAATATAAAACATTTTCAAGGAATCGAGTACTGCATTCACCACGCACAGGACTTGTGGTGAATATTTGGTATTGCCTTTGGAACTGCTTGTGCTACACCAGAGACAGCCTTCTGTAGGGCCTAGTCTCGCAAGTGTCAGCCCAGAGAACGCCAAAGGGCGAACAGCACAAGGGCAATGCACCGTCAGGGCATTTTATAGCTCGGGGTGGTGAGCAGCTCCACCATGGGACATTTGATTTGAGACCTGGCGTAACAAGGACCCCTCGAGAGGGCCGCGGTCTCACACCACCAGGGGCGCCTTCCTCGAAAACAGTCGCAGGCTTCTGCAACATCACCGAACACAGCAGTGAGCCTGGCGTTGCTACACACAGCCGCACCGGAGTTTGGCTTGCGTTCAACGAAGTACCGCTGCTGAAGCGATGCACGCCTAAATAATAGTCCGTTTTTGCCTGATGGGATGTAAAACAATATCCGTAAATGAAAAATACTTGCGGCTGTGCGGTTAGTTGTTGTTTTTATAGAAATCGGATCTTGAAGGCGGCATTTGTTGCATCGGGCCGCGTGGTTCCACGCGTGGTCGCCAATTGCTGTCAGCACGAAGCGTGGTGGTGGTGGTGGTGGTTTACCGTAATCGCGTTCTACACTCAGCTTTTAATAATGATGATAATTATCGCGGCACAAATATAAATACAATTCTTGTGCAGGGAAATTGAGTTTTCATGTCCATACGGCGTACATCCGTTTCAGTGCGCGCAACAAAACACGTAGTTTGTCTATTTGTTTGTTTCTCAAACAAACTTGTGATGGGACTTTGTAGGATGAACGTTGAGAGTTGTAAGGTCACGGGATGACCAATCAGGTCTGAATTGGTCTGTAATAAGGTAGAGCACTGATAAGGGTCGTCAGGTATGACACTTGATCATCGATTATCCGGCGAAACCGGCAAACCAGCTCCAAAGGCTGTAGTGACCCAGTGCGGTGTTCGTCAAACACACATGGTCATTGTTGACGCAAGGGCGCAGTAACTACCTGTCAATCCCTCATCAGGGCCCTACCTGGTCACAGATCAATTCAGACCTTACTGGTCACCCCGTGCCCCTTGTAAATATCAACGTTCATTCTCCAAAGTACCATCACAAGGGAGAAACACAAACAAATAGACACACGTTTTGGCTCGGATTGAAACAGCTGTCTGGATGTGAAAACTCAATTTCCCTGCACAGGTAAACCACGTGGGTTGACAGCTTTGCTTACATCGCCCCATACAGAGTCTCAGAGAACAGAGTGCTAAGTCCGGTACCCTAAATACAGTCACTTGTTTTTTACAGCAGGATATTTATTTTTGCCTCTTTGTATGTTGTCTTTATGCCAATTTCACAGAGCAAAACACATTTAAAACAAAAAAAAACATACGCACAACACCTAAAAACACAACGTTATGCAAGAGTGTGCAAAAGTAAGCTCTGTTAAATATTTATTTAGTCGGTAATTAAATGGTCAGTGACTAAATCATTATTTTGAAAATCCGGTGCCCGCCCCTTCCCCAACCCCCGCGACGCCGCTGGATGATCGATGATCAACTCTGTCACATTTATTGTATTAACAAACAAAAAGTCCATAAAAGCCAAACATTAAATACGCCCCCCCCCCCCCCCGTAAAAACCCCGACACCATTAACGAAGTAAAGTGCCGAATAACCGAGCCGACTTTGACTTGCCGCGTTCCTTCTGCAAACATCACAGAGGCGACGCGCCGGAGGTGTCCACTGAACTCATTGGAAGATTTATTTTTCTTTCCCGGAGGAGAAAGTCAAACAAGAACCACTCCGTGACTCCCCACGTCCCCGGGGCAGCCCCAGTCGTGCACCGCGCGCCGCGTGCCAGCGGCACAGCGCCAGCTCCGCTCGCTTCAAGTCTCTCGCTCCCTCGGCCGCTTTGCCGACGATTGCCTCGTCCGCCCGCTCGCTCTCTCTCTCTCAGGAGGGGTCTTGCCAAGTCTTTTTCGCAGCTACGGAGGTGGTCAGTGTTGCTGGTGCAGTGTCATCCCAATTGAGTTATAAATGAGGGTGATTTTTGTTATGTTCGCCTGTCAGCCTTGCAGTGATTTTTTTTTTCCGATTACAGTTGTTACGTTGGACGGTGTTATTTTGGCCCGCGGGAGTAAAAACTCGGGAGAATCTTGAGTATAAAACCCCGTGCATAAAAGGGAGGGAGGGGGGAGGAACATACAGACATCACTCGGGGTTGGGTGAGACACGGCTGTGACCTCTCCATACGGACATCACCCGGGGTTGGGTGAGGAGACACGGCTGTGACCTCTCCAGCGCCACCCTGCCGCACACGCTGAGTTGACGATTACGAGCGGGTGGGATACAGCGTGGGTGCCCACCCGAAATCACGAGGTCGGGTGATGATGGCGGCATCGTCGATGTCACTCGCGGGAGTCGGGGTGCGATGCGGTTTGGCGCGCAAAGGGCAGCGCAAGACAGCCCAGCTGGGCACGTGATGCCTCCCGCCTTCACGGGCAGAAGACGATCATTGTCTCGTTAGTCGAAGTGGCCTTCTGGGAGTGCAATGGAATCAGCAGCAAGTTGTCGAGCGCAGGCAAAACTCTGGGCCAGTGTCAACGTTCGCTGTCTCCATTCGGCAGAGTCAGTGTGGCGGCTGCTTGAGCCACTGCTGGTGCAGAGTAGGCAACGTCCCCCCCCCCTCACTCATCTCCCTTCCCCCTCCCTCCTCCATCCTGAGTGAAGTTAACCCGTTACCCCATAAACCGGTAAACGTTTTTCCTGAATCCCAAGCGCCGCGTCCAGAGAGTCCGAGATGGGCGCTGTGGTCGTTTGCCGCGGAATTCCGTGGACTGAATCGGGAGTTCGCGCGGCACGGCGGCAGGCCAGGGGGCGAGTCGCTGCATGGCAGCGGCGGCAGGCCAGAGGGCCCTGCGGTTGTCGCCGGCGTCCTGGACGCTGACGAAGCCAGAAGTCCGGAGTGGCCCGCCGCGTCTCAACTTGAGCCGGGGGGGGGACCCCATTGAGTCACGATCAGGCGGCTGCAGATGGGAATCGTCGCTTTCCTGCGTCTGGGCGGCTCGGCAGATTAATTTCCACGAGACCCGAGAGTGGTGGTGGTGGGGTGGGGGTGGTGGGGGGTGGTGGTGTTTGTGGCAGCACTTGCGTGTTGCGAGCGTGCGAGGTTCGTGCAGGGAGAAAAATAAATAAAACTCGCGTCGGGTCTCGATCACCACGCTCCTGTCTGAGTGGCGACTTCAACTAACAATCAGGATATTTATTCATACTGGAGCAATCCCATGAGCTATCAAGCTCTCTTTCACAGATGTCCTGTGGGGGGGGGGGGGGGTAATAACGTCACAACACAAACAGTACAAAAACACAATAGGAGTGCGAAGTACAAGCAAAGTTAAACAAATCACCCAAACACAAACAAATGAAGCTAAACCATCCCCATCCTACCAGGCAAATCCCACTTCGATATGAACTTATTTTTCAGAGGCGACTTGGCAGGCAGGGAGGGAGGGAGGCGGGGTGAGTGGGTGACGGGGAAGATTTGGAGGCTGTGGGGACATTTAGGCAGAAACACAGCGGGGATGGGGACATCAGGAGGATGTCAGGGAGGGGGCGCTGGGTGAGGCTGGAGCAAGGAGGAAGTGAGTGAGTGAGTAAGGGTGTGGTCTCTCTTCCTGCCCCACCACCACAGGTCACCATGCCCCTTGGGGGTCAAACCAAGCTGCACCCCGCGGTGACGAGGAGTCGATCCTTCCATGGGTTCAGGGGTCCGCAGGACTCCACGGGCAGGTGAGACCCCCCTCCCCCCTCCTTCACCCCCGACTCTCTCCTGGCTGTCGAGGTTGTCTCACTCTGGGCTCATGGCCGCAGCCAGCGCCCGTGTGGTTTGTCGATCTGTGAGATTGCATCGCCTGCAGCGGAAACCGCGGCGCAGCTGCGTCCCCGTGTTAGACTCCCAGTCACGTGTTAGACTCCCAGTCACGTGTTAGACTCCCAGTCCCGGGTTAGACTCCCAGTCACGTGTTAGAATCCCAGTCCCGTGTGAGACTCCCAGTCCCGGGTTGTCGAGCCAAGCGGCGCCGGCGAGAGGCAAACGCGGCGGCCACCACGAGCCCCCCCCCCCCCGCTCGAGTGAAATGTGTTCAGAAAGAAAGACAACATTCTTGGCCTGTGACGGGAGCCTCGGACACCTCGATAACCACGCAGATACTCTTTGTTTTTTTCGGTAAAGTCACAAACAATGAATAAAATTTTTTTAAAACAACTTAATTAAATCACGACGTTTCGGAGGCAACACAAGTCTCCCTCGTCAGGTGTAAAAAGGCACAGCAAAATAACTGTAGCTACAGTTTTAATTTAGTTGTTTTCATTTCTTTTATTTTATTAATTGTTTTACCTACGTGAATATACCGACAAAACCAAAGAGTATGAATCCTTGCAGTCACGAAAGCTTCAAATCTAGAACCACGCAGATGTGCGGGGTGGTGGGGAGGAAGGTTGCACGTCTCCTTTGTCGATGTACATCACCCGGCTACCCGTACCCCGCCGGGTACGGGTACCCGTTTGCGTTCTGGTGCGGCCGAGTACGGGTACGGGTAAGCCGTGAGTCACTGGTGAGTCACCGTTTGTCACTCATTTCCCAACGTCTTGTCTCTTCTCACAATTCAAGTTCCTAGGGTACGGGTGCGGCCGGGTACGGGTAAGGAATCAAAACCCGTTTGCGACCTCTGCCGATGTGTCCCCGTGTCCCCCCCCCCCTTGCCTCTGTCTCACCCTCGTCTCCCGGTGTCTCTGGATCCCGCCTCTGTCTCCGCTGTCCAACTTCGTGCCCATTGTCTCCCCCCCGTGCCCATTGTCTCTCTGCCCCCCCCCCCCGTGTCCCAGGTCCCGTGTGTCCTCGTGTCGCTCCCCTGAGCGCGCGCGCCGCGTCATCGGCTCCCCCGGCGCCACGCCCCCAAACACGCCCCCACGAGTCGCCCAGCCTCAGCTGTTCCGCACAACGCTGGCAGCGCTGCGCTCCGGACTGCAGTGAGCACGCCCCCCCCCACCCCCCACCGTGTCGCCTTGACAGGCCGTAGGGGCAAGTGCTGTTAGCGAGCACCTGTGAAGGCCGGCACGGATGGGTGGCCAGCACCAACGCCCGGCCGCCTTTGTCTCCCCAATGGCAATGTTTATGCATCTCAGGCTGACTCGACCTAGGGGTGGCCCAGGGCTAGGTTCAAATAATCGGGTCGCAGGGTTCGAAGCGCAGCGCGTTATACGTTCACCTGAACACACATGGCTGAACACACACACATGACCACACAATGCACCTGAACACACACGGCTGAACACACACACACACATGACCACACAATACACCTGAACACACATGCCTGAACACACACCTCAACACACACATGCCTGAGCACACACGCCTGAACACACACAATAACTACAGCCACTAAGTGGCGGTGACGTCCCCACGACGCTTGTGCAGGCTATGTGCACGTTGAGGCCATGTGAAGTGTCGAACGCCCGCTGGCAGGAGGTCACGGGGCAGACACACGAGGGGGTGGGTGGTCAATACCACGCCTGGCCGCCTTTGTCTCCCTAGTAGCGATGTTTACACATCACACCAGGTACTCATTTAAGCCTGAGTCGACCTAGGCGAGGCCCAGGACCAGTTCAGATAATCTTTACTGGTGTTGGCCATGAGCGGGAATCGAACCCGGGTCGCCAGGCTGGTAGCGCAGCGCGCCAACCGCTACACCACCGCTCCCCATGTATGTCCAGGTGACTATCAAACACCCACAGAGACTGCCCCTCCCCTAACCGCCCCTCCTACCCGCACCTCCACCCTCATCCCTCAGGGAGTACCTCGCCTGGTACCAAGCACAGCATCGTGACCTCGCCATGGCCATCAACAGCACCAAGAGAGACTCCCGCCTGGTAATGCATCGTCATCATCGTCGTCATCTTACAACCACATCCATCACCATCACGATCATCATGCCTCCATCCATTTCAACATCATCATACGTCTGTAGTCATCTATCCATCACCATGACGATACCTCCACCTATCAGCATCATCATGTCCCCATCGTCACTGTGACCATCGCGTTTGCCACTTATTGCAGAGGTTCACGGGTCAGATCCAGTAGGTCACCCTGTTAAACACCGTGGGTATATAACTGTAGCAAGTTTACTGCATACATATAGCAGGTTTACGGTATATATAGCAAGTGTACTGTGTATATATAGTAAGTTTACGGTATGTATAGCAAGTTTACGGTGTATATAGCAAGTTTACGGTGTATATAGCAAGTTTATGGTGTATATACATAGTAAGGTTACGGTATATATAGCAAGTTTATGGTGTATATATATAGCAAGTGTACTGTGTATATATATAGTAAGTTTACAGTATATATAGTAAGTTTACGGTATATATAGCAAGTTTACGGTATATAACCGTCTGCTTCACGGGGGACATTTCAAGGCCCCGTGACGGGGTCGTCAAAAAGAGAAGGCCGTTGTGTGCCGTCGTCGCGATCCAAATTTGTAATAAAATAAAAAAAATACTTCCAAATGGCTCAGTTGGGAACATCCACAGCAATCGGTGGCCCCTCCTGGCAGACGAATGCCCACTGGGCCCGCAGGTGCTGAATCACCTTGTGCCACACAGGGACAGCTGCCAGCAGGTGGTCCCCTAGACGCTTCGTTACAATATGGGCACATTCTAAATGCGAGTGTGATTATGAGATCACCATCATCCGCGTGGTTAAGTATTAACGACGACGACGATGTGTTTATATCTTTCAGGGAATGCTGTACGAGCTGGACAAGGTGAGGAGATGCATTTGATTCGCACTTAAAGCATCACGGCCCCTTAAATCGTTCGCTGCTCAAGCCGCACGTGCTCCATAGCGAGCAGGTAGCATGACAGCGTTCGTAATTCATCGCGCGCGACACCATGGCCACGCGCGCACATCCTGCGTGGGAAAGAGCTGACAGAAGCAAGGAGGCAATTTGCCTCGGTCCACGTCTCCCTGCCCCGCACGGTAGAACCGGCCGGGGTGGGCCCAGCGGTAGAGCGAGCAGACCGCAATCTCAAGGTTTGCGAGGAGCTCACATCCTGTCTTTGGAGGTTGGGGGCGGGGTCCACTCATCATCACCATCATTGTGTGGGGAAGTCAACCGCGGTTGTCCAACGGATAGACCCTCCTGCCCACCTTAGCACAGTTGGCTATGTATGGTGCAAAAGAAGTTCAACATACATAAAAACATTTATTTTGTTTTTATTTCACCAGGTAAGGCCCACTGAGCTATATGGCTCTATTTCAAAAGCGCCCTGGCCACAAATGATAGCTCAACGAAGTGGCTTATCATCACGTGGAAATTTGATTCTAATTGTGGAGACAAAAACTGGAGGACCTGGAGAAAAATCCACGCGTCAGGGTCAGGATCGAACCTACGACCTCCTGTATATCAGGCGAGGTAGTTAACATCTGGCCACAGTGGCGCCCATATATAGGAATGTGGAATTTCCACCGCTGATTTGGGGACTGTAAACGCGATTACAAGCCCCAATGCCTCGGCAATCACAAACGCACTTCTTCGACATCTTGAACCCCTCGCGGGGCGATCTCCAGCGAGGGGCTCACTCGGCCAGACACGGTTGTCGCGGTGAAGTCGCAGAGCGCTTCGCCGAACTGGGGCCCACGTCCAGCGGAGACACCCTGGCCTGTAAGACGTCGTGGGTTCAAGCCGGACTCCACCGCTGATGTGACAACGTTGGATGTCCGGTCCGGAGTTTTTTTTTTTGGCGTGCGTTCAACCATTGCCGCTGACGTGCGCTCCTCCGAAGGCCGTGTGGCTGATGGGATTTGTAAAACGCTGCTCGTTTTTGTTTTCTTCATGCGGAGGGACAGATGTGGGAATGGGACAGAACGTCCGCTCGTGATTATATGGCGCTGTCGCGATGCGCGCTGCGCTCCGGGCGCGTGGCGCCGTTGTTCCGCGTGGCGTGCGCGAGACATGGTGCCCTGACGTTTCCGCATCTCTTTCCCAGCAAATTAAAGCCAACGAGCGAAGCCTACGGCGGCTGGAGTTTCACATGAGCAAGGTGACCACACCTCTCCACACACCTGCACTCAAAGACAAAGATGATCCTCGTTTGTAGCCTTATACAGGCCGTTGGGTCAAGTGCCGTTGGAGAGCACTTATGAAGGATGAAACGGCACTCAAGGGGATGAAAGCCAAATAGCACGCCCGGCCGCCTTGATCTCCGTAGTGGGAATGTTTACACATTGCACGAGGTACTCATTTGAGGATGAGTCGACCTTGGGGAGGCCCAGGACTGGTTCAGACGATCTTCGCTGGTGTTTGCCGTGAGCGGGAATCGAACTCGGGTTGTCACTCTATCACTCCCCGCAGACTTGCGCACACACACCTTTACACACCTGCACACGCCGACACACGCACTCTTACACACGCCGACACACGCACTCTTACACACGCGTTGACGGGGTGATGTTGTTGAACTTCTTTCGCACCGCACGGTGACGTGATGGTGCGATCGTGCAGGGGAGGGCAATGACCCCGACGTTCGGATGAAATTGTCTCGCTCGAGGGTTGTCGGCGAGTGCTCGCTCTCGACGTTTAACTCCGACGCTCGCGACGGTGGGCGCGCAGGTGGAGGCGCTGCAGGAGGAGCACACCGTGCACACGCGTCTCCACGGCGGCGCCGAGAACCTGAGCAGGGCGTTGGCGTGCTCCCCCTCGACCCGCGGGGCGCGCGACGCCCTCGCACAGGCCCAGCGCAGCGCCCGCGAGTGCTGCGAGGTGCCCCCCCCACCCTTCCCCCACCTCTCACGCACGCGCTACACAAAGACCCCCCCCCCCCCCCCCCGTGTAGCCTTGACAGACCGTCGGGGGGTAAGTGCCGCTAGCGAGCATCTGCGAGGGCCGGCACGGCGCACGCGACGCGGTGCGTGGCCAACACGGCGCCCGGCCCGCCTTTTTTCTTGAGCGGGAATGGAACCGCTACACTACCGCTCCCTACAACCCCTCCCCCCCCCGAGACAAACCACACGGACTTACAAGTGCAGATACGTCCAGCCCAGACGCACGCACACAAAGCCTCGACGCACGCACCCTCGCGCTAGGGGGCGGTGGTGCAGCGGTGAGCCTCCTGCTCGGCAATGAACCTCTCCCCTCGAGTTTGATTCCTGACTGTGGATAACCTCAGTGGCGGCTTGGTTTAAAAACTCGTCCGGGGCTGCCCCTAGGTCGACTCGGCCTTCGAGCTGTGCGTCAATACCAGCACTGGGGAGACAAAGGTGATGGGGGACAGTGCGGGCCACCCCACTCCTGCGTGCGCTGTCTTGGCCTTGCTATGTGCTCACTAACAATAACCGCGTGTGTGTGGTGCGTGCGTGTCTGCGCGTGCGTGTGTGTTTCTGTGTGCGTGTGTGCATTTGTCTTCACGTGCGCGCAACCAAACTCAGACCATGGCTCAGCTTGAGGGCCAAATGGAGAACTTCCTGGGAGAATTCCACGTGAAGATTCTAGGTTTGTCGAACGCTCGCAGTTGAAACTACCAGAGGTAGCTCCATGATATCCGCCCTCACCATCCTCACCGTCCTCACCACCCTCACCACCCTCACCGTCCTCACCGTCCTCACCGTCCTCACCACCCTCACCACCCTCAACACCCTCACGGTCCTCACCGCTCTCACCACCCTCACCACCCTCACCGCCCTCACCATCCTCACCGTCCTCATCACCCTCACCACCCTCACCACCCTCACCACCCTCACCACCCTCACGGTCCTCACCGCTCTCACCACCCTCACCACCCTCACCACCCTCACCACCCTCACCATCCTCACCACCCTCACCGCTCTCACCACCCTCACCACACCAACCGCCCTGACCACTCTCACCACACCCACCGCTTACACTGCGCTCACCGTCCTCGCCACCCTCATCCCCCCCCCAACCATCCCCACCATCCTCACCACCCTCACCGCGCTCACCGCCGTGCTCGGTGTCTCTGTGAGTCGCGTGTGAGCCTCACGCTCTCTCTGTCTCTCTCTCTGTCCGTGTTCCGTTTCTCTCCAGGCCTCGTGGGCTTCGCGCGACTCTGCCCCAAGGACACTTACGAGGTGAGCCCGCGACGATGAACTGCCGCGCTCACTGCGTGCATCATTAAGCCGTGTTCCATCCACCGCTGGATGAAGGCCTGCCCAAGGCGCCACCACCTCCCACGATCCATGATATGCAACAAACTGATTTAATCGTCGCTCCATCTTCTTCTGCAGACATCCTCTGGGACTAATCCGCGTGCGGTGTTCACTAATCCGCACGCGCTCACTCATTCTTGCATGCTCACTTATCCATGCGTGGTCACTAATCATGTGGTGTTCACTAATCCGCACGCGCTCACTCATTCTTGCATGCTCACTTACCCGTGCGCAGTCACTAATCATGTGGTGTCCGCTAATCCGCATGCGGTGTTCACTAATCCGCATGCGGCCTTCACTAATCTGCGTGCGGTGTTCACTAATCCAAGTGCTCCTCTCCTCTCCCCGTCTCTCCACGTAAATTCCCAGCATGCACCGCTCCGGCGCTTCTCTGTGCCCTTCGCCGTAGTCCGTTCGCTACGCTTATCGTTACCGAGCGCGCGGTGTCCGACCGGCGTCACAACAGCAGCGGCAAGTCGCTCTGCGCACCGCAGCTCGTGACCGTCTTCTCGGTCACGGGCTGTCGGTCCTTCGAAGACGAGTAAGGCCATTGTATGCTGGCGTCACGGTCCCACGTTTTTGGAAACACGGTAGTCTGCAGGCTCAGCGAGGCTTCCCTGGGTAAACAATCACAACAATAACTCTAATAAACTCTCAACTATTTTTATTTTACCAGGTGAGGCCCCGCTGAGCTCTTGTTCAGAAGCGACCTGGCCACGAATGATAGCTCATCGAAGTGGCTTATCATCATGTGGACGTTTATAGCAGCCAGATACTCTCTTTAAACACATGTCGATTCTAAATGTAGAAGGAAAAACCGGAGGACCCATAGTAAAATCCATGCGACCACAGGGAGAACATGCAAACTCCAAAATATACAGGAGCATCAGGGTTAGCATCGAGATAATTTACCCATAAAAACCTCCGTGAGTCCTGATGGTCACGCATCTAATTGCCAATCAGGCCCAACCTTGCTCAGCTTCGTAGGTCCGACAAGCCGCGGTGCTTCTGCGGTGATTTCAGGAGTCGCCTCAAACTTGCAGCCCGTCTCCCAGTACCCCCCTCGCCACTTGAACCCCCCCCCCCCCTGTCCACCTCAGCTGCCCAACCCCCACGCCCCCCCTGTCCCTCCTTAACGAGGCTGTTGCTGCCGCAGGTGTCGCTGCGTCACGGGAGGCAGCGGTGGAAGGTGCGTGGGAGGATCGGGGCCGAGGGCGAGCAGTGCTGGGCGAGCGACGGCACCGTGCTGCTGCCGCTCATCGGCGAGCCGATCGTCGTCAAGGTGGGCGTTCACAGCACGGAATTTGATGCTTAGTTGACAGGCCCAGATATTCGAACGTCAGCAACGATGATGTTGGGTGCGTCACGCACGCGCACATAAGCGCGCATAGCCATGTGTGAGTTTGTCTGGACTGGAGAAGAGATGGAGCTGATGTGGCACAGGAGGATGTGGAGCTGAATGGGCTTGCCGACGACCGGTACCTGCGGTGTCAAGATCGGCCTCTATTGAGGAGGCCCGTGAAGGACGCTACTGGGCAGTTGGAGGCAGTCACCTTCCAACAAAAGTGAAGGGCGGAGGATCAATGCTCATAACAACGAGCAAAGTGCCGGCCGGCTAAAATACAGCAAGTTGGCACAGTGGGGAGCACAGGTGGTGCATCTGTCAGTCATCTCAGTCAGTCCAGCCATGGCACCTGGGTCTGTCCCGTGACCTCCTGCCAGCAAGCCTTCAAATGGACCTAGTCTGGTACAAGCGCCGCGGCGACATCGCTGCCACTTAGTGGCTGCTGCTGTTGTTGCCCCGTGGCTGCCCCCGCAGGTGGTGGAACTGAAGGGGTTGGTGACGCAGACGCTGGTGGGGCAGGTGAGCCTGGAGCCCGCGGAGCTCTACCGCAAGGACGAGCGGCAGCTGGAGATGAACATCAACCCCCTGGGCACCGTCAAGCTGCAGCTGCTCGTCAGCTGGCTGTACGCGCGCCGCACACACGCAGACATCATCCACGTGCTCATCATGTGTGTCCGCCATGGGCGGAGTTTGGGGGGGGGGGCCCAAACTGGCCACCTTTAATTTATTTCAGTCGTTTACAATTATTATTTTTAAAAATGCAATATACGCGCCCGCAATTCCTAATGTGAGGGACAAAGTGAACCCCCTCGCCTACGGTGTCGGCGCCTGTGTGCCTGCCTGTGTGTGCCTGCCTGTGTGTGCCTGCCTACGTGTGTGCCTGTGTGCGTGCGTGCGTGTCGCTGCCGCAGAGCGTTGGAGCGCGAGGAGCCGCTGTCTCGCCTCGGCTCCGTGAGCGGCCACCGCCGCACGCCCAGCGCCTCCTCGTCGCACCGGACGGCGCCCGGCTCCCCCAGCACGCCCAGCACGCCCGACCAAGCCTTCTTCGTGAGCTCCCACGTCCCTCCCTCCTTCCCTCCCTCCTTCACTCCCTAGCCCTAGTTGTTTTGTTTTTGTTGGATAGGAAGGAACGAGCCGAAGAGATGCACGGTTATTCGGCACGTCGCTTCGTTCATTGCGTGTTTTTTTTTTTGTATTTCATTTTTGGCTTTGATGGCCTTTTGTTTGTTAATACAACAAATATAACGTACAGTAGATCATCGATTATCCACAGAAAGTTGATCATTGATTACCCGGCGGCTTCGAGGGGGAAGGGGGCGCCGGATTTTCAAAAACGCCGGATAATCACTAGTCGTCATTTAAAATCGCTTATTTTCGTACATTCTTGTATAACATCTTTGTAGGTGTTGTGTGTTTTTTTCGTGTTCTATAATTGTTTCCGAAATGAAATTCGCTTGAATAAACATCCAAATATTTCCTACTGTAAAACGTTACTGTATTCACTGCACCGTAGTTACCAGTCCAATCTCGACGACTCTGCGTGGGGTGATGTACGTAGTTACTACGCTCTTGTTTCAACACAACAACCATGTGTTTGCCGATCGCCAAACTGATGCAGCCTTTAGAGCGGTGCCCCGGCGAATGGCGAATTACACAACACACTTTGCGCCGGATCGCACCGTACGTATTTTCTGTTTTTGTCACCCGCTGCCAAATCGCCTCCGTTAGTCGGATCGCACGGAGAGCAACCCTCTGCAGCCCAACGCCTCAAAAATTACTGAGCGTAGCGAAATTCCAGGCGAATTCTGGCAGTAACTCGGGCCTTGAAGATGCGGCAGCGCCTTGATGTGCCATTTCCTTCAAATCGCACATTTCCTGGCCCTACAGATCGCCACTTTCGCATTGTTCGTGGCGAAGTTCACCGAGCCCTCTCTATCTTTTGCCGTCTTCATTCCGCTTGTATCCAAAAGATGAGAATCGCGAGGGAGATGTGAAGTTCAGATTTCAGCAAGATATTTTGTAGGAGCTTACAAAAGGGAGTCAAGGCTTCGACAATGTATTTATCTCTCTCTCCCCTGTCGTTCCGGAAAGCATATGTCATTTATTTTAATGTATTATTTGTCTAGGGTGTGATTTTTTTTTTTGCACAATGACAGAAACTGGCCGTATTGTCCAGATTCTTCAATATCTCGCATGGAACGTGATGGGTCACACACACACAGACAGAGTTTAACGCATAGAAGTCGCTTAGTTATATTTTTAAAAATGAGAGTACTAATCATCAAATAAGCAACTGACACTCAGTCCAAAGAATATTTGATACTGTTCCACAAATGAATCGGTGACTTAACTCATAGTTTAGGGAAATAAGGCATCACCCAATGGACAATATGATGATTAATTATAAGGCAACCAGTGCAAGAAAGATTATCATTCAAGGTTCTCAAGCCCCGGTTAATATTGGGTGCGTATATACTGCATTCAGAGTAGCATTGGATTCATAGACCTTACGTTCCGGCGATTGTCGGTATAAGAGCGTCAAGGAGGTGACACGGCAGACACGTAGTAATGTGCCGCGGCACGTGAAGCCGTCGCTCGTCGCACACAGTCACACACTCACACACACTCACACACTCACTCACACTCACTCACACTCACTCACACACTCACTCACACACTCACACACACTCACTCACACACTCACTCACACACACACTCTCACACTCACTCACTCACACTCACTCACACCGCCTCTCGCAAGGCGCGGACAGCAGCTGGACGATGTGTGACGACAAACAGCCAGGCGGTCGATGCGGAAATGATGGTCGAGTCTTGACGACAACTTTCAGAGCCCTTGCTGTTAGAAAATAAAGCAGGCCCCAGTTGCATCCCCAGCTCAACCACCCGCACGCCTCCCACCTTCTCGGTGCACAGGCGTCGCCGCCCGCCCTCACTCCCGCAGCAGCGTCGGGCCGCGCGGCCGCGCACTGCTGACGAGCGCGTTTGCGTCGGGCAGGAGGAGTTCTACCCGACGGACGACGCCTCCTCCGTGTTCTCCGACTCGCTGGACAGCCCCGCGCCGTCGCTCGGCTCGTCCCGCCACCCGTCCTCGCCGCGCGACCTCTCCTCGCCCCCGTGGTCCCCCACGAAGCCGGCTCGCCCGCCGCCCGCGGTCACGGCCGCTCGCGAGACGTCGCCCTTCTCCGGGCCGGCGTCGCCCGGGCGCCGGGAAGCCCCGGTGGGCGACGCGTCCGTCGCAGTCGTCCAGGGCGTCGCCCGCCCACCGCAGACGACCGGGGACGGCGGCGCGGGGCCCGCGCGGTGCGGCGGCACGGCGTGCGAGGGGAAGGCGGCCGCTGGCGACCACGCAGCGATGAGGCCGGGCCTGGACGAGGCCGCGAGGGAGCTGAGCGTCGCGCTGGAGGCCCGCTCGGCCCGACACGGCCTGGAGGACTTGGAGGAAATGGAGATGGCGTTTCTCTCCCTCCTGGACGCCACTCAGGTCTCGCTCGCCACTCGCTGCGCTTTGCGTTACCGATCGCAGCGCCGCTCGGCGCGGGCCGCTGCGACGATGTTAACGATATTTGTAAGTGGGCGGCGTCTTCCCGAACGCCAGGAGCTTCTCCAGATGGGAACAGCTGTTTATACCATCACATAGCATGGAGACTTTGTACAGTGGCCGGACACGTGCAGCAGTGAAGTATAAAGTGAGACTGAATGAAACGACCGCTCCTATCGCTACGATGTCTCCGCAGAGGGGAAATAGCAGCGAGCATCGGCTGAAATCGTATTCCCAGCACTACGTGCGTGTGTGTGTGGGGAGCGGTAGAGAAGTTGTTAGCACGCTGCACTATGAGCCCCATCACCCGAGTGAGATTCCTGCTCACCATTGACATTTATCTGAACCGGTCCTGGGCTTCCCCTAGGTCGACTCAACCTCAAATGAGTACCTGGTGCGGTGTGTAAACATCGCCGTCGGGTGTGATACTGGCCAGCCACCCCCACCATGTGCCGTACCGGCCTTCATAGGCGCTCGCGAACAGCACTTGCCCCAACAGTCTGTTAAGGCTACACGAGAGATCTTTGTCTTTGTCTTGTAGAAGGGCCGATTTCTGAAGAGCCACGAGTCAAGCGCGAGTCTCACGGTGGAGAGCGCCTTGGGCAGCTTCGACTTCCTGGACATCTCTGATGGAGAGCGGTCCGAGTGCGGGGACAGCCGAGGGTGAGTGGCACCACCCGCCCACTCGCAGGGCACCGCCACCGCTAGCGCGGCACCACCCCCGCTCGCACACCTGGAATCGCAATCCAGAAATCACCGATTTGATTTCATCTCCCGGGGCGATTGCTGGTCCCACTGCCGCGTCGAGAGATGGAATCGATCCCGCAACGTCTGAATTGCAGGTCTGGCGCACCGCTACACCATTCCACCACCTCCACCACCACGGTGGTGGCGGCGGCGTCTCCCTTCGCACCTCACTCGCACCGCGCCGGCGTTGCTTTGCGATCGCCGCTCCTGGGGCCGGTCAAACCGACGTTAACGGCCCGGCTCACGCGGCGGTGCAGGCCTCACGAGAAGCGCCGCGGCTCGATCGGCGGCGGCCTGGGTGGCGGCAGCGGCAGCGGCAGCGGCACCGCCGAGGACGTGGGCATGGGCGCGAGCCGCGAGCCCAGCCCCGTCCCCGTGACGACCGGCGACGAGCTCCTGGACGCTGCGCTGGCGGAGCACCTGCGCGCGTGCCTGCGACTCCTCCTGGTGAGCTACGCCGCCGCGCGTCTCTCCCGCGCGTCTCTCCCGCGGCCGCCAGGGGTCGGCGTCGCGGACGGTCTGGCCGCCCGACGGCACCGCGAAGGGCAGCTGCGGAAATTCCGCGTCTAACGAAAGAAAGGACGCTTCTCGTTGGCCGCACGGCCGAGTGTGAGCGTGTCTGTTCAGCGGCACTGGCTCAATGCCAGCGAGCTCTTCGGCCGTTTTGTGGACATTCATCCGTCTCGTCAGCAGCGATGGGCTGCCTTGAAACCGACGCTGGGAAATTGCCGGGTAGACAAGGACCCCCTCCGTTAGATATTCTGTGTCCGCGTGAGACCCTGACGGGTTTGTGTTCTCTGTGATCCGAGCCGGCCGCCCTCTTGACTCTCGCCGCGCCGCAGAGGCTGGAACTGTGCCGGCAGCTGGGCTACAACGAGGACCCCGTGGTGCGCAAGCTGCTCGCCCAGGCGCCGGTGCTGAGGAAGGTGGCCAAGCTCAGCGGGCGCGACGGCACGCGCCCCGCCACGCAGGCCGCCCACGGCACGTGGCGCACACCACGCACGCACCACGCACACCACACACGCACGCACGCCAACCACCGCCGCCATTCACCCACGCACGAAAAAAAGACAAAGATCCCCCGCATAGCCTTAACAGACTATTGGGACAAGCGCTGTTAGCGAGCACCTATAAAGGCCGGCACGGCACACGAGGGGCGGGGTGTCTAGCACTACGCCCGGCTGCCTCTGTCGCCCCAGTGGTGATGTTTACACGTCGCACCAGCACTGATTCGACCTGGTGGAGGCCCACATCCGGGTCAGATATACGTCACTGGCGTGGTGATTTATAGTGTCGCGGTTGGCACTCTGCGCTACGGCCAACACCAGTGACTCGCACACACTTGCCCACTCACCCATACACCCACTCACCCATTCACTCACCCATACATACACTCATTCACCCGCTTGCCTCGTCACCCATACACACGCTTGCCCACTCACTCGCCTAGACGCACGCTCACACGCACACGCTCACGTGCTCACGCACACGCCCGTTCACTCACACAGTGTCCGGAGTGTTTGACGGGTTCCCGCATTTCCCGCTGCAGTTTACCCGGAGCTCAAGGCGAGGCCGTGGCTGCTGTCGTTCTGGGACGACTGCTGCCGCCGCTGCTGCTGCGACTCTGGACGCCGCCTCTACCTCATCCCTATAGAGCGGCTCCTGCGCCGGCTGGACGAGCCCACGGGAAGCGGGGCAGGTAACGAGTGACGGGGCAGGTGACGAGTGACGGGGCAGGTAACGAGTGACGGGGCAGGTGACGAGCGACGGGAAGCGGGGCAGGTAACGAGCGACGGGAAGCGGGGCAGGTAGCGAGCGAGGGGGCAGGTGGTGAGTGATGGGAGGCGCCACCACAACGGGAGCCTTGACAGGATCGCACCCCCCCCCCCCCGCTCCTACGAATCGCGGCAGGGCTCACGTTTAGCTTGCCACGGTGAGAGAACTCGAGGGACGAGGACCGGAGTCTCCATTTGCAAGAATTGAGTGAATGATTGGGTGGCTGGGCGATTGAGGTGGTTTGGTCGGTAGGTGATTGAGTGGGTGGATGAGTGGGTAAGTGGGTGAGTGGGTGAGTGGGTGAGTAGGTGTGAGTTCAAAGTTTATTTTGCTTGATCAGGTGAGAGCTCAAGATACCAGGATATAGTCTCATTTGCAAGAGGTGGTAGGTGAGTGGGTGGGTGGGTGAATGGGCAAGGGAGTGAATAGATGAACAAATGGATGGATGGATCTATACATGAGTGTGTGAGTGAGCAGCTGATTTAAGTGTGAGGGTTCCGGTTGTAGTGCAGTGGGGAGCACAAAGCAGTGGGTGTGTGGCTGTAGTGCAGTGGGTGTGTGGCTGTAGTGCAGTGGGTGTGTGGCTGTCGTCTTGTGTGGCCTGGGTCACCAAGATGACAACGTCAAACGTGTAAAATAAAGGACAGCAAACGGAGCGACGAGAAATCGGAGCAAAACATCACGCGCAGGCGCACTGACGTGTGCGGCAGTGTTTTTAGATCTTTTTTTTAATGAAAAATTATTACGGAATAAATTTTTTTATAAGCAAATGTTTAGAACGTCCCCAACAGAGGAGAGGAGCCACCACCGCTTGTATAATCGGCACCAGGCTGCTCTATTGCCGCACCGATCCTCGCTGCTGAATCGATCACTGATGGCGCTGCCGCGTTGATCCCCGCTATCGATTCGACGTGAGCAGCGTGCAGGGACGCTGTGGCCTACATGGTGGACGGTTTGGCCTGCGCGGCACCACGGCCCGGCCTCCTGAGCCTCTTCCAGTACGCGGAGGCCTTCCTGCAGGGCTGCCACACGGCCGCCCTGGAGGCCCAGATCCAGCGCGTCGCCTCCCTCCGTGCGTACCCTCGCTTCCCCCACCCTGCCACTCACCCTGTGACTCACCCTGCCACTCACCCCTACACTCACCCTGCCACTCACCCTGTGACTCACCCTGCCACTCACCCTGCCACCCACCCTGCCACCCACCCCTACACTCACCCTGTGACTCACCCCTACACCCACCCTGCCACTCACCCTGCCACTCACCCTGTGACTCACCCCTACACTCACCCTGCCACTCACCTTTATACCCACCCTGCCACTCACCCTGCCACTCACCCTGTGACTCACCCCTACACTCACCCTGCCACTCACCCATACACTTACCCTCGCTTCCCCCACCCTGCCACTCACCCCTACACTCACCCTGCCACTCACCCTGTGACTCACCCTTACACCCACCCTGCCATTCACCCTTACACCCACCCTGCCACTCACACTTACACTCACCCTGCCACTCACCCTGTGACTCACCCCTATACTCACCCTGCCACTCACCCCTACACTCACCCCCATTGACACCCTCCGCTCACACCTATCAGAGCATTGCCCCGTGTGGGTCACACAACAAAGACGCAGACAGCACAACACACTCCGACAATTACGTTTCACACTCCTCGGGGTGGATCGTTTCAGCAGCATTTGTTCAACACAAGCAAACTCTGAACCAGCCGCAACATTAATTGTCTCTTCAGCAGAGTCAAGCTTGCCTCAGCCAATGCTGGTTAACTGCCAGGTGTCTACAGGCAAGGGCCCGAGATACGGGTCCTAACCGGACGATGAGCTCAGTAATACACAGCACAGAACCATCACTGGCCTTGCTGTGGATAGAGCACTGCGGTGCTGTTGGTAACTATTTCGAACGACATTCACGCGCGCGTGCGTGTATGTGTGTGTGTGTGTATGTGTGCGTGTGTGTATGTGTGCGTGTGTGTATGTGTGCGCACGTGCGTGTGTCCCACAGGCGGGGGGAACGACAGCAGCCCCGCTGACAGCGACGGCACCGTCTAGACGGAACTACGCGGGAACCCCGCCGTCAAGCAACCGCGGAATCGGAGCCGTGGCCGACGAGAAGGCGACACGGCGCGACCCACACGGGGGGGGGGGGGCCTCGTTCTCCGCTCCGCTCCGATTCCGCGGCCGATACGTCGGGGGCCGTCGCCGTCACGATCGGCGTCAGCCGCGGCCGATCCGCTGCCGGGTGACAGCCTCCCCACGCCGCCGCCTCTCCCGATCTCACGACGCAGCAGCCCGCCCCCACGGCGCCCGCTCGCGGGAGCTGGATTTCATGAATTCCATCGTTTTTACTTCACCGACTCGTTTCGCCTCGGGCCTCGCCGCTCCGCCGATCTCAACACCGCGCCTGTGCGGTCGCTCCGGTCGCTCGCAGACGCGTGTCGAGGTTAGGGGGACGCGCGCGTGGGCCACGGGGCGACATGCGTCCGTCACCGCGAGCGCCTTCGCGGGTGCCCATCTCTTGTCCACGGAAGTTGAAAATTCCACATTCTTATGGCGTGGGCTAAGCCTCTCCAGACGACAACCACCGCCGATTTTCCCCACAATATAGTACTTATTTTATCCTCCCCACCCACTTTGCAACCTCCCGATTCCTGCGAGCATCTTGCTATACCGCTGGCCCACGTGCCCCCGCGAGCTTTTCGGCAGCACTAATCGTGCACCGGAGGGGAATGTGTTCAATCTGGCGACTCAGCCACTGCAAGGGCCTCTCGCGACCTCCGCGTGCTCGCCTTGAGGTTGCGCCGGCAAATTGCGTTTGAAGAGCTCGCGCGGTTCATCGTCCTAGCGACCCCTTCGCCCGTACGGTGAACGGGACTTTGCGCGCCATCCGCTAGGCACCGCTTTTCCACGGGCTTCGGGGAAAACGCGCGTTGCTTTTCCACTGCACGAGCCCGGGGTCCGGGGTCCGTGCCGTTGACGTCCCGCGCCGACGCGTCGTCGTCTAGACGCTCGCAGGGCGACGACTTGACGGCGTGGCCGAGTTGCGTGTGCAGCCGACGTTTGACGAACCGAAGGCGTCTCGTGCCCCACCCCTGGCCTTGCTTGGCCCCAAGCCAGATTCGGACGTCTCCTTGCGGAGCCAGCCGTAGTGGCGGCTTGATTTTCCGGCTAAGTAAAATGCCAGTGGGAAAACCACCCGTGCCGTGCTAGCCCCGGCCTGCTGGCACGGCTCAGATGTGCCAGTTGTAAATGGAGTGGAAGAGATGAGCTGGGGGTGAGGGGTGTGGACCCAGCCTCATAGCTCCTGCCCTCCTCAGTGTGTGTGGCACTGGGAGTGCCAACATCGGTTTATTTAGTTACTGTACTGCACTCTGCATACCAGATGATAGCGCGGGTCTTGACAGGTATGCACGTACGCACGTCCCAATAGGTATACCACTGTTTCTGAAAAAAGTAGATGTGTCTGACGAGGCTTGTTACTGTGATGCTGCATGTAATGTGTCACTGGACAGGTGTTTTTGTCTGTTTGCAGGTGTGTGATGCAATGTGGACAGTGGTGGTGCAGCGTGTGACTCAATGGAGAGGCACGTCTTGGAGTTGATGTGTTTACAAGTGACATGTATGTTTCCTTTGAATTAAATCGACTTTCATAAAGCCGTGTGTGCGTATACGTGTGTGTGTGTCTTATGTGATGACACGTGTGTAGGTGTCTCGTGTGATGACACGTGTGTGTGTGTCACGTGTGATGACATATGTGTGTGTCACATGTGATGACATGTGTGTGTGTCACGTGTGATGACACGTGTGTGTGTGTCTTGTGTCATGACACGTGTGTATGTGGGGAGCGGTGGCGCAGTGGTTGGCACTACTGCCCTATATACCCGGTATCCTGAGTATGATGTCCACTCGCCTTTAACATCCATGGACATCTGACGCAGCCTCTGTCCATCGCCGAGGTCAACTCAGACTTCTGCGAGGACAACAGCGGGTGCTGTGTAAACCATGGGGGCCGCGCGTGGTGCTGGCCAGCCGCGTCGGCCTTAACACGGCACCGCGGTGGCTGGGAGATGTTAACTACCTCGCCTGGTGTACAGGAGCTCGTGGGTTCCATCCCGACCCTGACGACGCCTGCTGTATACTTGGAGTTTGCTTGTCTCTCTCTCACCATCATCATCGCGGTGGCTCGGAAATGTTAACTACCTCGCCTGGTGCACAGGAGGTCGTGGGTTCTATCCCCACCCTGACGACACCTGCAATTTGGAGTTTGCAGTGTCTCTCTCCCCGTGGTCGCGTGAATTTTCCCTCCGCGTCCTCCGTTTTTTTTTCTCCACATTTAGAATCAACACCACGCGCTTAGAGTATCTGGCTGCTTATAAATATCCGCACGACGATAAGTCCACTTCGTGTGACCTATCATGTGTGATAGCCAGGTCGCTTCTGAACAAATAACTACATAGCGCAAGTGGGCCTTACCTCGTACAATAAAACAAAGAGTTGAGCTTCAATAGATGCTCGCTCACAGCACTTGCCCCAGCAAGCCTGAGGGCTCCACCCAGGGACTCGCCCACACGGACACCGACGGCATGGTCACCACGTGGCCACTTTTGTTGTGGCCCTCGCCCCTCGCTGCCGAGAAGGTAAAGGAGCGCACGCGGAGCCCTTGCAACGCCTCGCTCACCACACCTGCTGGCGGAAGGGCCTCAGTGAGGGGGAGCCCCCCCCCCCCGTCTTCTTACACGGCGAGCAAGACGTCTTGGAAGGGAGGTGGGCGTACCCACACGTGAATGTGTAGGCGGGTCAGTTCCAATGACAATGGATTCCTTTATGAGACCGTGTTTTGCTCGCATGTTTGACCACAAACACGTGTGGTCCATGCAGACTTGATTGCTTGCAAAATGTTTCTATTTGGTGCATTAACATCTTAACACCTGTTTTATTGGCAGGACGGATAAAACCATTTCTTATTTTTCATACTTTGTTACTCTTGATATTGCCGATCGGCTGTTGAAGCCCATTGACACCATCATCACGTGACCCCCAATTTACACCGCTGCTGGGTTGGACAGAGGCAGCAGCGGCGGCGCACGATGGCTCGGAGATGTTAACGACCTCGCCTGGTATACAGGAGGTCGTGGGTTCGAGCCCGAGCCCTGACGCCTGCTGTATCATTTGAGTGCGCGTCTCTCTCTCTCCCCGTGGTTGCATGGATTTTTCTCTTGTTCGCTTGAACTTTTCCCCTCCACATGTAGAATCGACGCGCGTTTAGAGCATTTGGCTGCGATAAATGTCCACACGATGATGAGACACTTCGTTGGGCTGTCACGTGTGGCCAGGGCGCGTCTGAAAAAGAGCTGCACAGCTCAGTGGGCCTTCCCTGGTAAAATTAAAACGTTTTTAATTTAGATGGAATTAATCTGGGGACACCTCTCTGGATTGCATGTCCCACGTGACAAACCAGTGGCACGGAACACCGCGACAGCTCCCGTCTTGAAGGTCGTGAATGCACACCTGTGAACCCCTTATCAGTGCCCTACCTTGTTACAGGCCAATTCAGACCTGAGTGGTCACCCCGTGTCCCTTATAAATCTCAACGTTCATCCTACAAAGTCCCATCACAAGGGAGAACATAGACAAATAGACACATTATTTTTTTGCCCATATTTAAACGGCTGTACGCGGTATGGACTTGAAAACTCAATTCCCTGTGTGGAGACAAGCGTGTGTGGAGACAGCGCGTGTAGAGACAGTGCGTGTAGACAGCATGTGTAGAGACAGTGTGTGTAGAGACAGTGCGTGTAGACAGCATGTGTAGAGACAGCGCGTGCAGAGACAGTGCGTGTAGACAGCGTGTGTGGAGACAGCGTGTGTGTGGAGACAGCGTGTGTGTGGAGACAGCGCGTGGACTAGCGATCACGAGCAGAAGCTACAGGGTTGATGACTAATAGAGGGAGAGTTTTCACTTGGGGGAATTGCCAGGGAAGTTCGGGAACGGGCCAGAGTTCGAGAAATGGGCGTGGCCAGGGGCGGGGGGCGTGGCCATGCCGGGGGATAAAAGGAGGCGCGGAGCAAGATTCGGGGCTGCCGTGGGCTCGGGATCGTCGCCGTCTTCACGCCGTCGCCGTCTTCGCATCGGCGTTATTTGCGAGTCATCCCTGGCCCAAGTTATCTGCGTGAAGCGCCCCAATCAAAATAAAAGAAAGCCCTCTGCAGTTCGTGTCGTACGAGAGTCATCGCGCCTGAACAAGAGTACGGGGTAAAGCGTATGGGTCGGCAGCGATGCGAATGTCGCCCATCACTCGGGTGGACGTCCACTCGGTGCCCCTCCCCACTGAATGTCCACCTCGTGCGGCTCACGCAGAGCCTCAGCTCACTGCGCAGCCGCAAAAGACAAAGATCCCCCGTGTAGCCTTCACGGATTGTTGGGGCAAGTGCTGTTAGTGGGCACCTATGAAGGCTGGCACGGCACACGAGGGGGTGGGTGGTCAACACCACGCCCGACCGCCTTTGTCTCCCTAGTGGCAATGCTTTTACACATCGCACTAGGTACTCATTTTATACTGAGTCGACCTAGGGGAGGCCCAGATAATCGTCACGGATGATGGCCGTGAGCGGGAATCGAACTCGGATCGCCGGGTTCGTAGCGCAGCGCGCAAATCGCTGCACCACCGCTCCCGACACAGAGACACGAGACCGCACAGTGTCGGGACAAGTGCTGTGAGTGAGCACGCAGTCTCTCACAAACTCACACAACAGAGAGAGACACACAGGGAGGGGAGGGGGGGCAAGGAGACACTGATCAGCACGAGGAGAGAGAAACACGCTCAAAGTGGAGCGGGCACAGCCGCGCTGGGATTCTGGTAGCGACGAGTTCGAGGGAGGAAGATCCGCGATGCCCCAGGAGATCCGGCAGATGTCCTCTCTCTCGCCCTCCTCCACCCGCCTGTCCCGTTCCTCTCCCCTGGCCGCTCTCCACTCTCCTCCCTCACCTCGCTCCCCTCCCTCATGCCTCCGTCACCTCCCTCGTCTCACCTCTCTCTCTCATCGCCTGTCTCCTCCCCTCTCAACCCCCATCTCTCGCCCCTCCCTCATTGATCCCCTCTCTCTCCTCCCCCTCTCTCTCTCTCCCCCTCTCTCTCCACCCCCTCCTCCCCATCCTCCCTATCTCTCTCCCCCCTCTCTCCACCCTCTCCTCCCCCTCTCTCTCCTCTCCGCCCCCTCCTCCCCTCTCTCTCCTCCCCCTCCCCCTATCTCTGCCCCCCACGCTCTCTGCGCTCCCGCAATCGCTGCTGCTGTTCTGGGCGCAGTCTCCGCTTGGTCCGCGCCGTCCCCCGTCGCCTTCTTGTTGACGCCATCGGCAGCAGCAGCAGCGGCAAGCAACATCAGCATCGGCAGATCCGCAGCAGCAGCATCAGCAGATCAGCAGAAGATCAGCATCATCGGCGAGACGAGGGCAGCAGCATGGCAGACGAGGCGACGGACATCCCTCCCGAGCTCGCAGGTCCGCAATGATCCACAACCACCGCCGGCCATCGTAACCACCCCACCGTCATCGACGTGCAACATCGCCACCCACCGCCACTACCACCACCACTACCACCATCACTACCACCACTACCACCATCACTACCACCACTACCACCATCACTACCACCATCACTACCACCACTACCACTACCACCATCACTACCACCACTACCACCATCACTACCACCACTACCACCATCACTACCACCATCACTACCACCACTACCACCATCACTACCACCATCACTACCACCACTACCACCATCACTACCACCATCACTACCACCACTACCACCATCACTACCACCATCACTACCACCATCACTACCATCACTACCACCACTACTACCACTACCACCACTACCACCACTACCACTACCACCATCACTACCACCACTACCACCATCACTACCACCACTACCACTACCACCATCACCGTCAATCAAGTCATTCTAATCGTAAATATAATTGCGTCATCGTTATCAACATCAACATCATCATCGCCACCGCCACTGTCATCATCACACCATGACGATCATAATTATGGGCATCGCACCATTGTCACCCTGTGCCTCATCAACATTGCCGTTATCAATATCACAGTTATCAATATCACAGTCATAATCGTCAACACCATCAACATGACCACCAACCACCACTTTCATCTCATTATCCACCCCCGCGCCCCCGCCCCCCTCCTCTACACCTCCCCTCCTCGTCGTCACCTGCGCTTCTGAGATGCGACAACGTCGGGCGCATCGAGGATGATTTGGCCACCTCGCGATATCGGCATCACCGTCACCCCTCTCCATCACCCCTCTCCATCACCCCTCTCCGTCACCCATGTGCTCGTGGTCAGTGGCGCCCCACGTCACCCTGGTCATCGCAATCGTCAGGCAATCCGCCTCCTGCACAGAGGCGGCCCTCCGCGCTGAACGCACTAAACGCGCTGAACGTGTTTTATTTTTACTCATCCCATCAGCCACGCGGCCTTTGCGGGAGTGTATCACTTCGGCAGCGTTGGTTCAACACTGTCCCGATTTAGACATTCAGCGTCTCGGCAGTCAGACTCGCTCGAATCCTTGCTGGTGACGCAATTGTGCACTCCCACTAAGACGTGCGGCTCATGAGATGTGATTAATCTGATTTTAAATATGTTCGTGTGGAAAGGAATATGTGGGAAGGAGGCGGGATCGTCAGCTTTGTGATTCTTGTCAAATTCCTCCACAGGCACGCCAGTCATTATCCTGTGTCAGCAGCAGCAGCAGCATGCTCTCCCTCATCTACCTATTATATCCCATGCACTCTCTTGCCTGCCCATTGCCTCTCTACTCTGCCCACACTCTCCCTTACCTGGCCATGCCTCTCTTACCTGCCCACACTCTCCCTTACCTGGCCATGCCTCTCTTACCTGGCCACACCCTCCCTTACCTGGCCATGCCTCTCTTACCTGGCCATGCCCTCCCTTACATGGCCATGCCTCCCTTACCTGGCCTTGCCCTCCCTCACCTGGCCATGCCTCTCTTACCTGGCCATGCCCTCCCTTACCTGGCCATGCCCTCCCTTACCTGGCCATGCCCTCCCTTACCTGGCCATGCCCTCCCTTACCTGGCCATGCCCTCCCTCACCTGGCCATGCCCTCCCTTACCTGGCCATGCCCTCCCTTACCTAGCCATGCCCTCCCTCACCTGGCCATGCCCTCCCTTACCTGGCCATACCCTCCCTCACCTGGCCATGCCCTCCCTTACCTGGCCATACCCTCCCTTACCTGGCCATGCCCTCCCTCACCTGGCCATGCCCTCCCTTACCTGGCCATGCCCTCCCTTACCTAGCCATGCCCTCCCTCACCTGGCCATGCCCTCCCTTACCTGGCCATGCCCTCCCTCACCTGGCCATGCCCTCCCTTACCTGGCCATGCCCTCCCTCACCTGGCCATGCCCTCCCTTACCTGGCCATACCCTCCCTTACCTGGCCATGCCCTCCCTCACCTGCCCACACTCTCTCTCCTCTGCCCACACCCTCTCCTCCCTGGCCATGTTGAGAGTTGTAGTCCTTTGACCCCAGAGGGGATGATTCGTGCGTGCTCTGGAATGTTGTGATGGTGGTGATTACAGTCGTGGTGATTACATTGGTGGTGATTACAGTCGAGTCCGAGATATTTCCTGCTGCTCAGATGAGCATTTAGATGGCGGTAATTTCCTATTTTCAGCTCTGTAAAGCCAGTGGTGGAAATTCTACATTCCTATGGCGGGATGAGGTCTATCCAAAGGACAACCACTTTTCACTTCACCACAAAGTGGTACCTATTTTGTCGACCCCGGAGGGAGGGATGATGGGCCGAGGCAACCCCCCTAGCTGGGAGTTGAACTCGCAACCCCTGACGATTGGTGGACTGCAGTGGCGGTGGCGACTTGCCGCCGGAGGCGCCTGCAGTGGCGGTGGCCGTACCCTGTTTGCGTCGCGCCCCGCAGAGAGTGTCAAGGAGGTGATGGGCCGCGTGAAGATCGGGCTCAAGAGGAGGGTGAGGCTGGAGCTGCGCGCCGACCGCGTGGAGCACCGCGTGCTGGTGAGGACTGGCCCGGCACGCACCCTCGGCACGCACCCTCGGCACGCACCCTCGGCACGCACCCTCGGCACGCACCCTCGGCACGCACCATGGGCACGCCGCTGCTTCCCGGCGAGCGGAGCGCGAGCCTGTGGGGTTGTCCGGTCCGACACCGCGGTGCCAAACTCTGGACTTCCCTTCCCTCGTTGTCCCTTATTGTCACCTCGCTCGGTTCAAAAACACTCGCCCACTCGTATCTCTCACACCCGTCACCCAATGTGCTGTTTGTTGCAGGCTGCTTGACGTTTAGAACATTTGGGCCTGTGGTCACGTAACTTTCAAAGAGGAGGGATTGCAAAATGCAATTTGCATGAACGACGCTATATGAAGCATTAGGTGCTTATGTATTTATTATAATATAAAGTCTTATCTTCCCATCTGACAGTGTACCGCTAACCCCTTTGAGCTGGCACCAGTGGAAAAAAAGTTTTCGGTGACTTTTTTTTCGTTTAATTGTAAACACACAGCTGCTGAGTGCAGGCCCACATGTACACACAACACCCGAGCGGCCAGCAGCAAACCGGCACCGTCTACGTAGCACTTGACGATGGCTACGAACTCGGTCTTCCGAAATCACGTACTACCGTACTACCGTACTACCCGTGGCCAATCCCGTACTACCGTGGGAGAGATGCTCGGCGCGCATCTCTCCCACGGAGCTGCGATGCCGAGCCCAGACTGGGGGGGGGGTGACGTTGGGTGACGGCTGTGTTGATGGAGCCTATTGGACTCTGTGCCCCTGGGGTTTGCTATGCTAATTCACGATACAGTACTTAGTTCCTGATACCGGCTGGCACAGGAGTTTGCTACTCTTTGACCAGGACGGCCTCTGCTATGGGTGCTATTTAAATTATATAGGCTACCAGGTTGCTGACAGAATTAAAGCAAGAACTGCCACAGTGGTATAGTTCATGGTGAATGCACTGCAATCCACAGACTTGCAATCTAGAGAAAGGCACTCAGCCCACAAGCACCCAATCAGCTGGCACCCAGCCACCCAGCCACCCTGCCACCCCAGAGCCCAGCCACTAGCCACTCAGACACGCGGCCTCCAGCAACTGAGCCACCCAGACATCCACCACCCAGCCACTCAGCCCTCCAGCTGCTAAGCCACCCTAGAAGCCAGCAACCCGACCCCCAGCCACCCAGCCATCCAGCCACCCAGCACCCAGCCTCAGCCAGCCAGCCACTCAGACACCCTAGCAAGCCAGCCACTCGACCCCCAGCCACCCAGCACCCAGCCTCCAGCAACTAGCCCAGCCGCTCAGCCACCCTGCCACCCGAGCAGCCACCCAACCCCCAGCCACCCAGCCACGCAGCCACCCACGACTCAGGCAGATTTGGTCAGGTTGGGTCTCATGGTAGAAGTAAAGTGGCTGCAATCAATGTGGCGTTATCAGTGCAAGGTGAAACTTTCATTTAACTTGTACAATCGGTACCTAGCGGCACCCCCCCCCCCCCCCCCTCACTCTCCCCCCACACTCTATCCCCTCACTCATACATCCGTTACAGTCCTGGAATGCTGCTGCCTCCAGTTTGTCCTGTTCCAAAGTTTGGGGTCTTTGCTTCGGTTGTGCCCTGACATGCCGCCTCCACCGTCGCAGTCACCCTCCACTGCTGCCGTGACTCCGCTGCTGTGGCCCCAAGCTTCAGACACAAAACGCCTTCTCCGAGACTCGGCCGTGCCGCGACGAGTTCTCTTAACGCTCAGCGGAGACCACCACATTCCGCCGCTGGCTTCCGCCTCGAATGGGTGTCGAGGCATTTGTGCACATCTCGGGTATGCGGAGCCCTGTGGAGCCAGTGGTAGCAATTCCACATTCCTACGATGGGGGCTAGTCTCTCCGCAGGACGACCGCTGTGGATCATAGCGACGCTCGTTTTATATCGACCCCGACCAGGATTTGAACTCGCACACTTCCTACTGCGAGCCGCTCACTGTCCCGCTGAGCCAAACAGCCGCTGTGCTGCGTGTGTGGTTCATCTGGCTGCGTGCAGGCCAGGGTAGGGCCCTACAGTGCAGGGGAGTGTCTGCATGACTGCCTGTCGGCTATGAGCAGCACGGGTTCCCAGAGTGTAACCAAGGTGACGTGACGTGGTTTAGGTGCGTCGGTCATGACGCGGGTGTGGGGGTGGTGGGGGTTCACCATACTTCACCGCACCCGTCAATGCGGCTCTGTCTCGCCTCTCGTGGTGTGCCTGACTGGTGTGGGTGTTCCTGTGCAGCACCACAGCCACGCAGCTCTGCAAGGCACTCACTCAAGTAAGACTTGCCACAAAGGCTGACTGTCACATAATTTTTTAAGCCATTGCTTGTGAAACTCTAATCACGAGGAGGGGTTCCAAGGGTGGCAATGCCTTAGGTAGCGCGCTGCACTACGCACCCACCAGCCCCACTTGGATTCCCGCTCACGGACAACACCAGTAATGATTATCTGAACCGATCCTGCGCCTCCCCGAGGTCGACTCGGCCTCAAATGTCTACCTGGCACGATGACACTCGGGAGACAAAGGCGGCCTGGGCGTGGTGCTGGCCCCACCCGACCCTTTGTGCACCATTCCGGCCTTCGTAGGTGCTCGCAAACAGCACTTGCCCCGAAAGTCTGTTAAGGCTATATGGGGGATCTTTGTATTTCTTTAGAGGGCTCCCCCACCGCAAATATTCACTGGCGTCTGCCCTCTGAGGAGTCTGTGCGCTAGAACGTGTCGAGCAGCAGCTCTGGCCAGCAGGGGGCTCGCGCACCAGGCAGGTGCACCTACCTGGTGCACCTACCTGGTGCACCTGCCTGGTGCACCTACCAGATGCACCTGCCTGGTGCACCTACCTGGTGCACCTACCAGACGCACCTGCCTGGTGCACCTGCCTGGTGCACCTGCCTGGTGCACCTACCAGACGCACCTACCTGGTGCACCTACCTGGTGCACCTGCCTGGTGCACCTACCAGATGCACCTGCCTGGTGCACCTACCTGGTGCACCTACCAGACGCACCTGCCTGGTGCACCTGCCTGGTGCACCTACCTGGTGCACCTACCTGGTGCACCTACCAGATGCACCTGCCTGGCGCACCTGCCTGGTGCACCTGCCGGGTGCGCCTGCCTGGCGCACCTGCTTGGTGCACCTGCCTGGTGCGCCTGCCTTGCCCTGCTGCACCATTGCCTGTGCAGCAGCAGCAGCAGCTCGCAGCGGTGTGCTCTGGGTAATTCACACAGATGAGCTGGAAAGGGAGCCAGAACCAAGCTCAGTGGTCCGATATTACCTCCTATAATCCTATATTATCTCCTATAATCCTATATTACCTACTATAATCCTATATTACCTCCTATAATCCTATATTATCTCCTATAATCCTATATTACCTACTATGATCCTATATTACCTACTATAATCCTATATTATCTCCTATAATCCTATATTACCTACTATAATCCTATATTACCTCCTATAATCCTATATTACCTACTATAATCCTATATTATCTACTATAATCCTATATTACCTACTATATTCCTATATTACCTCCTATAATCCTATATTACCTACTATAATCCTATATTACCTCCTATAATCCTATATTACCTCCTATAATCCTATATTACCGACTATAATTACCCATAGATGTCTGTCCGTCCCACACGGTGATGTCACTCCACATGAGGCCCACCCCCCTCATTAATATTCATGAGCGGGTGGATTTTTACACCAACGCAGAGGAGCTGAATTAAATTATTTATCATGCAATGTCGCTTAAAATATGACGTTTCTTTACAGAAAGTGACGGTTAAAAATAAATCTACGTTGCACAGTGCTACATCCGTGCGTGACGTCACTGCAAAAGAGGCCCCCCCCCCTTCATTAATATTCATGTCCGCGTGGAAATTTACACGAACGCACAAGAAGGTCGCGCACGCCACATGCCGCACCCCTCCCCTCATGAATATTCATGAGCGGGTGACGTCACCACATGCCGCACCCCTCCCTCATTAATAATCATGAGCGGGTGACGTCACCACATACCGCACCCCTCCCCTCATTAATAATCATGAGCGGGTGACGTCACTCCACATGCCGCACCCCTCCACAATAACCATGAGGGGGTGACGTCACTCCACATGCCGCACCCCTCCCCAATAACCATTAGCGAGTGACGTCACTCCACATGGGGCAACCCCCCTCGTTAATAATCATGAGCTGAACAATTTTTCTATTGAATATGTCAGATTTACTGCAATATACAGCCGTCATTGGACGGGAAAAACAGCTAGTTTTTGATGTTTGTCCAAAACGTGCGATTGTGGGGGTGGTGGTGGTAGGATAAACGCTACATCCCCGCACAGATGGATACCCATTAGGGTTGTTATACTATGACCACTAAACCAGTAACTGATGGTGGTACTCTTGGTCCTGTGGAATGTCAGCCATGCGTGCACGCGGACCTGCATACCGCATGGGCGGGCGACTCCTGATTGGCCAGCGGCAGTCACGTGACCGTACCTATGGCGGCCAAATTCGCGTTCTTCTCGGTTCCGCGGCACTACAATGTCTCCCCTCGAGGACCTCTCATCGGGATCCATTCCGCTCTTCCACGCTGACCAGACGTGTTTTGAAGGGGTGGGCGCACCCGCACCTTACTCGGCCACACGCAACTTGCCGATCATAGACTCGCAGTGGCGGTGTAAGCAATTCACTGGCAGAGGGGTTGGCGGGTGGAGTGTTGACTAGATTTATTTCTGATAAGCTGGGCACGCAAGACGGGAGAGGGAGACCATGTGAGCGAGACGGCGGCCGAGGACCAGTGCCGATAATTCCCCAAGTTATGCGGTTCTATATTTAGATACACCGGGGAGGAACAACCATTTGTGCCTGGAGAAAAACCCAGCAATGTGTGTGTGATCCACTAACCCTTGCCTCCACAGTGCTGCTCTACACGCTACGTGCCGCATGGCCGCCCGGCAACGACTCACAGCTGCGTGGTGTTTGTGTGTGGCGCGTGTGTGTGTGTTCCCTCCTCAGATCCTGACCGCGTGCCGCACGTTTCTGCTGACTGCCCGCGTCCCTTCCAAGGTGAGTGCCACCGTCTCCAGACCTCGGCACACGTCTCGTCACCGGGCGATTCCGAGCCCACATGCCCAGTCACAGCATGCCCAAGCAGCTTCTGTTTGGCCGGATAGAGAGGGATCAACGGGCACGGCAAGGGCTGGAGAAGAGAGGAGGATGTGGAGCTGAGTGGATTTTCCGAGGACTGGTACCAGTAGTGTCAAGACCAGCTTCTGTGAAAAAGACAAATCAAGGATGCTCCCGGGGGAGTTGGATGCAGTCGCCTGCTAACAGCAGCGGAGGGCAGAGCAGCGACGCTCACAACAACGAGCGGAGCGCCCGGGCGGCTAAAACATAACACGTTGGCACAGTGGGGAGCACGTTGGTGCATCTGTCGGTCATCTCAGGTGACCCATGGCACCTGAGCCTGTCCTGTGACCTGCTGCCAGTGATCCTTCAACACTTCGCTTGGTCTCGAAGCGCACCTAGTCTGCCACAAGCGCCGTGGTGATGCCTCTGCCACTTAGTGGCGAATAGTGGCCGTCGTTGCCGTGTGCCTGTCAGTGCCGATGCCTGGTGCTCGCCGCCACGTGCCGAGTGAACGAGCGGACGGTGCGGCCGCCCCCCCCCCCCCGTCCCACGGTTGCCGACTCCGTGTTCGTTACACATCCTCTCGGTCGCACGGCCTTCTGGGAGTGTAGTGTTTCAGCAGCACTGGTTTTTAAGAATACAGGCAAACCCTTGGCAGGTTTCATCAGCAGAGTCAGGCTTGTTCAAACCAACGCTGTGTGAACTACCAGATGTTTACAGGCAAGGACCCTCACTGTTTGATATGAGTCCTAGTTTGGCACAAAACTACATAACATAACATACTCCATTAATATGGAATATTTATGGTTATTTTTTTATACACACAACCAGCCACTCACCCACTCATTCTTCCAGTCACACTCACTCACTCACCTACTCACACACCCACTCACTCACACACCCACTCATTCATCCACTCACACACTCACCCACTCACTTACCAGTCTGCAGGTCACCGCACTCCCATCGTCTTTGTCATCACCGTATCTTGTCCCAAGCTATGACAACAAAACAATCAGGACCTTGCTCAACTTTACAATACGTGTTTAATACCTCTCACCTATGTCAACTTTGACGGCACTGTTTGTTGAAGGAACTTGGCACTTCGGGCCTACTGTACTCTGCAGCTGTGTTAAGAAACCGACAATTCTGACAGAATAAACTAAATTATAAACTCGTTTTTATTTTACCAGGAAAGGCCCTCTGAGCTATGTAGCTTTTTTTCAGAAGCAATCTGGCCATAAATGATAGCTCAACGATGGCTTATCACGTGGACCTATATAGCAGACAAACACTCGTAAATGCACGTTATAAATGTGAGGGGGGAAAACCGGAGGACCTGGAGAAGAATCCACGCGACCACGAGGAGAGAGACACGCAAACTTCATATACACAGCAGCAGGCGTCAGGGTCAGTGTCCGGATCGAACCCACGACCTCCTGCTGCTGTATGCCAGGCGAATGCTGCGGTGTGCTGTCATTTTGTCTGGCGTCCAGGTGGAGACTTCTTTCCACTTCCTGGACATAGAATCGCTCACGAGTGTGAAGCCGTGCCAGGTGCGTGTCCGCGTGGCTCGAGTGAACACCGCACAGACACCGAGCGAACCCCCGCACCCCCCCCCCCCCCCGGCACGCGCACTGCACCACTGCACGTGCGGCGTCAATGCCCTCGGCGGAGTAAGATCTGTGAGCGACGCCTCACTCGCACGCCCGCTGCTGCAGTCACGGGTGTGTTCTGCATGGAGCGGCCGTGCGAGGCATCTATTTATTTACACGATTGACTGGGTGTGATATTCAATGTAGAAATGCAAACTGTATCGGTTATAGATTTATAATGTGTGCGCACGTGTCATTACGTGTCTGCTACGTGCGTGTGTGTGTGTGCATTTGCTACGTAAGAACGCTGATGGTCCGTTATCGAATCGGCCTTTGTCCTGGAGGATAAATGTCACGAACAAAAATAACGTACAAAAATTGCTTTACTCGTGAGAATCCATTCGGAACAGGGTTAGTGGTCGGCAACCCTGCAATGTCCCGGAGTCGTGATGTGTGCGCGCGCTGATCACGTACGCCGGGTGCATTGACCGCGCTCGCCCCCCCCCCAGCTGCTGATCGACACGGATCGGCAGTCCTTCTCCTTCAAGCTGACGTCGCAGGAGGAGACTGATCAAATCGTCGGCTACGTTGGCTGCTCCCTCAAGAAGCTCTTCCCCGGGGCGTCCCCCATGTGAGCCGCACGGCTGCACGCGAGGGCGAGCGAGGGCGAGCGAGGGCGAGCGAGTGCAGGCGGGCGGGCGGGCGTACAGCGCCGACGCGGTAACGAGGAATAGGGGCCGAGAGGTGCCGCCGGGGCGTACCCCGGCACGTGCCACCGCGTCCCCGTGCCGCCGGTTGTGTCCGAGCGCTTGTCGCGGTTCTGTCGTTGCGCCCTCTGCGGCC
This sequence comes from Lethenteron reissneri, assembly GCF_015708825.2. Taxonomy (NCBI): domain Eukaryota; kingdom Metazoa; phylum Chordata; class Hyperoartia; order Petromyzontiformes; family Petromyzontidae; genus Lethenteron; species Lethenteron reissneri. The sequence goes on from NC_083827.1 coordinate 10,652,059, forward strand.
ATGGCGACAGCCGGGTCCAGCTGTCGCCATTTCACTCCGGTTGCTCACTCGCCGGCAGTCGGTCACCTCCCTGTCGCTTTTTATGACCGCCACCTCGGTGACTGTTCCCTTGAACGTCCCTCGTCGATTCCTCCTCTGCCGATGTGAAGACTCCATCTGCCAGACACCGACTGTTTCGTCTCATCCACACTGTTCAACCACCACCACCACCATACTGCCAGTTACAACAACACACTCGCCCACTCACTCGCCCGCTCACTCACCCACGCACCCCCTCACCGACTCACCCACTCAGTCATTCACCCATGTACTTGCTCGCTCACTCAACCATCACTCACCCACCGACCTACTGACTCACTCACCCACCCAATTACTCACCCACTCACCACACTGCAGGTCACAACACTTCTCTTTCTGCTGCTTTCCGTGCACTGCTCCACTGCTGTATATGTTTCACCCACTTTAACATCCCACCTGGAGCGTCGCCCGAGATGGAACACCTGGTGTGTGCGCATCGTCTCTGCTCCGCGTCATCTCATCACTCCGTGTTGTCTCATTGCTCCGCGTCGTCACGCCGCGTCATCTCATCACTCCGCGTCGTCGCGCTGATGTCTGTGAACCGGCCCCGGGTGCAGGAGGTTGATGCAGAGGGTGGTGGTGGAGCCGCAGGAGCGGCTGGCGCGGCTGCAGGCCGTGTGGGAGAGCCACTTGCCCCCCGAGCCCGGCCCGTGCGGTGAGGAGCTACAGCGCGCACGCACACAGCGACAAACACAGGTCCCCCCCACATAGCCTCACGCAGGCTGTCGAGGCGAGGGCTGTTAGCGAGTGCCTGTGAGGGCCAACACGGTGATTCTGTGAGAGGGTGGTTGTGGTCAGCACCGTGCATGTATCGGTCTCCATAGTGGTGAAGTTTACACATTGCACGAGGTACTCATTTGAGGCTGTCGACCTAGGAGAGGCCCAGGACTGGTTCAGATAATCATCACTGGTGTTGACCGTGAGCGGGAATCAAAGCCGGATGCCGGGTTCACAGCACAAACGTGCTAACCACCCGATCGGTCTCTTCTGATGAATGTCGAAACTGGTGAAGCGTTTTTCTTGAACAGCGCTGCGTGGCAGATGGGATGTGTCAGACGGGAAGGAGGCGAATTGTCTGCTTAGACGGATCGAATGTCTGCGTTGACGTTGTGGGGAGTGGCAGTGTAGCGGTTGGAGCGCTGCGTCACCAGCCCGGCGACCCGAGTTCAGTTCCCTCTCTCACGGCCAACACCGGTGACAACTATCTGAACCGGTCCTGGACCTCCCCGAGGGAGGGACTCAGCCTGATATGAGTACCTGGTGCGATGTGGAAATCATCAGCACTGGGGAGACAAAGCCGGACGGCCACGGTGCTGGCTACTCACCCCTTTATGTGCCGGCCTTCACAGGTGCTCGCTGACAGCACTTGCCCTAAACTGTCTGTTAAGGCTACACGGGGGGGGGATCTTTGTCTTTGTGACCTCCATGCCCGAACAATGCGTGCTCACCATGCTCCCCGTGTCCGACCCCTCCCAACGACAGGCGGCTTCTCCCAGATGTACGCGTGTCTGTGCGACTACTACAACCTGCCTTACCGCGAGGAGGTGCAGTGGGTACGTGGGGCCACACCTCACACGATCGCTCGCCCACTCGCACCTCCCACAATTGCTAACCCACTCGCACCTCCTCACTCGCTCGCCAACGCACCCCTCCTCACTCGCAGATGCTCGCCAATGCACCCCTCCCATGATCGCGAATGCTGGAACCCGTTGCTCACTCAGTCCCACTCCGTTTGACCAAATAATTACCACGTTCGAGACGAGTTAGACCCATTGTTTTGCCGGCTTCGTTACCTGCGAGTTACTCAGTGGGGATGACGCGCACAGCAGCCATCATCGCCCCTGCTTTGGCTAACGCCCGCTTGAGATGAGACGTCAGGCACCCTGAATTGCCGAGGTGTGTTGTAAGCACATTCCGTGTAAATGCAAATGATAATATCATCATGATAATTATTTTATTTTTTGCGCGATTCTCGTAGTGCACAGCTATCAGGGAAGGCAGAAGCGCTGCAGTTTCACGATCAACTTATGAACAGACTTCTAGAACCTAACTCGTTCGTAAGTAGCGGAGTGCTTGTTTTATAATTATTATATTATCTGCATTCTGTTCAACGTCTGCGTGGCAGGACGTGGACACCATCTACCTCTCCCAGGACACTCACGAGCTTAACCTGCAGGACTTCAGCCACCTGGACAATCGGTGAGCACCACGCGGCCACTGGCGGCACGCCCCGGCCACGGACGCCTCCGCCGCAGAGGGGGGAGGGAAGCGGCGTGTGGGCGTGCAAGGGACGCTTTGGGTTGACGGCGGCGCTTCTGCAGTCGCGTCAACCGTTGCAGCGCAACCCACGCGTCCACTCGCTCGAGGTCTTCCTCTGTGGGGCTGTGACGCTCTGTTGCCGATCTATTTGCAGGGACTTGATACCGATCGTGGCGGTGCTGGAGTTTAACCAGTGGTTCACCAAACTATTGGCACAGGACCTGAAGTTGGTGAGCAGCACGCACTCGCTCGCCCCTCCCGGTCATGTTGAGCTGTACATTGGTGTTGCGTCACAGCGCTCCACGCGTCGCTGGTTTAGTTGTTGACGCACCGCTCCACGCGTCACTGGTTTAGTTGTTGACGCACCGCTCCACGCGTCACTGGCTCACTTGTTGACGCACCGCTCCCTGCTCTGCTTGTTCCAGGGCTCGGACGTGAGCGAGCAAGTCCTCCGGGCCGTTGCGCGCTCCACGCAACTCCAGGAACTTCTGTTGGAGAATGCCGGCCTCAAGACGTGAGACCCACCGGCCACGGACGCATCGTACATAGCCGACCGCTCGCTAGCAACCGATGCGGCTGTTATTGCGGCCAAGTGATGAGCGCCAGCGTGTGGCCGTGCGCTGTCGCGCCACTGAGCGGGTGGCTCCGCTGAGATCCTAGGGTTTGTAACCAGCCAGCCACCGGTCCTCAAACTGGCATCTGAAGTGTAAGTTCTCAGGCTTTGGTAAATAATTACCAGGTAACAAAAAATGAAATGCCGATGGGATGAATTGATGAAGTTGAAATTGCAAAATGTGAAAAATGAAATCTAAATAATGGTGCGATAAATATTTGGGATTTCGCTTAATTTGGGCTAAATTCCGGCTGTGAGTAACAAAAAACGTGTTGTTGATGACTGTAACGCGTCGCACGGCAGCGCGCGCGCAGGGGAGTTACGCACGGTCACAACCACCGCTCACAGCTCATCTGTGAGTCACGTGGCCCCCCCCCCGCCCCCTCCTTCCCTACCCCCCCCTTCCCCACGCCGTGCCATGACATTTCCGAACAGACTCGCCGTTTCACCGCACAATTGGGCCCCGGACACCGAGCAAACAAGGCGCTCAGTCGCGAGGCATTTTCCGGGTGAAGTTATTGCAAGAAATAAATAATGCTTGTATTTTTCAAACAAGCAACGCTCTGTCCTGAAGTCAAATTCGATATTTCTCTCGGATCAGCAGCAACGGAGGCAGCGTTGCATAACGCGTCAATGTACGCCACGTATGTTTACACGCGTGTGACGTATGTCCGTGTGTTTTTTTTTTACTCGTATATGTAAATCTGGCAGCAGCTCTTTAAAATCTCCATGACAACCGGTTACTATGGAAACGCCCATCCTGGTTCCCGGCTTGCTCCCAGTGGAGTTTTGCGCCGTGGACCCATTTAACCCCTTCCTGTGGAGGAGACATTTCCACAGAAGTGCTTCTGAGAACAAAACCTTTCATCTTGGCGCACGTGTCCCACACGCACTCTGTCCAGCTGTGTTCGGGTTGCAGGGGCTGACTTGTACGCGAGGTCGTGGTGCCAGTTTAGTGTTGAGCTGCTGCTCAGTGCTTTGTAATGAATAGACCCCCAGGCTGCTGGCCTGTGGGGTCTCTGTCCGGGTTTTCTGGTCTGCCTCGAGGTTGTATCACGTGACAGTCAAACCAATTGTTACAATTCCCAGAGCTGGAAATTAGCCACACATGACACGAACAACCAGTTTGCCTTGCAGTTGTATTAAAGTTTTGCTCGGTGGTGGCGAGAGACCACACACAGCCCGTGGACTGCACACAGCAGCTGCTGCTGCTGCCTCGGTCAATGAATTGCCGCTTGACCATTAGAACAGCGCCCTCGCCCCCGCAGCAGCAAGCGGCGCCACTCCTCACGAGGACGGAGCTCTCCGCTTGTCCTCCACCCTGTCGTGATAACCACCCTCCCAGTGTGTTTCTGACGACTATTTTACTTTTTCTCCCATTCGACGAGGCTTTGGCTTGCCCACACCGAGTCTGTGGTGTGCCCTGCAGCCTCACCATGTATACTTGACCCCAAGTCGTACCTACAGCAACTCGCCTGCCACGTTCTCTTCAACAACCTCCAAGTTGCTTCACCCTATCCTCCATAATCCTGCACACACGTCACATCCAGTACAACCATTTTTTACCTCAACAACAATAATAATAATGTGCACTTATTAGGTGACTTTCGCAATGAACTCTGTGTTGAACTTCTTTGACTCAGCCTCAGATGATTACCTGGCATGGTGTGTAAGCGTCAGCACTGCAGAGACAGAGGCGGCCAGCCACGTGGTGCTGGTCTCTCTATCGCTGTTGGCCTTCGTAGGCGCTCGCCAACAGCACTTGCCCCCAGCAGCCTGCGGTTTTCCTCATGGGGGACCTTTGTCTTTGTGTGCCAGAGACTTTGCTCAGAAGCTGGGAGTTGCCCTGGCGCAGAATGGCGGCACGGCCCTGCACAGCATCAGCCTCGCGGGCAACGCGCTCGAGGACAGAGGTCACGACCCCGCACGCACCCTCACATCACCATCCGTGCGATGCTACTGAATCGTTTTCTTTACTCTTTTTATGAAATTGCTTCTTCAGCCATCTGAATTGCTTACTGGGGTTTTTGTTGTTGTTCTTGTTGACTACACACTGGCTGAGATGAGGCCCAGTGGCCCAAAACACCAATCGGCCAGCAACAAACAGCACTATCGCTCCTGGTACGCGAGAACTCGCTTGGATTGAGCGAGATTGTTATTGTGAGAGATTGGAGAAGAGACGATGATGATGACGACGAAGATGACGATGATAATGTTGGGAGGGGATTCCACAGTGGAGCATTTCGAGGGAAAGAAGCAGAGAGAGAAGTGAGGCGATGACCTGCAGTGTGGTGGGTGTGAGCGGGAGAGCGAGTGGCTAAGAGGATGAGTGTGTGAGTGGGTGGGGAGCGGTAGTGCAGCGGTTAGCGCGCTGCGCTACGAAGCTGGCGACCCGGGTTCGATTCCTGCTCACTGACAACACCAGCGACGATTATCTGAACCGGTCCTGGACCTCCCCTAGGTCCACTCAGCCTCAAATTAGTACCAGGTGCGGTGGGTAAACATCACCACTAGGGAGAGAAAGGCGGACGGGCGTGGTGCTGACCACCCACCCCCTCGTGTGCCACAGTGCCGGTCTTCGTCGGTGCCCCCAACATTGTGTTCAGGCTGCACGGGGGGATCGTTGTGTTTGTGGTGAGTTGGTGAGTGTGGGTGAGTGTGGGTGAGTGTGGGTGAGTGTGGGTGAGTGTGGGTGAGTGTGGGTGAGTGTGGGTGAGTGTTGGTGAGTGTGGGTGAGTGTTGGTGAGTGTGGGTGAGTGTGGTGAGTGTGGGTGAGTGTGGGTGAGTGTGGGTGAGTGTTGGTGAGTATTGGTGAGTGTTGGTGAGTGTGGGTGAGTGTGGGTGAGTGTTGGTGAGTGTGGGTGAGTGTGGGTGAGTGTGGGTGAGTGTTGGTGAGTGTGGGTGAGTGTGGGTGAGTGTTGGTGAGTGTGGGTGAGTGTTGGTGAGTATTGGTGAGTGTGGGTGAGTGTTGGTGAGTGTGGGTGAGTGTGGGTGAGTATTGGTGAGTGTGGGTGAGTGTGGGTGAGTGTTGGTGAGTATTGGTGAGTGTGGGTGAGTGTGGGTGAGTGTGGGTGAGTGTGGGTGAGTGTGGGTGAGTGTTGGTGAGTATGGGTGAGTGTGGGTGAGTGTGGGTGAGTGTTGGTGAGTATTGGTGAGTATTGGTGAGTGGGTGGGTGGGTGCATTGTTGTGACCTGTGGTGGATGAGAGAGTGTCAACCGAGTCCTCAACACGGGCGGAGGCATCACCGAGCGGTAACCACGACTCGTTGCGATAGAAGGGTGTGGTTGCTACGGCCATAGATTACCGGGAGACATTTCAACGTGAGCACAGTTCCTCAGCCCAGGGCTGCGTGTCCGAGCAGCGTGTGCAGCGCGTGCAGCGTGTGCAGCGCGCACCGTTCGCTTGCGCGCTGCTGCTGCTGCTGCACGGTCAGAAAAGGGGCCCCCCTGATGCAACCGGGGGGGGGGGGCAGGTTGAGCACAATTAGTTGAAAAAACATTTGGGTAAATCTACCCGACGTTTAACTCGTCACGTCGCGAGTACATTTCGTATTTGCACCGTTCCTATAGGGCGGAGTTGCTGTATTTCACGGACACGGAGGAGGGGGGGCTGCGTTTGTTTGGCAGTAGGGTGCGACGGTTGACATTCGTTTCCCAAGCGAGTGGTTTTGCGGTGTCATTTTCAATTTGGGTAAATTTGGACCGCGACCCGCCACCGCACGACGGCCCTTTGACATCCACCGTGAAGCAAGACGGCGTGCAGTGCATTTCCGGTTTAATACCACTGGCAGTATTAACCAGGGCGGTCTGCCGGTTTTCGAACCACGAACCTCTGCGACAAGAGCGGCACCAAGTTGCCGCAGCTGCTCGCGGTGACTGCGTCGCCCGTACCGATCGCCGTGAGCTGGAGGCGCTGCCGCTGCTGCTGCTGCTCGTGATGCAGGTGCCGCCTGCTTGAGTGGACCCCTGGGGAAGCTGGGAAAAGGACTCGCAATGCTCAACCTCTCCCGCACCGCCCTCACCGCCAAGGGTAACGCAACCCCACATCACTCCCACAATCCTCCGTGTGTCGCCCCCGCATCGCCCACGCAATACTCCACGCATCGCTCCCCGCTTCACTCCACAAATCAAGACTTGCATTGCTCCATGAATTGCTCCACACACACACCACGTATCAAATGTATAATGACACGTGCCCACACATTCACTGTGTAAGTGTGCACAGTTAATATTTACACAGTGAATACCACGCCCGGCCAATCACATGAATGAATAAGAACATGTTTTCGTTCCACTGGGTCCATGCAGAACCTGTAGAGTAGCAGGAGCTGGTGGAGCGCGAGGGAGCTCTAACCGCGGATTTGGAGGCAGGGGATCACTCAAAGTGATTCCTTGTTTGAGTGACTTCAGCCCATGATCTCCCTCCCTCCCTCCGCGGTTGATAAAACGAGAACCACTTCACGGGGAAGTCCGCAGTGGTTGTTGTATGGATCGTCTCACCCACCATGCCATAGGAATGTGGAATTTCCACCACGAGCTCAGGGCTTTGAACAGGAGCCACTGCGGTGCTCATTTGAGCAAATTAGGGGCTCGTGTCTAACAGAGAGGGCCCTTGCCTAAACAATATTTGTAAGTTCACCAGCGTTTATTGAGGCAAGCCTGACTCTGCTGATGAGAAACTGAGTTTTTTTGCTCGCGTTGAACCCAATGCTGCTGAAAATGCTGTCCTCAAAAGAAGACCGTGGGACTGATGGCATGTGAAACGAGTCCGCTTGGTCGTCTGAGCGAGAATCCCGGGTGTGAGCTCCGCTCCCTCCGGCAGGCGTCAACACGTTGGCCCAGGCGCTGTCCAGCACGCCGATGACCGCCTCCACGCTCACCCACCTGGACCTGTCGGGGAACGCTCTGCGGGGAGACGACCTCACCGTACGTGCCGGCACGCGTCGCGCTCCCGCCGCAGAGACGCGCACACACAGCACTCGCACTTGGGCCAACGTCGCCGCTCGAGCAGAAAACAGAACCCACCCCCCCCCCCGCCTTTACCGGGCTGTGGGGCCAAGCGCCGTTAGTGAGCACCTCCTGAAGGCCGACTCCGCACACGAGGTGGGGGGGGGGGGCAGGCGGTGTCAAGCACCACGCCTGGCCGCGTCTGACCCCCCAGTGCTGATGTTTACACTCCGTAAACCCCGGACCTGTTCAGATGCTCGTCACCGGCATTGGGTCGCGAGCGGACATCGAACTCTGGTCGACGAGTTCATCGCGCAGCGCGCTAACGATTGCGCCACCGCTTCCCACACACTCGTGTGCATCGACAGAAATGCACATGTACGCACACACACACACGTTAATCGTACACGTGCACGTCCGCGTACGTGTGCGCTGATGCCGCTCCGGTGTTTTGCTTTGTGGCCGCAGCATCTGCACAGCTTCCTGGCGGTGCCCAACGCCCTCCAACACCTCGACCTGTCGGCGACCGACTGCACCGTCGACTCGGTGAGTCCTCGCGGTGGTGACGACGACGACGATGTTTCATTTTCAGATGCACAGACCCCCCCCCCCACGGGGAAACCACGGCCAAAGCGGGGAAATCCGCAACAAAACTGGCGCCGATAATTGTCCAAGCTCTGCGGTCCAATATTGGGATGTTTGGCCATCTCCATGGAGCGAACGAGGGAGGGAGGAAAATCAGAATACCCGAGGGGGAAATTACACGCCTGCGAGGGAGTTGGCGCTCAAATCTCCCAGATGAGTAAATAGATTTAGCGGCCTCATTCGCCACGCAAGCTGCGTCTCTCACAAAACGTCACTTTTAAAATGAGATGGAAACCAACCCGCTCGCTCTACTGCCATTACCTTCCACGCCAGGAGATGGGCGATCTCACGGCACCCAGCGGGTAGGGGAGAGAGTTTCGCGTGATCCACCAACCCACAGCACTGCCCGCAGTGTTTGGAGGAGGCACGCTCGCTCCGCCGTGATCGGATCACAGGGAGCGCCCCGAGGACTCTGGGTAGAGGAGGATGGGGCGGGAGAGGGGCCTCGTCACACGCCAGCTCGCGCAAAGCGGAACACGTGAATCCGATGGTGATGTCGATGACATTGATACAGATTTAATGGTATTGGTTACATTAATAATCATATATTGATGATAATGTCAATGATGTTGATGATGATGTTTTCAGCTGTTCGGTCCCTTCCTGCGTGGCTGCTGCCATCACCTGGCGCACATCAACCTCTCTAGGAACGTGTTTTCTCAGAGGTGAGTGTTTATCATTATCATCATCATCACTCTTTTTTGACCCAGACAAAACAACCTCGCTGAGTCTCAAGACTTTTTGGGACTTTCCAGGAGGGTCCTGCCGAGTTTTCACTTCCGGGGGGAGTGGGGGGGGGGTCGACGACGATTGCGACGCGCTGCCCAATGAAGTCACTGGCATTGTCATTAATTTTTATTTGCCAAATTTTCACCGTGACGTCGGCACGCAAATGGCTCGCCCGTTCGCCGTGCGTGTGTCGGATTGAAAAGCCGAGGGCTTTGCGAGTGGCATGCGTTCATCTCGAGCGAGCGTTTTTTCCCTTTCCCCCCATCGGGCGAAATGTGTCGAGTGATTGAGATAAAATACAAATGCTCTTTATCAAACGATGTCACGGGATCGTCGGCGTCCGTTGCGAGTGAGGCAGAGGGCCGCGTGGTGCCGTTATGGTGATTACCGCAGCACAGTAGACTCCATTATTCGCGTGCGGTTCATCCGATTTACAGATTTGCACCTGAGATTTTGACATAGATTTATAACTCGTGGACTTTCCCTGAGGCCCAAATTATACATCTAAAAACAGTTCAACATTGATATTCTTGGAAATGTTTATTCCAAGTCACGTGCTTAAACTGAAGAAATACGTTGCTCCAGTTAATTGGAAAGCCACATAATCGCCTCTACAGTACAGTAGTTGCATATCTTGGCAACAGTGGGCAGAGTTTGAAAGATGTTGATTGGCGTGGCTGCTGCTGTCCACTTAGTGGGCCAAATAATCTGCGCGGGAGCAGGAAAGTGTCATCACTGAGCGAATGAAGTGTTGGGTACGCGGACGTGGTGACGGGCGAGAGGGGCCCGATGCTTGTATTTCACTGCGATGAGGGTTTGGTTGTGCTTGCCACCATTGGCCGTTCCCATTCTCCGGCAGACGAACGAGAGACATCGCCCCGTCGTGCAAGCAGTTCTTCTGCAGCTCCCTTGCGCTGCGCCATCTCAGCCTCTCCGGCACCAAGCTGCCAGCCGAGGCCGTCAAGTGAGGATTCTCGTGCACGGCCCAGACTCGCGCCCGTGGGAATAATGATACTGAAGTTACCTCTTGCACAGCAGGGCCCTCCTACATTGGGATGTTTGGCCAATTACAATTATGTGAGAGGAGGGTTCTTGTGGAAAGAAACCGGGGAGCCCAGAGAAAGCCCACCTTCAATAAAGGAGGGGGGTGACATTGAAAAATCCGCAAAGATGGATTCAAGAATCTGTCACTGTGCTGCCCTCTGCTGGTCACCTGGCGGCCAGTCCCAGCCCCCACAGCGCCTGCTGCTCGCGAACAGTCTCCCACCCAAGTACGAATCGGGCTCAGCACAGCTGGCATTGTCCGATCAACGCCTTTCATCCAGGGGGACGATTGTATTTCTATCCCCAGAGTGCGGTGCCGGGCAGAACATTTCCCAGGGGAGGCAGGGAAATCTCACCCCCCCCCCTCCCCCACATCGTCTCACCCTGAGCACCTGGCCATGGCCACGCGGCACGAGCACGCTGTCGGTGCCAGTAGACTGCTGCCGGTGCCAGGAGCGTGAGCACGAGCGGACACGGCGCGGGAGGGCGACGTGTCCGCTCGTGGCTCTCGCCATCTCCCGTTACCACGGCCGGTCCCGGTCGTCGCCGCCGCCGCCGCTGCCGCCGTGCGCGACCGCCGCCAAGCCGTGCTGTGCCGTGTGGTGCGCAGGGCGCTGCTGCTGGGCCTCACCTGCAACCAGCACGCGCGCGACGTCTCGCTCGACATCAGCAGCACCGAGGTGCGGTGGCTGCGGCTGCTTCCCAAGGCGTTGCCCTCCTCCCCGCCCCCCGCTTCGTTAATTCGGAGCTGCTGCTCCTCCTGTCGTATGGCGTTTGAAAAAAGCATCAGGGCGAGCGACGTCCGTGTTTACCGTTGAGAGCCATTCCCCCGCAGCGTCCGGGTAGTTGTTCCACCAGAGTATGCGTGTTGTCAACTAAAACTAAACTAAACCATTTTTTTCTGCTAAACTACAATTTTTTATTTTACCAGGTCAGGCCCCACTGAGCTATAAACTCTTTTTCAGAAGCGGCCTGGCCACAAATGACAGCTCAATTAAGTGGCCTATCATGTGGAAATTTACAGCAGCTATAAATACTTTAAGCGCATGTTAATAAGTGTGGAGGGAGAAACCGGATGACCCGGAGAAAAATCTACACAACCACGCGGAGAGAAACATGCAAACTCCAAAAATGTAGGCGTCAGGGATCGGGATCGAGCCCATGACCTCCTGCATACGAGACGAGGTAGTGAACATCTCCTATCCACCGTCACGCCCTTTGGTATTGGGGTAGCTGAGTAAAGTCGTCTGCGGGAATGCGCCTGCTGTATTGGGCACCCATCGGTGTTGTGCGCCTGATGTTATTGCAGTTTGGTGGAGTCCCTGATCGTTCCAATCATGGAGAAAATGCCCCTCCTCACCTTCTTCCTCTCTGTGCGGTGCCTGCTACTTGGTACTCTGATAACCGCCTCTCTGAGCGGTGCCTGCTACTTGGTACTCTGATAACTGCCTCTCTGAGCGGTGCCTGCTACTTGGTACTCTGATGACCGCCTCTCTGAGCGGGTGCCTGCTACTTGGTACTCTGATAACCGCCTCTCTGTGCGGTGCCTGCTACTTGGTACTCTGATAACCGCCTCTCTGAGCGGTGCCTGCTACTTGGTACTCTGATAACCGCCTCTCTGTGCGGGTGCCTGCTACTTGGTACTCTGATAACCGCCTCTCTGTGCGGTGCCTGCTACTTGGTACTCTGATAACCGCCTCTCTGAGCGGTGCCTGCTACTTGGTACTCTGATAACCGCCTCTCTGTGCGGGTGCCTGCTACTTGGTACTCTGATAACCGCCTCTCTGTGCGGTGCCTGCTACTTGGTACTCTGATAACCGCCTCTCTGAGCGGTGCCTGCTACTTGGTACTCTGATAACCGCCTCTCTGTGCGGTGCCTGCTACTTGGTACTCTGATAACCGCCTCTCTGTGCGGTGCCTGCTACTTGGTACTCTGATAACCGCCTCTCTGTGCGGGTGCCTGCTACTTGGTACTCTGATAACCGCCTCTCTGTGCGGTGCCTGCTACTTGGTACTCTGATAACCGCCTCTCTGAGCGGTGCCTGCTACTTGGTACTCTGATAACCGCCTCTCTGAGCGGTGCCTGCTACTTGGTACTCTGATAACCGCCTCTCTGAGCGGTGCCTGCTACTTGGTACTCTGATAACCGCCTCTCTGAGCGGTTCCTGCTACTTGGTACTCTGATAACCGCCTCTCTGTGCGGTGCCTGCTACTTGGTACTCTGATAACCGCCGCTGGGTGTGTGCGCGTGTGCCTCCTACTTTGCCTGCCTGCCGCCTGCCTCTCCCCACTGCTCAGCTGGGTCACTGTGTGAGTATCCCGACATCGTCGTCTGCGTTTTGTGGATTCGGAGACCCCCCCCCCCCCACCCGCTGCTGGGGACGTTCCACCGCTTAAGCGGCGCGGAAGCTTGCAGAGCAGAGGTCGCAACCGGGTACCCGATACCCGTACCCTACCCGATACCCAGCTACCCATACCCGGCCGGGTATGGGTACGGGTAGCCGTTTGCGACCCTGGTGTGGCCGGGTACGGGTAAGGAATCAAAACCCGTTTGCGACCTCTGGTGCAGAGTCGGAGCTGGCGCCCACTCCGCCCACAGGGGGCAAGCTCTCTGCAGCTCCTCGCTGCAGCACCGTGGCAAACGGTGCTGCCCCAAGGAGGCCTTCACCCGGTAGTGGTTTGGCAGGGAGGCTGTAACTTTGCGTCTTCATTTCCCGTGACTAAATGAATAACAAAACATTTATTTGGCGATGCTGCTCCGTTGGCAGTGATGCACAATCCAGTACAACACCAACAGCTCGACACATTCATCGGTAACGGTGTGACCCTGAAAGTAAAAATATATAATCGGGGATATTTTGGCCGGTGATCCTTCCTCATAGCACGTGAGAGCAGGAGAGTAGCCGCAAAGATCGCTTCCATCATGCTGCCGGTTTTAATGTAACGCTGTGTTTTTATTCGCGTGATGTTTCGTTCATTAAACTAGCTACTTTTTTTCTTTTTAAAGTTGAGGTCAGCGGGTGCGCAAGTTTTGGAAGGGTGCATCGCTGATGTCCACAACATCAGCAGCCTGGACGTGTCCGACAATGGTGAGGAGCCGTGTGCACAGCCCCCGTCGTGCCGGGGGGAGTCAGAGCCCCGTTCACGTCGCGGTGTCACGGCGGTAAAACAACAATGTCGCTTTTATCGCTGCGTGTCGCTGCGTGTTGCTGTGTGTCTCTGTGTGTCTCTGTGTGTCTCTGTGTACCACTGCGTGTCGCTGCGTGTCGCTGCGTGTCGCTGCGTGTCGCTGTGTGTCGCTGTGTGTCTCTGTGTGTCTCTGTGTGTGTCTGTGTGTTGAGTATCTCTGTGTATCTCTGTGTGTCTCTGTGTGTTGTGTGTCTCTGTGTGTTGAGTATCTCTGTGTGTCGCTGTGTGTCTCTGCGTGTCGCTGTGTATCTCTGCGTGTCTCTGTGTGTCGCTGCGTGTTGCTACGCAGGCCTGGAGTCCGACCTGGCCACTCTAACCGTTTGGCTGTGCAAGAACCGCTCCATCAAGCATTTGGCGCTGGGCAGGAATTTCAGCAACATGAAGCCCAAGTGAGTTGCTCACCATTTGTCGTCTCAGCCCGGGGCGGCGCGCGTCTTGACAGGACGGGACAGTTTCCACATCTCTCTCGTGCTTCTGTTCATGATGAGACACTCGGCGTAGGACAGGGGCGAATTGCGCGCTTGCGCGGAGGTTCATGAAACCCAACCCCCGCGCACTCTGAGACCCTAATACATCATACATAATAATACATAATAATACATAATACATAATAATACATAATAATGCCTAATACACGTTGACTGTAATACGTAAGCTGAGCAGGCAGATGTGCCTCCTGCCCACGTCTGCTCCTCCTCCGCATCAAACGTACAACGCGTCTTTCTCTTGCAGGAACGTGGGGCCAGTTCTGGATAACATTGTGCAGATGATCCAGGACGAAGACTCGGTACGTGTGAACTTTGACCCAACCCCCTCACACCTGTGTGTGTATGCATGTGTGTGTATACATGTGTGTGCGGCCTGTGTGTGTATGCATGGTGTGTGTGTCCGTGCGTGGTGCGAGTGTGTGCACGTGCATGTGTGGTGTGTGTGTATACATGTGTATGCGAGAAGCACGTGTGGTGTGTGGTGTGCGTGTGTGTGTGTGTGCGTGGTGTGTGTGCGTGTGTGGTGTGTGTGTGCGTGTGTGGTGTGCGTGTGTGGTGTGCGTGTGTGTGTACGTGCGTGGTGTGTGGTGTGTGTGTGCGTGGTGTGTGTGTGTACGTGGTGTGTGTGTGTGTGTACCCGTGGTGCGTGCGTGTGTGTGTATGCGTGGTGTGTGGTAGCTTGGGTGGAGAACCGTGAACGTCGTGATTTGTGCACTGCACGATGAAGCCAACGAGCCTCTTTCGATTTTTTATCCTCACTCCTGGATATCAGCGATGGAAGTCTGAACCAGTCTTGGTCCTCCTCTCTATGTCTACTCAGCCTTACACGAGTACCCGGTGCACTGCGTAGACATCGGTAATGATGAGACAAAAGGTGGCCGGGGTGTGGCGCTGGCCACACCACCCGCTCGTGCGCCGTGCCGGCCCTTCAAAGGTGCTTGCTAGCAGCACCTGCCTCGACTGCCTGTTGAGGCGACACGGGCGATCGCTGCTTTTGTCCGCTGCTGCTGCTGGTGCTGCTGCTGCTGCTGCTGCTACTGCTGCTGCTACTACTACTGCTGCTGCTGCTGCTACTACTGCTGCTGCTGATGTTGCTGCTGCTACTCCTGCTGCTGCTGCTGCTCTGTGCCGTCTGCAGCCTCTGCAGTCGTTGTCCTTGGCGGACTCGAAGCTCAAGGCAGACCTCACCATCGTGATCAACGCCCTGGGAAGTAACACGTCGCTGACGCGCGTCGACCTCAGCGGCAACAGCATGGGCGACATCGGGGCCAAGATGCTGGCCAAAGCCCTGCAGATCAACACCAAGCTGAGGCCCGTTCTCTCTCGCGCGCTCGCGCGCTTGCCGGCGCGTCCCCCTTCTCCCCTTTCGTCCATTCGCTCTTCCTACGGCCAGTGGCGGGAATGTGCCGCGATGCGACGGTGCCCCGGAGAAACCCCATCACGCATAGCAGGGGGCGGGGGCGGGGGGCGACACTCACAGGGGGGCGTGGCGCCGCGGTGGCGAGATGCCCGATGGTATACAGGAAGTCGTGGGTTCGATCCTGACCCTGACGTCTGTATGTTTGGAGTTTGCACGTTCGCGCCGTGGTCAAGTTGGGTTTTTCCCTTCACATTTAGAATCAACATCATGCGTTTACAGTATTTGGCTGCTATAAATGTCCACACGATGATAAGCCACTTTGTTGAGCTATCGTTTGTGGCCTGGTCGCTTCTGAAAAAGAGCCACGTAGCTCAGTGGGCCTTACCTGGTGAAATAAAAATGGTTTAATTTCATTTTTTTTTTAGTAAAGCTCCGCACAGATTCAAGAATCCGTTGCTTTGCTGCCCCCTCTTCTGGCCATCTCGCGGCCTGCCCCAAACCGACATCGCCTGCTATTCGCAAAACGGTCTCCCGCTCGAGTGCCAAACAGACTCGATCCTGGCGGCATTGGCAACAGACATCTTTTATCGGCTGGTTCGCAGTGCCGGCGTTTCCAAAACACCACGGGTGCGTACCGGCAAACTTTTCTGGGTGGTTCCGATCCCTGCACCGAGATGTTTTTTCTGCTGATGGGGAAAAAATGGCAGCAAGCGCGAGCCGCTGGACCAATCGGTTTCACTCGCTTCGTTTATTGAGATTCGGTCAAACTTAATGACGCCGTCCTACAGACCAGTAACACCGACGAGTCCTAATCAATATCGTCGGGTGTTTATTGATTAGAATGCATTATTGTCCAGTTTAAATGTGATTGGTTGTTCATGTGAGCTCGTGATGCCTGTTGTGAAAAAGCCGGGTTAGGTGACACAGTTATTCTGACTTCTTGGATATATCCCTGAGCATGTTTGACTCGGGTTCAAGCAAAACGTCACGTATCTAATCCGCTGCTAAATTTATTTGTGAAGATTGTTCTCCAACTCTCCCACAGAGAGTGAGTGAATGACTTGAGTGGGTGGACAAGTGACTGAGTGAGTGACTGAGCTGGAAAAATAATAATCGGCGAATTGTCAAACGTTTGTTGACTGCCTGCCCATTTAATTTGTTTGACCATGTCGGGTGGTGGAGGGTATTAACGACACAAATTTGGTCGGATCATTTACGTGGCCTAACCCAAAACTCGATGACGAATTCATACCGGAACTTCTCCGTTGACATTTTCCACCGATGGATAGAACCCACGGGGAGTGGCTCGGGCCCTGCCGCTCTGCCACCGAGTGTGCCGCTGCTGTTGAGGTGCGCTCACTCTCGCTCCGCTGTCGCCCTGTGCGCAGGACTGTGATCTGGGATAAAAACAACACGACCGCACAAGGCTTCCAGGATGTGGCGGGAGCCCTGGAGAAGTACGTCTCCTCTGTCCGTACCACATCCGTGTCCTGTGGCCTCTCTGTGCGTATCACATCCATGTCCTGTCTCCTCTGTGCGTGTCACATCCGTGTCCTGTCCCCCCCTGCCCGTGTCACATCCGGTCCCCATGCGCGCGTGTGTGTGATGAGCGTTAGTGTAGCGGTTAGCAGGAATCGAACCGAGTTTGATTCCTGCTCACAGCCAACACCAGTGACGATTATCTGAACCAGTTCTAGGCCTCCACTCGGTTGACTCGGCTTCAAACGAGTACCTGGTGCGATGCATAAAGCCACTAGGGAGACAAAGGCAGCCGGGCGTGGTACTGGTCACCTCCACCCTCGTTTGCCGTGCCGGCCTTCATAGGTGCTCGCAAACCGCACTTGCCCGAACAGACTGTTCATGCTATATGGGGGGTCTTTGTCTTTGTGCGCGTGTCCACGTGTGTGCACGTACACGCGTCGTGCACGTGAGCAGGAACTACACACTGCGGTACATGCCGACCCCGGTGAATGACGCCTCCGTGGCCCTGAAAGCGAATCCCGAGAAAACGGAAGAGGCCCTCCAGAAGGTGGGTTAGCGGTGGCGCTACCAAGCGCTACCTGGCGCTACCTGGCGCTAGCTAGTGCTACATAGCGCCAGGTAGCGCTACCTGGCGCTACCTCGCGCTACCTAGCGCTACCTTGCGCTACGAACCCGGCGGCGACCCGAGTTCGTGTGTGTATGTACTTGTGCGTGTGTGTGCGTGTCTGTATGTACTTGTGTGTCTGTGTGCGTGTGTGTGTATGTACTTGTGTGTGTGTGCGCTTGCGTCTGTGCAGATCGAGAACGTGTTGCTGCGGAACCACGAGAGTCGGCGCTTCTCCCCCGAGCAAGCGTACCGGCTCCAGCAGGGCATCGTGACGAGCACGTCGCAGCAGGTCGCCGCCCCCCCCCCCGCCCCCCCTTCCTCGCCATCGTCACACTCCTCTCCTCCGGCTTCACCGTCACCGGCGGCAGCGGCGGCGGCGTTCGACCGCAACCCGCAACCTGGGAAATCGGTTACCGGTTCCCAAGGCCAGGAAGCGGTAACCGATTCCAGTGCGGTGTCGGCAGCGAACGCACGCAACCGACTGGCTCGCGCGAACGTGCCAAGCCGCACGGTGACCGCGTCGTGGTGCGTTTGGCCCTCGTGTCTCGGCTGAGAGGTTAAAGGCGCGCGGGCCCCTGCAATGTCTCGCTCGCACCGCCGCCGGGGGGAGCGGCCGCCACCTGTGGGGTGTTTGCTCTCCACGCGATGCCGCTTGGGAGGGTGGTGACCGTCGCCACAATTTGCCCCACCACTCGTGACCTGCCAATCGGCTCAACTGTGGTTGTTGACCATCTCTACCGCTGGGTGGAGAGAGGGTGGCTGGGGTCGATTCATGAAAATGTGGCCCCATTGTTCCACCTGCCGCACCGGGAGATGGAATCGAAAAACGGCTACATCTGGATTGCAAGTCCGGCGCGCTCCTGACGGTTACACCTCTGCGTGTGTCGAACTTCTTTCGCGCCGTGCGTAGCCGACCGTGCTAACCCGAGATCGTGTGGCAGCTCCCTTGGTTTCTCGGCAATGTTCACCGCATCTTCAGCTCGCTTGCTCTCGGCGGTTGTTGTCCGTGCGCTACGTCGCTCGTCCCGTTGGAACGGAGTCCGCCGCATCACAATTCCCAGAATCCCACACGGTGCCGTCGGCGCTGCTCACGGAACGGCCGCGAGAACGACGGCGCGAGGCTGTCGCGAGGGAAGCCGCCGCCAGTGCGCTGCACATTGAGAGCACGAGCGCTCACTGACGGAGTTGGCCCGGCAACCCAATGTAGGACCGCAGAGCTTGGGCAATTGTTGGTACCGCTTCTGGTTGCCTTCCTTCTCGCTGGCGCTGTCGTTTTCCCCCCGCACCTCCGTGCAAAAATCCCTGCGCGCGCCGCAAACTGCAGCAACGGTGCGAGATGGCCGCTTGCGCGCATGACGCTGCACTACGATGCAACGTCTCCGCTATTGTCGTGTATTTAGCAGGTAAATTAAACTTTATTTTCGTTATCTCGAACCGTGAGGCCGGCACGTGGGTTGCCTCCAATCCTCACGAATGACGTCTCGGGATCTTGAACATCCACTCGAAAGCAGACGGCGTTCACGGTTGGACGCAGAGAGGACGTCTGTGAAAATACTCGGGCATCCGTGAAAATAACACGGAGAGATTCTTGGCTCATCGGATTCCCCCAATGAAGATTCTGATTACAATGGTTAAATCACACTGCCGCAGTATGGGAAAATCCCCTTCCACTGTCTCTTTATCCCAGTCTCTGCTGTTAACAAGCGGCAGCACCTATGACACACACGCACACACACGTGGACGCTGCGCACAACCCTGCCATGCCCCCCCCCCCCCCGCGTGCCGTGGTGTTGGCTCACAGATGGTGGACCGCATGTGTGTCAAGGTGAGGGATCACCTCAACTCCCTGCGCAACGTTCAGGCGGAGAGCGCTCGCGACGACGTCAGGACCGCCGAGTCTCTGGTGCGCGACGCCAAGAACGCGCGCACGGTCAGTTCACCCCTCCCCTCCGCTCCGCTCTGCGCATCGCCCGCCCGGCACAAGTCTCCCAGCCGTCACTCGCACGCCTGCTGAGGTTATCGCCTCGGTCGTTGGTTGTTGTACGGATTAATCTCCCCCACCCCCCCGCCATAGGAATGAGGAATTTCCACCATTTGGCTCAGGGCTGCGAACAGATGACCACCATCTCGGTGCCCATTCGAGCGGCAGGAAATCTCCACCAATCGCGGCAATGCTGGGGCTCGCGCAAACCCAACCCCTCTTTGTGGGGGGAGTCAACGGAGGACTTGCTCCAATCTGTACTGCCACAACAAAGCCGGATACCGCGGGCCCGCGGACCCCACAACGGCGATTGCCGCTCCGTTTCGCCATGCGCCTGCCGCGTAGTGATCGCTTACGTCGCGACGCCGTGCGTGTCTCGCCCCCCCCCCCCCCCCCCCCCCATAGTTGCTGCCCAACCTGTACCACGTGGGTGCCGAGGCGTGGTACGGAGAGAGCGGCGCCCGCGGGTCGCCCATTCAGGCCAAGCTGGAGCTCATGGCCGGAGAGCTCACCGTGGTCGTCGAGAAGCAGCTGGAGGTGAGGCGGGATTCTCCACCGCAGCACACCACGCAGCCCCGCAGCACACCACGCAGCACACCACTTAGCCCCACAGCACACCACTAAGCCCCACAGCACACCACGCAGCACACCACTTAGCCCCACAGCACACCACTTAGCCCCACAGCACACCACTTAGCCCCACAGCATACCACGCAGCACACCACTTAGCCCCACAGCACACCACTTAGCCCTACAGCACACCACTTAGCCCCACAGCACACCACGCGGCACACCACGCAGCACACCACGCAGCACACCACGCAGCACGCGACAATGTACATGTACATTGTGTGTAGGGCCATGACGAGGTGGTTAATGTCTTCATCAGACACAGGCGGGCAGTGTCTGAGATGACGTGGACGCACACAATCTTCCCTCGGCCATTCGGCAGATTAGAATCCTCCCGCCTTTCGCTATTCAAATATGCTGACCAATCGGCCAATCAGAGCTCGCCTGGCTCGCGGCCGAGGTAGTAGCAGGCTGAGGTAGTAGCAGCTCCCAGCGATGTATTCAAACAGCAGAGTCGGCTAATTACCGAGCATCCTCCTTCGGTGTCCTGACACGTGTATCGGTGCGTGTGTGTGCGCATGTGTAGCGGTGCGTGTGTGTGCGCATGTGTGTCGGTGCGCATGTGCGCGCATGTGTATCGGTGCGCGTGTGCGCGCATGTGTATCGGTGCGTGTGTGTGCGCATGTGTATCGGTGCGTGTGTGTGCGCGAGTTCATGTGGGGAGTGGTGGCACAGTAGTTGGCCCACTGCGCTACAAACCCAGAGACCTGATGTAATTGGCATGATTTGTGTGATTGCCGTGATTGCCCTAATTGATTTCCCCTGATTGAATATCCGAGATTGTCCTCGTCGATTTCCGAGATAGCCCTGATTGGCCGGCACGGTTGGCGTGATTGCGGGGCTGCCCGGTAGACGCTGCTGGACTCGATGCTGGACGCGGCCCAGGCGCTGTGCCCCCACGTGATGAGGCCGGGCGGGGAGATGCGCGAGGAGCTGCGCGCGTCCAGCGCCGGGAAGGTCTCCGTGCCGCAAGACTTCGTCCGCAAGGTCCTCCTCACGCAGGCCGCCGCCGACATCCTCAATAAGATCAGGTATCCCGCACTTTGTCACGATTGACCACGTGCGTGTCCGTTTGTGCGTGTGCGTGCGTGGTGCTGGGGAGCGGTAGTGCAGCGGTTAGCGCGCTGCGCTACGAACCCAGCGAGCCGAGTTTGATTCCTGCTCACGGCCAACACCGGTGACGATTGTCTGAACTCAGTCCTGTGCTTTCCCTGGCCCTAGCATAGTTCGACCCAGACTCAAAGTGGGCTTGTCCTGGTAGGATGGCGATGGTTAAGTTTTATTTGTATGTGTTTGCAATACCTTTCAACCCCTTATCAGCGCCCTACCTTGTTACAGACCAATTCAGACCGTATTGGTCACCACGTGCCCCTTATAAATCTCAACGTTCATCCTACAAAGTCCCATCACGAGGGACAAACACAAACAAATGTACAAAAAAATTGCCCATATTGAAACGGCTGTACACCGTATGGACCTGAAAACTCGATTTAACTGTACAAGAATACGGGGTAAACTACATGGGTTGACAGGTATGAGTTACACTCCGTCAAATGCACGTTCACGTGATGGCAGTGGTGATTTGACTCCTCGCTTCCCGTCCCGTGCATATAGCGAAAGTACGAAAGTGTGAGTGAATCGGGGTCGGTCGCGTACGAGCGTTATTGTTCTCGAGGGCAGCCTGTCCTTCGGGTGATTTGATTACCTTTCTTGTACTTCACACTTCTATCGTGTTTGTGTTCTGTTTGTTGTTGTAACGTTCTTACCCCATGCCCCAACTGGACATCTGTGAAAAAGAGTTCGAGAGCTCATCGGATTCCTCCAGGATAAATATTCAGATTCTGATTCAAATAAGCACATGGCACATGTGCCGTGCTTGCGTTCATAGGTACTGCTCGCTAACAGCACTTGCCCCAACCGCTTGTTAAGGTGGCACGCGGGTGATGCTTGTCCTTGTTGCCGTGTGCGCTCAGCGAGGTGAAACTCGCCACGGCGTCGCACCTCTCCGACCGTCTCATGGACGAGATCCTGGGCAGCCTCTCCACCTCGCAGCATCGGCTGGTGAGTTCTTCTTCGCGTGACGTCGGCAGCCGTTCTCTGTTTGCCCGCTGGATGCGGGGGGCCTCCTCTCGTCTCCATCCACCTCGTCGCTCCGTCTCCGCGACGGGTCGTCCTTCCTGGCGTGTTCGCTCCTTCGCCTGAATGTCATCCCGCCAGCCTCGAGCATCGGCCGTCGTCTCTCTTGGCCGCCATGCGTCGCTGTGCATGGGTGCCATGGATGGCGAGATGTTAACTACCTCGCCTGGTATACAGGAGGTTGTGGGTTCGGTCCCGACCCTGATGCCTGCTGCTGTATATTTGGAGTTTGCATGTCTCTCTCCCCGTGGTCGCGTGGATTTTCTCCGGGCCCTCCACATTTTAGAAACGTGCGTTTAGGGTATTTGTCTGCTGTAAATTTCCACGTGATAAGCCACTTCATTGATCCATCATTTGTGGCCAAGTCGCTTCTGAAGGAGTAAAATAAAAACAATTTAGTTTATTTTAGTGTGTGGGCATCAAAACAGCCCTCACCTATGACAAAAGAACTCCCGCCTCCTTGATGGTATAGGATGGTAACCGTGGTGTATTGAGAGGAAGTGATATTTTGGGGGAGAAAGCTGAAAGACCGATGCTCATCAGCTCGTAGCCTCATGGCGCTCACAGCCACATCGGTGGCTCATGGGATGCTGGACAGGTATGGGGGGGGGGGGGCTTGGAACCTCTCCACCGTTAAACTCATTCACCACAAAACTACAGAGGGAACACCAAACCAAGCTTGTGTCGGAGGCCCCGAGGGAACAGTGTCTTCCACTGATGGCAGACATCCACCAAAGAAACCCCCTTAAAACACAACATCGCCTGGTCTCAGCGACCAAAGCTAAATTTACAAATCAATCTTCAATTCCATCAAGACAGTAACTTGCAGCAACCGCACCTCATCGCCATCCTTAAGGGAAAATTGGTGACGTGACCTCAGATTCCCCAAGGAAGAGGTTTGCAGTTTCTGAACATTTATTTGAGGTCTTTGAGGTGGGGTGACCGGCTCGGGCTGCGGTGCACGGCCTCACCGCGTGTCTGTCCCTGCACGTGTCTGTGCGTGCGTCAGGGTGAGCACGTGCACCGCTCGGGACGCCCCGTCCCCCGCGCCCAGCGGCGAGACTCGGAGGAGCTCGACGCGCCGGAGGAGGGAACGCGCGAGCGTCGCGGCGACGAGAGAGAGCGTCGCGGCGACGAGAGAGAGCGGCGCGGCGACGAGGCCGCGGGGACGCACGACGCCGAGCGGCATGAGGACGCGGACAGCTGCACGGTGCCCGAACCCTCACCCAACAGCCACAGGAACACTCACCACACTTCTATCTGAACCCAGACGTAGCCCCTAACCTCACCCTAACCCTCACCCACAAGCCACAGGAACACTCCCCATACTTCTATCTGAACCCAGACATCGCCCCTAACCTCACCCTAACCCTCACCACACTTCTATCTGAACCCAGACATCGCCCCTAACCTCACCCGAACCCTCACCCACAAGCCACAGGAACACTCCCCATACTTCTATCTGAACCCAGACATCGCCCCTAACCTCACCCTAACCCTCACCACACTTCTATCTGAACCCAGACATCGCCCCTAACCTCACCCGAACCCTCACCCACAAGCCACAGGAACACTCCCCATACTTCTATCTGAACCCAGACATCGCCCCTAACCTCACCCTAACCCTCACCACACTTCTATCTGAACCCAGACATAGCCCCTAACCTCACCCGAATCCTCACCCTATGCGAGGCCCTCACCGTAAATCTCTCGCTAAACCCCTACGCCAGTCGAGCCAAGTGTCGTCAGAGTTCATGTAAAGACGGCGCCATCAAAGCGCCCAGTGCCGTGGTCGCTCATTGCCAATTTATGATCAACGCCGTCCAATTGCAATATTACACGGGAAGCCAGGTGATGCTTTTCGATTATCGTAGACACGTAAGCTTGCCAGGCCTCGGCACTTTTAATGACGAGCAGTTGCACGCAGATGCAAATGGAGTTTGACCGCACGCCCAAAATGGACGGTGCCGGGTTCTGGCTGCTTTCCCGTTTGCCTGTGGGTCGTTCTGTGTCTCGTGAGAGTGAGCAAAATAACTACACACGCTGCACAT
Organism: Lethenteron reissneri; assembly: GCF_015708825.2. NCBI lineage: Eukaryota > Metazoa > Chordata > Hyperoartia > Petromyzontiformes > Petromyzontidae > Lethenteron > Lethenteron reissneri. Next base: position 10,676,298 of record NC_083827.1, read on the forward strand.
TCTGAATGATTGAATTATGCCGATGATGACTGTGTTTGAGGGTGGATGCCGGCACTGTCCTGGTCTAACGCTTCTGTAAGGGGACGGTGTTGTGTTGCCGTGTCCCTTTCTCTTTCCCTCTTCTCACTGCTTCCCTGTCACACTCGGCACTGAAGACGCTCTGTTGCCCGAGTGTAAGTAACTTCAGTCGCTTTATCCTGAGACCTTGCATGTCCATAAGCAGTGTGCACGTGTTACTGTGATTGACTCAACACTGCTCGCGACGAGCGGAGCCCCGGGCGGCTAAAACACAGCAAGTGGGCACAGTGGACAGCACTGGTGGTGCATCTGTCAGTCCTCAATCAACCCATGGCACCGCCCGGCTCTGTCCCGTGACCTCCTGCCAGCGTCGCCTTGCACAATTCACGTGGTAGCCTCAAAGTGCACCTCGGCTGGCACGACCGCTGTTTGTGTAAATGTGCAGTAGTGGTAGTGGTTAGTGCCACTGTGCTATGAGCCTGGTGAGTTTGGTTCCCAGGGACAGCCAAAATCAGTGAACAGGGTGGCCGTCTGTCTTGGTTTGACTCGGGACAAGTCCAGGAATTGGTATTTTTTCCCCCAGGTAAGGCCCACTGAGCTATGTTATAGCTCTTATTCAGAAGCGACCTATCACAAATGGCAGCCCAACGCGGTGGCTTAACATCACGTGGAAATTTATAGCAGCCGAATGCTGTAAACGCGTGATGTTCATTATAAATGTGGAGGGTTGGGATCGAACCCACAACCTCCTGTATACCAGGCGAGGTAGTTAACACATCGCCACCGTGGCACCCTCTGTGTTTTTGGCGCAGCAAATGATGAATTTGCACCAAGATCTGGTACCAGTATTGTGTTGAACTTAATTTTAGTTGTAACTGTACCGTCTTGACAATAGGCCTCGGCTGACTGAGAACCGTGGGTTTGGTCTGCTCTGGACAAGATCCAGACCCTAGTGATGGAAATCTGCATTGATCCTTTGCACTTTTCTAAGTTGAATCCACCTTAAAATTACTGCAGTACCTGATGCATTGTGTAGTAATTATCAGAGGTGGCCGGCTGTGGGGCTGGCCACACCACCCACCTGATGCACCGTGCCGGCCTTCATAGGCGTTTGCTAACGTCACTTGCCTAGCGACTTGTGCAAGCCATGTGATGACGTTCTTCCCCTCTCTCTGCCCATGCCACAGCTCACCCCAAAAAGTAAACGGAAAAGCATCTACAGCCGGAAACTACGCCCCGTGTCCAAGTTGTTTGGTAGGTGCAACGTGGTGGTGCAACACGGTGATGAAATATTTCACCGAATAACAAAATAAGATTTGCGTTCAAATGAAGCCGTGCTCTCCGTGTGGAAACGCCCGCGAACGACTTTCGATTCTCCGCAGAGTTTGAGATCGACCCGGTCGCCATGACGAGCACGACAGAGACGACCCTGACCCCGACCCCGACCCCGACGTCGCTCCTGGATGAGGCCGCGACTCCGGAGAGTCCCGGTGGCGGCGGCGGCAGCGGCGCGGACCGCAGCCCTCACGCCGCGTTGGCCGAGCTGCCGTCCGAGGAGTGCCGCAAGCTGGAGCACGTGACCAAGGGGCGGCCTCGCAGGGCCAAGAAGCAACCGCTGGGGCGGCTGGCGGTGAGCGGCAATTCCCCGCGTCGCCCCCTCGTAGGAACATGGGTGGGAAATGTCAGGTGCGAGGCGTCCACACTCAGAATTGGAACCGGAAGTTTTTTCCTCCCGAGCTAAGAAGCCTTTTTTTTTTCGGGGGCAACTCGGCAGGCAGATGCGTCGTCACCAAATGGCGAATCCCAGATTTCAAGCGTTCGTTCGGGGTTGGCGTTCCACTGTGGCATCGGTCTCCACCGCCCGTCCTACGGGGGGGGGAGGGTGTGACGGTGGACGCGGTCAACTGCACTGGCCGGTCGAGCTCCATTTCCGGATCCTCTCTGTGATAGCGGCAGACACGGCACGGAGCACCGCCTGTGCCCCCCCTCCACCGCCGCCGACCCAGTGGAATCCGGCTATGTGACCAAACGCTTCCCAGAGTTGTGCTGTGTGCGGAACGCGCGTTGTGTCTGTGCTGGCTCAACATGGTCGTTGAGCCGTCATGCACGCGCATGTGTGTGTGTGCGTGTGAGTGTGCATGTGTGTGTGCATGTGTGTGCGTGTGCGCGTTGTGTGTGTGTGTGTGCGTGTACGCGTTGTGTCTGTGTGTGGCTGCAGTCCTGCACGGGCGGCATCGCGGAGTCTCAGGAGGGCGAGCAGAACGGCATCATGGGACGCGTTGACGAGGGAGTCGATGAGTTCTTCTCCAAGAAGGTGTCACGAGTCTCCTCCAAGTGCGTTTACGTCTCTAGCGGGCGCGCAGCACTCATCGTGCACAACGCCCACAGCACCATTACTCACGGTCACTACACACCACCCATCACACACCACCCATCACACACCACCCATCACACACCACCCATCACACACCACCCATCACACACCACCCATCACACACCACCCATCACACACCACCCATCACACACCACCCATCACACACCACCCATCACACACCACCCATCACACACCACCCATCACACACCACCCATCACACACCACCCATCATACACGACCCATCATACACCACCCATCACACACAGCCACCACACATCACAGTCACCACACCACCCATCACACACCACCCATCACACACCACCCATCACACACCACCCATCACACACCACCCATCACACACCACCCATCACACACCACCCATCACACACCACCCATCACACACCACCCATCACACACCACCCATCACACACCACCCATCACACACCACCCATCACACACAGCCATCACACACAGCCATCACACATCACCCATCACACACAGCCACCACACATCACAGTCACCACACCGCACATCACACACCACCCATCACACACCACCCATCACACACCACCCATCACACACCACCCATCACACACCATCACACACCACCATCACACATCAGTCACCACACCGCACATCACACACCGCACATCACACACCACCCATCACACACCACCCATCACACACCACCCATCACACACCACCCATCACACACCACCCATCACACACCACCCATCACACACCACCCATCACACACTACCCATCACACCCCACCCATCACACCCCACCCATCACACACCACCCATCACACACCACCCATCACACCCCACCCATCACACCCCACCCATCACACACCACCCATCACACACCACCCATCACATCACAGTCACCACACCAGCACCCAACATCCATCACACACAGCCACCACCCCACACGTCACACACAGCCTTGTGCTGTGACAACGGCACCAATACAAGATGATTCATTTACAAGATAAACAGGCTGACAATAAACACCTCCTTCCCATATCTGTCCCTCCGCAAAAAACAAAACAACCTATTATTTTGTTTAACACGTAGGCTTTTTATTTAAGACCGGGAACAAGAACAGAGCCTCACCATTCTGGTGAATTGCCCGATGATGCTGGATGCAATTACCAGTGAAACGTCGTACTCAAAAATTGTAAATGTTGTGGTTTCACGCTTCAACACTCCGGTGGGCTAAAGCAGTGAACTATTTGTCTTTTGTCAACGTGACAATTGTTTGCTGATTGGCCGTGTCGGGTGGTGGAGGGTTGCGACACATTTATAAATAACGTGATCTAAACCCAAAAACGTTTATTATTTTGTCACACATCCCATCAGGCAGAGAGCATCCCAGGAGTGCATCATTTTAAGGGCGTAGTAGCCGAGAATGTATTTAGGCCCCACGTATTCTCAAGGAGAGCGCTCGCGACGATTGAACCCCGGTGACGTGCGGCCCCGCAGGAGGGGTTCGCTGCGGAGGGCCGAGTCCACGGACGCCGATGCCTCCGAGAGGCATCGGCGCGACTCTAAGAAGGGGAGCTTCTTCGGATTCATGCGGCCACGGGGCAGCTCCAAGGCCTCCCCCAGCCCCGGGCCCACGGCCGGCGCCGCGGCCCCGAGTCCGGCCGCGGAGCCCGCAGCGGAGGCCCCGAGGACGGAGGTGAAGGCCGCGGAGATGGAAGCGCCGCCGCCAAGCGCCGCTAAGCCCGAGGAGGAAGAGCGGTGAGAGAGGGGCGCCGCGCGCGGGGGCAGAGGCCCCCCCCCCTCCCCCCTTCGTTCCGCAGCTGTCGCTCCACTCCAGCCGTGGCTTATGAGGGCCTGGGGGTCGGAGGACGAGGGTGATGGCGCTGAATTCCACAGTGGAGCAGAGCGTGTGATGGAAGTGGAAGGATAATTATCATTGTGACCTGCAGTGTGGTGAGTGGGTGGGGGTGAGTGTTTGTTGTAACCTGCAGTGGGGTGGTTGATCACAGTGGGGTCGATAAGATGAAACGGTGATTTACCAGACCGAGTCCTCAACATGGGTGGAGGAATCGACGAGTAAAGTTCACAGGAACGGTGACCATGGTAGTAGCAATAGAAGAGCGATGTGGAGGCGACTGACCACGAGTGGCTGGAGCTTAATAGGTGAGTGCTGCTTTACGCTGAATCATGTCACATGCAGCGAGGTACTAACCGGGTCACTCCACCCCAGATACAGCAACAGGTTTCCAGCTTCGGCTAAATCCTGTTTTTTGTGGAGGAGCTGTGAATTGTTGGGAGCGAGAGAAAGCTTCGTGTAAGCCCAAGTGTGGTTTTCTGGGCTGCTCCTGCGCATTGAGCGTTTCCTCCCGTAAAAGTCTCCCCTGCGCAGTGCTGCAGTTGTACGCACCGATCGCGGCAGCGAGCGGCGCGTTGGGTGAACGCTCGAGAGGAGGCGCAGTCCCGACCCCGTAGCGCCGCGCTTAAGATTTGCAGCTCCGCTTCTCGCACACGGGGGACAGCCCTCCGCAGAGCACGGTCGGCTGCGTCGATATTCCTCCACGTCCTGCCTCCCCAGGTCGCCGCACCCGTTCGCCGAGGACGCCGTGAAAAGCGCAGAGCCTGCTAGGGCCGGGGGAGTGGCCATCGAGCCTGGCAAAGGCGCCGCGGTGGCAGAGTCGAGCAAGCCAAGCCCCCCGGGAGCGCGACGTGTCCCGCCAGGCTACCCGGTGATGGGGGGCAGCCTCCTGGCCGAGATGAAGGCCAAGCAGGAGAGACGTGCCATCATCCAGCAGCGGGTGAGGTGGGGTCGCGACCCCCGTCCTCATGGCTCGGCGGGCGGGCGGCTTGCGGTCGGAAGGTCACGAGGTCACATTTTTGGTTAGGTGTCTATTCGGCCCACAATCTCCTCTGATGTGGATAAAATGAGCACCGCTTTTTGAGGACGATCAAAAACTTGCTACAGCCGCAGGAATGTGAAATTTCCACCAGGGCCGTAGGCAGAAGTGATTTGCGAAGGCAATCACTTCGACTCGGGCCTGTGCCCTCAAGCTCTCAGTCCTTCTGCAGCTGCCCATTGAGGAGAGGATTGACGATGCTTAAATGTCCCGCTATGGTAAGAGCCTCCTTGAAATGCGAAAGAAGGAAGGTAACGTTATTTCAATCCAGTACACGTTCAAATTCAGCAAATTTGGACCACTGTCCTGGAACACAATGGCCTACACTTCTACGATTGGCATTATGCGATGTTTAAAGTCAACCGTTAAGCGGACGCATACCTGTCAACCCCTAATCAGTGCCCTACCGTATTACAGACCAATTCAAACCTTATTGGTCACCCCGTGCCCCTTATAAACCTCAACGTTCATCCTACAACGTCCCATCACAAGGAAGAAAACACAAACAAATAGACACATTCTTTTGCCCGTATCGAAACGGCTGTACGCCATGTGGACCTGTAAACTCAATTTCCCTGTACAAGAATACGGGGTAAACCGTATGGGTTGGCAGGTATGCGGACGCTACGCAGTATTTCACGGTTAAATGCGCCTCCCGTGGTGGCCTGCGGGATGCAAACCGGATCCAACCTGCGAACCTTTGCAACGAGCGGCGAGCTCGCTCCTCCGCTCGGCGCGCGACCACGCCATCGCTGGCGGCACAGCTGCCTGCGCCTCGTTGGCCGTCGCGGTCGTGGCGTCATTGGTCCCCGTCGTTTGAAAACGCCCTCCCCTCCTCCGCCCTCCCCTCCTCTGCCCTCACCTCCTCTGCCCTCACCTCCTCCACCCTCTCGTCCCTTCTAGAACCAGAAGTCAGCGGAGGCCGAGGGCCTGGGGCTCGGCGTGGCCGTCCTGCGCGACGCCGCCGCCGCCGCCAAGGTCGCGCCGTCATGTCCCGTGGGGCCCACCAGTCCCCGCGGGCCCCTGTCGCCCACGCCGCCAAGCAAGCCGTCGCCCCTCGGCAAGCCGGCCTTCTCGCCACGGCCCAAGCCCAGCTGGACCTCGGGTGAGGCTTTGCCGAGCTTGCGGAATGATGCCTCCAAACGATTGGCCACGACTTGCGTCTGGCAGTTCGTCAGCGTTGATTCGAGAGAGCCTGACTGCTGACGAGACGCTGCAGGCGGAGACCAGCTCGGAGTAGTTTTTGCCGGCGTTGAACGAATGCTGCTGATGTAACGCACTCCTGAGATGGTCGTGTTGCTGATCGGATGTGTTACAAAAACTTTTATTAGCAGAGACAGATATGGGAAGGAGGCTCTTTGCCTGCATATTCAGTACTGTGATCGATGCACATGTCCCTGCGTTCGTCTGCATGGGTTACACATTTTTATTTCCTATGCTGCACATAGTATTGTCTGTGGGGTATTGTCTGTGGGGTATTGTCTGTGGGGTATTGTCTGTGGGGTATTGTCTGTGGGGTATTGTCTGTGGGGTATTGTCTGTGCGGTATTGTATGCGAGGTAATGCCTGTGTAGTATTGTCTGTGGGGCAATGTCTGTGGGGTATTGTCTGTGGGGTATTGTCTGTGGGGTATTGTCTGTGGGGTATTGTCTGTGGGGTATTGTCTGTGGGGTATTGTATGCGAGGTAATGCCTGTGTAGTATTGTCTGTGGGGTAATGTCTGCGTGTCCCGGTGTGTCGCCGTCTGTCCCTGTATGTCGTTATTTTGCTCTGTGTGTCGCTGCCTGTCCATGCGTGTCCCTGTGTGCCTCTGTGCATCTCTAGAGGAGAGCGGGGACTCCGTGTCCCTGGGCCAGGGACGGTCTCCGTCGGAGAGCAGCGCCACTCCGGGCCACAGCAGTCGCTCTGCCACCCCCGAGGGCACGCAGCCACATGCAACCCACACGCAACCACATGCAACCCACACGCAACCACATGCAACCTACACGCAGCCACATGCAACCCACACGCAATCACATGCAATCACATGCAACCCACACGCAGCCACATGCAACCCACATGCAACAACCAGCAACCACATGCAACCCACACGCAACCCACACGCAACTCACATGCAACAACACGCAACCATATGCAAGCCACACGCAACCACATACAACCCACACGCAATCACATGCAACCCACACGCAGCCACATTCAACCCACACGCAATCACACGCAACCCACACGCAATCACATGTAACCACGCGCAACCTCGCTGATACAAATATATTTGCATGCAAATATGTGCATTCACCAGAAGCACATTGCAGGCCAGGTGCAACGGCATCGCCACTTGACTTCTTGGTCCATCGCATTGTGTGCCGAGCAGGTGAGCTCTCCGGTGACGACCTGAGGACGGACACCGACAACGAGCTCGAGCAGATGTCCCAACGTAACAACAACCTCACCAACCCAGCCCACGAGCAGCTTGCCCCCCTGCCGGGTAAGGCCCACGGTTGGACCGGTGCCACGGTCTTGTCTTTTTGTCAAACTCCCCAAAAAGAAATTACTCGCAAATCACTCGGCTGGGAAACGCAACGTGCTCGTCGGCCCTCGACTGCAATATACTCAGCAGGAGCCTCCTGAAAAAGATCTTGAGACTCGTTGAGGTTTTTCTGGGTACACAGGCGGAAAAATAATAATAACATCTGTGCGCGTGCGTGCGCTGCAGGCACGAACGAGAAGCGGGGAGCGCCGGGCCCTGGCGCCGAACTTGCTTTGAGCAGCGGCGGCGCGCACCGCAGCCACTCCGAGGCGGCGAGCGGCGATGGCGACGAGCTGGCAGCGGCCTCCCGCGCCAGGAAGAAGGTGGTACAACGGCGGAAGGCGAGCCAGGACGGATCGGGGGGCGGCACGCCGCACGGGGCGATGATGGGCACCGGGGCGGGGGGCCCCACGCACCGCGACAAGTCCAGCGACTCGACGGACGAGGGCTGATCGTCGCTCGAGAGAGGACGCCGTCACGGATGTGGGACAAGGGACTCCGCCGTGCTCACGTCAGGGCGCACTGATCGGTGGCCCCGAGGTGGTTTAACGTCACTGGACCATTTGTATCCTCTGGATTCTGTGCCAAGCCCAGAGCCCAGTCTGCTGTTACTCTGCAGTCGTTTAATCTCTTGTCTATTTCAGACTCCGCCTTTTATACGTGACAAACGGTGGTGGAAATGTACCGGTATACGCCGGTATGCCTTACCGGCGCTTCCGGAGCACCAAGCACGCGTGTTCTGACACTTTTCGGAACCGTTTCCTATTCCCGCACCGCGATGTTTCCGCAGAGGAGAAACAGCAGTGATCAATGGGCAGCAGCAATGGGTCGGATTCACACCAGCGCCTCTGCACTCACGTTCCCACCGCCGGTGACAGACACACGGTAGTCTCATTGCCGGCACTACAACGCAAGGCGGAGGCGCGTGTCTGCATTACGAGGGAAAAGCACAGGGATGCCCAAGTGGAGAGATGCCTGCATGCTGTGGAGCATTTCTTGGGAAAGGCACCAATCAAATTGCAGGGTTTGTTCGTCGTCATCGTTTGCTCGTTCTGTGGTTGCTTTTTATTTTGCAGTTCATGTTCCTTGCTGTTTTGTGTCTTGCTCGGGGATTCAGTGCAGGGTCGCCACCTGTGTCCGGGTTTTACTCAAACAGTCCGGGAATCGGGTGTCTGTGTTCGTGCGCCGGTAAATGATTTGTACCGAGGTCTGGCTGGTACTAGAGTTGTATTGAACTTCATTACAATGTGTATGGCACAGTTTTTGATAATAGGCCTTAGGCTCATTGAGAAATATCGCTGGGTTTGTTCAACCGTGGGAAAAGGCGGTGACCCGATTTGAATGTCTTGCGCTTACGTTCGTGTGCTTTGTACTACTGCACAAGTCTGTAGTGTAAATGAGATGAGCAGTCTAACTACTCAACAGTAAGCAGTTTGTAAATAATGATATTGCCAATTAGAATTATTATTCATGCAAATAAATCTTAATGACTAATTTGACCAAGAGGGCCCATACTTTTATCATTGACATTTTACAAGGGTTCAAATAAGGTGTGGGATGATGTAAAATATGATTTCATTCGTATTTTTAATTCCAGTACTAACTCTGTAGGTGATTGCTTGGAATGTGGATTTAATTATACCTGGTCTCATAGGTTTTATGGGAAATTACCAAAACATTATTACAGCATTCTTAACACTGCCAAATTACTCCCATCCACCTCAAAATACCCAGATACCACACAGCACCACACCCACACCACACCCCATTTACACCACATCCCATTTACACTACACCCTACCAACACCACACCCTACCAACACCACACCCTACCAACACCACACCCCACTCACACCACACCCCACTCACACCACACCCCACTCATACCACTCACACCACCCACACCACTCATGCCACACACCACCCGCACCACAAACCACCCACACCACTCACCAAACATAACCACCCACACCATATACATCTCGCACCACACCCCACACCCCACCTACCCTGCCTACTCACTACTCGACACCATACTACACCACCCAGACACCTCACACCACCAAGACACCTTGCACCCCAAGTACACATCTCACATGCCAGGCATCTACACACCACCACCTACACATCACCTACACACCACCACCTACACACCACCTACACACCACCACTATGCTATAACACAGCACATACGTGTACAGGGACTGCTCTACTTACGAGCATTCGACTTACGAACTTTCAGAGATACGAACAAACCTGTCCTCATGTCCAGTTGCTTGTTCAGATCGAGAGTTGTAAGTGCAACCGCAGCGCAATAGATGGCGGTGGTGGAATCGACATCTGTAGAACGTGAAGTACCAGTGGCATCTACTTCTACGGGAGATTATACAAATTTTAAAGCCATTCTCCTTATTTAGTGCACATGCCGTAACAACACGTTTGGAATCGACAGGAGTAAAGTCGAACTTATGAACAAATCGACTTACGAACAGACCCCTGGAATCTAACTCGTTCGTAAGTAGAGGAGTCCCTGTACGAAGTTTATGAACAGTTGCCGAGCACAAGGCCAAAGGTCCAAAGAGACAAGCGACCAACAGCAGCACATGGCACCGTCGAGAGTTTACGAAAATAATGAACACGCGTCTTGGATTGGGCGAAGTTGTTACAATGGTTTAGGAAAAGTGCCAACCGGATGGAATTCCAAAGTGGAGCAGTTCACGAGGGAAGACGCAGAAAGAGAAGCGTCGTGAACGACAGCGTGATGAGTGGGTGGGGTGAGTGTGGTGAGTGGGGTGAGTGAGTGAGTGGGGTGAGTGGGGTGAGTGTGGTGAGTGGGGCGAGTGTGGTGAGTTGGGCGAGTGGTGCGAGTGTGTGTGTGGGTGGGTGGAGTTGTAGCCTGGGGAGCTGCTGGGGAGACAAAGGCGGCCGGTCATGGTGTTGGCCACCCCGCACCTATGAAGGCCGTGCCGGCCTTCATAGGTGCTCGATAACAACACTTGCCTCAACAGTCTGTTAAGGCTATACGGGGGATCTTTGTCTTTGTTATAGCCTGCAATGCGGGGGTGAGTGGGTGTGCGAGTGGGTTGTCGTGACGTGCAATTTGGATCAGATGGAACGGTCAGTCTGGTCGATCGAGTTCTACCGCATAAACATCTCAAGTGTGTCTGTCGCGCAATCAAGGTGGCTTACTTTGCTCTGTGCCCTGCTGTCAAGATGTTGTCCGATACTTCGTGCACTTCGAGCTATCTCGATGCACAGGAGCACTGCCAGTGCAGCTGCAGCTTCCAATGATCGGGCTGCCTTCATGGTTCCATCTGTACGGGAAGTCTGTGGGCAGGGTGACCTTACACTCACCTGACAATCACCAAACGCTCACCTGACACTGATAACACCACAGACGTCAGACACCGCTCACCAGATTCCACTGAGCATGAAACGCACCAGACTCGCCGCTCCACCGTGACACGATCCTCCATCAACTCTGCGTCGCGCGTGGCGTTACGACGTGCAACGGCGGCACAGCACTCGTCGCGATTGCCACGCCGGTGATCGTTTCTGAGGTCCAGGGTGAGAGGTCATAGGTTGTACACACGTCAAGTTCAATACCAAAGATCCCCGGGGTTCTTGTGGTCAGAATGAGACCTGGCCAAACCCTGTGCGACGCAGATTGCCCTTGCGAGTGACTGACAGACGAATGGAGGTATTTTGTAGGTTTCGTGTAGACAGTGCCGGATGAAAAAAAAAAATCTTAAAACACAGATTTTCTACTTGCATAGTGAAGTAATTGTATTTTTTCATTTGCTTTACAGCCAGATAATACGACAAATCGCTAACCTTAAACACCAAGTCGTTAATAAAAGTTGAAGGCAGTATAGTACTATAGTAATAGAGCAAGTGCAGAATCACTGAAGCGGAATTGATAGCTTGAAAGCATTTAGCGCGGGCCCCTTGAAAGTGCGGGGCCCGTAGCTACTACATATGTAGCTACTTATGCTACTAGAATAATCCGGCACTGCGTATAGATGGTGACACATGCGTGGTCGTATTAGAGGGAGTGATTGTGCATTCAAACGTGTTTGATGTTATCGGTTAAGAGTTGTCAGACGCGCCCTGGTTTGATCCGGACAGACCACGAATTGGCATCTGTGTCCGGGTGGCAGGAGCTGATTTGTTCCGAGATCTCGTACCGGAATTGTGTTGAACTTCATCACGAGCAAACCGCACAACTTTGATAGTCGACCGAGGCTGACTTGGAGAAATGTGTCCAGAGGCAATATTATTGTTGGGTTTAACCGCCACTGATGCCACTTGTGACAATGGCAGTTGTATTCTTAACCATTTTAATTTTTCAGAGTTAACCAACGCTTGTGGATTCAAGGTTGACCCGAGTCGGTGGGTGTATCACGCCTGATCTTTGTGTCATTTGTACATCGAGACGCGGTAGGGGGAGTCGTGAGTGCCGCTACTTTGTCCACTTGAGCAGGGGGGTCAAGACACTTTTGGGCCAGGCCACGTTATCGTGATAGCGATGGCCAAAACCCATTGATCAATCACCCTGGGTGGTGATTCGCCCCATGGTTGATGGTAGAGGCAAATGCACATGTTTTTGCTATAACAAAGGAAAACACGCAGACTGAAGCGAACAATGCTTTGTATGAGAAGTCTGGCCCTTTGACTTGCCTGGAAATAAGTCTTTGCGCTGTTGATTTACAATGTACAATAATCACAAGAATCGCCTGCCATATTTGTCTATTTCTTTTTTTTGTATTAACTTGTGTAAAATAATAAAAGTATACACTTGGGAGTGCTCGGTTTGTTTGCTGGATGCCCCGTGCTTTAGCGCACTTGCACAGCGGCCCGTCGTTTGCCATGTGTGTCGTATGGAGAGTGCCGTGACGTCTTCGTTGTTGGTGGATAATGTGCACTACTACTGCGAATCACACAAATGGGTAACAGGTTTTTTTTATTTTAGAAATGTAAGTCTCGCAAAACTAATCACGAAGCCGTTACGGCAGAATTAGAGAGACCGAACTAGAAAACACGGGATAATGCTCGTGCCCTGGTCAGAATGTGACCAGGGTGGAAATGATGTAATAAGGAGGGTGGACAAGAGCACGTCGGAGTGTTTTTTTTTACTGAAGTTGATCGTGAAAAGAACCATTCCTGATTGGACTCAATAATAACAATGTCGTTCATCATTGGATCACTACCCCACTCCGATGTGTACGCTTCAGAAACAACATGAAGAATAGAAACCAAAAAAATGTTAAAAGTACACAGAAGCGTGGAAAGATGCATACTTGACGTGAAATTGAGAGACAGGGAGAGGGAGAAACGTGTGGATTGGAAGGCCCTACACCTGTTGGTGCCGTCACCCACGCTGTGAGGAAGAGTAGGCTAAGGGCAGGAAGCACCACAGGTGGAGTTCGACTTCTACATTTGGGGGGGGGGAGGCAGGAGTTCGTTTTGTCCCTCACAGTAGGAATCACGGGTGCATACAATACATTTAAATATTAATTGTAAACACCTGGAAATAAATGTGTAATGAGATGGTGACATCTACTGGTTGGTAAGGGGTAGCACGGGTACAGGCACCACTATAAACATTATCCAGTCCCCAAAGGGGAAGGTATCTGGACCAAAAGTGGGTCCGGCCGAGAAACTCCCAGAACCGGCTGGAAAGTTCCACGAGAGGGCGTGGCCGAGGGCATGGCCGGAGGCATGGCCTCGGCGCGCCTGGGAGAATATAAGCGGAGGACTCGGGGTCGGTGTGGGGATCATTGGGTCTGGACTGCGTCGCTGTTTGCCGTCGTCTCTCCGTCTTTCCCGTCGTTCGGCCACGTGGCGGATCTCTGGCGAAGCTCAACCGCCCTCCCCGACCGGGAGCGGACGGGCGGAACCCGCCGTGTGACCGGCCGTGTGTGTAGTCTGTAGAACGTCACATCTAAGTGTGTACCTGGAGAGGAAGCCGATCACGTTGGCCTGGGCCGTGCCGTACGTGGAATAAAGAAGAGCACCCTCTACACGACGTGTCGTGGAAGTCGCTCATTACAAGTGTATAAATACTTTTATAATGTGTCCAGTTTGGGGGGGTTCGCTTTGTCCCTTACATTAGGAATCGCGGGTGCATATGATTAATGTATTTTTTTTTATCTTAATTGTAAACTACTGAAAACAATTTATTAAAGGTGCCCAGTTTAGGGGGGGGCATTCCCCCCCCGTACCCCCCCAAACCGCCCCCCAAACCCCGCCCATGGGCAGGACACTCCATGGCGAGAAGAGATCATTGGCTGTGGGTGAAGAATAATACTGGCTTGGCGAGGCCTTCAATCAGCAGAGCACGGCACGTTCCGTCACCTTCGAATTTGAGGACAAGAGAGTTATAAGTTTATACTGGTAGGAGCCTCCTGGATACACCAGCCCACAGGGGAATATTGTATCCGTCCGTCGTGCATCCAAAAATGGGATGGGTGGAGAAGGGAGGGTGGGGAGCGGCTCGTCACCCCGTGGTGCCCTTATAAAACTCAACGTTTAACCTACTCACGCCGGATTGTGCCCCCGCCCTCACAGTCGGCCATATTTGCGGAATACACCACGCCGCCGTTGACCCTGGCCATTGACCGAGCAACCCAACGTTCCTACCAGCTCCCTCCGCAGGAATGTGTTGGTACTGTATGGTTTATGGGTTTCTGTGCAGGTCTATAGGAATGTAATGGTTTAAGGGTTTGTCTAAATATCCTCTATGATGCTCTACTCATTAGCCAGTGTCACTTCCTCATCATTCAATCTCACTACTTATCCATGTTCCACCCCTTGCCATCTATCCCCGCACCCAGTGCTCTGCCTCAACTCATCTCTGATGCCCTTTCTGGGTCGCATCGCCGAGTGGGGGGGGGGCTCCTGTGTGCGCACGCGTGTGTGGGGGGGGGGGGCGATAGTGCAATGGTTCGCGTGCTGTTCCACCAACCTGATTACCCGAGTTCGATTCCTGCTCACGGCCAACACCGGTGGGCCTCCCCTAGGTCGGCTCGGCCTCAAAAGAGTACCTGGTGCGGTATGTAAAGATCGCCACTGGGGAGACAAAGGCGGCCGGGCGTGGTGCTGGCCCACCCACCCCCTCGTGTGCCGTTCCAGCCTTTATAAGCGCTGCTCGCTCACAGCACTTGCCCCAACAGTCTGTGCAGGCCACAAGGGAGATCGTTGTCGTTGGGGTGGCTGTGTCTCTGTGTACAGTAGTTTAATAACGCTTCCCTTTTTGTTGAACCATAACATTTCATAATACTAACCGTATGGGCATTTAAATAGTGAATTTTTGTTTCAACTTACGAATAGATCAAGGTAACTAATCCAGTTCGAAAGTGGATGACTGATCTACAATATTTCTTATGAGTTTAACAATGCTTCCCCTTGTTGAACCATAACATTTTATAACACGGTGACCGCACGTGCCTTTAAATACGGCACATTGCTGTGTTCCCGACTTATGAGCAGTTAGACGGAACCCGTTCGTAAGTCGGGGACTACCATACGAAAAACATATGCCCCTGAAAATATGTATTGTAAGTCCAAAATGAGCATTAACGTCACAGAGGAAATTGTTATTACTATTTTACTAAACTATTTCATTTTACCAGGTAAGGCCCACTGAGCTATATAGCTCTTTTTAGAAGCGGCCTGGCCGCAAATGATAGCTCAACAAAGTGGCTTATCACGTGGAAATGTATCGCAGCCAAATACTCGAAACATATTATTCCAAATGTGGAGGTAAACACCAGAGGACCCGGAGAACAATCCGCGTAACGACGGGGAGAGACACGCAAGCTCCAAATATATCGGCGTCGGTGTCAAGATTGACCTCAACCTCCTGTATACCAGGCGAGGCAGTAAACATCTCGCCCACGCGAATACCACGGTGGCGAGATGTTAATATGTACTCAAAGCACTCTGGGAGCAAGCTGCTTTCAAGTTGTTCGGAGCAGGATGCAATGTAAGACTACTGCTCAAACTCCACAAATGTTACTGTGCAACACAACTGATTAACATCAGTGGGGAATGTAACACAATAAATAAGCAATCCGCCTCGTTCACATGTCCTGACACTCTACCTAACTCGTAGACATTTGTTACACATCCAATCAGCTACTTGGGGTGTGTCTCAGTGGCAGCATTGGTTCAACACAAAGCAGGCGATAGATCCGCATTCGAGATTCAGTGTCTCCTCGCCCAGTTCGGTTTGCTTGAACCAGAGTTGGTGGCTGGCAGATATTTAAAGGCAATCTTTCATGCTGCCTGTTTTGATGCACTTTACCTGCAACCGTCTTGCACATTCTTCAACAAGTAAAACTTAATAAAGTCACAGCACTCATGTTTTAATATATATTTTATTTTTATCATGAGAATATTTAGCATGATTGATTTAGATCAAAATATCAGCATAAAAAAACCTTCAACTGCTCGTTCCAACAGGCACTTCACTCTTGACGCTTAATGTCACGACTTGCACAAACAGTGCAGAGATGATGGCAGCATTATTTCCGTGTTGTATTGCATTTTATTGCTAATTCTTGTTTGATAAACACACAAAAATCAACCTCTTCATGTTAGTAAAAGGCACCGTTGAGTGTTAAGGCAATCAAACAGTTTACTCGTAAAAATGTGCAAGAGCTCTCGCATAATGCTGTTCCTGGTTTCAAGTGCGATGATCTCTTCTCAGTAAACCAGCTCCAAATACTGACACGAGGTGCGCAAGTTTCCAGCTTTAAGCAGATCAAAATTAATATAATACCGTCTTCCCTTTTCACGGCCACAGGAGGTGCAGCACGTGGATGACAAACTACAAGTGTACCAGTTGTCAGTTAGTCGTGTCAGTTTTTCCTTGGAATTATCCGGCTGCTTGATTTGGCCTAAAACTTGTTTGTGAACCGTCATGTAAATTCCTCCATTGGTATGTTCGCCAAGCAAGCCTTTTTTTCGTATCAATTTTAGAACTCAACAGACCAAGAAGAGTCATTTTCAATAGCGTCCTGGGTAAGACAATAATGTCAAATGATAAACACTCATGAATGAAGTTGGTCCAACGTCCCAAGATAGGACAAGCGCTTCGGATATTGCGACTGCCGGTTCCTGGCTGCCGCCCCCCTTCGTGGTTCACCACGCGCAAAAATAAATCACGTTACAAATTCCTACAGCGTTTTGAGGTGGAATTTGTATGTCACGATTGGCTATGTATGGTGCAAAAGAAGTTCAGCATGTACAACTAAAATTAATCATTGATATAACGGATACGACAGGATAAGATATGCATTATAGGTATGAATTGCACTATCTAGTGATGTACTAGACGTTTTCATGTATACAATGACATCAGCACAAAATCTCCAAATCAGCATTTTTACGAAATTCAAAGCAAGTCTGTTAACGTGTGGTTTAAGATTTGATCCATTTACAAAAGTGCAAACTAATACTATAGATCTCCCTTTGCATGTTATTTATACTTCATCACCAATTCATCAGCATCATTAAACCACTGACAGATTTTGCTTTGGCTCGTATTGGTACATTTCACTTACACGGACTGAGGATGTCAACTTTTGTATTACACTCCTACATGTAGCAGTGCTGCAAACACAATAGTAGCGCTTATTTTGAGTTCCTGAGAGAGGAAATCAACAGAGAGAGAGATGTTTTCCACTGCTTAGAATTACATTCAGAGACACATAGGTTGGAGAACATACACATGTCAATGACGTCCAAACATTTGAGGAAAAAAAAGAAAAAAAAGAAAAAAAAGAAAAAAAAGAAAAAAAGAAAAAAGAAAAAAAGAAAAAGAAAAAAAAGAAAAAAAAATGGACGTGGACAGGACGCATCACGGCTAGAAGGGATGATGGCCGATGGTGTAGAATGGAGCGGCAGCCGAGGGATAACACGTGTTCGTTTCATCCTTTGGCTGTACTATAAATGGCCAAGCCACTCAAGTAGGCAACTATGGTAACATATCTCATTCCAGGCCAGAGCGTGGTGTCCCTTCATAAACTAGGGTTGTCACAAACGATAACCCGCAAACCGTTGTCAAAATTACCGGTTCTGAAAGTCGGGGACGGCCATACAATTTCAGTGGAATTTTAGTCATGAATGCGCACCGATTCAAATGCACAAACATACAAACAGTACAGCAAGTGGGGGACAGGCATTGGAGTGAGGGAATTAATCAACTTTCCCAATTATTTCAACTGCTGTGCCACGATATGGAATCAAAACGGTGACCTATGGATTGCAAGTCCGGTGCGCCACTCACCATTATACCATGGCAGCTCCCTTTCTCAGTTAAAGAGGTAAACATGTTATATGTTTTTGTTTTGCTAGAGACACTGTCTATGTGCAGCACACCGATAACCGATGTTAATACTGGGTTAAGTTTCATGCGGTTACCACCGGCAAAACAAACATTACTTTAACAACCCCTCTATAAATGTTTCGGTCACCTTTTGCACAAATCTACGACATCTTTGTGACCTGCAGAGAATGGACGCAGCTGCTCAGGGTGTCCACGGTTCTCTGCACAGCCATTATAACGACGACGACGTTGGCTTTTCACTGGAGATGTTGTTGGATGACCCACTCTTTAAGAGACAGTGGGCTGCGGCACCCCAGCACCTCGGCGCCCCTGCAGTCGCTGCAGCCTCGCTTCGCTCTCCCTCTTGTCCAAGCCCAACTGCCAGGACAGGTGCACGTTTGCACTTAGCAGAGCGACAAGAAGGTCGCCCCACTGCCCGCCGTTCGCCTTCCTCGATGCGACTCCACCCGAGCCCTCGACGCCGGGGCCACCCCGATCTTCGGCGGCCGTGTTGGCGTCTTCGTCGTCATCGTCCTCATCGTCAGCGGAGCCCATGACCTGGAGGGCTCGCTGGCAGTGTCCCTGCGCTTCGTTTCGTCTGCCCAGTGCTTGACAGCACGCCGCCAGTGCAGACAGCGTGGGAGGAAGCTCCCACTTGTGTGATGAAGGAGGAATGATCTTTTCCTGCACAGGAAAGAATAAAATGTCCCAAAGTATCGCATTGTAAGGTTTCATGCCTCTTAATGTACGTTCCAAAATGTACACTTTTACAAATGGCTCACAGGGCGATGACATGACCCAGCAGTTCCATGTTGGTTGATCTTGTTGCAGGACACCGTGGTTAATACTTCTTTGCGTAGTATTTTATGGTTAATTTCGCACTGCACATAGCCAACCGTGCTCATCGGAGGTGCAGGGAAAAAAAACAAGGACACAATAACTAAACACAAAAAAATACTACACGCTGTGTGCTACCGGAATTATGGTACAAATATGCCGAATTAAAAAAATGACCCGTATATTATTTAATTGCGATCACATATACCAGCATCACCACCCCTTACTGCAGACTCTTGTCTGTGAAACATATGTACCCAAAATGAGTGTTAAACATAAAAAAGTACCTGCAGATGCAAGGCATTGGTGAGGCTCTGCAGGGCTCCATCGTAATCCCCTCCGCGGATTGCACTGTGTCCAGCTTTTAAATCCGGCAGGCAGAAGAAAGCCCAGAGGCTGGGGGTGCCACGTACGGAGGGTATCTGCGTGATGTGTGACAGGTATTGCTCGAATGCCCGACTTCGCCGAGCTATCGTCACGGCCGTGAAGTTCCCGGCGATTTTCTTGGAGGGAAACGAGACCGAAGAGAGTTGTCTGGCGCACTGGCGGCGGTAGCGCGTGTTGTTGTCATCGTTGTCGTCCGATTTGTCGCCATTTGCAGGGGCAGAGCGGAGGAGGGCCTTGTGCAGGTGGGAGAAATCTGAGTACCGACGGTTGATGGACGCCTTCTTGTCATCGAGACAGCCATTCGCTACTACGAGCACAGTGTACAGCTGCAAACAAAGACAAAGATCCCCCATATAGCCTAAACAGACTGTTGAGGCAAGTGCTGTTAGTAAGCACCTATGAAGGCTGGTATGGCACACGAGGGCGTGGGTGGCCAACACCACGCCTGGCCGCCTTCGTCTCCCCAGTTGTGATGTTTACACACCACACCAGGTACTCATTTGAGGCTGAGTCGAACTAGGGGAGGCCCAGGACCGGTTCAGATAATCGCCACTGGTGTTGGCAGTGAGCGGGAATTGAACTCGGGTCGCCGGGTTTGTTGCGCAGCGCGCTAACCGCTACTCTACCGCTCCCACAGTTGCACGCGCACATACACGCACCGGTATTGGTGATCAACAACAGCAGTCACTTCTACAGAAAATATTTACCGAGCGGTTTAATCTTGAATGGCTTAATAATACTGGGACCGAATAAAGCTTGAATCGTGTTGTACATCTGCACACTTCTGCAGGAAACCCATTTTTAGAGACAAATTGCTTTGACTTATGTCGTTTTAATATTCGTTGCAACTTTCAGGAACATATCCCCCAGGTACACTGAGGTATTACTAAATTACTAATCTGCATAAGGAGGCATCGAAGAAGCTTTGTTTTCTTTTCCGTGCCATAGCTTGTTTAACGCCAAACAATTATTACATTGCACAGCACAATTATTACTTCTGCTATACAAAGCATACATTCGGCCAAAGTTGGAATCCTGCTGTTGTCATATCTGGGGTGAAGCCCCCAATTCCTACCTCACTTGCACTTGACAGAGTTCAAGGCGTGCCAACCAATAACACCGCGGAAAATTGCCTTGGGTGCAATATGCTGCCTTGTAATCGTATTCTTCACTGCGGCTCGGATTCTGGTGTCTACCAATAAAAAAGCTAAATTGGGTCAATGGCAGGTGTTTGGAACCATTGGCCCAACGTGCCATGTTTTGGGAAAGGCCTTTGTGATTCTTTGCTAAAATGCAGTTGGCTGAAAACAGGCCCAAAGGCCCAACACATTAAGCACCCAGCAACAAACAGTCCTACCAAAGTTGAAATAATTACGTTGTTAATACGCGTCTTGAATTGAGAGAGGTTGTTATATAAGAGCTTTGGAAAAGGAGACGCTGGGAGGGTATCCAAAGTGGAGCACTGTGGGGGAACAAGCAGAGAGAGAAGTTTGGCGATCTGCAGTGTGGTGGTTGAACACTGTCCCGACGGGACAAAATAGTCTCGTAGACCGAGTTCTCAACACGGGTGGAGGATTCGATGTGTGAAGTTGACGGGAACACTATAACCATGGGTAGTTACATTATCGAAGTGATAAGGAAGCTACTGAACGCTGGCGAGCGAGTGACTGGTGCAAATGAGGGTGCCCGCTTGGACGACACGTATAATTGCGCACCACGTATTTGGAGCCGGACTCCTGCACCACGTTCGCTGCCACCACCTCGAAGGTGAGCGAGTCGCCGCGCTGCTGCTGCCGCCGCTGCTGGTCGCGCTTGCACCGGAACGAGGCCTGCAGGGCACTGGTGAGCCGTGTCGAGTCATCTGCTCCGTCTCCTGTCCGTGACGCACATTTGCATGTCTGTCGGCAAAAAGTACTACTCCAATGCCCAGGGCAATGTTCACATTTAAAATTGATTTCCTGCTCAAATGAGCATTCGCGCAGCGCTCAATCTCATGTTTACGGCTCTGAATGAGTGGTAGAAATTCCACATTCCTATGACGAGGGTAAGTCTATCCATAGGACAACAAGTGTTGACTTCTCCCAATTTGTACTTCTTTTATAGACGGAGGACGGACGGATGGCGGGCTGAGTAAACTCCCAATCCCAAATTGAATTTGCAACCTTTACGTGGTGAGCCAATCTGCTGCTGTATAGCACGGGTCAGGAGATTCTCCTGGGACAGCAGACTCATGGGGTATTTGACGATTCTCAAGAAACCATATCTATAAACCTCTTAGTTCATACCTGTCAATCCCTTACCAGTGCCTACCTTATTACAGACCAATTCAGACCTTACTGGTCACCCCGTGCCCCTTGTTCATCCTACAAAGTCCCATCGCAAGGGAGAAAGACAAACAAAAAGACAAACAAAAATCGTCCGCATTGAAACGGCTCTACGCCGCATGGACCTGAAAACTCGTATTTCCCTGTACACGACTACGGGGTAAACCGTACGGGCTGGCAGCCGTGTAAGTTCAACAGCGTTGGTTCAAGGCAGCCTGGGCCCTGCTAGCGAGACACTGAATGTCCACACCAGCCCACGGCTCTCGCTTGCGTTGACCCAATGCTGCCGATGAGACGCGCTTCGCAGGAAGCCGAGTGCCCCGTGTGCTCAAGTCGGGTGTCTGGTGGCGTGGGCGCAACAGGAGCTGCGCTCAAACCGCGCGCGTACCCGCCGCCTGCTCGCCTCCTCCTCCTCCATCTCCTCCTCCTCCATCTCCACCTCCACCTCGTCCATCTCCTCCTCGTCCTCCTCCTCCCCCCGCCGCGAGCTCCACCTCCGCCGGGAGCCGCCCGCACTCGGCGTGCTCCGGCGTCGCTCTCCCGGACTCGTCCGAGTCGCCCCTCGAGGGACCTCGCGGCGTCTCGGACGAGTCGAAGCTCAGGGTGCCCCCGAGGCGCGCGGCCACGCGGCACGCCTCCTCCTCCTCCTCGTCCTCGTCCTCCAGCCCCGGGGCGACGTCCCCCGGCCGCGACTCCGGGCCGGGGGACCCTCCCCGGCCACGGCTCTTCTTGCTGCCGCCGCGGAGCTTGCGAATGATCCTGGAGGCCATGGCCATGGCTGTCGGGGTGCGGAGCTCACCGGCTGGCGGCGGCGGATGTACGGGTTGAGAGACACTGACGGGACACACATGGGAGGGGGTGGCAGGAGGCGGTCACTCGTGGCACCGCAGCTAAGAGGTCTCCGCCTTCTCCAGCGGGTCTCCGTCTGCCCCCGGCGCGGCCAGGACTGTCACCACCGGCAAGGCCGCCGCCGGAGGCAGCGCCACGAGTCGCATCACGGCTGCCACTCGCTCGGTCAACACGCAGAGGCCAATTCCGGCACTGCCCTCGCTAAACAACAACAACAGCAGCAGCAGCAGCAGCGAGTTTACCCGGAGCCTTACCGTGGCTGCTGCCGCTACTCATGCGGGGGGGGAGCCGCGGGGTCCTCCAGTCGCCCGCTCCGCCGCGTCCCTCCTCGCATCGCGACTCCACCAAAGGCGGCGTGAGGGGGGGGGGGGGTGACACGCGGGGTTGGATTCCCTACAGCGAATAGGCCCCGCCCCGCGCTTGCCGTTTGTATTCCCTACAGCGAATAGGCCCCGCCCCCCGCTTGCCGTTTGTATTCCCTACAGCGAATAGGCCCCGCCCCGCGCTTGCCGTTTGTATTCCCTACAGCGAATAGGTCCCACCCCGCACTTGCCGGATTGTATTCCCTACAGCGAATAGGCCCCACCCCGCGCTTGCCGTTTGTATTCCCTACAGCTCTTGGGCGACAACGGCCGCGTTCCCGTTTTTGTATTCCCCACAGCGGACACGCGGCTGCGTGACGCCTGCCGCGGCTCGGGCGCTCTCGAGAGCGTGGTGGGAGCGGGGGGAGGGGCTTGGGGGGGGAGCGGGGGGGGCGGGGGGAGGGGCTTGGGGGGGGGCTTGAGGGGGGCTTAGGGGGGGGGGGAGCGGGGGGAGGGGCTTGGGGGGGAGCGGGGGGGAGGGGCTTGGGGGGAGGGGCTTGGGGGGGGAGTGGGGGGGGGCTTGGGGGGGGGAGTGGGGGGGGGCTTGGGGGGGGGGAGTGGGGGGGGGCTTGGGGGGGGGGGAGTGGGGGGGGGGGCTTAGGGGGGGCTTGGGGGGGGGGCTTAGGGGGGGGCTTGGGGGGGGGCTTAGGGGGGGGGGCGCTTAGGGGGGGGGGGCTTGGGGGGGCCGTGGTGCCCTTGGTGGTCGCTGCTGGGCAGTGGTGCCCTTGGCGTCTCGGGGTGACAGGAGCGAGGCGGAGAAGGAAGAGGAGGAGAAGGAGGAGAAGGAGGAGGAGAAGGCGGTGGAGGAGGAAGAGGAGGAGAAGAAGGAGGCGGAGAAGGAGGAGGAGGAGGCTGCGGGCAGCCGCTCCCATGGCTGCCCTCCTGCGGGGCCCGGCCCGGGCGATGCGCGTCGCGGCCTCGGCGGCTGGGGGAGGCGGCCGAGGCGAGGTAGCGAAGCACGGCCCTCATCTATTTATTATTATTATCACTATTACTATTCCACACTTTTATTTAACTTGCCCTGTTTTGTCTGTTTATGTTCTGTGGAATCTCTTAATATCCAAAAGCTGCCAACCCATACGGGTTTGCGCCGTATCGTTGTGCAGGGATATTGAGTTTTCAGCTCCATACGGGCGTACAGACGTTTCAATACGGACAACATCAACAACATTGTGGTCTTTGTCTTATTTGTTTGTGTTTCTCCCCTTTTGATGGGACTTTGTGGGATGAACGTTGACATTTATAAGGGCACGGGTTGACCGATAATGTTTGAGTTGGTCCTTGATAAGGGGGTGACAGGTGTGATGTCTTCGGATCTATGCAGCCTAGCGAGCTGAACTTGTACACACAGACTTGTACACACACAGACTTGTACACACACAGACTTGCACACACACAGACTTGTACACACACAGACTTGCACACACACAGACTGGTACACACACAGACTTGTACACACAGACTTGTACACACACAGACTTGCACACACACAGACTTGTACACACACAGACTTGCACACACACACACTTGTACACACACACACTTGTACACACACAGACTTGCACACAACTGGTACACACACACACTTGTACACACACACTTATACACACACAGACTTGCACACACACAGACTGGTACACACACAACTGGTACACACACAGACTGGTACACACACAGACTTGTACACACACAGACTTGTACACACACACACACTTGCACACACACATACTGGTACACACACAGACTGGTACACACACAGACTGGTACACACACAGACTTGTACACACACAGACTTGTACACACACAGACTTGTACACACAGACTGGTACACACACAGACTTGTACACACACAGACTTGTACACACACAGACTTGTACACACAGACTGGTACACACACACACTTGTACACACACAGACTTGTACACACACAGACTGGTACACACACAGACTGGTACACACACAGACTGGTACACACACAGACTTGTACACACACAGACTTGTACACACAGACTGGTACACACACACAGACTTGTACACACAGACTGGTACACACACAACTGGTACACACACAGACTTGTACACACACACAGACTTGTACACACACACTTGTACACACACACACACTTGTACACACACAAAGACACACACAGACTTGTACACACACAGACTTGTACACACAGACTTGCACACACACAGACTTGCACACACACTTGTACACACACAGACTTGTACACACACACACTTGCACACACACAGACTTGCACACAACTGGTACACACACAGACTTGTACACACACACACTTGTACACACACAGACTTGTACACACAGACTTCAAGATTTATTTTAAAGAACCGGTCCAGGTCCCGTCGATCCTGGGCCTCTTAGTGGTTTGTTTATTTCTTTTAAAATGTCTTGCACTATTTCAAATATATTTTAATTATCCGGACAATTGTTAGATATCTTAGAATGAATATGTACGTATACAAATTATTTTACAAGATTAACATTAAAATAAATTATATTCTTTGGGTCCTTCGGTAAAGTCACGCAGAACACTTTTTTGGTTCTACGCGACTTTACCGAAAGAACCAAAGAACATTAATTCCTGCAGTCACGAAAGCTTTCAGTCAAGATTTCAAATAAATTAGGTAAAAGGTATTTTATTCAATGCACGCACTTTTATTTGCACTCAAAAGTAGAACAAGTAGGTGAAAATCTAGCTTTTCAATGCATGCAGTTTTTATTTGCTCTTAAAAGTATAAAATATACTATTTTGACCTAAGAACTACCGTAATACAATTTGATGAGCTGAATAAAAGTGGGTGGTTTCCTTTCGATAAGTAAATTTTTTTATGCAAGCCAGCCAGTTTTATTCAGCACATCAAATTTGATTAGTTCTGGGGTCAAAATAATTGATTTATACTTTTAAGAGGAAATAAAAAAATGTGTCTATTGAAAAACTAGATTTTCACCTAATATATATTTTTTTGTTAAGCCAATGGTGCCAATCGCCGGCCTTTGGAGCAGTTTCGGCGTATCGGCCCGGGACCGCAGCTAGATAATCGATTATCAACAAATGCAAGCGTTGGGTAATGACAAAACAATATCTATGCTGTGTGGTGTGTGCCCCAGTGGCTTACAGGGTTTGGCCTTGTCAGACGGATGACTTCCAGCATCCAAGATGTGTTCACGCACATTGAGAACAACCAGCAGCTGTTTGTCAAGGTATGATCACATTTATCCTCGTCGACTCGGAGTTTAAATACATGAATGTGATATTAATGGATCTTGGACATTTATCAAAGTCTGTTTTTTGTTTGTTTTTAATGTAACATTTTTTGTTTTCTAGGCCCAATGTCTGATTTAATTTCATATTTAAACATTTTTATATTCTGGATTTGAAGCTTTCGTGACTGCAGGAATCCATACTCTTTGGTTCTTTCGGTAAAGTCACGTAGGTAGAAAATAATAGATCACGACATTTCAATCGCAACACAAGCAATCGTCATCAGATGGCACAACCACAGCAAGAAGAGACTGCTGAAGTAGGCGAGAGACCTGCCGTGGCACGAGGTTATAGAGTAGTGCATAGTGTAGTGTAGTGTAGTATATAGTGTAGTGTATAGTGTAGTGTATAGTAGGCCTCGGCAGTAGGGGGGGAGAGAGAAGGGGGGGGAAGGAGGCGGGGGAGAAAGTGGACCCCGCAGCAGCAGCCGGGTCACTGGAGTAAAAACAATTCTGACATTTTCTGACATTTTTATATAAAGTTCCACCGGAAAAAAAAGAAACATTAATGTTAGCATTTTTGGATTTTTTTAAAACTAAGTTTATGTGCTTGTGACAATCGTGGGTCATTAACATGACGTTACATGACACGCTTGGATGAGAATAGCGCGAAAGTGATGGCATGGGAGCGATGACACTTATTGCTATTGTCGCATTTTTTTTGTAATGCAAAACTTTTTTTGTTTGTTTATATTTATATCTCTAGGCCCAACTTCGGATTCATCTGAATAATCGGGAACGTATCCCTAGTGCAAGTGTACGGCAGTGGTTGCCATCCTGTGGTGCGTGAGCCACCAGTGGCCCACAAAACCGTGAGAAATGATCTGCAGAACTGTTGCAGATACTACCCGTTTATCCATAAAAAATAATTATAAGATAAGATCGCGTTAATATAAATGTGTCGTTAAACCTGCTACCACCCAACACAGCCAATTACCAAGGTTTGTCACGTAAACAAAACGTGCCAACTCGTTGCTTGTCCAGCTCACCACTTGTGTGCTGAGAGTGAACCCACAGCATTTGCAATGCGCCGGTAATTACAACCAGCCTCATCAAGCGACAGGCAGGATCGTGGAAAAATACTCGCGTGTTTCAGCCTTAAATAGAGGGGGTAAATAAGATATCGTAACTTGTGAGCCAATTACCTGGGGGAGCGGGGGGATTAAGGTATTCATATAAATTACAATGGATATCCATACCGTTTATTTTACAAAACCAGTGGTGGAAATTTAAATGTAGAAGTGCCGGTATGAGGCCTATTCATCCTGCAGCCCACGCTCATTAATAATTCCCATCTGTGTAAACATTGCGGGTACAGGAAAATAATTGCTGTGAAAAGTGCTGGTACACGAATGTTTGTGTTATGAGAAGTGCGGTTATGAGTGTATACCGGCATATTTCCACAACTCTACCATAAAACACCCTTATTTTACTGTAATGTATTTTGTGAACATTTTATTTTACCAGGTAAGGCCCACTGAACTATATAGCTCTTATTCAGAAGCGACCTGGCCATAAATGATATCTCAACAAAGTGGCTTATCACGTGGAAATTTATAGCAGCCAAAATACTCTAAACGTAAGTTTCTAAATCTGGTATAGTTGTAAGATATTGTAATAGTGTACAGCGGTGTCAAGGTGTAGTTGTTTTTAAGACTTTCTAATTGGAAAATGCAGGCATTAACCACCATTTACTCTACTCTGGTTTATAATGCCAAACAAATATATTCAGCATGTTGAGAGCAATTGTGTTTCATATTTTTTTGTCAGACATCTTTTGGCTCTGTTGTCATTCTGTAAGCGCTGCATGTGGGCAGTGAGTAACGTGTTTGCCGATACGCGTGTGTTGTGTGCCTGCACAGAGGCTGGCTGAGTGGGTGTCTGTGCGCAGTGTGTCAAGCCAGCCTGAACTGCGCGGCGAAGTGTTGCGCATGGTGCAGATGACAGCACAGCACATCGAGCGCCTAGGAGGAGCTGTGGAGATGGTGGACATTGGCACGGAGACGGTAGGCCATGCTACCAACGTTGAACTTAATTTACATGTGTGGATTGAGAGTATGCATAGTTGTTACATTTGTTTTGTTTTCCATTACCGGTAATTCATTACCAAAAATTGTATTTAAAAAAATTGTTACCAGTCAGAAATGTCTACAGCAATAATCGCAACGTGTTTATCTTTAATGGAAAATGAAAGCAGTCACTGTGGTATATTGGTTAGCACACCTGTAATCTAGAGGGCACCAGTTCAACTCCATCTCCTGGTGTGGCTGTTGATATAAATGGTGCAAGTTTCTTAATCCCCCACTGTCTCTGGCTACCCAGAAGTGTAAGTGGATATGTCACAATTTGTCTCCCCTAAAGTCTCGTGTGGTGGGGGAAAGTGTCGATACTCCCTTTGCAGGGGTGTACCTTTGTAATCTGCGGTAGAATTTAGTACTGCAATACAAAAACCGTAATGTCTCGCTGGATTGTACGTGTTTTTGACAGCTAGCAGATGGCTCCAAGTTAGCTCTACCGCCAGTAATTCTCGCAGAGATTGGGAGGGATCCGGCCAAGAAGACGGTTTGTGTGTATGGCCACTTGGACGTCCAACCTGCCCAGCTTGAGGATGGCTGGGATAGTGACCCCTTCACGCTGACGCATCGGAATGGTGAGGGCATCGCGTGCGCATTGTGAATAGAGTGGAGTGATGGGTTGATTTGAACCCCTGCAACAAGCAGTGAACACGCCACCACTGGGCCATGTATTACATTAACCGACGTTGACAGCTCAATATTTGTCAGAATCAGAATATTTATTTAGTCTGGAGGAGGAATCCGATAAGCTATGAAGCTCTTTTTTTCACACATGTCCAGTAGGGGTGGGTCAGAATGTTCCAACAACAAAACAATACAACAAATTATGGGAGTCTAAAATGGTAAGCAAGTCACTTGTTATAATGAATTAATCAATATTATAAGTCCGATTTATCAAGATTGAGCACGGCAGCAAAACAAAAAACAGTGCCAGACCACGCCAAGATAACACCCAGTAGTCCCTCAATCAAGTGGCACATTAACATTGAACTATCGATATACAGGAAAAGTACATCAATTGATGATAAGTACATCAATTCCTGCCGCTTTTTCTACACCAAATGCAATCTTGGGCAAGGCAGCAAAACAAAAAAAGTCCCAGACCACACCAAGAGAACACAATCCCTAAATTAAATTGCGC
This sequence comes from Lethenteron reissneri, assembly GCF_015708825.2. Taxonomy (NCBI): domain Eukaryota; kingdom Metazoa; phylum Chordata; class Hyperoartia; order Petromyzontiformes; family Petromyzontidae; genus Lethenteron; species Lethenteron reissneri. The sequence goes on from NC_083827.1 coordinate 10,705,695, forward strand.
ATTAAAATGTAACTGTTGCTACATGGGTAAGAATCAAAGTTACAAATCACATTTGCAAATGCGGTTGTACCCATATTTTGCTTCAGAATATTGTTTTAAGGAAGATTTATGATGTTAATCAAAGAAACAAGGTTCTTCTGAAACGTTGACGCTGCAACGACAAAGGCCTTGTCACCTGTTCATTGGGAGAGTTCGACTTTCTCCGCATGTACAGGTGACCCCCGACTTAGGACGGCTAGACTTGCAACCCCCCGCTTTTACGACCTTACAGTAAGACCCCCCCCCTGTAACGACCAAAACTCGACTCTACGACTGCTTTATGACTGCTGCCGACGCCGAGTCCATTGTCGACGAGTCTGCGCATGACAGGCATGACATGCCCAGACTCAGACTGATGGCGCTGCTTTGCTCTTCCGCCATATGCGTATGTAGAGTATAGCACGACAGTCTGCAGCTATGCCTAGAGCGAAACGCATCTCTTTCGCAACACTCTTCACTTTTTTGTAAATTTTCTTCAAATAAGAAAAATTCCTCTCGCTACGTCTGAGAATAGGAAATGTGATGCACATGCAGAAAAGTACTTAAGGATTTTCAAATGTAAGTGTTTGTTTTTACCTGATATATGTTTGTAAAAGTTGTGTTAAGTTACAATAAATGTTTGTTATTTTCGTGGTCAATTTTGGTATTTTTATGGCATGTAATGGGTTGCCAGGAACAGAACCCCAATTTACAACATTGCACCTATGGGAAACGAGGGTTCGACTTACGACGGATCGACAGCAACCAATTAGGTCGTAGGTGCGGGGGTCGCCTGTACGTTGAACTTCTTCTGCACCATACGTAACCAACCCATGCTAATTAGAGGTGCAGGGGACGTACAACAAACTAAACACAAAAAAGCAGTTTAAAAAACGAATATTTTCAATCTAGATTTAAAAGTGTGTAGCTCCAGTGGCTTCCTAATTTTGTAGTACCTAAAACATTGCAGTCTTTTGAAAAGCCTTTCAATTTAATGGACAATTGCTGATTGAGCTATGGTGATATGCTTTATGTTTATGCGTGTAAATTGCTGAATTGGTTAATTTTCACAGGAAAGATGTATGGCCGTGGTGCAACGGATGACAAGGGTCCTGTACTGTCTTGGCTGAACTGCATTGAGTCGTTTCAAGCTGTCAGTAAGGTACAGAGACCAGTAGCCATCGTGAATAGCTCATGGGAAACATTTCATGTCCCAAGAATAAAATGTATGAACGGCACTCTCATTCAGACAGAGAGCCTCTTCCTCATGGAACGGTCTCTCAGACACACAAACATATGCTGCCAGTCTGTATGTGCGTGTGTATATCTATGCTGAACTTCTTTCGCACCGTACATTGCGAGCCGTGCTAATTGGAGGTGCGGGAGAAGGGTAACAAACTTAACACAAAAAGCAGTTCGAAAGAATTAGTTTTCAATTCACATTTAAATTTAAATCTAATTTAAAACGCATGTTCACAACATTTGTGACTTACAGCTGGGGTGCGTTATATATGAAATGGTGATTTGTACCATATATTTATGTAAAAAGTTATTTATGTCCGTGTTTGCCGAATTGACGGGTGTGACGTGTGATGCTCAACGCACAGACAATGCATGCAAGCACACTGGATGAGTTGGAGATTTTTTTTTATGTTTGTATACCTTTCATTATGTGCAGTAATTGACACCACGGACACCCTTGTAAAAAGAGATTCCATCTCTAGAGATTTTCCAGGTAAAATTTTTATTTTTACAAAATAATATCAGTTGATCAATCTTGAAATCTGTGAGACCAAAGGGGGGTTTTGGTTTTTTCTTTAGAATCTAGACTAATACGCACTTTTTATGTAACTGTGCCTAATAGATGCCTAATAGATTCACTAAATAAATAAGCTCTTTGGCTTACGTGTTAAACTGACGAAGCTCTTCAGCTTTGGAAACATAAATCATTGTGGGAAATGGGAATGTATCCGTGAAATGTGCGGATGTGTGAGTATCACTGCAGGCCCTGCCGGTGAATGTGAAGCTGTGTTTGGAAGGCATGGAAGAGTCGGGTTCCATTGGGCTCGGTGAGCTGATTGCTGAGCGGGGCAAATCCTTCTTTGGAAACGTGGACTGCGTGTGCATCTCCGACAGTTACTGGTTGGGAACGCAGACGCCGTGCCTCACATTTGGCCTGCGGGGTCTCTGCTACTTTGAAATTGAGGTCAGAGCCCTCTCGGTGTTTCCTCTCGGACTGCGCAATGGCACGTGAACGTTGTGTTTCTGTAAATATATCCCGTGGGCGGGGGCAGCCTTTACGGTTCCACAAGCAACGTCCTGTACGTTGTCAAGCACGCCCACCTTTCCCTATTCGTCTTCCCTCCTCAACTCGAGCAGTATTTGTGTATTTATGCCGGGTGCGGTTCGTCCACTAGGGGTGTTCGGACGCCGATCCACCAAGCAGCTGTAGATGAGAAATGATTTTCTATAAAAAAATACTTTTCTATAAATTGTTTTGCTGTGTTTAATTTTTTTAAAATATAGTGCGTATTTCAACGTGACTTGCCTAATGAAGATAGCGCTTTACATTGTTCATATTAGAAACCGCTGCAACACCGCACTCTGATTGGTGCCTCGGGGAGGTCTCGGGGCGGTTGTGAAGGCGTCCGAGTGAGAGATATTCCTTCATTCATTGCGACGAGCTTCTTGTATTGTAGCCACGCCGTTCGAGACCCGTTCAGGGCGGTGAAGAAGGCGCCCGTGGCTGTAACGACGACGTCACAATGCGAGGTGGCCCCGTGCAAATATAGGAGCAGCTTACGGCCTACACGCTCTAGGCTTTGGGCACCGTCACTGGAGTTGTGTCGTGTGGACTTGAGGGTCATGGGGACAGCATTTGAGTGCTTTGTAGTTTTGTTTCGTATTGTTTATAAACGCGTTTTTTCAATGTGAATTGCAGGTCCAGTGTGCCCAGAAGGACCTCCATTCAGGGGTTTACGGTGGCTCTGTACACGAGGCGATGACAGATCTCATGCAGATTCTGGGTAGGTCACAATGCAATACAATTTACAGCTAATTAGTATTTAATGCAGTCACTTGTTCAGATGATTTACGGGGTGGTGGTGGGGGGAGGATATTGGTCTGAATCTTGACTTGAAACGGGGCAGAGCCTCAACAGCATAAAGTTCAAGAGAAATGGAATTCAGACAGTAGGAGCCGAAACCAAGAAGGAGCAACTTCCCATGGAATGCAACACCAGTACTTGCAATTACTGGTGTTGCATTCATACACGAATCCAGTTAACACATACACAAATGCAGAAATACTTTAACCGATTGCTCATGTTACATTTTGTGGTATGTGTACATCTATATATGTGTGCCTTTGTGTTCAAGCATCGTTAGTGGACAGTAGTGGCAGGATCCTGGTGCCAGGGATCTATGAATCTGTGAAGCCGCTCTCGGAGATGGAGGCACAGCTGTGCGCGAACGTGGACTTCAGTCCTGAGGAATACCGGCTGGAAATCGGGGCCACAACCCTCCAGCAACATACCAAGGCACAGACAGCACCGTGAACAACAGCTGCTTACAAATGTAATGCATCCATAACGTAACAATTGTCTCAAAACACAGACAATTACCAGGAGAAAATCGAGAGGGAACAGGAAGGAGCAAGCAAGGGAAGGAAGATACTCACCCACGCCCTCCCCTACTCCTCCATTCATCCAATCACCAACTCAACAACCGCCATTTGCCACTAAGTAGCAGTGACATCACCACGGTGCTTGTGCCAAGCTGTGTGCACTTGAAGGCCACGTGAAGTGTCATCTCTGCTATCTTCTTCTGTTTGCTAAGGGTGCTTATGACACCCTGACATATGCATTGTCCTTGAAACTGATTGGCCTACAGGCTCCTTGATGGCCTTGTTCCACAAGTCTGTGTCTAGTTTCTTGTCCTCCCACCTCTCGATTAGCACGGTTGGCTACGTATGGTGCGGAAGAAGTTCAACGTGCATTCGTCAGACCGAAGAATGTCAAAGGGCGCATGGTACAAAGACAATGCAGATATCAAACCAATAGCTTGGGTTGAGCAGTTTGATTTGTTGGACCCTTTTTTGCCAGTATCAAGAGGAAAAAAAGAATAGGCTTAACCCTTTCGGCAAGAATACATGTGCTAAGATGTTCAAATGCCAAATAGACACCCATCACAGGGCATCAAGTCTGCATCAACCACACTATACTCTTGCCTGAAATGGTAAAGCCTGTTAATTTTTAATAGTCGTGGTACTAGCCAAAAAAGGTCCCATAGATATCCCCCACATAGCCTTAAAAAGACTATGAAGGCCGGGACGGCACGAGAAGGGGTGGGTGGCCGGCACCACGCCTAGCCGTCTTTGTCTCCCGAGTGGGACTGTTTACACAGCGCCAGGTACTCATTTGAGGCCGAGTCGACCGATGGGAGGCTACGGACCAGTTCAGATAATCGTCACCTGGTGTTGGCCGTGAGCGGGTATCGAACTCCGGTCGCTGGGTTCGTAGCGCAGCAAGCTTACCGCCACACCAGCGCTCCCCACAGAACTCTAAACACATATAAATGCATCTGTCTGTGTTTGTCCCAGACAGTCTGGGAATTGGTGGCAGTAATTGTTTTGTAGCAAGATCTGGTACTGGTATTGTTTTTAACTTCATTAAGGTTTACTGCACAGTTTCGATAGACCTTGGCTGACTGAGAAATATGTCCAGGTTTGATTAGTGCAAACTCGTGTCCACCGCAGTGCCAGTTAAACATTTCATTGAAATTCGAAGTGTTTGTTTCCCCTTTTTAATTCTCTAACTTGTTACGTGTAGTTTTTTAGCGTGTGATCATTATTGTGTGTGCGTTGTGTTTATTGAAGGAGGACATTTTAAATCATCGCTGGCACTTGCCATCGCTCTCCATCCATGGCATCGAGGGAGCATTCTCGGAGCTCGGTCAGAAGACGGTCATCCCCAGCCGCGTGGTGGGGAAGTTCTCAATTCGGACCGTCCCAGATATGGAACCGGATGAGGTAGAGAGGCAGGTGAGATCTGTAACTTAATTAACTTTCTTTTTTTAAAGTAATTTGATGGTGCAAAATGTAGTTTCCAGGAAATCTACGTTGTAATATTGGTTCATGTTTTTGCGCCATTATAAATGTTTTATTGTTGTATTCTGTCATGTTATTGTTGTTGTTTTTTCATATGGGTGACCCAGGTCACACTGACAAATGAGACCATTTTCTCATCTAGATTTTAACACGGTGTCCTTGAAAATTCTCACCATCTTTACCATTGTTATTCTAAATGACTTTGCAACATGCTTGACCTCATCTTTAATTTTGTACGATGGAAATAACTTTAGAGTAAATACAGCAGATGATTGATTACCCGGTGGCTTTGGGGGAGGGAAGGGGGTAGCCGGATTTTCAAAAACGCCGGACAATCACTACATCATTATTTAAAATAGCTTATTTTTCCACTTTCTTGAATAACATGTTTTATGTATTGTGTATATGCTTTTTAGTGTTTTACATTTGTTTACAATATGAAATTGGCATACATAAACATACAAATAGACAAAAATTATTTCCTATTGTAAAAAGTTATTGTATTTACTGTACCGTACTTACCACTTCAATCTCGAAGACTCTGCATGGGGTAATGTACGTAGTGCTACGCTCTTGTTTCAACAACCATGTGCTTGACGATCACCGGACCAATGCAGCCTTTAGACCGGTACGCCGAATTACACGCACACTTGTCACCAGATCACACTGTATCTTTTCTGTTATCACTGCAGTCAGTAGTCATGAACAATGTACATACGTGCAGCATTGTCATTGTTTAAGTTGTATGCAGCGTATAATGTACTGTATATAATATTTGGCACTGAAATAAAGCATAGCGGCCTGTTTAGGTACGCTAAACGGAGCCGATCGCCGGACTGTTTGCAGCATTTGGAGCGGTTTTGCCCGTTTCGCCGGATAATGTTGGAAGCCGGATAATCGCGCACCGGATAATGATTTTGTTCCTGGGTATTAAGTGTTATTTTGTTTTATTGCTTACACCTAAAAAGTATAAAAAATTGTTTTTATTCTCCACAAACTTTGCTTTTGTGACCAGGACTTTATGTGAACGAAAGACACAAATGCACACCACGTTTTCTCATTGAAAATAGGTATATTTCAAAATATCACTGTCCTGATCACAAAAGCAAAGTTTGTGGGGAATAATAGCCATTTTCTGTACTTTTGAGGCATAAGCAATTAGGAAATAACACTTACTACCCAGGAACAAAAACTATTTTTTGTTACACAGTGTTATTGATGATCAACTGTACTGCAAACATGGTTGGATAATGGCGAAGACTTGTACATGTACAGCCCTCTGTCGATCCACTGCTGAATGAGAGCCTACCTACGCCATGCAGGTTACGGAGGACATTTGACCACACATATTAGTGAACTCGTGGGCGCATAGTTGTAGCGATGCGGTGATCTAAAGCTGTACCACGGGGTTCAATGCAAGTTCACGTTTGTAGTTCTGATGTTGAGTGCTTAAATGTTCGCAAACTGGTTGACACTTTGTTCGTACCAAAATGTTGTACAGTATGATGAGTACTTTGATGTCTGCAATGTCCATACGGGCTGGCACCATGAAGGCGGCGACACTGTGGTGGTGGGGAGAGAGGTTTGACCTATCTGTGTCACCTGTGTCGAGATCAGTTCAGATAGACACAGCATTGCCAGGGGAGGAGACATCAGTGCGGCTGAGACTTCACATTTGAACAGGGCAGAAAGCGTAAGTGAATTTTTGGTTTTAAGATAACATAGAAATTTTAGACACGTAGATGTAAAGTTATTGTGCTATTTAAAACTGACGTGGTTATTTATCTCCCTGCTAAGAGCCAAAATCATTGTAAATATTCACACCTGAGAGGAAGGGAGATATTTAGTGAGTGCCGAGGGTGAATGGAGGAGGTTCCAGAGTTTTTCAGATTATAACAGTATTTTGTACAGTGTGTCACTTGTGATTGTTGTTGTTGTTGGGATAATTGTACGTACCCTTCCATCGTAACAGGTGAAAGATTATGTCGCACAGACATTTTATGAGCTGCGAAGTCCTAATCGCTTCCGGATCACCATGCCCGTGGGATCGCAGGCTTGGGTGGCCGACTCCACCCACCCCAACTACACCGCCGGACGCAATGCCATGCGGAGGGGTATGCCACGCACACAAACTGCGCACGTGCGCATTCCACGGACAGTGCCCCCCTGGTCACTGGATTTTGACACAGTCGTGTGAAGCATTACCACAATTGTTTGTAGGTATGTACATCTGTATGAATATCCGGCATGTATCGTAACATCTCATCATTAGCCGTGTGCCGTTTACTGCCGGATCACTCTCCTAAGTCATCGCCATTCTTTGCAGTCTCACGATACAATGATTCACCAACCTTCTGCACACTCGCTGATTAAATTACTTCATCTCCGCAGCGGTCATCCTCTCAAACGTGTTCCCTTATTTTAGTTCCCATTCTGTCATTACTCTTGACTGTTGCCCATCATACATTCTAACAATGAGCCCCATTGCCACTGAATTTCTTCAGCAAGTCAATAGGATGTCTCTAATCTGTATTTGTTCTGAAATCCACGTTTTTATTTTATATCATCAACGGATCAACGGAATACTGTATGCCTTGTGCCCAATCTTTGTAGATGATGAAAAAGCATATATATTGCTGCATTTGTGATTTATTTTATTTTATATAATGCCTATGTAGATCGGGTTGCGATCTGCTGTCTTAGTTTGAACTGGTGAATTTGTCCTGGAGTTTAGCGGCTGTGTTCATGTGGCAGGAATTTATCTGTACAGAGATCTCTGGTGGTATTGTGTTGAACTTCATTGTGGTGTCATGCACAGTTTTCGATAGCCCTTAGGCCGACTGAGAAATACTGCATGTCCAATTTTTGGTCCTGTGGAAAAGGTAATCACCCTCTTATGGATGTTCTATTTTTTTGTTTGTGGCCGTGCGTGCAGTGTTTGGCGTCGAGCCAAACCTCATCCGTGACGGGTGCAGCATCCCGGTGACACTTGACTTCGCTCGCCACACTGCGCTTAATGTGCTGCTACTCTCACTGGGTGCATGTGACGACGGCGCCCACTCGCAGAATGAGAAGTTCAATCTGTAAGCCAACGCGGTCTCGCCACTAATTCCTTTTGGCTGTTTTCTCTGAAGCAGTGGTTTCCAACTTCTAGTGTGCATACATGTTGCAGATAAGATGATGTCGAGTACAGGAGACCCTTGAATATTGCTGGGGGGGGGGTGAATACCTGGCCTGGTACAGGCGCTGTGACGTCACCGCCACTTAGCAGCAAACGGCGGGTGTTGTCGTTTGTCCGCGAGTGGGGAGCAGTAGTGCAATAGGTTGGCGCGCTGCGCTACGAACCTGGCGACCCAAGTTTGATTCCCGCTCATGCCCAACACCGGTGACAATTATCTGAACCGGTCATGGCCCTCCACTAGCTCGACTCAGCCCCAAATGAGTACCTGGTGCGATGTGTAAATGTCACCACTCAGGAGACAAAGGGGACGGGGCGTGGTGCTGGCCACCCACCCCCTTGTGTGCCGTCGTTCATAGGTGCTACTCGCTAACAGCACTTGCCCCAACAGTCTGTTGATAGACTGTATGGGGGTCTTTGTCCTTGAGATGCTTGCACGCAAAGGTTGACGTGCCACTGACCGTCTCGCATCCCTCACCCTGCCCCACAACGCTCCGCACCACGGCACCAGCCAGTGATGCAGTGCTTCCAGGTGCAGGATACCTGCGATAGGTCAAAACCAACCCACACTGAAGCTAAATTGGTATACAGAGAGGTCGTCCGTGATAGGTCCAAACCACGAACGATAAACCCGCAATCTTCAAGGGGTCTTCTGCAGTTAAATTTTTGAAAGTGTTATTGGTGCACGGTGGTCCACAACATTTGTTTTGAGGATTTTGACAGTGGTTCGTGGGTTTCAGAAAGGTTGGCCTAAAGTCGTGGTTCTTATCCTTTACTGCAGCCTGCACCCCTTGGGTTCTCAATCGTAATTTTTTATTTATAATATTAATAAATACATCGGTTGGATGGAACAAATTAGTTGTACATACATGCCCATGCACCCCAGGTTAAGAAGCACGGACCGAAAGGAATAGGAAACCCCAGCCAGATAAACAAAAATAGAAAAGTGCTTTCGGTATGCATTCTATAGAGTCCTGTAGTCGTGTCCGTCGGTCCAAGGGGATGCAGCCCCCCTTACCCCCCACCTACCGCTCCCTCATTACCCTTTCTCACCATCTCCCCCTCCTCCTTCACTAACGTTTTGAATTTTTTTGCATGTTTTACACGTACACATTATATGATGTTCAAGTACATATGCATTATATATATTACATCACATTTTTTCAAAGTATATAGTATGCAAATGATTCGATTACCTAAAATTGTGTTTTATTATCCATCCTGGTGCAGCTAAGTGCAATTTAGCATATTGCAATTACATGTTTGAATATTTTTATGATGTAATTTCATGGAAGTAATACTAATGATTTTGCATTTGTTGTTTGTATCTGTGTTTTAAGCTCAAACTACATGAACGGAATGAAAGTGATGGCGTCTTATCTGGAGGAATTATCACTTGTTTTGCCAAAGGAATGAATTCTACTTTGCTTCAAACGTCCACCAGAATTGGACATCTTTTTACACACGTGCTTATTCAATCACAATGTTATAGAACACCTAAATATGGCTGTGGACCTTGTTGTGGTGGAGAGGCTTGTGTGCCCCAAAGCCCCTGATAGCAATGACGGTGGGAGCTTCTGGCCCCTGGCAGGTTTAACCATACCGGATAGGTTTCAGGCGAGAGGCCAGATGAAGGCCAGCACATTGGCCCTCCAGGTTGGGGGTTGGGCATGGCACTAACAACATCACCCCATAAAAAAACTGAATTTTGCAGAAATGACAATGAACAAAATGAGTGACATCAGGCCCTTAATAGACTCGAGTGATCGTACTGCCACTCGAGCCTCTCGAGTGGCAGTACGATCACTCCTGATGAAAGCCAACCGGAAACCAGGAGTGTGAAAGAGGGCCTATTGGGGCCTAAAACCAAGGTCCACCTCCTTGGCGCATGGAATGTCAGAACCTTGTACGAGACCTCCAAGACCGCGGAAGTCCTCGGCGAGATGAAGAAGCACAATCTCGACATCCTGGGGATAAGGGAATGTCGCTGGACCGGCTCTGGACCGTCTTGTGATGAATGACAGATCGGTGGTGCTGTACTCAGGACATGAGAACTATACATGGTGTTGCCATGGCACTCTTAAGGAGAAAGCCAGATCCTTACTGGAATGGGAGCCAGTGCTTAGAATGGAACACACCTTTATTCAGCAACTTTGTTGATTTCAGCAAAATCTGAAAATCAATGTCCAAATATACAAGAGCAACGTCAAGTACATCCTGCTATATGGCTCTGAATGTTGGAGGATCGTAAAAGCAGACGTGAAAAAGGATGCGGCTTTCAACAATGGATGCCTCATTTGCCGTATATTTTGGCCAAACAAAATTTCCAATCACGAATTGTACTTGAGAATCCGAAGCCGGAACATCACAAAGGAGATATAACAACGAAGACTGCGATGGCTGGGCCATGTCCTAAGATTAGAACAGAACCACATGCCCTAAAATGTACCTGAGATGGACGCCTTCGGGCAAAAAAACCACCTGGCAAAGAACCGTCACCAAAGAGCTTGGTCAGATGAACCTCTCATGGAGAGAGTCACAGCATGCAGCCATGGACAGGAGAGATGGAGAGAGTCACAGCATGCAGCCATGGACAGGAGAGATGGAGAGAGCTCACTGTTGCTTCATGTCCCATAGGGGATGAGTAAATAAAACTTGTTTTGCATGCAAATTGTACTTTCTAACTAGGCATTACTTGAGCACAACCCAGTTCTCCAAGTAAATCCAATGTTGAAGCTTTTTTGTGCCCATTTGTGTTTAAGTGGGAAAAAGCCTACGAGAGTTATACTTATTACGATTTGAATTGTGTATTTAAATTCGCACTTAAGTAATATTTAAAAATGTTTTTTTTTAAACACGCTTTAATGAAATGTACCGTACGAGTAATGGCAGAACTCCACGACTCCAGCAAGTGGCCCCGAGGCTTGCCATAACGTAAGGGGCCGTGTTGATTTACAGCCAACGTGAGTTGAGCGTGGACAATTAGACCCAAGGCGAAACATAACATAAAAAAGATGGTTTCAATTTTTATTTTATTTTTAATGATAGAATATAGTATTGTCATCAGTATGACATAAGTATACCAAGTTTGCAGTCGATACCATATTGGGAGGTGGGTTAAAATTGAGTTACAAGATTTGAGGATACAACAAAAACAGAGTGAGTTAATAGCGTGTAAAAATGTTTAAAATATATATTTTATGATAGAATATAGTATTGTCATCAATATGACATAAGTATACGAAGTTTGCAGGCGATACCACAATATTTGAGGATGCGACAACGACAACAATGGCAACAACAAACAAGAGTGATTTAAATAAAAGTGTAAAAAGAAGACGACTTACAATTAAAGATCCGAGTATTTTTTTGGAATATTCCCGAGTCTGTCTCTTTATGAGTTAATGCATTTGAGCGAGTGACACTTATGCCCGATGGGTGTCTCGAGTCTATGGCTCTTTTTACGAATCTATGGGCATCTTGAGTCCAGGGACTGGTATAAGAGGCTGTACGAGTCAGTGGGTCTGTTTACTAGTATATACCGTATCTCTGAGTCTATGGGAATGTACAGACCGAGTAATTTAGTCTGTGGATCTCTCAGTCTATGGAACTCAGTGGCTTACGGGTCTCACTCAGTCTGTGGGTTTTATTTGTATAACAATGCTACAGGCCCCGCATTAGCTTAATCCGGCACTGGGGTTGAGGTGGCTATCGGTGCACTTTTGGATCTACACAAGTCACGTAATGCCCTCTTGCGGACAAACGCACAGCTACAGCCGCTGCCTTGCAATGAACGAAATACAGTTACAGCGCAGGAACGACAGTCTACGCATCGCCGCCTCTCCACACGAACAATGCGAGTGGCTCGACTCATCACGTCAGCCACACGACCTTCCGAGAGCGCATCTCATCAGCGGCATCGATTCAACGCAAGCAATTCCCTGGAGACAGACTGACACTGAAGTGTTATCTCATCAGCAGTCAGACTCGCTCGAACCGACACTGGTGAACTGCCAATTGTTATTGGCAGGAACCCGCTCCGTTAGATGTGGGACGCTAGCTCAGCACAGTGACTCTAGCACATTTGCTCGAGCCTGGCCCTGCGGTGACCACTGCACAGGCTCGCGACGACCTCTTGCGGACCCATCTATGGCTGCAGATTATTTTGGGTGAAGCTGCCGATATTAAAAATGGCAAAAGGAAGCACAGCCTCTTCTCTTCCTCGAATGAATGCCATCGAAGCTTTGTAGAGGAAAGTGTTTCCTGATCCTCCAGGTCCGTCGAGATAGAAGTAGCGATTATCAATTTCCTCGTCGTCGACTGCAGCCACGATCTTGATCAATGCATCCAACTGCTTGTCGTAAAGCATGGAAACTTGCCGGTCGCCTTCCTCTTTCTCAGCGACTGGATCGAAAGGCTGCTCTTCTGTTGGATTTCCAGTCGGTGTTGGTAAACCTATGATGGCACATGAGAGTCCGTGCTGCTTTAGAACTGCGTTGACTGTCAGTGCAGAGCTTAGTTGACCGCTGTGTGTTCCGGGAAATTTACGCATGTAGTCGAGGGACACATCGTCGCAAAACTTGTCCCACAATTCCCGAGCACTTGTTAGCTGAGCAAAACGCAACAGCTTCGGCATCTGATAAGTTGCTGCTTCCGTGCATCATTGATCCCAGTCTGCTTGAGACTCCAGAAGGCCTCGTGCTGCTGCGGCTTCTTTGAATGTGGCGTAAATGACGTTATTGTGAATGTTCGCAATGACTCGGCTCGTTGCCCCGGGAACGTGAAGTAGCAATAGTCACTAACGCTCCTCGTCTTTGAAGGTGACGGTGTACATGCGCGACACTATCTTGTTGCCTCCTCGTTGACGTTTTTGCCAGTCGTTTCGAACGTAAACGTAGTGAAGCGGAATATCGGTGTCCAGCAGCTGTCGTGCATCCTGATCGCGCTCGTTCAGCAGGAGCCGCGACTCGAGCTTTGTGTGTCCGGTAGTCGCTGCATCGAAAGCTTCCTGTTCGTGTCCTTCTTCGAATGTGATGCGCTGCCGATTCGGAAGATGCACCGGTAGTCGCATAACTGCATGTGATCGATCATGCATCTTGCTTTCCAGCAATCGCCACATTGCTCCCGGTGCGCTGATGTATCGACAATCGATGACGTTGGTGATCGCGTCGTATCGCAGCTCCGGTTGTCCTGTGGATGTGCTTGCGATGTTGGCTCAGTCGAAGTCCTTTGAGAATGCTACTTGCAGATGTACTTGATTGCCCGCAGCTCCTGAACAAGAGCTCAGTGGGCCTTACCGGGTGACATAAACATGAGTTTTAAACAGTTTAGTTGACCTGCCCATGGCAGCCACGAGTGTCGCCCATGGTGCAATCCCTTGCGTGATCCACCAACACCCCACAAGAGGCGAGCGTCACGGCAGGAGGCCGTGGCACCGCGTCAACGTCACGTAGCTCCCGCGTGCCCATGAAGTTGCACCGCAGGGCGACTTCCTCCTGCAAGCCCTTTAAAGTTCCCCAGGCATGCGGTTCCCCGGGCACCCCCAGGGCGTGAATTAAGGGATTTACTTCGCTGAACTTACACGACGTGTCGTGGGTGCGTGAGCGCGCTGCTGCTGCTGCTGAATTGTCCGTGCGTGTTGGGATGTGTTCGCGATCGAGATGTGTCGGCGTGTGTATTTCTGGGGGAATGTGTGTGTGTTTGTGTGGGTGTTTGTGTGTGTGTGTGTTTGTGTGGGTGTTTGTTTGTGTGGGTGTTTGTGTGTGTGCACGCAAGGTAGACCGTGTATATGTTGGATTGGACGTGGGGAGCGGCGGTGCAGCAGTTAGCGCGCTGCGCTGTGAACTCTGTGTAACCCGAGTTCAATTCCCGCTCACGGCCAACACCGGTGACGATTATCTGAACCGGGCCTGGGCCTCTCCCCTAGGTCGACTCGGCCTCAAATGAGTACCTGGTGCTGGCCACCCATAACCCTCATGTGCCATTCTGGCCTTCAAAGGTGCTCGCTAACAGCACAAAGATCCAACAGGCTACTTGGGGGATCTTTTACGTTATTATTGAAGGGGTTCGTTTGTTGGGCTGTGTGCGTACTTGGTATGTGAAGTTTCTGCGTTGTGTTTGTGTGGAAATGCACAATTGCCTTGTGTGTGTCGCTATTGTGTTGGAGTGTGTGTTGTTGGGGGGGGGTGCGTGTGTGTCTTTGTCTTGGGATGTGTGTGGGGAGTCGTGGTTTTACGAGTAGTTTGGCTGCGGGACAAGTCTGCCAAAGATAAAGTTGAATAATCCCAGGTGGCCGGCAGCAGGCAGCCGCCCCTCCAGCAACAACGGGAGCGAAGAAGCGACTTCCAGAACGAGAGACGACATCGGGCGGCTACGCCCCAGCGAGCGGGCACGGGGACAGTGCAGGCAGTGCATCTGCCAGCCACCACCACTTCTGCTAATCCACAACATCTGGATTCGTCCTGTGTGCTCCTGCCAAAGGTATTATTTCCCACTCCACGTGGCTTCGAAGTGCACCTAGTATGGCACGAGTCCATGATGATGGCCAAAGCATCCTCAATATTGCCCGTTCTCGTCAGATATCGACAGGCTTAGCAGAATTGAGCTTGGTTAATACTGGTAGGAACCACCTGGTCCCACCAGCCCACAGGGGATTATTGTCTCCGTCCGTCCGTCGTGAATCCAAAAATGGGAGGGGTGGGGCTGGGTGGAGAGGGGAGGGTGGGGCTGGGTGGGGGTGGGAGGGGTGGGGCTGGGTGGGGGGTGGGAGGGGTGGGGCTGGGTGGGGAGGGGCTGGTCACCCCCTGGTGCCCTTATAAAACTCAACGTTTAACCTACTCACGCCGGCTTGTGCCCGCCCTCACAGTCGGCCATATTTGCGGAATACACCACGCCGCCGTTGACCCTGGCCATTGACCGAGCAACCCAACGTTCCTACCAGCTCCCTCCGCAGGAATGTGTTACTTGAACGGGTGACATGCAGGACGGGCCAGGCGCTGTAAATTGGCACGGGACTGCGCGATGTCTAAGAAGGCAATGTCCCTCGTGTGAGTGGCTTTTCTCCAGATTCTCCCGTTTTCTTCCACATGCCCGGCACTCGATATTGGCCAAGACAAACAGAAGTTTGGTGTGTGTCTCGCTCGGTGTGTCTTGGTGTGTGTCTCTCTCTGCACGTGTGTCTGCCTATGTTGTTTCCGTGTCTGTGTGTTCATTCATTATTACCTGATGATGGTTGCTTATTGCAACCCAAACAGTCTTATTCGATTATTTGATTAAATTTTTTTCGTGACTTTACCGAAAGAACCAAAGAGTGATTGATCGTAAGCTCATTGATCGCACTAGAGGGGCACTATTTGCTATGAAGATTTCAATTGTCGGAATTTGCGGTGTAATTTTTTTCCGTCAAAATTCGGAGCGTGACGCTGGCGCACAATGGCCTCCTCTTGGTAACGTGACACGCACTGGGTAATGGGCTACATTTAGCGACGTAAAGTTACTATGTATGCGACATTTTAAAATTATAATTGTCATATTTAATTTTAAAAAAAGTCGTCACAATTCCCATCCCGTACCCAGCCACGTGCCACTGTAGTGGAGAACACGATTCGTCGTCAGAAGTTTGCCCTCAATCCCTGGTCCGAGAGTTTACCTGGCCGAGAGTTGACTCAACCCCATCATCGCTCTGGGTTCGTTAAATTATGTACCACTTTGTCGGTGGCTCTTAGCCATGCGTATAATTATTATAATTATTTGCGGTAACCAGGCACAGCGGCGGAGTTTAAAACAAATCTCCCACCATCATCATTACCAACGAGCAGCTGAAAGCTTTTTTTTTACTACGCGGACAACTCAGCAATGGCATGACTAGAACACAAAGCAGGCGTGGTTGGGGTTGCCGTCACAACGGGGATCTGTCACCGTGTCACTACCAGTCGGGGTGACATTGAGACTCCGTAACGCACCCAGTGCCGCCGCGGTCTCAACGGCGCGCCGATCGGCTTCGGTGCCCCTGCACTGTAATTACATTTTCCTGCCGAATTGACCGAGGGCTGCAGTGGTGCTCTTAGACAGGGCCGTGGTCCAAAATAAAACCCCTCAGCTTATCACGGGCCTCCTGCCGCCAAGTTTCGGGCTGGGACGTTGCTCCGTACGCCCATCTGTGTGTCCACCCCCTTCCCTCCCCACGTCTCTGTTTTCCCATCGCCGGGGTTTTCAATCTCGGAGGAAGCGGGATCATGTGCCCTCACTTCTGCCAAGAGATGCTGCCACAGTGGGATAACCGTCAGCGCCACCGGATTCCAGAATCAGTATTTTTCGTGGAGGAATCCGATGAGCTATGATGGCTCTTTCTTCACAGATGTCCGAGTAGATTTTCCATCCAGAGGATTTTCCATCCAGAGGTCGCCGGTTTGACCTCCCGGCGCGGCAGTTGAAACGCGTTCAGTGTAAAGGGGTTCACCACACCGACGACTGGGAGGTTGCGGCGTGTGGTGGGGTCAAGTGTGGGTGGCTGCTTGTTTATGGCATCTGGCTCAGCGTGGAAGAGGAGGCCAAACGGCCCTCTGGCAGGAGCTCTCCGTGCTCCGTCTCTCTTAGAGGTGGCCCCACAGCCGGCAGTGACGAGCGAGTGAGCAGGCTACAGGCATGAAGAAACCTTTACATTGACCTAAACTCATAGAACATACCGACCTCTCAAAATGCACATAGTATATATAAAAACAAAAACCGAATATAAAGGATGTTTAATATGTTTGTGGTGTAACGAAGCATCAATTAATGGATTAACATCAGACACTAATCTAAAAACTCTTTTTATTTCACCAGCTAAGGCCCACTGAGCTGCGTTAGCTCTTTTTCAGGAGCGACCTGGCCACAAATGATAGCTCAACGAAGTAGCTTGTCATCAGGGTGGACATTTTATAGAAACCAAATACTCTAAATTCACGTTTATAAATGTGGAGGGGGAAAAAAACGGAAGACCCGGAGTAGAATCCACGTGACCACGGGGAGAGAGAGAGAGACATGCAAACCCCTAAATATACAGCAGGCGTCGGGTTCGGAATCAGACCCAGGACCTCCTGTGTACCAGGCGGGGCAGTTAACATCTCCCAGCCACAGCAGCACCCCAAGGTGGCAGAGTCGGGCCGTGGGCAGCGTCGACAGCATCGGCCGCGGCATCCCCTTGACCCTGGCCGTGACCTCGCAGCTCAGTGCACGTTGAGGTCAGGTGTCGCCCAGCACCTGGGTGAGTTGCCTGCACACCATGCTGCCCACGAGCTTGCGGAGTCCCGGGCGGGTGGGCGTGAGCCGCTCCCGCACCGTCACCGTCTCTCCCACTCGGATGTCGCTGGAAAACAGCGGCGGTGAGTGAATGAGTGAGTGAGCGAGGGCCACGCGCAGGGTAGGGGGGTGGGCGGGGGGTCAAGCGGAGCTCGGAGGAAGGCACCGCCCGAAATGAAACGTGCGGAGAGACGCCGCCGACGGGAGGGCCTTTTGCCGAGGACAACTGACGACGATGCCAGCGGCGGGCACGTCGAGAACCCGCGGGGAAGCGTAGACAGCGCGGCGCATGCGCGTTCGGCTTCGCGGCGGACGCTACAAGATCCCCGTGATGGCTTTCGCAAAAGCAAGTCCACCGTGCGCCTGTCCGTCGTGGTCCACTTTAGCCAAAAATTTCAAACGTTACACCGCAAAACGACTCGGCTTGTACAAAGCAACCCTCGCACCCGTGTACGTGCGTACCCATGGTGAACTTGCTTCGCTCCGTACGTAGCCAAATATGCTAAGCGGAGGTGCGGGGGGAAGGACAACAAACTAACCACTAGAAGCTATTCTAAAGAAATTAGTTTTCAATGTAGCTGAGCAAAAAGTGCATAGCTTCAGTGGCTTCCTAATATCGGAAGGAAGAGCGTTCCAGACGGCCGCAGAAGCGCGTCTGAAAGCGCTTGGTTATGACCTTTCTGAAAAAGAGTCACGACACTCCGTGAAATTTTCCCTGGGTAAACAAGTGTGATATTAATAAGACTGACAATCAAAGCCTCATTCCTGTGTTGTGATGCCATGTCGTTATTGGCGTAGTTACTTCACACGACGTTACAGGAAGCCTGTTCGCGGTGAAGTGCTGCTTTACGTGAGTGCTCTCTGCAGCACGGGCACTTTACAGGAACGGTGCGGGATCTACATCGAACAAATGAACAGATGATGGCCGAGCAAAGCGATGCGGTTGTGGATTTTGCTTTACAGGGTCAATACGAGCAGATCTCTTTTTTTTTATAAATTAAAAAATGGAGCGCGGTGCCCCCACCCCGCCCCCCCTTTTCCCCTCTCCTACACAGCCACTCCCTTCCCTCCCCCTACATTACAACACAAACAACGAATGTTCTACCGGAGCGATTTTTCGACGTAAACGAGACGATAGATACTCTCCCTGTTTAACACGTAGGCTTTCGCGACCAATATCATCCATAAGAGGTTTTTTGGGTTAGATGGGTTCAAAGGGCTCCCATAATGCACTTGCATAATGTACTTTGCCTCAGTCATCCCCCCCCCACATTATGCAAGAGCACAGAAGAGTGGTCAATACATCTACGCCTCTATATACGGAATGATGCAGGTGGACTTCTCCACAAATCTGGCTGTCGCCTGATGAAGCTAGTTGTAATTACTGTTACTGGCGAAACGTTGTACTCAGATTGTAAATGTTGTGGCTTGGCTCTCCAACACACCGGTGTGCTGTACTGGTGACAAATTAGCACGTTCTGTTTACGTGACAACCCTTACTAGTTGGCTGTGTCGGGTGGTGGCGGGTTTTAAGGACATACATTTACGCGATCTAACCCAAAACACCTCTATCATAGATTCTCTTCCCCCCTCTTCCCCGAGTTGACTTTCACCCCTCGGCCCCCCTCCATCAAATCAGAATGTGTCGGGTACATGGGTACATGGGTATATCGGCCCAGCGGATATTCGCGAACCGTTGTGGTTTTTTTTCACCCAACGTTCTGCGACGGGCCTACGTTTTTGTGTACAGCAAATATATATATTTTTTTTTTCAACAGCGCGGTGCCTGCGGCGACGGGGGTTACCGCTCGAGGCGGGCGCCGTCGTCGACACGCGTACAATCTCACCCGTGGCGGATGACCTTGTTCTGCTGCAGCCCTGTGGCCTCCAGCCGGAAGGTGACCCCCTGCAGCACTGCGGGCAGCGGGTTCGTGAAGCTGACCTCAGCCATGAAGTCCCAGCCGCTCCGCACCTCGCCCAGCACCTGCTCGGAGGGAGGCGGCAACCCGACAGACAGACAGACACACGCACACACGCACAGACGAGACAGACAGACACACACACAGACGAGACACACACACGCGAGACAGACACACACACGCAGAGATGAGACAGACACACATATGCACACACACACGCACAGACGAGACACACACACGCACACGCACAGACAAGACAGACACACACACAGACGAGACAGATACATACACAAGACAAGCTCACATACACACACATACAGGTACAAGTCACATGTCCACTGCTTGATGATGTGGAGTCACGTGTGGTCGTGCTGGTGGTGGCTCTGAAGCTGGTGGTGATGATGGTGATAGTCATGATGGTGGTGGTGGTGATAAGGAGGGGCTGGTGGCGCAGTGGTTAGTGCGCCGTGCTACGACCGCGGCGGGCGAGATGGAGCGACTCACGGTGATGCGGAGCGGCGTCAGCGTGAGGTGGAAGGCTCGCTGCGCGACGAGCGGCTGGCTCGTCTCGAGCACTCGCCCCGTGGCCGTGAGCATCAGGCCGCCCTGGTCCACCAGCATGGCCAGGTACTCGCCCCGACGCACCTGCAGCACCACCTGGTGCTCTGGGCCGCAGGAGTGACAGGGGGTGAGTGAGTGCACGCCAAGTGAAAGGCTGACAATGTAGAGATGATAATAACCTTATTGTTACTCAGATCAGAATCTGTATTTAGACTGGAGGAGGAAGCCGATGAGCTATGAAGATCTTTCTTCACAGATGTCCAGTATGGGCGGGTCAGAAAGTTCCAACAGCAAACAATACAAAGACGATAACAAGGCAAAATATTGAGAAACTGGTAAAGCAAGTCACGAAATATAAATACGTAATAAATTAATTCATTTCATAAGTCCGATTTATCAAGATGGGGCAAGGCAGCAATAATGACAACAAAACATTCCCAGGCCACCCCGAGCTAACACCACACAGCCGCAGTCCCTCAAAAACATGGCACATTAACATTGAGTCATCGATACGCAGGCAATGATCAAAGTTACAAATTATTCATATCGAGATGCAGATGCTACATCTCTTTCACATGTCCTTCTCTCCACGTGAATAAAACGTTAAAGTAATTTTGACACAACTCACCGGCCCCATGGGCTTCTGGGAGTGCATCAGCGGCATTGATTCAATGCAAGCAAACTGTGGACCGGATTCGACTCACAATGTCACATCAGCAGAGTCAGGCTAAAGTGTATGGGCTTCCAATACATGGAGAGAGAAAAATAATAGGAGCGAATCCAGAGCTTAATTTAAGTAATTTCAGCCACAGCTGAGCTCTCTCCACGTGTCCATGTGTCTATCCGTCCCTCCGTCCCTCCGTCCGTGTGTCAGTTCGCTACCGGCGCCCGGCGGGAGGTCCACGTCGAATCTCTGCCGCTTGACGGCGGCGCGCACGACGCCCGTGTAGAAGAGGGCGTCGCAGTGCAGCAGCAGGGAGACGCGGCGCTCCTCGCCGTCCACGCTGTGGTTCTTGAGCCGCACGCCCAGCACCACGTCGCGGCCCATGGTGAGGGCGCCGTCCGGCGGCGCCGTCACCTCCAGGACGACGTCGTGGTTGGGCCGCGAGCCCAGCGCCTCCGCCAGCAGGCTGGGCTTGGTGCCGTACCTGCAGGCCATCTCCACCGAGACGCGCTCTTCATCCGAGCCTGCGCACGCACACGCAGCGCGCACTCATTCATTCTTCATTCTTCGTGTGTCCATTCGACCATTCGTTCAAACGGTCAATCATTCGTGGGCTATTCAGACGGTTCGCAGCGCAGTGCGCTAATCGTTGTAATGCCACTCCCCAATAAACAGTGCACGCTCACAAAGCTAAAGACTCCCCGCATAGCCTTCAACAGACGTGCTGCTAACGAGCACCTATGAAGGCCGGCACACAAGAGAGAAGGCAGCCAACACCACGCCCTGCCGCCTTTGTCTCCCCAGTGGCGATGTTCACACACCACACCAGGGACTCATTTGAGGCGTGCTAATCCCTGCACCACTGCTCAAAGACAAAGATCTCCCTTATAGCCTGAACGGACTGTTGGGGCAAGTGCTGTTAGCGAACACCTATGAAGGCTGGCCCGGCACACGAGGGGGTGGGTGGTCAGCACCGCGCCCGGCCACACACATCCCCCTGCCTGCTCATAATCACAACATGTATTTACCCCCCCCCCCCCCCCCCCCCCCGGGGCACTCGCGCTCACCCTCCGGGTACTTGTACGCGTGAGTGATGTCTTCGCGGTTGTCCGAGCCGATGGCCTTGGTGCTGATGCAGTGGCCAACCGCCCTCCGCTCCACGTCCACGGGCGACAGCTCCCCGTCCAGCCCCACCTTCCAGTACACCTTGTCGCTGTTCACCTGCGGCGCACGCAGCCGAGCCAAAACGACGGTCGCGGGAGCGCGGAGATTTACATTTACGTTGTAAGGTCTTTTTGCATGACCGCAGTCGCACACTCCTGGAGAGTTTATAATTTTACGTTTGTGCATCCGGAATCCGCATCTGCCGTGGTTTGTGCAGCGGATGCAGTTCAGGGTGGACCATGAGCTTGGAGTGGATGCTGGCAGCCTTCACACGGCCCACTCTGTTAACAGACGAATTCCATCAACGTGGCTACCGAACATCGACCATCGACCTCAAAGTCTCCAGAGCAACAACAGAAAATGGCGAACAAAGACCGGAAGCAGGAAGACTTATTCACAATTCTAGCTGTCGTCTGATGAAGCTGGTTGTAATCGCCAGTGAAACGTCATACTCAAATTTTAAACGTTGTGGCTTTACTCTGCAACACACCGGTGTGCTGAAGTATTAACGTTTTGTTTACGTGACAAACCTTACCAATTGGCTGTGTTGCGTGGTGGCGAGTTTAACGACACGTTTATATTCATGCGATCTAACCCAAAAAAAATATATTTTTATGAAAAACATTGGTCGCCAAAGCCTACACAAGTTAAAGCGATGTGGTTGTGAATTTATCTTCACTTGCGTAAAACGATCAGATTTAAATGTTTGCTTTATTTAATAACGATTTTACAATTTTAACAGAGCGGTGTCCGTCTGCAGTGGGAGCGCCCTGGAGCTGCGAGGCGGCACGCGGCACGCGGCGCGCGGCACGCGGCGCGGACTGGAGGGCCACTCACCTCTGCAAACACGAACTTGGTGTCGTAGGGCAGGTACACGATGCCGCTCTTCACCGCGTTCACGGGGGACGGTCCACAGCGGAAGATCCCTGCGGGAGACAAAGATCCCCCAGCCCCACCCCGCCACGTCGCCATTAACGGACTGTCGGGGGCAAAGTGCCGTTCGCGAGTAACAGGGGCACCGACGAAGGCCGTCACGGTGGAACACGAAAAGGGTGAGTGGCCAGCACCACGCCCGGCCTGCCCTTGTCTCGCGAGTGGCGCTGTTTGTACATTTAAGGTCGAGTCGCACGCAAACGCAGGCCAGCGCAGAGAGCTGGGAACCAGCCTTCACCCGCGGGAAAATTCACAAAGGACATCACCCTAAATATCGACGTTTTTTTGTTGCTGCCAACTGTGCTCACGCACCACGAATCTCCCGTGTTTTAAATAGCGCGAGCTACTGGCTAGGCAGGACCATCCGCGTAATGAATCGGATAAGCTCAAGGCAGAGACCTGTCCTCGCTATTACGATGTTGAATTTCCACCACCGCTGATTGGGGGCTTGGAGTGGAAATCCGCACCGTCCCGCGTTTGTTGCACAGAGCGCAGCGTCGGCGTCACCTTCGCTGTTCTCCTGCGGGGTGGCGTCCACGATCTGCCATCCGCCGTAGCCAAGCGGCAGGTCGGGCCTCGCCATCCAGCACTCGCTCCACACGTGGTAGTTCCTACGGCGGGGCAAAGGAGGGGTAGGTTGGTGGGGTTTGGAGGTGGGGGTGCGGTTTGGCCATACTTCATCGCGCCGGTCAGTCCGAGTTAACGGAATCAAACTCAGGTCGCTGGGTTGATGACTCTCGGTATGCGATGCGTTACGGCAAACGCCAGCACGGTGCACGAGGGGGGAAGGCGCGGCCAATACCAGGCTCAGCGAACTTTGTCTCCCCACCGGGGCAAATCATCTTAAGAGCGGCCCTGGACTAATTCAGAAATTGCCCACCAATGAACAGGATTGGTGACTCCCAACGCAAAAACACACACACACACACGCACGCACGCGCGCGCGTAAGGAAGCCTGCACTCGTATGCAGACGCTCCTACCAGATGGAGTCCTTGTTGAGGTCGTCGCGGGGCGCCAGGCTCTCGTCCAGGTAGACGTCGTAGGACATGCTGGCGTCGCGGTCGTGGGCCGAGCAGTAGTTGGTGACCGGGCGGCTCGGGATGCCCAGGCAGCGCAGCACTGCACCGTCGCACCACAACGACAACAACAACAGCTGCTGCTGCTGCCACCGAGTGACTTGTGCCAGGCCTAGGTACGTTTTTGATGTTACGAGAAGTGAGGAAGGTTCGCTGGAAGGAGGTCACGGGACACACCCAGGTGTTACGGGTTAACTGGCAGATACACCACCTCGCTGCGTTTTAGCCGCCCGGTGCTCCGCTCGTTGTTGTGAGCGTCGCTCCTCCGCCCTCCTTTGCTGTTGGAGGGTGGCTGCCTCCAACTGGCGCCACGGTGGCGAGATGTTAACTAGCTCGCCTGGTATACAAGAGATGGTGGGTTCAATTCCGACCCTGACGCCTGTATATTTGGGGTTTGCATGTTTTCCCCATGGACGCGTGGAATTTTCTCCAGGTCCTCTGGTTTTGACCTCCACATTTAGAATCAACGCGTTTAGAGTATTTGGCTGCTATAAATGTCCACATGATAAGCTACTTTATTGAGCTATTATTTATGGCCAGGTTGCTTCTGAAAAATAGTTATATAACTCAGTGGGCCTTACCTGGTAGAATATATATGTTTTTATATACATAGTTTTAGTTTAACTGCCTATTTGCATCCTTCACAGAGGCCGATCTTGACACCGCTGGTACCGGTCATCGGCAAGTCCGCTCAACTCGACATCTGGCCAATGCACCACCCACGCGCTGATGCGGCGATGACGGCACTGCCGCCGCTACCGACGGCGACAACGTCGCTGATGACGACGACGACGACGACTCCAACGACAGTGCTGACCGCGGTGACAACGACGGTGCTGACCGCGGTGACAACGACGGTGCTCGCGATCGGCCTGTGCCAACCAACCGGCAACCGGCTTGAACTCTCAACCTTGCGCCGGCCAACTGAGCCGCCCCCCCAGCTGACGACGACGTCATCGTCGTCATCATTGTCGTCATCATCGTTGTCATCGTCCTCGTTATCGCCGTCATCGCCGTCATCGTCGCCATCGTCGTCCTCATCATGGTCTCATCCTCACCGCTGGTGGCGACTCCGGCGAACACCCAGCACTGGCCGTACTTCACGGCCGCCGCGACATCTTGAAGTCGAGCAGAATCTCCGCGCTGCCGTTCCACGCCGTGGGGGCGACTCCGCCCGTGTAGTTGTCCACCCAGCAGCCCTCCACCACCCCGTTGTCGTCCTGGGAGTTGACCTGCGACGCGCGTGAGGAGGGGTGGACGCGCGAGGATTTGTCTCTCGCTTGGTTGCCAAGATGGCTTGGGGAGTGGGGATTGTCGGCGCAAGGCACTACCACGAGAGTACAAGGTGCCCGTCAATCCTACATCACTGTGTCTGGCATTCATGAGAACTGCCCGAAAGGAAATCTGGTAACCCTCAGTACTATTCACACACGTGTATTGCCCACCACACACACACCACTACACACACCACCACACACGCTACTGCATACACCAACAACAACAACAACCGCCATTCACCACTAAGTGGCGGTGACGTCACCACGACGCTTGTGCCAGGCCATGTGCACCTTGAGGCCACGTGAAGTGTCGAACGCCCGCTGGCAGGAGGTCACGGGGCAGACCCAGGTGCCACGGGTTGACTGACAGACGACTGCCCGATGCACCACCTGTGCCCCCTACTGTGCCAACTTGCTGTGCCTTAGCCACCCGGCGCTCTGCTCGTTGTTTTGAGCGTCGCTCCTCCGCCCTCCGTTGCTGGAGGGCGACTGCCTCCATGACGTGGGGGACACTGCGGACTCACGGCGGCGGAGGCGACGCGAGCCACCGTCACGGGGCTGTCCCGGCCGGACAGCGGGAGGCGGCCGCAGTCCAGCACCGAGAGGGCGGCGTCCAGAACCCCGTACTCGTACTGAGAGACGCACACACACGCACACACACGCACACGCACACACACGCACACGCACACACACGCACACACATGCACACACACACACACACGCGCACGCGTACACACAGAAAGCACAAAAGGTCCCCCAGATAGCCTTCAACAGACGGTCGGGGCGAGTGCTGTTAGCGAGCACCTATTAAGGCCGGCACGGCACACTAGCGGGTGGGTGGCCATCGCCACGCTCGGCCACCTTTGTTTCCCCAGTGCTGATCAAGGGCTGTTTCGACATAGAAGAGATCTGATATGACTCGGCGCTGACGTCAGCCGTAGCTGGGAATCGAACTCAGGTCGCCAGGTCCACGGCGCAAGTGCGCGAACCGTTACGCCACCGCTTCACCCTAAAACGTGCTCCTACACACAAAAGGCAAAGATCTCCCGCATAGCCTGTAACTGTTGGGGCAAGTGCTGCACCTACGGTGGACTTGATCCAGACGTACGAACACTCCGCCACAGCTACCTGGGTTCAAGCCGTGCGTTGCGCGACGCTTCACCTGCCCGAAGTTCCAGACGCGCGACACGATCTGGTCGCGCGTCCCGTGGAAGATCCTGCCGATGTCGTTGAGGACGTACTCCTCTCGCTCCGCCTCGCTCTCCATGTAAACGCCGTCCTCTGAGCGAGCACACACGAGCACACACGAGCACGCACGAGCACACACGACCACGCACGAGCACACACGAGCACACACGACCACACACGACCACACACGAGCACACACGACCACGCACGAGCACGCACGAGCACACACGACCACACACGAGCACGCACGAGCACACACGAGCACACACGACCACACACGAGCACACACGACCGCACACACGAGCACACACGAGCACACACGAGCACACACGACCGCACACACGACCACACACGAGCACGCACGAGCACACACGAGCACGCACGAGCACACACGAGCACACACGAGCACACACGACCACACACGAGCACGCACGAGCACACACGAGCACGCACGAGCACACACGAGCACACACGACCACACACGAGCACACACGACCGCACACACGAGCACGCACGAGCACGCACGAGCACACACGAGCACGCACGAGCACACACGAGCACACACGAGCACACACGACCGCACACACGAGCACACACGAGCACGCACGAGCACGCACGAGCACGCACGAGCACACACGAGCACACACGAGCACGCACGAGCACACACGAGCACACACGACCACACACGAGCACACACGACCGCACACACGAGCACGCACGAGCACGCACGAGCACACACGAGCACGCACGAGCACACACGACCGCACACACGAGCACGCACGAGCACGCACGAGCACACACGAGCACACACGAGCACACACGACCGCACACACGAGCACGCACGAGCACACACGAGCACACACGAGCACACACGAGCACACACGAGCACACACGACCGCACACACGAGCACACACGAGCACGCACGAGCACGCACGAGCACACACGAGCACACACGACCGCACACACGAGCACGCACGACCACACACGAGCACGCACGAGCACACACGAGCACGCACGAGCACACACGAGCACACACGAGCACACACGACCACACACGAGCACGCACGAGCACACACGAGCACGCACGAGCACACACGAGCACACACGACCACACACGAGCACACACGACCGCACACACGAGCACGCACGAGCACGCACGAGCACGCACGAGCACACACGAGCACACACGAGCACACACGACCGCACACACGAGCACACACGAGCACACACGAGCACACACGAGCACACACGAGCACGCACGAGCACGCACGAGCACACACGACCACACACGAGCACACACGACCGCACACACGAGCACGCACGAGCACGCACGAGCACACACGAGCACGCACGAGCACACACGACCGCACACACGAGCACGCACGAGCACGCACGAGCACGCACGAGCACACACGAGCACACACGAGCACACACGACCGCACACACGAGCACGCACGAGCACACACGAGCACACACGAGCACACACGAGCACACACGACCGCACACACGAGCACACACGAGCACGCACGAGCACGCACGAGCACACACGAGCACACACGACCGCACACGACCGCACACACGAGCACGCACGAGCACGCACGAGCACGCACGAGCACGCACGAGCACACACGACCGCGCACGACCACGCACGACCGCGCACGACCACGCACGACCACGCACGACCACGCACGACCACGCACGACCACGCACGACCACGCACGACCACGCACGACCGCGCACGACCGCACACGAGCACACACGAGCACACATGAGCACGCTCACGGTGAGTGAGTCAGTCGGCGGCGGTGGCGGCAAGACCCGGATTTGGCCAAATGGAGGTCAGAAGCAATCGCAGGCGGTCACCGGGAGTCGACTGTGGTGAAGCCAGACCGCAGAGTGTTAATCGCCGTGATGTCTCCTTTGTATTTGTGGACCGGGCCATTGCGTCGTCATACGTTGTGGTCTGGATGTCCACAGCGGAAGGTCAAACCCCCAGGGGATCTTCGGCGTTGGTTCCGTCACAAGGTGGTGTTTCTTAAACGAGTTTCTTTTGAACTCCACGGAGGTGCAGTAAACGGGCTAGAAAACCTGACCTGCCTCGGCACGATGGTGAGGAGAGCCTCCACTGCAGCAGGACGAGGTCACGGGGACTGCCGTGGCAAGGAGAAAACTGAACAAGGTGGATTTTTCGTTGTTGTGTTTAACGAGCCGTTACAATGGCTCTGGCGTTGTGCAACTGTGTCGCAAAAAAAAATTCCACGAGAGGCGAAGTCGCTTGTGTTTCGCGTGCGACGTTCCACGAACTTTTACGGGGCAGCCCAGCCCGGTACGGGATTCACTCACCTGGGCACCAGGGGTTGAAGATGAAGTAGAGGTCGGTGTTGGGGTCGCGGGACGAGCGGTAGAGGCCGCCCGCGCTCAGCGTCGCCACGTGGAAGCGGTACTTGCCCACGATGCACTTGGGCGACGTGTGGACGAGCAGGGCCAGCCGCGCGCCCTGCGAGCCCGTGACCGTCGCCTTCCAGGTGCCGGGCTCCACCTCCTCGCCCGGCTCGGCCAGCGGGATTGGGATGTAGGTGCCACGATCGATCCTCGGGTACTTTCCTGGGGAAGCCAAAGCAGAACGTCGGGTTCAGTGTTTTCTAAAACATCTTGGAGGAAATGGAGCAGCGCAGAGAAAACTCCCACGGCGTGGTGAGGAAAACCTCTAGCCCAGTGGATCAACCGAGTAACTCCCTTGCCTGACCCAACGTGGTTCTGAGAAATAAATGTATTCATTAATGAACATCAACATTTTACCAATTGTCCATTTCGTGAGGCATATCCCTAACTAGCTAACCGCAAGTGAATAAAAACATAAACTCAACGGACGCTCTGCGTGCGTCACGGAATATGTTCGCGCTCGCTGGTTACTCTTGGAAAGCCGCATTGTTTACGATCAATGAGTTTACAAAGGCCTTTTACATCCTTCTAGGTTCCCATATGGATTTAAAATGTCATCGTAGTTATTTTATAGTTGGCAGATTCACACGTGATTTTTCACCGAATGACTCTCAGGCATGATATAATGTCACGCATTTATAAATCACCTCACGTGCCCCCTGGGACATTGCCACGTGGTACCTCCAGGGGGCCCTACCGGTCAACGCCCCTTGACAAGGGCCTAGCCCACAGTCACCGGACCCACAGACAAAGGGCCACACTACGCACGTGGCGTGGGGCGGCGGGGTCGACGTATCGCGGCCGCGAGCGGCCCTCACCGATGTAGAGCTCCAGCTGCAGGCGGTCGGAGCGCGGCTCGAAGGGGCGGCTGAACGTGACGGTGACGGGGAAGGGGAGGCCCCGGCGCAGCACGGGCAGCGGCGTCTCGTAGCGCTCCGTGCGGTGCTCCAGCCGCGTGCGCCCGTCCTGCTCGCCGTGCAGCTCCAGGGCCCACACCCCCAGCAGCGGGACCCCCCCCGCACCTGCGCGGCACGGCTCGAGTCAACTCGGACTTGTCTTTTTACTTATCACCACCAAGGTGGGAGACTCAAGAGGCCAGGACAGTCGCGTTTGCGGAGCGCTGGCGAACAGAGCGGAACAACGCGGACGTCCGGAGACTGGGACATCACACATCTCCCGCTGGCTTTGACGTCCCTCATCCTTCCTCCTCGTTGAAGACACTGGCGGTGGAGCCAGCAACCGCGTCAGAACATCGAAAGGCCGATATGCGTGGGCATCACGAACGCGAAGAGCTCCCATCTCTGTCGGCGGGGTCACGAAATCATCGTGGGAGAACGCGACGGGTTCTGGCGGCCGTTCCATGCACATAGCTGCCAAGCCACACGGTTCACCGCATTCTTGTAAAGGGAAATCGAGTTTTCGGGTCTATTCGGCGTACAGCTGTTTCAATACGGGCAACAAAATTAGTTTTTTGTGTCTATTTGTTTGTGTTTCTCCCTTGTGATGGGACTTTGGAGGATGAACGTTGAGATTTATAAGGGACACGGGGTGACCAATAAGGTCTGAATTGGTCTGCAATAAGGTAGGCAGCACTGATTAGGCGTTGCACAGGTGTGCATGCAGGGGGGGTTGGGGGGGGGGGTCGAACCCGGGGGTCCAGTGGTGCGGGGCCGCCCGCCGGCCACGTCGGACGAGGAGCTCCCCGTGTCCTCGACGGCGGTGAGCACCGTGTCGATCGGGGCGAAGGACCGCGGCGCCGCGGTCTTCCCCTTCCGCGCCCCGGAGCCCTCGGCCTCCGCGTGGAAGTCGCCAAAGTCTTCCCACATGCTGGCTCCTGGACACGACGAGAGGGGGGAGGAGCCGGGAGCGACGTCGCCTCGTCACCGGCGCACGCGGGCGGGTGCCGCTTTGGCCTTGCGCTGCGCAGGGACGGCTGCCGTTGCGTTAGGCCCCCCCCCCTAGGCCACAATACTTTGCGTTCAGACGCTTCGTTACCTTACGGGTGAAGTATTTTCCCATGTCTATGCTACCTTCGTCAATATACACCGACCAACGCGGTAAATGCAGTCAAATAACCCCCGTGAGCCGCGTGGTTTGGAGAGGCCCTCATCCAGCAGTGGATTGACTAACGTACTGTACTCTACATCTTGACGTCACCCACGATCCTCTACAACAATTCTCAAGAAGTGGAATCCACTTTATCGACCCCCCGCAGGGACGAGGAACTGAGTCGATCCCCGACTGGGACTTGAACTCACGGTCTTCACATTACGTAACCACGGCACCACAAACAAACGGGGCCTCTATAAAACAAAGCATTTCACGATTAATGGCAGATGCTATGGCTTAATTATTTTTCTCATGGATTTTATTTTCTTACGGAGCCCCCAAAAACTTCAACTCCTTTGACTCCCTCCCTCGCCTCCACCGCAGACAAGACAGCAGTGGGGTGGGGGGAGTGGGGGGGAGCTCAGCCCTGGACAGCTCCGGCTGAGCCCAGACGTGGGAGACTGCGCCCGAGCGAGAAGTCGGAGGAAGTTATTTAATGCATCCCATGGATATTGTCGTCCGCGCGGCACCAAGTGCCCTGTGGATCATTCAAGGCAGCCGCCGCCAGACTGGCTGAATGTAAAGAAAATGGAACTGCACGACAAACCGAGTCGTCCACCGCCTCGCGTCGATGCACAGCGGTTCGCTCAGGCCAACATCAAACCTCGGGCTTGCTGAATTATGCAAAGAAATGTTGCACGTGCTTCTTACAAAAGAAAAGTAAACATGGCATGGCAACTCAAGTGTCACGGTGACGAGATGTTAACGACCTCGCCTGGCGTACAGATGGACGTGGGTTCGATCGCGACCACGACGACGCCTGCTGCTGTATATTTGGAGTTTGCGGTGTCTCTCTCCCCGTGGTCGCGTGGATTTTTCTCCGGGTCCTCCGGTTTTTTTCCTCCACATTTAGAATCATCGTCACGCGTCAGAGTGTTTGTCTGCTATAAATGTCCACGTGATGATAAGCCACAAATCGAACCCAGGCGCTTCTTGCTGCGAGGCACGAGTCGTCACCTCTGCGCCAACACAGCACCCACACCACATCCCATACAGCACCCACACCACATCCCATACAGCACCCACACCACATCCCATACAGCACCCACACCGCATCCGATACAGCACCCACACCACATCCCATACAGCACCCACACCACATCCCATACAGCATCCACACCACATCCCATACAGCACCCACACCGCATCCCATACAGCACCCACACCACATCCCATACAGCACCCACACCGCATCCCATACAGCACCCACACCACATCCCAGACAGCGCCCACACCACATCCCATACAGCACCCACACCACATCCCATACAGCACCCACACCGCATCCCATACAGCACCCACACCACATCCCATACAGCGCCCACACCACATCCCATACAGCACCCACACCACATCCCATACAGCACCTACACCACATCCCATACAGCACCCACACCACATCCCATACAGCGCCCACACCACATCCCATACAGCACCCACACCACATCCCATACAGCACCCACACCACATCCCATACAGCACCCACACCACATCCCATACAGCATCCACACCACATCCCATACAGCACCCACACCACATCCCATACAGCACCCACACCGCATCCCATACAGCACCCACACCACATCCCATACAGCATCCACACCACATCCCATACAGCATCCCACACCACATCCCATACAGCACCACACCACATCCCATACAGCACCCACACCACATCCCATACAGCACCCACACCACATCCCATACAGCACCCACACCACATCCCATACAGCACCCACACCACATCCCATACAGCACCCACACCACATCCCATACAGCACCCACACCACATCCCATACAGAACCCACACCGCATCCCATACAGCACCCACACCGCATCCCATACAGCACCCACACCACATTCCATACAGCACTCACACCGCATCCCATACAGCACCCACACCACATCCCATACAGCACACACACCACATCCCATACAGCACCCATACCACATCCCATAC
This sequence comes from Lethenteron reissneri, assembly GCF_015708825.2. NCBI lineage: Eukaryota > Metazoa > Chordata > Hyperoartia > Petromyzontiformes > Petromyzontidae > Lethenteron > Lethenteron reissneri. Next base: position 10,738,571 of record NC_083827.1, read on the forward strand.
AGCACCCACACCACGTCCGATACAGCACCCACACCACATCCCATATAGCACCCACACCGCATCCAATACAGCACCCACACCACATCCCATACAGCACCCACACCACGTCCCATATAGCACCCACACCACATCCCATAAAGCACACACACCACATCCCATACAGCACCCACACCACGTCCCATACAGCACCCACACCGCACCCAATACAGAACCTTTAACACGTCTAACTCAGAGACCACGAATCATCCAACACAGCACCCACACCGCATCCAAAATATGTCGACCGATAGCCAAGAGACATCGCATTCCGCACCGAACCCTCGACGCGATGACACGAAGCCGCGACCCGCACGTGGCAGTCGCGACTCAGTGGCTCCACAGACAACGCCAACGGGCGCAGGTGGCGCAAAAAACACGACGAGAATAAATGAAGATTCACTCAACGCCAAGGCGGCGAGTTTGACATTGTAGCCACTTACGAACGACTGCAGCAGCTGCGTGACTCGGAGACACCGGCGGATGCGTGCGTGCTCCGCGTGTGTCTGTCTGTGTGTGTCTGTCTGTGTCTGTCTGCGTGTGTCTGTGTGTCTGCGTGTGTCTGTCTGTCTGCGTTTGTCTGTCTGTCTATGTGTGTGTGTCTGTTTGTGTCTGTCTGCGTGTATCTGTCTGTGTCTGTGTGTCTGCGTGTGTCTGTCTGTCTGCGTGTGTCTGTCTGTCTGTGTGTGTCTGCCTGTGTCTGCGGTGTGTCTCGAGTCTCAAGTGTCTCGGCAACATGTGGTGGTAACTCCACCCCTGCCACGACCCTTCCAATCTCCACACTGGCCTGGGGCGTGCACACTTGCGGGACCCAATGGGACTGGAGCTTAAAATAAGTCGCTCTAAGTTGACGCTTCTCCCCGGAGGAAGGGGGGGGGGCTCAGAGGGCAGAGACCCCGGCCGACGACACCTCGACCTGGGCCTCCACAGGTCAGGGGTTTGGCAGCCCGTGATTGAAGTTCGCGAACCTAGCGGGTTGCTGGTCTCGTGCCCGTCACCAATGACTGCACAAACAAAGACACGACAGCTGATTCTGCGGTCCAGCCCTTCATTGAGTCAAATTCCAGATGATGAGAATTACACAGATCAGTGTGGAAGTGCCGATTGTGTGGGCCACTGGGGCGGTGTTGGGTTCGCTTCAAGGTCCTTGCAACGCAATCCTGCGACTTTCGTCAGCAACAGACACAGAGAAGGTGCAGAGGCTTTGCTCGCGTCGACGCGGGGAAGCGTTGGCCCCGTGGTGCTGTGTCGGGCGGCGAGACCGAGCGCCTCGCGGTCGCACGCTCGCTGTTGTTTTGCTGCATTTCCGAACCTTCGAAATCGATTACGCAATTAGAACTCATGTCGTTTATTTATTGATTAAAGGGGCGGCATGGTGGCTAGGAGATGTTAACTACCTCGCTTGGCATGCAGGAGGTCAGGGCTGACGCCTGCTGCTGTCTATTTCGAGTTTGCGTCTCTCTCCCCGTGGTCGCGTGGATGTTTTTCTCCGGGTTCCTCTCCACGTTTAGAACCAACGTGCGTCTCAAGTGTTGGCTGCTATAAATGTCCAAATAATGAGCCACTTTGTTGAGCTATCATTTGTGGCCAGATCGCTTCTGAAGAACAAGTTCAATACCTCAGTGAGCTTTGTCTGGTAGGATGGGGAGATGGTTTAGGGTTTTATTTGTTTGTGTTTGGGTGACTTGTTTACCTTGCTTGTGCTTTGCACCCCTATCGTGTTTGTGTATTGTTTGATTGTCGTAACGCTCTTACCCAGTGCCCCGACTGGACATCTGAAACACGAGCTTTATAGCTAATCGGATTCCTCCAGTAATAATTAAAGACTCCGACTGACATCGCGAGACGGGCCACCGCGAAGGGAATTTGACTACAAAACTCGTTGCCGCTCGCGTGGAACTCCCGCGGGAAACAAACAGAAAATAATCCCCCACGCACCCCAGGGCACCGTGAATCAGTAACCTCCTTTGTTGCCACTGCCGCTGCCTGCTCCTGCCTCGTATTTTTGGCGCCCGGCGCTCCGCTCGTTGTTGTGAGCGTCGCTCCTCCGCCCTCCGTTGTGATTGGAGGGCGACTGCCTCCAACTCCCCAGTAGCATCCTGAACGAGCCTCCTCTATGGGGGCCGATCTTGACACCGCTGATACCAATCGTCGGCAAGTCCACTCAGCTCCACATCCTCCCGTACCGCATCAGTCCATCTCTTCTCCAGCCCATGCCGTGCCCGTTTAGCCATCTCTATGCGGCCAACCAGATTGGGTATGCTGTGGCTGGGCATGTGGGCTACATGACCCAGCCTACGCAGCCTTGCCTGCCGGAGGAGCTCACTGATTGGAATGTGTTCAGATCTTTTTTTAGGATTTGTGAGCTCCTCACACAATACAGCCTGGTTAACCCCCGGATGGATCGTTGGCAGGCCAGCCTGAATGTTTATAACCGGCGCAGATGTTCCATTAGAGGGGTCCATGTTTTTCGATTTAAAGCTTTCGTGACTGCAGGGATTCATCTTCTTGGTTCTTTCGGTAAAGTCACGTAGAATGGAAATAATAAAATAATAAAAATAAAACATAATAAATTATTCTCACGACGTTTCGGCTACTTGCGTTGTGGCCGAAACGTCGTTACAATTATTGTATTATGTTTTATTATTATTATTTTATTATTTCCATTCTACGTGACTTTACCGAAAGAACCAAGAAGATGGGTCCATGTTTATTTAACAAGCATAGAGAAGGGAGGGAATGACTGTGGCCGAGAAGACCCGAAGCTTCGTGCGGAGCGACAGACCAGGTAGCTTCCACACAGCGTTACGCAGCCGATGAAAAGATATGGCCGCTCTACTGATTCGAATGAGACCTCTGCTGTTAAACTGGAGCCGGTCATAAGCTCACTGCCCAGGTATGGGAAACTCTCCACTCTCTCCACAACTGCTCCATCACCAATGGGGAGCTGAGGGGTGGAGTGTTTGGTGGCACAAAATACCCAGGTAGGTGCTTAATTTTGGTGGGGCTGATGGTAAGACCCCACCTCCAGGTTCTGCAGCAGCGCCTCCAACTCCTCCTCTGAGTGAGCAGCAATCACCAGATAATCTGCATACATAACATAGTTGACCAATAGGGAGCCATCCCTCGACCGCACCCGGACATCGATCAGCCTCCCGTTGAATCTGTACCAGATGTAAATTTCTCCGGTACAGCTATGGAAAGCTTCTCGAACTACGTGGTTAAAGATGATGTTAAATAATGTGGGAGCCAGAGGACATCCCTGTCGCACCCCTAAGTAAACAGGGAATGGCTCCGACTCCTGGCCACGTAGCTTTACCCGGGCCTGTCCACCATCTTGAAGGTCCTTAATGATTGTGAGCAGAATCAGGGACTCGGAAAGCACAAAGAACAACCCAGAGCCCTGGCCTGTTGATGGTATCATCGGCCTTGACCAGCTCAACAAAGCAGAGATGTAGGTCTTGTTGGAATTCCCTACAGCTCTGCTATAGCAGACGAACAGAATATGGCATCTGTGCAGGACCACCCTCCATCTGAAAACCACATTGAGGCTCCGCAAGCCTTTCCTCAGCGTGCCTGGCAAAGGCGATGTTGAATAATCCTTGCCAGGACCTTTCCCAGCACAATGAGAATAAAGATGCCCCTGTGTTGTTAATGTCTGTGCGGTCTCCCATCTTGTCAAACCTGAGGAACCCGTCCTGTGGTCCAGACAGCTGTGATGATATCACGTAGGGCAGTCTGCACACAGATGCCACCCTCCCTCAGCATTTCGCTTGGGAGACCGTCTCTGCCCGGCGCTTTTCCTGTTCTCGCCCGTCGCACTTCCTCCACAGATGGCACCTCAGCCAACCACTCAGAATGGGTGGCGACTTCTGCCAATTTTTGTTGTCCAGGCCACACGCACCACAAACCGCACACTCGGTTGGCCAATCTCCGAACGCAACGCGGCAGAGGGTTGCATAACGAGGGTGACTCTCTCGACGTTTTGGATTGGGCCCCTCCACCCCCTCCACCCCCCCTCCAGCCCCCCCCTCCAGCCCCCCGCCCCCTCCACCCCCCGCCCCCTCCAGCCCCACCAGTCGTGAAACTCGGTGGAGCGTTTCCTGGTTCAACAAATGTAATAACAACAATAATATTAATAAGGGACCTTATTTTTTGCCAGTATCGAAGTATGAAAAATAAGAATAGGCTGTATCCCTTCTGGGAATAAGACAGGAGTTGTGTTAAGATGTTCAAACACCAGAAGCCCCTTGCAAGGCACCGAGCGCTGCATGAAGCACGCACACGGTACTTGTGGTGAACATGCAACACAAGCGCGTGCCTCTGATCGTGTATGATGCGGTGTCTTTGTAACTGAGTGGCCGACACCGGAGACAGCCTTCTTGATGGCCTTGTCTCACCAGTGTCAACCCAGAGAATATCCACAAAATACAAACACGGAACTGTAACTCGCTGTTAACGATTGGAAGGAGGCACAGCCTGTGCCAGTCATTGCCTGCAGGCAGAGCCAAAAACCAGACCGAGTTCTAAATTGTAAACCGGTGGCAGCTGCTGCTGCTGCTGCTGCGGGCGTTTTTCACAAGGTTACAAAAGCGGCATCACCCGCACGAGACTCGCTACACACAGAACCGCGGCGATGGGCGGGGTGCTCTCTGATCAACTCAACATGAGACTCAAACCCGATGGAGTCTCGGATGCAGATGACGTTCCATTGTTCTCCGGGAGGCCACGTGACCCCTGTGTTGTTTCATTCGTAATTTCTCCTGCACGGTATCCATGCCGCAGCCTACGATAGCCACCACTCGCCATTGACGTTAGCCATGGCTGGAAATCAAATGCAGGTGGTCGGGCTCAAAGCGCAGTGCGCCAATCACTAACAAAGAGCCCCCGTATAGCATGAACAGACTTTTGGGGTAAGTATTGTTAGCGATCACCTATCAAAATCAGAATCTTAAATTATCAAGGCCGAGACGGCACACGGGACGATGGGTGACCAGCACCACGCCCGGCCGCCTTTGTGTCCCAAGTGACGATATTCTACGCGTCGCGCGGCCTCATCACGAACAGGCGCGCGCAGAGCCACGCTTCGAGGAGCCCTCTCCGAATGAATCTCGAAGCAGCCCGGAGCCACGTGTCGAGCGTTAGTTCACAACTGCTCGCAGGTGTCGCCCGCAACTTCAAAGAGCGCCGCGGCTGCTGCGGCTGCTGCTGCGGCTGCTTCGTGTTGGTGGTGGTGGAATTCGCCCTCGTGCGCGTGTTTAAGCTTCAAGCCAAGGTCAACGCGCGTCCCTCAACGCTTTCGAGTCTGATATCGCTCTAAGCTCAAAACGAGCATGGGTTCGGCACCCCCCCCCCCGCCGCCCCACATCTCCATTCGCACGCCAACATCATCATCATCATTGTCAGCAGCAGCCGCAGCGTTGGTCAATCCACTGATGGATGAGGTCGCTTCTGAAAAATATCTACACAGCTCAGTGGGCCTCTACCTGGTAATACACAAACTTTAGTTTAATTATAACCGCAAGATCGTACATTTGGATGACAGAAACAATCAAAAATAATGTACGTAGTTATTTTATATTTCTAAAATAATTTCACGAAATGTTCCCTTGGAGGAGCCAGTTCAAATGCAGCGCGATTCATCACGCGAACTATGCGATGCCTTCAGCAAAGCGAGAAGATTTCCCACGCGGATGCGATTCGCTTCAGCCCAATGAGACGCGACCGTATTTTACACAAATTGTGACTGGGACAAAGCGACGGCGACGATTCGTGGTCGCAACGGGCCCAGCGCAAGGAATTAAATGCGACACTCGACTCCCCTGTCCCCCCACCTGCCCCCCCCCCTCTCCTCAACCCGGTGTGTGGGCGCCTCTGACCCATGCACCCCGGTGGAGTTCTAATATCGCCTGCAGACTTGAGAGCGGTAAATCCACGAGTTTTGTTAAACTCATGCAGCTGGTACGTACGGGGTTGTTTTTTTTTTTGGGGGGGGGGTGGATTTAATTTCGACACAAGTTTTTCCGCTCGGTATACAGTAATATTTTATTATTTTTATTTTACCAGCTAAGGCCCCACTGAGCTCAATAGCTCTTTTTTCAGAAGCGACCTGGCCACACATTATAGCTCAACGGCTTAACACGTGGAATGTATTGCAGGCGAATACTCCAAACGCGTGACGTTGATTCTAAATGTGGAGAGAAAAGCCGGAGGACCCGGAGAAGAATCCACGCCACCACGAGGCAAGAGCCACGCAGACTCCCGACACCGAGGCTTGAAGGCAGGGGGCCTTCTGCACACCAGGCGCGGGAGTTGACGTCTCGCCACCGCAGAGCCGCGGCGTCCCCACGTGACGATACGTCGATGAAATAGCGGAGCCCCATTCCGCCAGCAGTGGGGGTGAGCGAGCAGTTTCAGGGCTGCACCTTTAGCAGCGAGCTACTGGCAAGGTTGCCAACACTGATCGTGTGTTTTTTTTAACTAATACTAGTTTATTTTCATCAAATATCCCATAATAAAAAAATTCAGGATTACTGTGAGATCGATTAGCAATTCCGGAAGAGACTCCCGGCCGATCCGGGAGTGTTGGCAACCCGAGCTACGGGCCGCGAACGCTTCACCGACGACGCTCAAATCGTTGTTCACGCAGCGGCTCCTTCACCCGCCCGCTGCTTGGCAGATAACCAGACACGGGCACCCAGTGACTTATGGATCGGTGTTAAGTCCACTGAGGCTGCGTAGCGTCATATGCTATGGAATGCACGTTGTGTTCAAACGCATACCCCCACACACACAGAGCCTTCTACACTTCACACACGTCTGTGTGCGTGTGTCTGTGTGTGTGTGTCTGTGCGTGTGTCTGTGTGTGTGTGTCTGTGCGTGTGTGTGTGTGTCTGTGCGTGTGTCTGTGTGTGTGTGTCTGTGCGCGTGTCTGTGTGCGTGTGTGTGTCTGTATGTGTGCGTGTGTGTGTGTCTGTGTGTGTCTGTCTGTATGTGTGTGTATGTGTGTGTCTGTGTGCGTGTCTGTGTGCGTGTGTGCGTGTATATGTGTGTGTCTGTGTGTGTCTGTGTGTTTGCGCGTTACTTCTCGCAGCAGCGTCCTTTGGCCATCGAACAAAGGCGTCCAATCTTGATTTGAAGTTGTCGTGGCTGCAGGAGTCCATGCTCCGTGACTTTACCGAAAGACGTTCACTCCGACACGTAGTAGGAGGCTTTCGCGACCATGACATCCATTATAGAGGTTTGTTGGGGTTAGATCGCGTAAATATATACATGTGTCGTTAAACCCGCCACCACCCGACACAGCCAACGACTAAGGGTTGTCACGTAAACAGAACGTGCCAATACGTCACGAATACAGCACTAACCGGTGTGTTGGAGAGCCAAGCCACAACATTTACAATCTGAGTACGACGTTTCGCCAGTAATTACAACTAGCTTCATCAGGCCGCTGATGGGGACAGTTGTAGCTGTATTGTGTACGGTGTGTGTAGGTTTGTGTGTATCATCGTGCAACAGCATGTGCGTGTGTGCACCTTGTGTGTGTGCACCTTCTGTGTGTGCATCTCTGATTTACCCGGGTCACACTTGTCCTAGCAAGCCCGCAAGGCTATACGGGCAGCTTTGTCCGTGTGTTGAGACCTCTGTGTACGGTACTGAAAATTCCGATGGACAAATCATCCTAAAACTGCGCAACGGTGTGGGATGTGGGAAGCTAAGCAGGCGTAAGCCTGGATGGTGTTTGGATGGGCAGCCGCTCTGCACAAACAAGTTGCTACAGGCTGCTGCGGGGCTACATTGTGCGCAACAGAGGACGGTGCAACGAATCCACTACACAACTGTATTCCATGTTTCCAACCCGTACTCACCAGCGCGGTGAAGTATGGTCAAATATTCCCCCCACTCAGCCTGGGGAGGCTCTCATCCAGCAGTGGATTGACAGAGGGCTGCACTGCAAGCCGAGCAACCCCGAGGTAATTCCAGGCCACGATGAACTTCGCCATCAGTGGGAGTTGATGTCATGGTATGGGCCTCTCTGCGGCTGATTCAGCCTCAAGTTCTGCAATGCGTGCACTTAGTTATAAAGACCCTCCGCAGTGGAGGGGCAAGGGTGGCGAGCCCGCGGCAAAGTTCCAGCCCCACCAGCCCGCGTCGTCAGGTGCAGGGACAGCGCTTGTTGCGAACTGCACGACGCCGACGACTCGTCGTGATGATGTTCTATTTTGGCTCCACGGGGGCCACGTGCGCCGTGGTCGTCTGTCCGGTCGTCTGTTCCCAAAGTTCCCAAAGTCAATCGCGCCCGTCGTGGGGGGTTTCTCCTCTCTTCCCTTTGCCCCCCCCCCCCGCCTCTTGTGTCTTGTACTGCCGTTGGGAGATACGATACCAGGAACGGCGTTTCTGAGACACGAGCAAAAGAAACCCCAAAAGCCACTTCCTTACACGAGACAGAACACAACAACAGGAGGCGGTGGAAGGGGTCGTCACTGCCCCGCCAGCTGTCGTTATTGGGCAATATTACTTCAATATTACTTCAATATTACTTCAGAGGTAACTTTCCTCAATATCAGGCCGATACAAAGGCCGAAACTGCAACAACAACGACGACGAAAATAAACGAAGGCCCAATGTAGACTTGAGAGACGAATCCAGGATTCATCCACCGGTTTTAAAATTAGGATCCCGAGTGTTAATGGTCTCAGGCCAATCACCAAGATGTACGTTGAACTTCTTTTGCACCGTACGTAGCCAACCGCGCCAATCGGAGGTGCGTGGGAAGGAAAATAAACTAAACACAAAAAACATTTATAAATAAATTCGTTTTAAATGTAGATTTAAAAGTGCGTAGCTGCAGTGGCTTCCTAATATTGGAAGAAAGAGGGTTCCAGACGGCCGCAGAAGCGCATCTGAAAGCGCCGCGCGATGCAGTCACGTGTCTTTGTTCGATGGCTACCCAACAAACGCTGCTGCGAGGATGGCCGGAGGTCGCGTGACGATGGTGTGTGCCCCTTGACGAGATCGGCAACGTGGTGCTGTGGTGGTGCTGTGGTGCTGTGGTGTTGTGGTGCTGTGATGCTGTGGTGCTGTGGTGGTGCTGTTGTGGTGCTGTGGTTCATTTGCGGCAAGCACTTTGTGTGTAACAAGTGCGACCTTATCAATGATTCGTTCAGCAACCGGAGTGAGAGAGCAATCCACAGACCTCAATGAACGGAGAGATTTTGAGACGAATCCATTTGTGGAATGCCATCCCTCGGCCCAATCTTAGCCCCACACCTACAACACTCGGTATGCAGTTGTCGTACCCCATACACGTACTAACAGGCTTTTAATCTGCTTAGCTTCTGAGATCAAGTTATGTCAGGCGCACAGAGGGCAATTGTGGTCAGAGGCAAGTGGTTCGGTGATGTCGTCTTCCGCGGGTAATCCATGACGATGTTTCACTGCTGGCTGTGAGAGCCCTTGGTGGGTGTTTGTCTCACGATGACACGATGCCTGAAGCTCACTTAGCAAGCACGTGGGCATGCCCAGGCCTATCGGTGACGGTCTCCCACTCTGTGCGGGTCCTGGGGGTTCCTGGACGTCTGTGGAAAAAGAGCTTTATAGCTCATCGGATTCCTCCAGTCGACATAACTATTCTGATTCTCATCGTGTTGCCCTTGAGTGGTGCGATACCCCATTGAGATTCTATCTGTTCAGTTTTCTCACTTCATATTGAGATGAACTGCATGAAGTTAACGTCTTCAATGAGCTTTAAGATGTCACTGAGATTCGTTAACCCACTCATTGCATCATGCCCACTGGGTTGACCGCTGGTACCCGAGTTGTTTGGCTGCCCTGAATGACTGCAATGACACATTTCCTACTCGTTTACAGGGTTAATTTGTCTCGTGAAAAATCACTTTATATAGTTTGCTTTTAACAATTAATGCGTAATAACTCATGCTTGTTATTTGAACTTCATCTGACACGCTGGTCATTGCGGGTTGGTGACGGCTGGGAACGTAGATTCGGTAGCATAGAAATACAGTACAACCGTGTAGAGCTGCACTGCCCGCTGCTGCCAACCACAGAGCCCACAACCTGCAAACTATTTGTGCATGGCGACTTCACATTCAAGGACGATCCAGGCTCAACCCTCCTTAGATTCTGAGATCTCATGAGCACGCGTGCAATTGTGGGTGATTTAGCTGGAGGAAACTGTGAAAAATAACTGAGATTATAATTAAAAGAAGTCAATCTTCAAAAAACATAAAACCATGAAACATTACACTGGAAATCCACTACAGAAAAAAACTTTTTGCAGAAGACAGTTTTGAAATTGACATTTATTTCCCAAAGTTTAATCTACCGGCAGAAAAAGAAACTGCATCCAAAAACAGAAACCAAAAATAAGACATTTAAACAGTGACTGCAGGAGGAAACACACTCCAGAACACCCAACTTTCGAATCTTTTTTTTTCCTTCATTAAATATATTCGTGACCGTAACAAATAAATTTTTTTGTGCGCACGCATCGATGTCGTGTGACTGTAAAAACCGCCACCAACTCAACAAACCAACCCAGGACGCGCGAACTCTCTCCCATCGCTGGCAATTTTCCCAAACAGGGAACAAAAAATACTTTTCTCAGCAAACAAAAAATAATTCAAGACAAGCGACGAATGTTTTTGTTGCATCTCAGCTAATAAGGGAGTTGCAATCTAGCAGTGTTTCAGGTTGGAGACATTCACCAGCTTGCGCAGGAGGACCGCATGCCATCGGATGATGCACGGAGCCCAACGGACCCTACAAACCGGACCCTACAACGGACCCTACTAACCGAGCCACACCGGGGAGGGAGGGGGGCTGTAACGAACCGGCCGCGGCACGGCTCAGGAAGGTTGTTGTTCTATGTCCACAACACGAGCCGTGCCGCTAACGGTCACGCGCATTGCGGCACGCGCGCGCAGACGACAGGGGGTACCGCTGTTGTTCTGTGAGATGCGCCCGACCGATGTCGGGTCGTCACTGAAGAGTTCACAGCTTCTTACGAGGCCCAATGGGAGCCTTTTACCCGATATGCCAAAACCAATACCCCCACCATTCGCCACGAAGTGACGGAGACGTCACCACGGCGCCTGTACCAGGCCAGGTACAAAGGCTCGCTGGCAGGTCACGGGGACAGACCCCAGGTGCCATTGGTTGACTTGACTTGAGATGACCGACGGATGCACGTTACCCGATATCAGCCGACGGTCGCATTAGCCCGGCCCCCTATGCCAGCATAGCAACAATCTGGTTCTGGTTTGGCGTCGCAAACAGTCCGTGAAAATCCGCCCGTCCGTGAGCGATGCCGCTGGCTGATATCGGACGTGCCAGTGGGGAAGGGGCATTTACTCTCCCGCGGGGCTGGGGGACCTATGGCCCACGAATTCGTGTCACATGGCCCACGCGAGGCCTACAACTTCAAACCAGCCCGCAGACGATATGAAACCGTCGCTGCATCTAAGCCGCACTACTCGGGCACTAGAAGGGCAAATTGTGGCCGTGGCAACAAGTGTTGATCATTTTCAGTCACTTGAACCCCGGCTCTCGCATCATGTCCGTGATGCGGTCATGTTTAGTCTGTTGATGGTCGGCGATGCGGCAATCGACTCATCTCGACGAGCTGTACTCACGATGCACCGCCACGGTGCGTACCGCGAGCCTTCAGGGTTTCGGCGCAATCGTCCTCGCTGCGTTTCCACATCGCGGAGAAGCACCGATTTCAGATTGATTGGTACCCCAGTGGCGTAGTGAAGTACACCCCTGGGAAAAAGTGTCACAGAAATAAATTATTTAATTGCATCGGCCAGTTTGTATTATTTTGTACCCCGGGGGGAGCCGCCATAAGGATCACGTGTCGTTGCAAGGGCATCTTGCAGTGATACAAGTGGACAATAATTGGTCCTGCAAATGAACCGGCCCCTGCTATACGAATGTGGAATTTCCACCAAAGTTCGATGAGCACTGTCCCACTCGTACGAAGCTGTCAGACTGATCTAACTATTGTGAAATCTGCTACATGAGGCCAATTTTAATCGACGTACTGTAAAGAGGTGCAGCAGCTCCGCAGTTTCCCACTCATGGAGCAGGCGGAAATACCGACACACCACCACACGCAGCCTCCCAATCGGCTCTGGTGGACCCAATTCTACACTGCTGGACTGTTGGGTGGGAGGGGAGAAGGGAATTTGAAGAAACTTGCCCATTTTGTCAACCGCTGTGGCGGGAGACTGAACCGCCACCACTGTTCACGGGAGTGCGATTTTCTCGCCAATTCACGCCGAGAAAATGTCTTGCCGAGCTGCGCCAGTTGGCAATCACAGAAAGATTTCGCCGCTTTGGAAAGTGGAAGGTGACACGGCGGAGCCAGGGCGGTCGCGCATTCGCGACGAAGAAGCAAACGGCGACGCAATTCTTCCCTCTGCGTGGACTGCGCCGTTGTGCCCTGCGGCTCTTACGCGTTGCACCGCGTGTTGAGCACAATGTCCGACGTTTCGCTCCACGGGCTGCAGGCTTCTCCAGGAACTCAATTCGGTTGTTGACGAGCTCCCAGCTCGTCGAGCGGAAGCGGTCAGAAAATCGTGCGTCATTCAGAAACCGCGTGTCGAATGGGTGCCGCCATTCTTCCTCCTAATAGTCACGGCCACAGGCAGAAAATCACGAAAGTTGAACGGCGTTTTGTGCGCGTGGCCAAACATCCTGGGAAAAAAAAATCCGCTAACGACGGTGAACCCGTGCAAGCGTGACGGGTTGACACTTAAAAAGGAGGCAGCGGGAAGTGCAGTGGCTTGCGTGCTCCGATGACCTCAGCAACCCACGTGCGAAATCTGGCCACCGGCAACATTCGTGGCAAGCGATATCCTAACAGTTGCTGCCCCCCCCCACCGCCTTCACACCAAACTGCGCTCATGAGATTGTTGAAGTATCGTCAAATAACTCACACGAGCAACTCCGGCGTGGGGAGGCCTTCATCTAGCAACAGATTTACAAAGGGCTGTAAAATACATACGTGAGTTCAAAGTAACATTGGAAGCTAAAAAGCAATCATCTTACAGGCCGAGCTGGCAGCTTTGACATTTAAAAGGTGCAGCTCCTGCCGAGGCACCCAGACGACTGATGCTGTGACACCCAGCTTGACGGAGCTCTCGTGGCCAGCGCTTGACATGGCCAGGGTGTGACATGGCCAGCGCTTGACATGGCCCATCTCACTCACGGCGTACCACTTTGTCAGAAGCCAACGGCGGTTGTCCTGAGGAGAGACTTGCCGACCAGAGGAATGTGAAATGTGACGGCCGTGTTTTAAGCACGACCCGACACCACTTTGAGAAATGTTTTGTACGAGATTCACACCTCGGTGAATTTGACTTTGAACCCGATTTTGGCAAGAAAAAAAGGGGGCAAAATTTGGCAGGGCGATGCGCTTGGGCCAATTGGCCAAAATGCAAACCCCACCCCCTTTTGACTCGCATGTAGAATCAACTCTCGGAATGTACACACAAGCCAACGATGGCAATACATCCCAAGGCCATTCCAGAAGCGCAGTGTGCGGGTTTTTTTCGTGTTGCTCACTTCTCCTCGTCGTTTTTCCTGAGCAAATCTGGAGGCAACGGCGGCTGCACTGGAGCCGATCGGTGAGAAAAGCGGAAAGCGCCGGCGATGCAGCGGCGGTCCTGACGGGCAGCGGCGAGCACCGATCCCCTTTCCCAAAAACGGCGAAAGAAATCACGTGGCGCTGTTCGCACGTCGGAACAAATTTCCGCCGGCCAGACCTGCTTGTGCAGCCGCCATCTCTAGGCACGGCAAGGCCGAGCGCACTTGCACCAGGTCAGAGTGCACACATTCCCCCACACAGCTCCACGCGCTTTCAGACGCAGCTGCTACAAAGCAGCTGTTAAAGCGTCGTCCACACACGATGGGGCCCCCCGACTTTCAAGTCGGCGTCTCACATTCCGCTGGAGTGGTGCTAAAACTCCAGGTTACTTATGTAGGGAGGGGGGGGGGCGGTTAGGTTAGAGATCTTTCCATCGCCCCCTCGTGTGACATTGGGAGAATCCGACTTGCTCGCCAGCTGACACGATAAGAGACGGGGGAGGGGGGTGTTAGCGGGGAAGTTGGACGGCACCACCTGCTACAGCTCGGCGGTGCGCTGCGACCAGGGCAGGCACACAGCAAACGCACAGCACTCAGGATGGCAACTGCAGGTCAGATGGGGAGGGCAATATCGGGGGGAGAAGGGGGGATTGGGAGCGAGTTGTGGGCAGCAAATCCGCCGACCACCTCGTGACTACAACACCGCACTCGAGCGCAGCTACAACACCGCACTCGAGCGCAGCTACAACACCGCACTCGAGCGCAGCTACAACACCGCACTCGAGCGCAGCTACAACACCGCACTCGAGCGCAGCTACAACACCGCACTCGAGCGCAGCTACAACACCGCACTCGAGCGCAGCTACAACACCGCACTCGAGCGCAGCTACAACACCGCACTCGAGCGCAGCTACAACACCGCACTCGAACGCAGCTCTCTTTAAAAAAAAAACCCAAACGCACCCCCCACCCCTCCCCCGTTCTTTGAACCCCCAAAGATTGAGCGTTATACCGGGAGGGTTACACCGGGGGGCTTCCTTAATGCCATCGCTCGCTCCACTACGCTGCCTCGAGACACTGCTGGCACCACGCATGACAATCGAGGAGTCTCTCTGCAGGTGACCGCAAAAGGCGGCGATTTTATTGTCTCGTAATCCCACGGGGCTCCTTCGAGGTGACGCTTACTGGGGCTGGGAATCAGCGACCGGTTGCATGAACACCTTGATAAAGGAGCCGCTACGGAGCGTCGTCATTTAAAGTAGTAAGCACAAGAGGGCGAAACATCATTGGAATTGTTTTTGCGTGTTATAAATCAGGTCAGACTCGCTTGATGTAGGGAGCTTTGCTCTGAAACCACAGATGCGACGCGTCGTAACACGCGCGAATGACAATCCACACCAGGAGGGTGAGAGATGCCGGTGTGAAAGAACTCGAGGATTTGGAGGGAAGCATGCAGGCCGCATGACTCTGCCAGACAAGACAACTGCAGTGAAGAGTCGGGGGTTCGTATGGAGTTCACATTTACTTCCGTTAAACATGTTGGCGCGAGTGTGAGAACGTCGAGTAGGACAGTAGGAAGTTAAAAAGGCTGTAAATACGTTCAATTAAATCCGTTCGATGTTGTCGGATCTTTTAAAAACATTCTCAGCTGGGAAACTGTGCAAGTTGCATGAGGCACAGCACAGGTGTAGATACATGCACACCTGGGTTTTTATTTTAATAATAATTTTTCCGCTGAAGACCGATGGCGAAGCAAATGTTTTTATTACCACTTTCAACATCCAAAAAAAATGTAACTTCTGGGGGCGAAAAAGTAGCACGCGAAGTACACAAAAAACTCAAAATAATTCGCAAAATTTTAGGGGCTTTTTTAGACCAAAAATGCGCTGCCAGTCTTGAGCGCGAATCGAAAAATGGGCACGCGAAATACGCAAAAAAGCTAACTCGACAAAAAGGAATCCCTTAATTTTAGTTTTAAAACGACCAAAATGCGCCGCCCAACTTGCGCGCGCGCGCATCAACTTGCCGCTAAAATGTTGGCCGATTTGTTTGTTGTTGCTCTCTCCTCTCTTTTTATTTGCCACCCACCCCCACCCACCACTGCTCCATCCATTTTATCCCCCCTGGAATGCTCGGCAAATGGATGCCTCTCCCCCCCTCCTCCTCCTCTCCGTGGTGGATCCGCCCCACGGGTTGGTTGGGTGACCAGGCGTTGCTGCCGCGTTGCTTTGCGTCACAGTGCAAAGCAACGACGTCAACGCCGCCGCCGCCTCCGTTGTCGCTCAGTTGGCCTTGGCGCGCATCTGCGCACGTTTGCCCGTCACGGCCTGGAAGCCAGCCTTGATGCTGGCGACGGAGCAGCGCGAGTGGCACGTCTCACACTGCAGGAAGTAGAGGCGCGTGTCCTTCTGCAGCGTCGTGTCCGGAGAGCGGCACGTGTGGCACGTCACGTACTCCTCTGTCGGAGGGGCGGGGGGAGTTGAGGGGGTGGAGGACACGGATCACGAGAGAGGGGGGCGGAAGAACGAGACAAACGTGAGAGGGGTGGGGGACAATGAGGGAATGTCATCACATGGCGGCTGACGATTAAGCTGGCCTAACTTCTAACACGCCGTTTTTCTGGTCTCGGCAATGGCTTGCTGTCGACCCAACTTTTGCTCTTTTATGTCCCTCCTTGAGGGCATCAATCCACCTCTACTTATTGCTCCTGCCAATGTCAGTAATTTGCTAGAAGTGGTGGTGGTAGATAATGCCTGTTCTGCCACCCATATGTTCACCTTCCTGTGCGACCCTCCTCCCTTAGTATCGCTGTGTAAATTGAGTTTATACAACTGTAGTGACATCGTGGATGTCACTGGGTAATGCCGGCTCTAGCGAGGCACGGCGTGCGATGTATTGCCATCGGGGACACCCCGTACATGTGGGTGTAGTACCAGCCCGAGAGGGGGCTTGGTGAGCGCTGGGTCATAGCGCTCAGTGGCACAATGCGTGGCGTGCAGTGCCGACTGCTACAGGAGGGAGTGAGTGTCAGCCATGGGATGAGGTTACCCCAGGCCATGGCACTCTGGTTGACCCTGGAAGGTACGTGACAAGTAAGATCTACACATGGGCCCCAAGTGAGGGCTGGGGGTGGTCACGTGCCGGGGCGAGATGCTGCTCGAGGGTTCGAGGTGGTCATGGCCAAGGGCGGAGGCAGCCACGGCCAGCGAGTAGAAGAACCGGGTCCCCGAGAGGGACCGGGGTTCTGCGTTGCTGTTGTCATCTCAAGAGTTACGTTCTACGTCCAAGAAGAAGTCACCAACACGTGGACCTGGACCCAAGCTGGGGTCCGGTCCATTGTAGCTACTCCCAGTGTAATTAGTCTGGTGGTCCACCACCATAGGGTGTTATCTGGTAAAGGGGCAGTTACCCCTTTGCGTTAAGTGTGTTGGTATTAATAAATGTGTTGCCTCCAAAGAGAACATCTGCAACTCAGTTGAATCCACTACACAACCTATTGGCAGTGCTATAGATGTAGGCCTGTTCTCCTGTATGGATGTGAAAGCTGGACAATTACAAAAAAAACCCTACAGAGGAAACTGGAAGCAACATGTTTTTTGTTTAAGGAGGATGTTAAATATTTCACGGATAGATGAGATGAGTGACATACATGTTACTGATAGTGGGTAAAAAATACAAGCTATAAGAATAGTTATAAAAAGGCAAGTTATGTTTCTTGGACAGGTAATGAGAAAACAAGAGACTGAATATAATGTTTTGACTGGGGACATTCAAAGTACCACAGGAAGCCGGGGGAGACAGCGAATCATGATTCCCAAGAAATTTGAACAAATGGATGCAACTGGGAGGAGTATCTGATGCAACGTTCTGCAGGGAAGGCCATGATCGCCGACATCTATGAGAAAGGACATCACATAGCGTCAAAACGCCCGTCGGAGGTCGACTGATGCCATCATCACTTCGGGGCTGATAAAATAGGGTACCACTTTACCACAAGGCAGCAGTGGGAAGAGCACCGCGCCCTGCGGGGAGCCCGTCTAACCGCACCGCTCCCCCCTCCTCACAAACACACCAGCGCCACCAGACATGCTGCCCCGCTGCAGATTAAGCCGTGGGTGTATCTGCAGCGCGCAGCTATGCGCGGATGCTTTCGTGAAATTGGCGCGTCACCGCTGAAACACCCCGACAGACGCGGGGCGGCTCCGAGAGATAGCGCGAGCTGGGCTCCGGCACCGCGGGCTGTGCCAGAGACGTGAACTGGCGCCGCGATAATCGTGGGGTCGAGCCCCAGGCTGTGTGCGCGTGGTCCAGCTATTCTGCCAGGCCACTGCTGCCGGGTGGATTCTTCTCCCGGGTCCTCCGATTTTGCCCTCCACATTTAGAAACGTGCGTTTAGTTGATTTGGCTGTTACCATCAACTCCCAGGTGTGATGATGATAGAAGACACTACTCCCTGCCCTGGCCCTCCAGCTATGATGAAGCCTACCCCAAGCCCTATCACTACCCTGATCAAAACCACTATCACTACCCCACCCCTATTACTACCCCACCACCATCACAACCCCTACCCCAACCAATCCTTAACCACTCTCACCTATCCTCCTTACTGTCACCATAACTACACCACCACCTTTAGTAACCCCACTCTTTAATTTAACCACTACCATCTAATATACAATTTTATAATTATTGAAAAGCGCCTTGCCATAAGGCGCTATATAACCAATATAAGGTAAAAGATGTGTGGCCATGTTGCCTCTGAACAAGAGCTCATAGCTCAGTGGACTTTTTCGTTAAGCTAAAATAGTTTTATATCTGTAAAAAAGCACCAAAGGTGACGCAAGGGCGGGGAACAGAAACTCTGTGGACAACAGCCCAGGCTCGATGCTCCAAGAGCTTAAAAAAACAAGCGATAAACTATTTTATTTCATCAGGTAAGGCTCACTGAGCTGCTATACAGCTCTATTTCAGAAGCAACCTGGCCACAAATGATAGCCCAACGAAGTGACTTATCACGTGGACATTTATAGCAGCCAAATATTCTGAAGGCGTGTTGATTCTGGACCCGAAGAAAAATCCACACGACCACGGGGAGTGAGACACGCAAACTCCAAATATAGTGCAGGCGTCAGGGTCGGGATCGAACCCACGACCTTCTGTATACCAGGCGAGGTAGTTAACATCTCGCCACCATAGCACCCAAAGGGGGAGAGAATTGTGCTCTGCCTGACCCAAGTGGGGACTGTGAGCAGGAGCGTGAAGGTTTATATGGGGATAGAAGCATGAGGGCAAAGGCAACTAGCATGAAGGGTGGGTTCTAAAATAGTTGATGCTTCAGTCCACCGTTTGCCGTTGGAAGTCCTCTGCCTCTGTTGCCTTATAGAGTGAAGAGGGTGGCGGCAGCAATGGTACGGCCGTGCACCAAAAGCGCCACACGTTACTCACTGATGTATCTCCTCAGCACGCTCTCAATCTGCTTCTGCTGGAAACGCCCCTTGATGATGAGCTGGTTGTTGCCGTCTATGGAGCCGCTGCGGAAGGGAGAGACGAAAACGGTGAGTGGACGCGTTCCCCGCAGGCTCCACCCTCTGCTGCTTCAGCTACGCCTCTAAAGCCCAGCAAACTGTGCAGGAGGGGTCGGTGGATCACTCAAGAGATTGTCATTTGCTGGGCTACGAGGCGGCCAGGATACAAACAAGTGATAACTGCTGGGTGTTTTACCCAGGAAAGCCTCACTGAAGCAAAATATATTTGGAAGTTTGGATAATTTCATCAAGAGGTGTGTGACTCGTGGTGGAGTAGACCGAGAAAACCCACGTGCACGCCCCAAGGGGTGCCACCCGAACCGCCACCCACGTACCTGGTACCCAACTCGGAGAGCAGGAACAAGAGAAGATGCTTCGGTTGTCGATGTAAACTAGCGGGAAACAAAGGGGCACAGAGTCAACGCAAGGGACACGATGACGCACAAGCGAACGTCACGCACGGTGAGCGCGGGCCAAAAAAGCAGCATACACGAGGAGGGAGCAGTCTGCAGTACGACGATGGGTTTTGCTGCACTCCGACGTAACACCGCAGCGAAAAACAAAACAATCTGTCGACGCGGTTGGGTGGTCGCCCACTCCAAGTGCTAGCCGGGCTCCACCCTGCCAAGCGACCGACATCCGTCGCGATCAGTGGGCCGCGTCGGCGGGCGATTCAGTCACAGGCAGCGAGCGCGTTAAGCGGAGGGGACTCTCACTGCAGGATGGAGCCCCCCAGCCCACGATCTTCCCCGCCCCCCCTCACGCTCCATCCCCCTCAAGGCGACTCACAGCTTGCAGATCTCGGCGAAGTTGGCGAAGGACGACTTCTTGGTGCCGACGCGCACCACCTGCGGTGGCTTCATCACGAACTTGCGCTTCTCGCCGGCCATCATCTCCGGGTTCTTCTCCCGCATGATGTTAAACACCCGGCTCAGCAGCTGCGGGACCCCGACACACAGGGGCAGCGCGTTAGCGTGGCCCCGGGTTACGGGGGCGAGGAGCAAGGGATGGGATACGGGGTGAGGCTTCATCACGAGTCAGCCTGTGACAGGTTATTCACATCGGTTAAAGATGGGTAGGGGTAAAGGAGCGGCATTGCAATTGCTTGCTCACATCAGTGCTAGCACAAGGGTCTCCACCATAGAGGGTATATTGGCCTCATAATAAAGGTTTCATGGCTTAAATCGTGTAAATGTGAATGTGTCGGTAACCCACCACCACCACCACCTGACACAGACAATTCTAAAGGTTTGTCACGTAAACAAAACGTGCCAAATAGTTACTACTTGAGCACACCGGTGTGCTGGAGAGTGACATTGGCCTACGCCTCACACACTGAACAGTGCTGATGCTTTACCCCACCACCACGTGACCTGCCGGTGTACACGTTTGTACTGCCGGTAGGACAGAGGTGAGGTGGATAGAGGAAACTTGCACCGTAGTTTCATCTCGCTCCATCTCATTACCAGACGGCATTGGTTGCGTGAAATGGCAAGTGGGTTGAATGCAACCTCCCCGACGACTAGCTCTGGCATTGTTCCTCGTGATCAGAAATACAACTTATCATCAACTGGTTCATCAGTCGAACGAGATTCCATGTGTTGATCATCACGTCACGAGGAAGCACGCATGTTCGAGCGAGAAGAATTCAAAACTACAATTAAAAAAACACTTTCACCATGCACTCAAAAGAGTGTCTCTGCTCAAGCGAGCGTGTGAAAGAGTTCACCTCTGTTGGGTGCTCCTTAGCCAGGTGGTGAAAATTCCACATTCTTATGGTAGGTGCCAGTCTATCCATAGGACAACCAATGGCGCACTTGTGAACCACGGTCGTGAGGTGAAAGCCGGCTAGCCGGATTTCGCACTTCGCCAGATCGGGTGGGCTCATAACTAAAAAAAACACTTTGAAAATTTGAACCTAAAAGCTAAACATTGTACAAACAAAAAAAAAATCTATTGGAATATGGTATGTAATATATAACGAATCATTATATGCACTAATACATGACATCGTATGTATATTATGTAAATATGTATTGTATTCATTCTAGATTTGAAGCTTTCGTGACTGCAAAGATTCATATTCTTAGGTTTTTTTGGTAAAGTCAAGTAGGTAAAAATTCAAATTAATATAAGTAAAAAAATATATTGTGTTGTAGTTCAAGTGATACAAAATAACGTATGGCAATGTGGTGGTGGGCAATGGAGGCAAGGGCCAATGGGGGGGGGGATGGTGGAAGCTGTGTACCCTCAAACATAACGAGGACTGAACAGCGCACACCATCAGTACTTTGTTGTCTGTGAAAAGGCAAAGATCCCCTGGCAAAGACTGTTGGGGCAAGTGTTGTTAGCGAGCACCTATGAAGGCCGGCAAGGCACACGAGGGGGTGGATGGCCAGCACCACACCCGGCTACCTTTGTCTTCCTCGTGGCGATGTTTACACGCCGCACCAGGTACTCATTTTGAGGCTGAGTCAACCTAGGGAGGCCCCTAACCGGTTCAGATAATCGTTATTGGTGTTGACCACGAGCGGGAAATGAACCCGAGTCGCCGGGTTCGAAGTGCAGCATGCCAACCGCTGCACTACCGCGGTACAATAACACACACTAATGTCTGTAAATATACACATATAGTGGATAGAGCAATACATGTGTGTGTATAGATATAATACACATACAATGTGTAATGTGGTTTTTTACATAGATTGTATTTGAAAGCGTGGTTAGCTGGACCATTCAGCTAGCCGGGATTGTACTGTACATGTGCGTATAAAACCTCTTGTCAATCCACTGCTGGATGAAGGCCTCTCTGTTCACAAGGCATGTCCGTCAGCCTATTCTGTGTATTTAGAGTTTGCACCTTCTCCCTGTGGACGTGCGGATTTTTCTCCAGGTCCTCCAGTGTTTCCCTCCGCATGGGTTTAGAGTATTTGGCTGCTATACATTTCCACATAAGCGACTTCGTTGAGCGATCATTTGTGGCCAGGTCGCTTCTGATAAACAGCTATAGAGCTCAGCGTACCTTACCTGGTAAAATAAAAAAGTTTTTACTTTTTACTTGCCCCTACAGTCTGTGAGGCTACACGGGGGGACCTTTGTCTGTGTGCGGCTGTACCTCATCGTATGTGTAGTCCCGCTCCGAGCCAGCCCATGCCGGTCCCGACATGCCCATGGTGAACGACACACCGTCGTCATCCAACTTGTCATCGTCGCCTCCTGCAGGGGATGGAGAGGAGTGGCAGTCGGACATCAGCAGAGTGATCAGAGCAGGCACAGACAAGAGACACTAAACCAGTGGCTCGCCATCAAACAAAGGCGGTCACACCGCATCGCGTGCTTGCAGATGAACTTCTTCGGCCATCTGCAATGCTCTTCCTTCCGATCTTAGGAAGCCACTGGAGCTATGCACTTTTAAATCATCTAGATTAACAAACTAATTTCTTTAGAACTTATTTTTTTGTTTAGATTGTTGTCTTTACCCCGCATCTCCGATTACAACGGTTGTCTAAGTACGGTGCACGAAAGAAGTTCAACATATACATAGATACAAATGGGAAAATACAATTTTCCTGCAAAACTTACAATATACATAAGTAACGATAAAGTAGACAAAACCACTTTAAAATCTCAGTCAGGCGCCTACTTCATAGCCCTCGAGTGACATCACTGCTGTTGCACGAACACACAGGGGCGCAAACGTCACGATGAGGGCCTCATCATGCACCAAGCCGCTCGCTCGTGTCGCGCGGCTACAAGATAGGGGGGCTGTTCTATTCCTGAGCTGCGGCACATTCCCTTGGGGCCCTGCGCGCGCGTGGCGGCGGTGCTGAAGAGCGCGTACCGTCGAACATGTCGTCCCCGTTCTCCAAGTCCTCGATGATGCGCTTCTTGGGCTTCTTCTTCTTGTTGCCGAGCCCCAGGTCCAGGTCGCGCTCCAGGTCCCCGTCACTCTTGGGCTCCTCCTCTTCAGGTATCACCTCGTCCACCTCGGCCAGCAGGCCCTCCTCGCTCTGTCGGCATCAGAGGCGTAGGGAGGGGGACAAGGCGGAGCGAGGGGGTGCATTTAGAACGAGGGGGGCGGCACACGGAAGTAATGATAGGAAAGAGGATAAGGACGAGACGGGGGAAGCACAGAAGGAGGGGTGATAGATGGGAGGGGGTGAACGTGGGATGGGATGGACACATAGGAGGAAGCAGTGACGGGAGCGATGGGACGGAGTGATGAGTGGAAGCAGTGATTGTAGCGATGGGAGGGCGCGATGGGAGAGAGCGATGGGAGGGAGGTAGTGATTGTAGAGATGGGAGGGAAGCAGTGATTGTAGCGATGGGAGGGAGTGATACACATGTGCAAGAGACACAGGCATAAGAGATGATTCGCCTTTTTTTATAAAGCCACTTGTGGAAATTCCGCATTCTCATGGTGGGAGTGAAGTCTATCTGTATGTCCACTGTTAACTTCTCATTATTTTAATCCACCTTGTATGTATGATGGCGAGTGGTGGCACTGCGATTAAAACCACTGTCAATCCCAAAAACCTGGGCTCAATTCCTGGCCGTGTACAACACCAGTGGGGTGATACCTGAACCTGCCCTTGAGCGCCCCTGAGTTGACGCCATCTTAAATCAGCGTGTTGTGGGCATGCATAAACCTCAGCAAAGCCGGGAGGGGTACTGGCCACACCACCCTGTCGAGTGTTAGACTGACCTTACCAGTTTCTCATTGACAGCACTCTCATCTACAGTTTTTATGAGGCTAGATGGGGGCTGTTTTTCATTGTGTGTGTGCGTGTATATGTGTCTTTGTGCGTGCATGCTTGTGCAGGTGTGTGTCGGCGAGAGCACGTATCTATCCGTGCGCGCGTACGTACGGGCAGAGCAGCATCCACCTCCTGCAGGTCAAATGCCTTCTTTTTCTTTTTTTTCTTTTTCTGGCTGAGGTCAAAGTCATTGAAGACATCCATGAGCTCTGCAATAAAAATTAAAAGCACACGAGATGAAACAAAACGTGAATTGGCCACATTCAGCATTGCGATTGCGAGCGTGCAGACTTGTGCTTGAGTAACTGCTCAACAAGTTGACTCCTGACTTGATTGCTGCAAGATACGACCGTGTCCGTCCAGTGCTCGCTGAGCTGCATTGGCTTCCGGTTGCCGAACAAACGCATAAGGTCGTACCCGTTACACACAACGTGCCAGCCACAAATGAACCGCAATACCTTGCCGATCTCGTTAAGGAGCATAAACTATCACGCGAGCTCCTCTCAACCTTGCAGCGGCTTTTGACTGGCCATCAAACAAAGACGGTCACCGCATCGCATGCTTTGAGAAAAGCATTTGCAGCCGTCTGGAATGCTTCCTTCCGAATTTAGGAAGCCACTGGAGGTATGCACTTTCAAATCTCGATTGAAAATAGAACTGCTTTTTGTGTTAAGTTTGTCCTTCCCCCACACCTCTGATTAGCACGGTTGGCTACGTATGGTGCGAAATAAGTTCAACATGCATACGTTTAACTGCTGTAACTCACCTGCTTTAAACCAACAGTGCAGGGGCAGAGAGCACTTCTAACTTCTTTTGGTGGGCTACAGATTAACAAACGCCTTAGTGGTATCCAATAAGAGAGCGTCAAATACTGCACGTGCCAAACGAGTACAAAGCGGCCCTTGCAGTGAACGTAGAGATTGAGCACGGTCATAAAATTTGAAACACTGTTGCCAAGTCAACAATATTCCCCTCGAGCACTCGTTTAGTGCAGCTAAGATGCTCGTAGCGACGGAAACTCGTCATTTGCGGGCCGTTTTGAAAGTGGTAGGCTCATGTGGCCACGGGCTGTATCTGGCCACCCACGCTGTCGTGGAATAATAATAATGTGATTTATTTAAAGAGGAAAGATTCACAGGCTCACAAGGCCTTTTGAGGAATGGCCCTGCATTGGGAATGTTTGGTCAATTCCATGACAGTGTTAGGTGTCAGAGGGAACCAGAAAGAGCGGGGAAAACAAAAACCAAGAGAAAACCTTTGAGTGGCAATAACATTCAAGGATCTGCAAAGATGGGTTCGCAGACCTCTTTGTATATTGTTATCTCCTGGCCAACTCTCAGCCAAGAGGGTTCTCTTAGGAGCCTCAGAAAAAATCTGATGATCCAGAAACCCTTTTCTGCGAGAGTAGGATCACAGGCGCCGGCTTACACACGCAGCAAGCAAACGGCTCGCTCGGCGGGCTCACCATCAAACATTTCAGAGTGCAAATAATCCCGGTTGGGGTCAACATCTCTGCCGTGTACTAATTTGTAAGAAGTCAAAAGTGCTCCTCTTATGCAGGGGACTGGTCACCGCCATTATACGTGGGACATGTCCACCGCAGTCTCAGGGCCGCAAGGGCAAATGAACAGATGTTTTGTGAAAAAGAGGGAACAATATTTTGGAAGCTACACAGTTTCCTGTTGAAGCTGCGGGGTAACGTTGTGGCTGTGGGCTCATGCGAGGTTGCGTCTGGATGCCTCTTTGTGCAGTAGAAGTGTACTGCATGAGCCAGGGGTACACTATCGCGTCCTCGATGTCATTTGGCTGCCCTCCGTTTGTAATGAACACTGTACAACACCCATGAGTGCTGCGGTGGTGCTACTGTGGCATTGCTCCCGAACGTAACGTTTTCATGAAACAAAAACATTTTATCTCGTGGATATCTACCTAGGCTGTGCATGGCAGGCTATCCGATATGACTTAAAGCTTTCGTGACAGCAGGAATTCATACTCTTTGGGTCTTTCGGTAAAGTCACGTAGACAGAAAAATTATAAAAAATCACGACGTTTCGACCCAGAGTATCCAATAGGACTTAAATGTTATATTTTAATAAATATATAATTTGGAATGAAGGTTAAGTCTATCATTACGGCACTCGAATTGTCACTGCATTAAGTCAATGCCACTGTAATGACATCAGTAGATGTATACAGTGGCAGGCCTGACAACAGCTTGAAGGTCTTATTTTCCACTAACAACGCTTCAAGGTACAAAAGGGGGAACATTTTCGACCTGGCAACACTGCATTTCTAAATTGGCACGCTCAGCCACTTCTTTCTCACTGCAAGGGCCCTCTTGCGGTGGGAGAAGTGACTGCGGTGTACGCCTATTCATGTGGGGTCGCCCGCCAAAGGCTTTTGAAAGTCTTATTCAGTCCTCAAAAAGGAATAGGTTCCCAAGCTCCTGCTTGACATTGTGCCAGCCTAGTAACATCCCAGGAACGGACACCCACATGTGGGTCCTTATGAAATGTAGTTGCAGGTTGTATTCGGCCAATTAAATTGATTTGGAGGCCTACTTCAGACCATGACGGCGGCCCGCAAAGTCCAGAAATGGTCCTCACACAGACCACACAAAACTAAGTTGCAGGTCATCTCCCAGCATGTGAGCCAGATCAAGATAAAGTCACAGGCCAGTCATAAGTTCCCTACTCTTCATTTAATCTACACAATTTTTTGTTATTTTACCACGTAAGGCCCACAGAGCTATCTATTCTCGTTAGACGAAGTGACTATGTGTGGAAATGTATAGTTGCCAAATACTATATATGGAGCGCAAAACCAGAGGATGCAGAGAAAAAATCCACACGACAACGGGGAGAGACAGATGCAAACTCCAAATATACAGCAGGCGTCAGCGTCAGGGTCGAACCCACAACCACCTGCATACCAGGCGAGGGATTTAACATCTCACCAACGTGAGGCCCTCACTCATGTCGACCCAGATACAACCCCAGACCGAACCCCCACGCCCCCCCCCCTCACCCTTCTTGGCTTTGCTGTCCGCATCTGCATCGTCGAGGTCTACTCGGTCTACCGGCTCCACCGGTACCGGCACCGGCTCGATCGTGTCCGTCGTGGCGCCAGCAGACGTGTCTTCGGGGTCCACGCCATCGCCGTCCTCCTGGACAAATGGCTTCTTCTTCTTTTTCTTCTTCTTTGTTAGGCTCGGGTCGAACAGCTTGATCTGATCGGTGCCACCGTTATAGATAGAAAGAACAGACAGGGAAGAGAGAGCAAGAACATACAAAGGCAGGGCAGACAGGCAGAAGTGGAGCAATGGATTAGTCAGACAAATGCCAGGGATAGACAGATATACAGACATTCAGAATGGTGCACAGACACACAAGATCCTCCACATAGCTTTTAACAGACTGTCAGGACAACTGCAGTTAGCGAGCACCAATGAAGACTGGCACGGCACACAAGGGGGTGAGTGATCAAAACCACACTCGACTGCTTGTCTCCCCAGTGCTGATGTTTACACACCATGCCCGGTACTCATTTGAGGCCGAGTCAACTGAGGGGAGGCCCTAGATTGGTTTTGATATTGGCTGTGAGCAGAATTCGAAATCGGGTCGCTGAGTTCTTAGCGTAGTGTGCTAATTACTATTTTACCACTCACCACACAGAAACAGACACACAATCAAGTGGTCATATAGACACACAAAGAGACAGACAAAGTTAAACACGACTCGGCCTCGTGTACATTATACACTGCTCGTGTTGGCTACGAGTCATGCACGCACCTTGGCCAGAAGTTAAAACGACATTCTGGGATCACAGCACAGTACCTGCACTAACCTCTATTCCTCTGTTAAACACGTACGCAAGAACACAATGATTCTAGGATCATGGTGGTGAAAGGTATTTGGACGTTTGTGCTGTACAGTTGGTTCACTGTTCATTGGTCCTGTAGAGCTGATCATCACTGACGATTTTACCCTCACTGGGATTTGACCTCATGACATTCTTAGCATCTTGCCAATGTCATGGGTCTTTGACATATTGCGACTAATCCATCGCAACATATGTTGCGCCATATGTGTTGTTACTAGACCTGCCTTACTTGACCTTATGAATCTAAGGAATTTAGCTTCATATCTTTAAAAAATCCTAAGAAATACGTTTTTATTCAAAAACCAACTCGGGTTACTGTTGAAGAAAAAAAAAGATGGATATTAGTAGTGGCAAACAGCACAAAACAAAGTTAATATTCACCATTAAATTACTAAAATAGTTTACATTCCAATCAGTCCACTGCTGGATGCTGGCCTCTCCTCGCCGTGTCGGTGGCGGGGATTGTTTGACCATACTTCACTACGCTGGTCTGAGCAGGTTGCTGAAGTCGGGGGCCTAGGAACGATTCATATATCACTCGCCACTGATGTCAACGCTAACCACTCCACCCTACAATCCACCATAAACGCGGCTTCAGAAAACATTGATGGACAACGATGATATTTCTGGCAATCGCTGTTCTGCAGTGCAGAGAACTAAAAGGTTATTTTGACCAAAACAACATCCCGTCACATCTTTCTTTTTGCAAAGCAGTGCTGATGAATGTGTTGGGTATTTTTACTACTCGAATTGCTGACACACGACTCCAATTTGTCATTATGAAGGCTCAGCTAAAAAAACCCATCGCAGCCACAAACAACACAATCACACAGCGCCTTGCTGCTAAATGACATCAACACTAGTGTAGCGAAAACAAACCTTTCACCTCGAGATATACGGAGGCTTGCTTTGCCTTCACAAAATATATGTAAGTTTGAGTGAAAGGATTCGTAAACAAGTTTACATGTTTCTCTCAACTGAAAGCAATGCAAGGGGGAAAACGTGAGGACACAGGGTGCATGTCGCGTGGCAACCCGCTGCAGGATGAGGCCTTCCTCACGCCATTGCAGACCACGGCGGGCTATGTTCTGGCCAACCAAGGCGGTCACCACACCGCGCGCTTTCAGATGCACTGACGACGCGTCCGCCTGGAAGTATTCTCCCTTCTCATATTAGGAAGCAACTGGAGATGTGCACTTTCATCATCTAAATTGACAAACTCAGTTCTTTAGAACTGCTGTGTTTAGTTGTCCTTTCCCGCCACCTCCGATTAGCACGGTTGGCTACGTACGGTGCTAAAGAAGTTCAACGTACATTTGTCCGTTGTTCAACATGATGGTGAGGGCATGTTGGTTATGTTCGTTAATTGAGGGGAGGCGTAGACATGGGCAGGCATAGCCATGGGGAGGCGTAGACATGGCAGGCATAGCCATGGGGAGGCGTAGAGGTAATCTCCTGTAGACCAATGTATGCTGCTGCACTGCGCTCTCCTGGCCACCACGCAGACCCGCAGGCACCGACGACAACCATGCGGCGCTTATCGCATAGCGATTGCCCAGGCAAGCACTATAAACAGGGATCACACTTGCTTAGCTTCTGAAATCTGACGTGTGTATGTATCGGTTTTTTTCTTTAGATTGTTTTCTACCCAGCAAAGCGGAACTGTTGTTGCAAGTCGAGTTTTCTAGGGGGGCTGCTGCTGCGCATCGCCCTTTCAACGTCTGTTTTGAACAACTGAGAAAACTGCTCACAATTAAAAGTATTTACACATTTTCTTTGTAAAATCGAGATGGTTTGCCCACTCTGTCAGAAGAATTTACATCATGGCAAAAGCCATCCTCCAGTGATGACAATACAGAGTCTTAATTGAGTTATATTATCCCGTTACAAAGAGTATTAAAGGATCAGAAGTGGCCTATCCGAGCATGGTGGCAATTCCACATGCCTATGACATGATCATTGTCTACAGAGGACGGCGAATCTTGGCACGGTAGTAAATGTAAGTCCACCACAGACCATGAACTGGACCCGTGCTACGCGCTGTAAACACGGCCTTGCGTGTAAGTATTACATTGGATACACCTTCAATGTGCCGATAACCAGGTATTCACTGCGGTTGAAATAATCACTAATCCGCGCTTAACGATAACAAAAAAACTCAATCGGATTACTTTACATAATCATTAATCACTTTTGAATCAAACTCGCAAAGGAACTGCGAGCGGCGCTGGCGAAACGACGACGCATTTAAACGTGTCGAGACGGCCAACCCAACTAATGAAAGAGTCCGTGTATAATCGCGTGTAATTACAGCACATTTAACACAAACAGAAGGCACGGGGGGGGGGGGGTGTGCTGCCATTGCGCAATGGTTGGCGTGACGGTCTTGCAATACGGAGGCCGTCGGTTCGATCGCTCAGTAATCAGCAGAGACGCACTCGGTTTCAATTGTTGGGCGCTACCCCCCAGGGGAGGCTCTTCAGCCAGCAGTGGCGTGAGACTGGACACGTTGTTTCAGGGCTGCACTTTCACCCCTTTTAAGCCGCATCGGGAACCCGTCAAGAACCCCGCACGTGGCTGAACCAGCGACGGCTCTCCGCCTCAAGGCCTGGCTCTGCGTCGAAATAAAGCATCAATTAAACAAATGTTTTACCCCAAATGCCCGACAATCCGAGGCGAGGCAGCGACTCGAATTACACAATCAAGACCCCCCCCCCCCACCGCCGAGGCGACCGACCGCCGTTCCGTGCAAATGAACAGAGACGTCTCCCCCCCCCCCCCTCTCAGACGCGGCCTTCGCGGCCTTGCAAGTCCAGGCGGGCCCCGCGCTCGCCTGGGCCGCGAGCGCCACGCCGGTCGCCCGCTCGCCCGCCCCGCGCCGCACGCACCTCCTCGTCCGACATGTCGGCGGCCGCGCGATGTTAGTCTCCCTCTTGCTCGTCAAAATCGGCCGTGAAGAAGTCGCTCCGAGCCCCGAGTCCCGCTGCTCCCCCAGTCCCGCCGACAGGGAGCGAGTTGCGTCAGCCGCGTGGTGGACGCGAGGCGACCCCGTGGTGGGTGAGGGGGGAGGAACCGGATCCCTCGGTAGGAACCGGATCCCGCGGAACCGCCTCATGCGTCGGGCTGCGGAACCGGTTCCCGGAGGCTGACCCCGCCCACCCCCCGGGTCCCATTGGCGGGCCACGGGGAGCGGGGGGCGGGGCGCAGGTGGTGGACCCGGATCTCGGTCTCCAATTTGCCGGGGAATCCCGGATCCGGTTCCAGGATTTTTTTCCCCCAACCCCTCCCGTGTGGGCGTGGCCCCGCCTGCGTGACGTCATAGACACGCCCGCTCCGAACCGGGCCGCGTGACGTCACACGGTCGCCCGCTCCGAAGCAGGCCGCGTGACGTCACACCCACGCCCGCTTCGAAGCGGGCCGCGTGACGTCATACGCACACCCGCTCCGAAGCGGGCCGCGTGACGTGACTTGTTCTCGATAAAAATCTAGATTGTTCTCGAGTATTTGTTCCACAGTTTGTGCGTCTGTGTGTGGCCTTCAAGGGACACATATATATTACAAATGTATACATATTTTGTAATAATGCAAAATAACAAGCGACGTTTCGGGCAATGGCCGTTCTTCACTTCACGTGCTGTGGGCAATCTCGTGAGCCGCTGTCGTCTGCGCTCCACTGCAGGGATACAAATTAACCCGTAAAAACGAAGTTTTTCACTATAAATCTTTATATGCGTGGCATCGGTTTTATTTTATTATTCATTTCTGTTTTTCTTGAGTAAGTGTCATTTTTATCACATTGGTATTTTAAATTAAATATGAAAAAAAAATTCCTAAAAAGTGGAAAAAATTTTGACAAAAATTTTCACGAAAATAAATTGTCACGCACAACGAGTCTGTGTGCAAAATGTCAGCTCGATTGGATCACGGGAAGTGGGTTACAAAACGACCGAAAGATTTGCACGGTCGTAAGCGCGCAAGCGCGCAAGTGAACTTAATATGAAGGATTTAACAAAACGAGGGTACACGAGTTGCGCAATCCAGGATTCATTAAAGACCGCTGAACTCGTCCTGCGCGATATCGATGTC
The DNA here is from genome assembly GCF_015708825.2 of Lethenteron reissneri. NCBI lineage: Eukaryota > Metazoa > Chordata > Hyperoartia > Petromyzontiformes > Petromyzontidae > Lethenteron > Lethenteron reissneri. Next base: position 10,770,468 of record NC_083827.1, read on the forward strand.
TGTTCTGTTGTTCCTGTACACCTTGGCTCTTGTTGCTCTTGTTGCTGTTGTTGTGCTCACGCACCACGGATCTCGCTTGTGAAATAGCCGGGAAAGTGGCTAGACGGGATCATCAGTGTAAAAAAAAATTGTATTCACTTAAAACTCTCCCGAAGCGCTCCTTGTGACCACCAGACCTCGACTGTGGCATGAAGCTCACGAACATATTGCTGCCATACGCATTTCATTACATTTGTTTGGTTAGATCGCTTCAGTAAATGTGTTGTAAACCCTCCTCCACCCGACACAACCAATTATTAAAGTTGTCACGTGATGAACAAATGCGTCAATTGATTGCTGCATCATCAGCACACCGTGTGTTCAAGAACGTTCTACAACATTTAACAATTGGGTACAATTGTTACCCTCTAACGAGTTAAATATTCATCATGTCCTGTACGGAATGGTAATTGCCTGACACCATCGGGTTCTCTCTTGACATTTATAAATGTGCGTTTAGAGTAACATCTGGTACAAAAGATGTATTACCGAAGCTCTCAACAGAAGGTGTGACAGGATTCACTGCACGTGTGGTTGATGTTATGTTGGGCAAACAAGACGAATGATCAGCACGAGACTAAAAGATCAGACAAATACAATTCTCCCAAATGCAACTGTCAGCAGTAGCAGAACACGCGTGCCAACAAGGACACTCAATTGATTTTGAAAATGTTGAAGTTCTGTGCAAAACTAGCTACTACTGGCTAAGACTAATTAGAGAATCTATCGAAATTGAAATAAATAAAATAATTTTAGCCGTTCGGATAGCTACCGCCTTAGTGCTGCGTGAATCATCAAATAATGCATTATTTAAATGCATGCCTACAAAGGGCAGCGTACTTCAATAAGGATTGCCGTTGGTACGGCTATTTTAATACACAAAATAGACAGGAAGGATACGATCAAAGGGTTCGCATAATACACATGATGCATAATGTACTTTGACTCAGTAATCCCCCCCTCCCCCACGTGGTGCAAGAGCGCAGCTGCGTGGTCACCACATCTACGCCTCTAGATAAGGAACGAAAGAGACTTCTCCGCAAATCTGGCTGTCGCCTGATGAAGCTGGTTGTAATTACTGGCGAAACGTCGTACTCAGATTGCAAATGTTGTGGATTTGCTCTCCAACACACCGGTGTGCTGTACTAGTGACGAATTGGCACGTTCTGTTTACGTGACAACCCTTACTAGTTATCTGTGTCGGGTGGTGTCGGGTTTTAACGACACATTTGTATATTTACGCGATCTAACCCAAAAAACTCTTTAATGGAGTATTTGGCTGCTATAAATGTCCTCAAGATAAGCCACTTCGCTGAGCTATTATTTGTGACCAGGTCGCTTCTGAAAAAGAGTGAAAAATCTCAGTGAGCCTTACCTGGTAAAATAAACACTGGTTTTGGTTTTGTCTATATTGACGACGATAAACCTTTTTTCTGTTAAGTGCAATCGCTGGCGTCCATTATTAGAAGATGCAGAACTACCATCAATGCAAAACTATATATTTTTCTAATCTACAATTATGTATAGATTCACATCTTTATTCCTCAATATAAAAACCCCATATAAAACTTAAACATCTAATTGAACAAATTATTTGGCCACACCGATAATATTTATTACAATGAGCCAAGAATGTCTGTGTGTCCCGCACGTGACGTCACTCCACGTCGACCAGCCCCCCTCATTAATACTCATGAGCAGGTGACGTCACTCCACATCGAACAGCCCCCCTCATTAATACTCATGAACAGGTGACGTCACTCCACGTCGAACAGCCCCCCTCATTAATACTCATGAGCAGGTGACGTCACTCCACATCGAACAGCCCCCCTCATTAATACTCATGAACAGGTGACGTCTTCCAAATGGACACCCCCCCTTGCCATTAATAATAACTAGCGGGTGACGTCACTCCACATGGGGGGGCGAGGCCCCTCCTCCCCCCTCCTCGGCGTCAACTCACAACCCTCATGACGTCACGCGGTCTCCGTCACGCTATTGGACGTCGTGATGAACAAGGGATTATCACCTTTACATGAAATAAGTCTGTCACCGCAGCCTGACAAATTGCACACGAACTGATGCAATTCATATCACGTCGCGTTCTGCTTTTCGCTTGCAAGTTTCAGATTTACTGAAATACACCCGTCCTTGGACGGGCAAAAGGCGAGTTTCATTATGTTGTATGAAGGGATGTTGCCCGAAACGTCGACTATGATATATGTGTTAATTTTAAAGCCACAATATTGTCGACGAATGTGTTGAGGGATTGTTTTTATGATTGTCTTATATAGATATGAATAGATACGCTAGTAGGGATTTTAACATGTGGTTCAGGGAACAGACACAAATCATGAACATCAATGCCGGACGCATCTGATGGAAAAGACTGGTGACTGAATTGCAGCCATTCAGCACGTCCCAGATTGGACGTCCACAGCAGGAGATGACGGAGCTCTGGGCCGTGTGTGATGGTCACAGAATGCGGAGGCCTTCATACAGCAGTGGATAGACAGTGGCTTAATTATATATGTTTTGCTTTGTATTTTTAAAGCCCTGTCGCCAGTTTAAAAATAAATATCACTTGACATATAGGTAAGAGACTTGACTTCTCGCATACAAATTCTCCAAACCTGCGTGACATCATGTAACCAAGTCTCTGTGTGACGTGTTCACAAATCCGCGAGGGGGGTTGACGTCACGCGCCACCACGAATATTCCGAAACGTTCGCGTGACGTCGTAGAAAGGTAACCACGCCCCCTCTCGTGACGTCATCACGGTCCCAGGCTACCCGGTGCTCCGGGCCCCGCTGAGGGAAGAGCAGAAGTGCGGCAAATCCCCTCGCATCCGCGCGCTTCTCCGCCTCGTCCGCCCCCGAAACCCCGGCCGCGGCTCTCGCGAAGCGCTCCGCCGTGCAGCGCGAGCGTTCTTTTCGCGCGGCGTGCCCCATCTCGCTCGCGGAGCGCGGAGACGGAGCGCCGGGTCGGGCGCCGCGGACTGCAGAGGCGCCACCATGGCGGACGCAGATTACGACAACGGTGGTGAAGAGTCTCTGTACGGGCACGAGGAGGGTGAGAGTCAGCCCGTGATGGACGACTCGACGGATGGCGCGACCGATGGAGTGGACGACTCGACCGTAGAAGACCCCGTGAGTTTTTAAAGGGAAAAAAAAGTTGAAGGCGAGCGGAAGAAATGGACGAGGGGATTATTTTTTGGCGCGCATTCACCTCCTTTGCGCTACTAAAGTAGGCCCCTCGCCTAGGCGGAGGCCAGGCTTCTCTGTACACGCGTGTCGTGTAGGCCGACGCCTCGTGCGATTCTAAATTTACGATTTTAATCGCGTTTATTTACCCTGTGTACATAATTGCTTTGTTGTAATCTACTGTTAACTAGGCGGCGTGTCGCTGGGCGTAGCGCAAGGTGTGTGTGGTTTTAATGTTGAACAATGGAGCCGGGGCTCGTGCAGAGAATGAATGAACTTAAGGGGCGCCAAAGGCAGAAAATTCGTGAAAGATGAAAAATTAAGGGGCCGAAAAGCCAAGCCGTCATTTAACATAATGGAGACAGATGTGCATCAACAGGATTTTCGTCTGCGAGCGAATGATTGATTATGGAGGCCAGCGTGGGATATAAGGAATGTGTTTTGTGTAATTAGTATGCGCATGTGCGCGTGTGTACGTGTTGTTGCGCCTACATATTTATGTACGCATGCATTTGTATGTGCACACTTTATGTATTTTAGCAATATTCTAGCAGCTGCCCACTTAACAGGTCTTGCTCCCATTGTTTTCCTGGCGATACAATGATCTTTGTCTTGTGCGTACATACACCTCGGCGTGTTCGTACAGTGAGTACACGTTTGTGCATTGTTTAGCGACGTAATGTGCGGCACTGGTCGTTGCCTGATTCACTTAAATCTGTTCATGTACGTGTGTCGGTACCATACGTGTGCATGAGCTTTGCCGCCTTTATTGAACCGTCGAGGCACGATTCAGATGCAATTCATGGACGTTTGTGAGAAAGAGCCTTCGCAGCTCGTCGGATTTTTCCAGGATAAATATTCTGAATCCGGTCATGTTCTCGTTTAGTGATGCGAGACCCCATTCAGATTATATTTGTCCAGTTTTCTCACTGCATTGACTCTTATTTAACCGAGTGATGCATATTGAGATTAATTGCATTAAGTAATTTTTTTGTAAGTAGTTTTAAGACATCACTGATAATCGTTAACGCTTTTCAATTGTCATTTCCTGTGGTAACCCACTCATTGCATCATGCCCACGGGGTTAACTGTTGTTATCCGCTGTGTATTTGGCTGCTGTGAAATAATGAAAAAATTCCAACTTGTTTTCATGCGTAAGAGGGCGGAAGGATGTTGGGCTTAGCTATCTCTTCAGTTCTTATTCACGCGGATTCAATTGGTATGCCCTCTACGACTGGGGAAACCGTTGAGATTCATGACTTTACAATATTGGTTGTTCAGGTGGTGGGAGTCCTTTAAGATTCATCACTTCTCTTGCAAGGGGGCCCTTTTTGATAGGTTGAGGTTACTAAGAGTAATTGGCAGGCGCTGAGAGCTGTATACTATTCACTTGAATTGGGCCTTCCCCAGTAGTGTAGATGGCTAACTTTTGGCACCATGATTCAAGAAGCCCTGTGGCTGGTTGTACAGGATTTTCTAAGAGAGTAATGGTTGTGGTTTAGCTGATGGCGCATTGGTTACCTGGTGACATGTGTTCAATCCTTACCACGGTTAACCTTCAGTTATGGTCAATCAACCCTATTACCGACACAACCATTAGACATTCATTGACCAGTGAATTAGTACAGGTTTGTGAATTGTAATATAATTCAGTGATAACATCTTACATTTCTATACTACCAGCCATTGGTCTCAACATGCATTATTACGAAATTGTTGTGTGTTAGAGCATAGTGAATGGAAAATTTAAAAACATATAACATGTTAAGATGGTATAAATAATCAAACTTGTCTGCCCCCTTTCCGCAGAACACGTCATTACATTCAAGTCAAAGTGTCTCCAAGCTCAAACATCTCTTTATGAATCTCTTTGTCGGTCCCAGTGGTGAAAATTGCACATTTCTGTGACGGCACAAGTTGATTCGTAGAACCTCTCTTGCATTCCCACTAAGTGGTACTCTTGTCGATCAGCTTCAGTGATTGGGTGAATCGACCCCTAGGTTTGAACATGCAACCTTCTGCCTGTGAGCCAGCCCCTTTGCTACAATGCGACATGGTTGGCTACAGTGATAGCAGTAGCCCAATTGAATGACATTTGTTGCATTACAATTTTCAGTTAACATTTTTGGTTTACAATAGGCGACTCCTCATGAGATGATGATGATCTTATGGAATCTCGTTCGACTGATGACACTTGATGTGAAGTAAGATTTCTGATCATGAGGCAATTGTCAATATAAATTAAAACACGCTCACTGTTTCTGTGCAGGAGCTTGCAGTGCTGTCTCATACGCTATATACATCTAAATAATATAAATCATGAACCACTTAATGTGAAATCAAGAGGGCATCCTATATGGATGGACTGGTTCCCACCATGGAAACTTTGGAATTCTACAATCGAGACTGCGATGGAGATGAGCATTGCCCAACACTCGTTGAGCATGGAGACACTTTCACTGGTGTTTAGCAAAAAGAAAGTGACAACTCTTATACTTTTGGTGTCTGCACCATATGGTTGTTGGATTGCCATTAAACTAGTCTTGAAAGAGTCGATTCTGACTACAGTAATGAGTCAGACTTCTACTAAGCACACCTTGTTGAACAATGTTATGGCCAAGACATTTTAAGTCCACACACAAACGTTTTCAAAGTACATGCATGTTTCATAACACTGCATACATTGCTGGCGTGGAGAAGGGATTGATTGAGCTGGCTGCTACTGATCATCATGCCTCAAGCCTTGGGTCAAAGGTGCCAGGAATGAGACCTTTCTGCTCTTGAAGGAATTTATTTCACCTGGCCAAATCAATGTTGGACTTGCAAGTTTTTCAATAACTCTTAAACTTCCCAATTGTCTCGTATTAATAAGTAAATTCACAAATAGCTAGTTTGTATATTGAAATTTAGTTGCTGGAGGCAGGGTTTAACGACGTGGCAGTATTGCTGAAGGTTTGACGCATACTTTTAAACAAAAAATCGTGTATTTTCTTACGTCTCAGTCTCCGTTTAAAATAAGATAATTTTCTCCAACTGCTCGCATTCCGGAGCTAATTACACATTGATGGAAACTAAGTTTGTACTGATGCTTGGCAGGAAAGGCAGCTGAAACGCAACTGTTTTCTTCCAGTTTTGTTATCTGCAAATATTGGCAGAAAATTAAGCAATTTATATAATGGCTCTTGACTTAAATTTTACACACTGCTCGTAGAGCCCATTTTTTAAAAACAGCTAGAATTTCCTCGTGATTTATTTATAGGATGTTTGCTAAGGTAGGTGAATTTTATTACAATGTCACGATATGTCAGATTTTGTTGCAATTGAAACAGGTCAATCTGAAGGTGAACATTTACCATATGTTCTGAAGGTTCTAAAGTGGGAAATGGCAAAAGGACTGAAAATTAAGACGAACAATCTAATTGAATAACAGATAAATGTCATGTTGCTTGAATGGAGCATTTCAAATGCCCAATGGTCTCAAAACTATTAAATATGTTTTTCTATTTTCCTTTTTTTACGTTGCTCCTGGCAGAACTTGACGTCTGTATTGTCTTTAAAGTGACGGGGCAAACACATCCTGAGATGCGGCACAGTGCATAATGTGCTTGTAAAAGCAATTTTTTTGGCCCTGCTTATACAATAGTCGATTGTGCCTTGCATCCTAGGCTCATTGCTCTTCGAGCTGATGGCTAAAGGACTCCCCGATGATTGGCCATAGTCTGTATTTATTGTTGAACTGTTGTGACAGATTTTCATATGCGTCAAGAAATTGTCGGAAGCATAAAAAAAATATATACATTGACCATTGTCTCCTTTGGTCCGGAAGGCGATGGCGATATGGGTGCACGTGCATAACCAGTGGGAGTGTTTGTGCCTGCGCCTTGTGTTTGCGTGTGTGTGGGTGTGCTTTTTGTGTTGCTGTGTGTGTGTGTGTGTATGCGTGCGTCCGGGTGTGTGCATGTAGGAGCTGGAAGCGATTAAAGCACGAGTCCGCGAGATGGAGGAGGAGGCTGAGAAGCTGAAGGCTATGCAGAATGAAGTGGAGAAACAGATGAACCTCAGCCCCCCTGCAGGTACCGGTTTAATTCACATGAAGTATTAACGTCAGCCCCAGTCACACTCCGAAACTATCAACTGCAATTGTCAATACAAATTTGAAAGGTCTTGGACAAATTCGAATTTGTAGCATTTAGCTTAATCTAATGGTCGCTCCTGCTGTAGTTAACTAGTCCAGTAGTGGTTGTTGGATAGACTGACATCTTCAATAAGAATGTGGTATTTAGACCACTGTCTCTCATCTTGTCACGCCAGTAGAGATGAACTCTGCCACGTGCTCGCTTGAGCAGAGAGACTCTTTTGAGTGCAAAGTAAAGTTATTTTTAAAATTGTAGTTTTGAATACTTCTCGCTCGAACATGCATGCTTCCTCGTGACGTGATGATCAACTTTTGGAATCTCGTTCGACTGAAACAGTTGATGATAATTAATATTTCTGATCACGAGGAACAATGCCAGAGATGGGAAAATGCATTTTTAGCTTGTCATAAAAAAATACTTTGTAAAGACATAAAACGTAGTTCTGCTTATATTTTTTTACTGTAAGAATGTGGGTCTATGCAAAACTGACTTTGCCCAAAGGTGCTCATGAATGTGACCGAGTGGCTTCGTAGTCTGCTTGTGCTGCTTCTCACTCTCAGCCTCTCTCCACAGCGGGACCCATGATCATGTCGTTTGAAGAGAAGATGGAGGCAGATGCACGGTCCATCTATGTGGGAAACGTACGTGGGTCTCTATGACTTTCCTTTTAACAGATTCTTTTCCGGGGAGACAGCCTGGAGGTTCTGAGTAGACGTGCAGCTGTCAATAACATCAATAATGCAGGTGCTAGGAGGCCACGTCAGCTCTGAGCCAGCACCATTTGCGATTTTTTTTTCCCTCATTGCAGTTGCTCTGCAAGGCCCAAAATACCAAGCAGATTTGGGTAGGGATATCAAGCATGGTAAAATTAGATTTTAAAGTTTAGCGACAGCACTTTAACTCTTAATCTGATGGTTGTGAGCTCAAATTCTCGGCTGGATCGACATAGCCCATCGTCTCTATGAGGTCAAGAGAATACCGCTTTGTGGGACGTCGCCAGTGGTTCACATTGAGAAGCTTGCAAATTGGTTCTCTGATTGATACTTCCCTTTCCATTGTAGGTTGTTGAGGGCTGGCAACTAACATGAGCAAATTGTTCATTGCTTGTTGGAGCAAGGAAGACTCTTTTACTCCCTTCTGAATGGGCCCTTACTTGGATTTATATATATTTATAGATACTCTTTGGTTCTGTCGGTAAAGTCACGTAGGTATAAAAATAATATATAACTAAGTTAAATCACGACGTTTCGGAAGCAACACAAGCTTCCGTTATCAGGTGGGACAACCACAGCAAGAAACAAAAATTACTGTAGTGGGCAAAGAGAGCTGCGTGTGACGAGATATTATATAAGGTTATAGAAGGTTAATATAATTATTACAATTTTCAGTCTGTATTTTCCTCTAAAATACATGTTGCCTCGTGAAATGATGATCAACTTATGGAATCTCGTTCGACTGATGACAGTTGATGTGAAGTATTAATTCTGATCACGAGGCAACAGTGAATATAAAATAAATGCGCTCACCGTTTGTGTGGCAGCTTGAGGCGCATTCTAATTTAGACGCTCAACAGAGGGCATCCTGTTGAGACTGGTACGTACCATGGAAATGTGGAATTTCTACCAATGAAGATGAGCATCGCCCTAATGCTTGTTTGACCATGTGGACACTTGGGCTTATTTTTTGGCAGCTTTAATCAACAGCCATTGCCCACATTTGTTTTTTCCATAATGGAGGGTTTTTGAAACGGTATATTGTGACTGCACGGAAATAGGCCCTGCCATTTATGTTATTCAGGGATGACAACTCAAACGAGCAAGGAGACACTTTTACTTTTAAATTGCCTCTTACCAGGATTTAAATAGATCTATATATTTATTAAAGTGTCAGGTGAGTATTAAACACTGATACTTATTTAAAGCCATGGTATAAGTGCTGCAGAATAAAAAATAAGATGCATGTTTTAGTGGTTAATTCTCATCAAATAGTTTACTTAACACAAAAAATGTGGCTTAAATCAAATGTATTATTACTCTTCCAGCCAATATAGCCATCTTTGGCTCAGTTTTTTGGTACTCAAAATGCATTCATGGCAGAAAATGTAATGTATTAACTCGGAACCATTCATATGTTCATCAGTAGTTATGGCATCACAGTTTAAAATGCAATATCCATATGCGAGTTGGTAATTTTTTTTCTGACAATTCCCTTTGCCCAAACTTGTAGACTTTTATATGCACGGTTAACGTGCAGATTTTTATAATACGTGCATCTTCATCACTTGCTAATGCATTCCTTAAATATATGAATGCAGGGGTCTACAACCTGCACGTCCGGAGCCGCATGCGGCTCTTTGGCTGTCCTTTGACAGGCAGTCGTTCTTTGCCAAAACTGAATTTACTTTATTAAATCCTTTACACTGTAACATGTAGTACAGGCCGGTCCCCGCTTTTACGACACAATGGGTCGTGGCTCCTTCTTTGAAAGGTTGCCGACCCCTGTATCAGTGGATCACCTGTCGTTGCTTGTGTGGTGAGGTTGACAATGTATGCCGCCCTACACCGTCCGGACCTCGCAGGTGGATTACCATGCCACAGCAGAGGAGTTGGAGGCGCACTTCCACGGCTGTGGCTCCGTGAACCGCGTCACCATCCTGTGCGACAAGTTCACCGGACACCCCAAAGGGTACGCCGAGCCTCGCAGCACAACCACCAACCACCACGAGACATTTCTACTACCACATGAGACTTGTTTGAACGCGGAGCACTGTTTATATTTCATTATCACCGTCAAAACCTGTACACTAGTTGATGTTATCGCTTTCGGTCTTTGGTGGACATTCTGTCAGGCACATTTCCTCCTTTCAATGCCAACCTGTCATTCTTGTAACGTCCTCCCCAAGCCTGCTTACTTTTTTACTTTTTGGATTAATAAAACATGAATGCCCTTTATCCTAGTTTTTAGCAGAATCCTAAACTGGGTTAATTGGACGATCTGATTCATATACATGTGGGAGGAACCTGGAGTGCCCACGCATAGTGGGCACTCAAAGGGTCTGCACAGATAGATTCAAGGATTAATTTGCTACACTGCCATTTCCTGGCTAACCCTTGCCTCAAATACTGCAAGAATACAGACATGCACATCGACACCTAGATAAATGCGATCTCATCTTAAGATGTACAAATGGGGGGAGACGTTCAAGTGGCCTCGCCCCCTACTGTGAGACATTGCATTTACGGGACCTTATTATGATGTGACTTTACCATTTCACCTTAATGAATGCTTTTACCAGCCCATGGTACAACCTTCAGAACTTAAAAACACGGTGAATGAAATGTCTTGGTCAGTGAAGTAATTACGTGTGCTCCCTGCAGGTTTGCGTACATTGAGTTCTCGGAGAAAGAGTCAATTCGTACAGCCATGGCGCTCGATGATTCTCTCTTCCGTGGCAGACAGATAAAGGTGAGGGCGTTTTAAACTTGCACGCTGTCTATGATTATACCAAGCCACTTTGCCCTTTGTGGTCAGCTTTGGAGACCACAATGCCTCATGGGACCTGTTAATTTCTCACATACACTTACAGCCCTTGTGGTAATCCTTCATTGGATGAGGGCCTCCCCACACCATACAGAGCCAATGGGGGTTATTTGATCATAATTTCACCATGCCGATTGGTGCAGGTTGGTGAAGGTGGGGAATAGAGGGAGAGAAAGTACAGCACAGCAATGTATTTTTACTCTTCTAACTGTTGCTGCATTGCATGACCATAACATCATGTCCATTTTTGAGTGATATCAGTTAAGCATGTAATGCTTAATTTTCTAAAATTATGCATGTATTGAATGGTAAGACTTAAATGTAAGCAAGATATATACCATTCCTGCCATACGGATATATGAATCGGTGAGTCGGAATAAATTGGATGAAAAGGAATTTATTCTTTCATTTTATTGTGACCCTGAAACATAATAGCGGTTTAAGTCCGCACCTGTGGCATTGCCGTAATAACCACTTGGGTTTCCTTTTACTTCTTTGCACCCACCACAGGTCCTGCCCAAGCGCACCAACCGACCTGGCATCAGCAGCACAGATCGGGGCTTCCCGCGGTTCCGAGGCGGTCGGGGAGGACGTGCCGGGTTCGCGCCGCGGGGTGGCGGCAGCCGCTTCTACGGTGGCGGCGGTGGCGGGTATATTTCCCGCCCGCGAGGACGAGCTTTCAGGTAGGGGACCCGCTGCACCGGTGAAACGCACGCACACACCATCCCTCTGTCCCCCCAAAGGTCTCAGCCAGTATGGGCTGTTGTCGCTGTGCTGGGTAGGCCAAAAGTTTATCGTGCAAGCCATAATCGGAGTTTGTTTACGGAACTTTCACTTTTGTGGTGGATGCTCCTGTAATCGCTCGGTATGTAAAGGTTGGTGAATTTCATTAGACTTTATGCTCACAATTTGTGCGATGAATTGTGTGCATATGAATGGATTATTTTAGACTCGTGGGCATTGATAAAAAAAAATCCATTATGGTCTCGTCAAACCCAGACAGTTCAATCGAAATCGATAAAATGGAAAAAATAAGATTAAAATAATAATCCATTCTCGAATCAATTGGTGTTCTCAAATCATGGCAGTTAAACAAATCTTGATGGGAGAGAAATCGTTTCATCCCTTTTACATGTACAGCTTGTTTTTGTCAGTCCACTGCTGGATGAAGGCCTCCCCCCACGCCTTGCTGGCTGTGATGGATATTTAAACCATACTTCACCACATGTCTTGTAAATTAAATAATGTCATTTGATCGCAGCCAATTTATCATATATTTGTTTGCAGAGAGGGAATAAAACGCCTCACCACGGCCTTTGTTAACACTGCCTTGTGGCTTTTTTTGTGTGGATAAGTGGCTATCGAAGTGACTTCAGAAGTAGTTCTGTGCCGTTGTCTGTTGGGGGCCATTGTCTGACGCAAGGTGACACGACACTGCTCACTGTGAGAGTTTCAGGTGGAAATGTCTTCGTCCCAGAACGATTCTAACAGCACAGTGGGAATTCAATTTGGAATAAAAATGTAATTCTAAAGTAACAATCATTGCCCTGAATTAAAGAAAATTATAGTGTAGGGCAATGGCTCTTCAAACAAGGGGGAATATTCCATTGGTAGTTTAAAGCAGTGGTTAGTGGCTGACGAACTGCACCATAAACCTGTTTCTCAACCACAGTTAACACCCAATTGCAAGTGAAAACTTAATTTAGCCTGAGTTCAGTTCCAGGTCATGGCTAATATCAGTGGCATATGATATCTGAAGTGATCCTGCCTCCCACCCCCAGCTATTTTTTTATGCTTGAGATGCAATTCCACGTGGAGACTTCTGGCATTCCGCACCTGAAGGCTGGGTCGCTAGAGTCGTTTGCGGAGATCATGGCAACCCATTATGTGCAATTCTTGTGGGATTTTGACCACCGTGTGTTTTATAAACACTTGTTAGAAATGTTACGCTTTTGCATCTGCCTGACACCATAATTGTTCTCAGTCATAAGTGCTGAGTGACGTTTACGGAAAGGAGCCACTGGCAAAACATACTGGACATTTTTAATTCCACTTCCATTTATGAAATTGAAGCCCAGGCACTTGACCACACCTGTAAAACTGTGAAGGTTGGAGCATCTTTACATTGCTGCACTGTTAGGCGATTTTGCCGAGTTTTCTGTATTGCAATTGTGTGTGTTATTTGAACACTTAGCAAGTCACTAATATCTCCACAATCTCATGGTCTTTCTTTTTTTGGGATAGTTTACTTAGTTTGACTTGGAGATCTGTTAATTTGTGAGGCTTTTAGGAAAACTTCTCTTGTTACCTTTAGGCTGTCACGTTCTATCTAAATTCACCTACTCGTGGCAATTTGGGGGAGAGATATTGTGATAAACTGTAGCTTTATGCTTTTAATTAAATAAATAACCACTTTGGTCCTTTATGGACCACACATAATTGTTTAATGCTGGCCATTAAAAGTGTAATACTATCTTGAATGGTATATAATTGTTCTTTTTAAGATAGTGTTAGTTTCGAATGTAGAAGTTAACTTTTATCCTTAATGATACATTATACATAGGCTGTTAGGCATATACCTTTTTTGAGCAGATAGGTTTTTGAAGTTTTTCTATTTCCAGGGCACGAATTTGGGGTTTTGGAGAGTAATTGTGCATGAGGAGTGGCAGTGTTGTGCAAGGTTGACTGCATTAATATCCCAGAAACGTGGGTTTGACATCTGGCAATTAAACTCTAGGGATTGTTCGCTGGCCTTTCCCGAGGTCTCAACTCTGCCTGAATTTAGTGCTTGTTGAGTGGTCATCGGCAGTTTATAAAGGGAGCTTGGGTGTGGTGCTGTCCACTATTCTTCTGTGTTGACCTAAATATATGCGTGCTAACAGTATCATCTGCTATAACATGTTTAGCTAAAAGGGGACATTATCATTGGCCAGACCGTCACTTCTCAAGCAAAGTGTTTCAATAGGGTATTGCCTGTCCCCATGAGTGTCTCTAGACAGTGGGTGGATATGCCGCATTCCTGTGTATGGTACCATTTGATGCCACCACTGTTGGCTTGCTGTTTTCCATATGAAGGGATGCAATCATCACCAATTATTTATACATGTGCAACGTTGCTTAATAGTTTGTGTGTGTTGTTGATTTCAAAATTTTGATTTTGTCATCGACAAAGTCTCTGTTTACAGAGGATACAATGATTTATACTTTTCAACTGCTCATCCGCACTCACGTTGTAAGTTGGACAATTTAGGTGGCGTGAAAGGATTAGGGTTGTTAATTGTTTCCAAAAGGCATTGCTTCCATTAAATCCGGTAAAATTTTAGTAACAGATTGCCTTGCAAAAGTTTAATCAATGCCGTATAATGAAAGGTGCTTGGTCACATGACAAAGCATTACAAAAAAATAGCCCTTTTGTCAATCCACTGCTGGATGAAAGCCTTACATGTTTGACTAAACTTCATAATAATATGCATTATTGCCTATGTATATTTGTATTGTTTTGCATGTAATTAACGTGCTAAAACCAAAATTAACAACCCTAGGGAGCGTGAATGAATATTGCGCTCGCGAGTGTCCTTTGTGACGTTGGCGTGGTGGATGTTAGTGCCATTGATGTTGCTTGAGAGTGTTGTTACTATTTTTTGGGTCTTGTTTTTTATTGCGTTCACTCCCTCTCTGTGATTTTGTCATGACCTGTCTCTTGTAACTCTCTCTTTTTTTAGGGGCCGGGGTAGAGCGAGCACATGGTTTTCACCTTACTAAGATGGATTTAAAAACAAAAAAAACAAAAAAGCCAAACACAAAAAAAACAAAAAAGAAAAAAAAGGAAAAAAAGAGAAGAGAAAAGGAAGAAAAGAAAAAAATACAAAGTGAATTTTTCGTGGGGCAATGTTGGGGTTTTTGTTACTAATTATTTAAAAAAAAACAAAAAATTGTAAAGTTAACAAGAACAACAATGTTAAGATAATGACATGTACACCATTTCGTGGATTTTTTTCTAGTTTGTTGAAAGCGTTGTGCTGCACGCAGGCTGGTTGTGAGATGATTTGCCGTCTCTTACCTTGTCTTGAGTCTTCTCTCTTTGCAGGTGTCCTGATGGAGAACACCAGAACTTTGCTGTTCTTGCTCTTCAGTGAAAGGGCCCTGTGTTAGCTAAAGCCCCGAGCTAGTTTCGATCACACTCGCGCTAAATTCCCCTTTTGAAGATCGGTGGAAGACTCTTTATTTGATGGCACCAATTAATCGATTGATACGGGGGGGGGGGGGGGGGAATCATAAATAAAATTCCGGCAGCCGTTTGGTTTTTTGCGATTATTATTTTATCATTGTTATGTTATTTTTCCAAAATTGGGTGACGAAGAGATCTTGCCGCGTTTCAGTCGGCAAGCATTTTTTGGGCAGTTATGCTGACGTGTTTTCTACGCTGTGACCACCTTTTTGAGTATTGAAACTTGCGTATTTAAAAGCTCATGCAGCTACAGTTATGAAATCGATTAATTGTTGCGGAAACTGCTAGAGGTGAAAATTAATGTATCGGAAGCAACCTCCACCCCGCCCCCAGTTTACATTCATTTCAGTCGCGAACCATTTAATTATAGATCACCCTTCATTGTATTTATTTTCTGGCATAAGCGCGCAAGACAGACTCAAGCATAGTTTTTTTTGTTTTTGTATTATAATTTTTTATTCTTTTTTTATCATCGGGCCACAGGCAAGGCTAGGCCACGAGATACGAAAAAGAAAGTGGAATTCGTTGAGCTAGCGTGTGGATTCTGATGTAATGTAAACTTGTAGTGACAGTTTCATGGTTAGAGATAGGAACCCACTTTTATTGTAACTTCTGAGAAAAAAACACTTCAATAAAGAGTTTAAATGTGACGTTACTTGAATTGTTGTGAGTTTTTTTAGTGTGTATGTTTGTGAAAAGTTCATTAAAACACTAGGGGTTAAAAACGATTGACCTCATGCGGATGATTCAATAATGTGATTGGGTTAAACACTTTTTGTATCGTTTAAATATCTGGTATTCTAATTTTTACAATTTGTTGTCTTGATTATCCTAAGTCAACATTATTTGCATATTGTATTAATAAAAAAACATGCTACTCTCATAAGGCCGCACTCATTTTTATAAGGTCGCGCTCATTACACATTGCCACAAATGAACCACAATACCTTGCTGATCTCGTCAGAGCAAAAACCGTGATGAATTTCTGGTAATTTTCGCAGCGGCTTTCGGCTCACTATTAAACAATGACGGTTGCTGCGTCTCGCACTTTCAGATGCGCTTCTGCGGCCGTCTGGGACGCTCTTCCGATTTTAGGCACTGGGGATATGCACTTTTAAATATAGATTTGAAGCTTTTTTAGAACTCCTTCCTGTACATCTGATTAACACGGTTGGCTACACCCTGTTCGAAAGAAGTTCAACAATGTGTGATGCTGTTGAGGTTTCATGATTAGCACACTGGACTTGCAATCCAGACGTCGGTTCGATCTCCTGGCGTGGCAGTTGAAACAATGGGCGAGTTTTCTAAACCTCGCCTTGCCATTTGCCGCGTCCACCCATCAGTATAATTGAGTGTTGTACGCAATGGATCTGCAGGTCGTGTGCTTGGGGTAAAGTGCAGGTACTCTGGTCCGGCCAGCATGGAATACGTTGAGCTACCTCGAAAGGTCATCTAGGTTTGAGAGCTTCCCCTGCCAGCAGTGACGTGGGCAAGCAATTTCAGAGCTGCGCCTTTACCTTCTATGAAAACAATTTTGCTTAAAGGTTTTATTTACAAAGAAAGGGGCACAAAAGTGAAATCGCGTAGCATTAACCGCACGTCAAACAACCCACCACGGTGCACCACACGAGACGGCTGCCTGTCGAGAAGCGCACACAGTACACACTACACAGTACGCACTACACAGTACGCACTACACACTACGCACTACACAGTACGCACTACACAGTACGCACTACACACTACGCACAGGCGCACAGTATACACACAGTATACACGCACTACACACAAGCGCACATCTGATTAGCACGGTTGGCTACGTACTGTGCGAAAGAAGTTCACTGAATGCTTTTCCACAACTGGCCGCATGCGAGTGAAGTCACACCGCAATTTAGCTAATTTTGGATGGATATCGGCAAGCCACGTGACATCGCAAAAACAAACCGCGTAAAGCGAGTCAAACCTGTATTTGATGACATACTGATGAATTACTCTGATTCTTTCGGCAAAGTCACGTAGAAAAAATTACAATTAAATAATCGGATACGACGTTTCGATTGCAACACAAGCAGTCGTCATCAGGTATAACTACATTTGAATACGGATTAATATTTGGCCAAAAAGTCCTGGAAATTAAACTTGGTACGTGCAAAGGAGATCCCATGATGTAGATGATCACCCAGATTGTATGGTTTACCAAAAATCCATAAGGCACACCATTTCGTCCTATCGTCTCCACCATTTACTCACCCACCTACAAACTGGCCCGATTTCTGAGACCTTACATCCATTCACTGGTAAGACCACCTCAGCTGTACTTAGCTCACTTGGTATCGTAAATTAAGGACATCTCACTATCTCCAGGTGATTTGCTCGTTAGTTTCGATGTATCTTTGTTTACCAAAGTTCCTGTGCCGGACACCATTGCAATGATTGGAGATTTGGTCCAACAAGGACTGAATGCTGATGTACCGGCCCTAGTGAAACACTGCCTCACCAACACTTCACCTGGAATGGAACATTCTACAAACAAGTTGAAGGTACCGCGATGGGTTCTCCCTTATCTCTAGTTGTAGCCAATGTTTTCATGGAAAAGTTTGAGACAGATGTCATCCAGGCATCCACTCTACGTCCGTCCTTGTGGAAGAGATGCGTAGATGACACGTTTGTCATCTGGCCACATGGCCTGCCAGCTCTGAACCAATTCTTCAACCACATCGATTCCATACACCCAGCCATCAAATTCACTATGGAGGTGGAAAAGGATGGCAAGTTACCATTCTTGGATGTTTTAATCGAAAAGAGACCAGATGGCTCAATGGGACACTGTCTACAGGAAAGCCACGCATACGGATGCCTATCTAAAACCTGACTCCCACCACCATCCATCCAAGAACAATTCACTCATCAAAACTCTATACCATAGAGCTCGGATTTCCAGTGAACTGGAGCACGTACACCAAGCCCTCAAGATGAATGGATATTCAGACTACACAATCCGTAAAGCTGTCACCCCAACCGTAGGTAAAGAACCATCTGAGGACCCAATCAAAACCATCACCTTACCATACATAGCAGGGGTCACCAAAAAGATTTCCAAAATCATGAGCAAACATAAGATCCAGGTTCGATTTAACACAGTACACACAATTCGTGATCTGATCCGATCTGTTATATTTTTATTATTACCATAACTGAGAAAGTTTAATCCGACCAAACAATTAATTTAACAGCCCAGTATTCAATAAAACACGTAGGCTTTCGCGACAAATATAATCCATAATACAGCTTTGTCGGGTTCTATCGCGTAAATATGTAAATGTGTCGTTAAACCCGCCACCACCCGACACAGACAACTAGTAAGGTTTGTCACGTAAACAGAACGTGCCAATTCGTCACAAGTACAGCATTAGTGTGTAGTGTATAGTGTAGTGCACTAGTACAGCACACCGGTGTGTTGGAGAGCCAAGCCACAACATTTACAATCTGAGTACGACGTTTCGCCAGTAATTACAACTAGCTTCATCAGGCGATAGCCAGAGTTGTGGAGAAGTCCTGTTTCTTTCCTTAAACAGAGGGGTAGATGTGATGTGGGGGGGTGTTAGTGAATGCATATAAATGATAATGTATATCCATTACCGGTTGGGCTATGTATATGCTAATCAAAGTTCATTATGCATGTGCGTTATGCGAGCTCATTGTTGACCTGTATAGGCATGCATTTAAACAATGTATTATTTGATCATTCTCTCAATTTCGATAGATTCTCTTATGAGTCTTTGCCTTGTAGTAGCTAGTTTTGCACAGAACTTCAACATTATCAAAAGCGTGTTCTGCCACTGCCGACCGTTGTATTTGGGATAATTTAATATTTACTTGGTGTTGTTTTAGTCTCGTGCTGATCATTCGCCCAACATATCATTTGCCACAAGTGCAATTAATGTAACAGCCCTTCATTCACTTCTGAGTTATTCGAAACGCGATTTCCCCCCCGCCCCCCCCCCATACGTGCCCCTCACGGGCCTCCGTAGGAGCCGAGGCCTAGCCGCCTTCGACTGCGCCCGGCCAGCGGGGCCCGGGATTTATATTTTCTTTACAACTTCAACTAAAACCCATTTCCTTTCTTTTTTCTACGAGTTACATTTTTTTATTTCACTTTAATTGTAATCTCCACAGTCGGCGGCGAGTGAGCAATGTCGGCATTTTCTGAGGCGGCGTTCGAGAAGAAGTTGTCGGAGCTGAGCAACTCTCAGCAGAGCGTCCAGACGCTGTCGCTGTGGCTCATCCACCACAGGAAGCACGCGAGAACCATCGCCAGGGTCTGGCACGGCAGCCTCAAGAACAGTAGGAACAGACTCATATCTGTGTTGCTGTTGTTGTTGTCGTTGTCTACACACGCGCGTTACGGCGTGCGGAGAAACGCCGCTGCATTTGCGCTGTTTTACGGGGCGCAGAGTCGTGTACCGCGCTGTGCGCAGGAGGTCGCGGGTCCCAGCCCGACCCTGACGACGCCTGCTGCTGCCGCTGCTGCTGCTGCTGCCGCTGCTGTGTAGTTGGAGTTTGCATCTCTCTGTCTCTCCCCGTAGTTGCGTGGATTTTCTCTGGGTTTCCCTCCACA
Organism: Lethenteron reissneri; assembly: GCF_015708825.2. Lineage (NCBI taxonomy): Eukaryota > Metazoa > Chordata > Hyperoartia > Petromyzontiformes > Petromyzontidae > Lethenteron > Lethenteron reissneri. The sequence continues at coordinate 10,790,232 of NC_083827.1, forward strand.
GTTATTAACGTGCGTTTGAGATGATTTGGCTGCTCTAGATTCCGCACGGTAATGAGCCGCTTCGGTGAGCGGCATATCTCAGTGGGGCCTGAGCTGACAAAATAGAACCCCGATGTCTTGTGACCCCCATTGAATCCTCTAAAACTTAATATATATTTTAAAGTAAATATTTATTTAAAACAAGTGAATATGCAAAGAGAAAAAAATATGTGAGGGGGGGGTCAATTAACTGTGGGTCACAAGACATGTGGACCAGCCTTGTATCGTACTGCAGAGTGTGAGGTCAACACGGGGACATTGGGCGCCTTGGGTACGGCAGCCTCAGGTAATCCAATTTGGAAATAGAGATATACACAGCACGTGTTAGACTGTATTTAATACACGTGAACGTGTTGCATTCCTTGCACGGTGGTTGCGGGCGATTGACACGGGAGCTTCAAGAGAGATAACCAAACATTTGAATAAATAAATAAAAACATACATTATCATATACAACATTATAAGAATGTTACAATATTATACCCTACATACTACGGTCGAGTAATATACAGTGTTGTACATTGTAAACATTTTTCATATTGCACGTGAAAATGTAATGCTATAATTCATGAGGTAAATATTGCTGTATTGAATAACACACTCTTATTGAATCTATACCACAGTATAGTGTGCACACTGTGTTCTAGTGTTGTGCACTTTGGGAAACATCGATCATAGAAGGGACCGATTTAAAAAATATAATCCTTGCCACTGATGATAACCGTGGCCAGGGTTCGAACTCGGGTAGTTAAGTCCATAGTGAATGCAGTGTGGTTCACTAGAGTGGGAACCACTCCTGCACCCTCTACCATTCATGTGCCAGAGCACCATCTAAGGATTCTAAGGTAACAACACCTGAGTGGTATCAATTGTTTGATAACCCCACTCATCTCAAATGGTTTTCACAAAATTCACCGTTATTGGCCACATAAATTGGACACATCAAAGTTTGTGTTTCTCGGATGTTACGGACAAGTGAAATTCTCCCTGTGGTGGCGTGGAATTTTCTCCGGGTCCTCCGGTTTCTCCCACATTTAGAATCAACGTGTGTTTAGAGTATGTGGCCGCTATACATTTCCACACGATAAGCCACTTTGTTGAGCTATCATTTGTGGTCAGGTTGCTTCTGAAAAAGCTGTATAGCTCAGTGGGCCTTACCTGGTAAAATAAGAAGTTTTGTTTAAATATGTGGTCCTGGCTTGTGGACTATTGCATGTCTGTACGTATGCCTGTTGGCGATGGGAATGTGTGTAGCGAAACCAAGCCGAAAGCTCACCTACCTCTACCTGGCCAACGACGTCATCCAGAACAGCAAGCGCAAGGGCCCCGAGCTCACGCGGGAGTTTTCCTCAGTGCTGCTCGACGCCTTCTCCCACGTGGCCAGGTCTGAACGGTGTGCGGTCATGATATGGGTGCCATGGTGGTGAGATGTTAACTCCGTCGCCTGGTATGCAGTAGGGTGTGGGTTCGATCCCAACGCCTGTCTATTTGGAGTTTGCCCATCTCTCTCACCTTGGTTGCATTGATTTTTCTACAGGTCCTCTGGTTTTTCCCTCCATATTTAGAAACATGTGTTTAGAGTATTTGGCTGGGAAACTTTCCACATGGTAAGCCACTTTGTTGAACTATCATTTGTGGCCAGGTCACTTCTGAAAAAGAGCTGTATTGCTCAGTGGACCTTACCTGCTAAAGTAAAAATAGTTTAGTTTTTATATGAAGAATCTGTTTGAATCTCTCGAAGAGCAGCCTGTGAATGCTACACTGTTTGTCTCATGTGCGTGCAGAGAGGCGGATGACGGGTGCCAGACGCCCATGCAGCGGCTGCTCCACATCTGGCAGGAGAGAGCCGTGTACGATGGGGACTTCATCGAGCAGCTACTGCAGGCGGCAAGTACGGGCAGGTGCACCGACACGTGAGCAGGAGCACAGGCTCAAATGTGTGCAGACGTGTGGGGGAGCGGTAGTGAAGCGGTTAGCCCGCTGCACTCTGAACCCGTGACAATTACTTGAACCGGTCCTGGGCCTCCCCGAGGTCAACTCAGCCTCAAATGAGTACCTGTTGTGGTGTGTAAACATCGCCACTAGGGAGACAAAGGCGGCCGGGTGTGGTGCTGGCCATCTACCTCCCCATGTGCTGTGCCAGCCTTCATAGGTGCTCTCTAACAACACTTGACAGTCTGTTTAAGGCCATATGGAGGATATTTGTCTTTTCGACGTTTGGGTGGCTAACCTATAACATCTGAATTTGTCCATATAACCACCTGGCTACTTTCCTTGACCTAAAATGCATCCGACCTCCCTCAAGTGCCAGGGTGACATCACTGCCACTTATCAGCAAATGGCGATGGTAGTTGTTTTGTGCATGGTATCTCCCGTGGCTTGTACCCAGAGCAAGGTGGCGTTGGCTGAGCATGCTGCTTGTGCAAGAACCACGCTGTGCTGCGTCTGCACTGTGCAGGCGAGAGAAAGGCGAAGAAGCGGACGCGCGAGCTGACGGTGCCCGTCCAGCCAACACGGCGGCGTCGGGAGGCAGAGGAAGAAGAGGAGGAGAACGATGAGGAGGATGAGGAGAAGGTGGTGGTACTGCCGGCGGCCGTGATGGAGGACGACCACTACCTGGAGAATGCTTCGCCCAAGGAACCGCCCGAGGTGACTGAGTTGGCGGCACCGTGGCATTTCTGTCTCTGTGTGTCAGGAAAACCTCTAGAAGCCAGATTCGTTGGAGATGGACTTTTGAGGTATGCCAGAATACTTCCCCATAAGTAAAACAGACTCCAGCTGGAATACCTTTCGCACAAAAATTAATGATAAAAAATTGGAGAATGGAAGGCCCCACTGCTAGCAGAACACATGGGAGATGGACGCAATAGTGGACCCTGTGGTGCATCAGGCGACCACGTGCTCCGATTGTGACACCCCTTCCGCTCTCTTTAGGGTTAAATTGTATAAAAATATTTCTATTTTTTATCATTAATCAAATGTAATTTTAAGATGCACACTTATAGAGGTGAAGTTTACTCGCATTAAACTGTAGCGATGTGTGACTTATTTGCTTAAAATTGGAAATGTTTCCAAATGTTAAATTATTGTTTTGTTAATGATTACTATATGTTAAAGAACTGTAAATCTTAAGTGTATTAATTACATGTATAGTTTTGATTTCAAGCTTTCGTGACTGCAGGGATTCATATTCTTGGTTCTTTCGGTAAAGTCACGTAGAAGGGAAATAATAAAATAATACAAATATAAAACAATACAAATTCTCACGACGTTTCGACTGCAACACAAGCAATCATCATCAGGTGTGAAATCCACAGCAAGAATTTTTTTTAAAAGTGGCAGTTTTTCCTAACGTCAGCACCACGGACAGCGATTTGGCAGTTGGCCAGATGGACGAGTCCATCTATGTTCGGAACAGAGGAGGGGGGGGAGCAGAAAATGGAATGCGGTCTGAAAGTCACCCTAAGCGTGAACACAATCAATTAAGACCCGAAATGGTTTATCAAATCCTTCCAATGATTGCTAAGCCAGAATCCATCTTCTCGGTTGAAATTGTCTCTATGTTTGTATATGTCAATAGCCTCATATTTGTATTATTTTATTATTTTCCTTCTACGTGACTTTACCGAAAGAACCAAGAATATACATTGATAGTGTTCTTATTTTGTATGGATATTAATTTAGAAACAACTACAAATCAGTGTCTAGGTTGTAAAGATGGCTGCCGGCTTCAACAAATTGAATCCTACTCATGCCCTCGGAGATCGCTCGCTGTGGACACGCGTTCACACAGAGACCCATAGACATGCAGTGGACACGCGTTCACACAGAGACCCATAGACATGCAGTGGACACGCGTTCACACAGAGACCCATAGACATGCAGTGGACACGCGTTCACACAGAGACCCATAGACATACAGTGGACACGCGTTCACACAGAGACCCATAAACATGCAGTGGACACGCGTTCACACAGAGATCCATAGACATACAGTGGACACGCGTTCACACAGAGACCCATAGACATGCAGTGGACACGCGTTCACACAGAGACCCGTAGACATACAGTGGACACGCGTTCACACAGAGACCCGTAGACATACAGTGGACACGCGTTCACACAGAGACCCATAGACATGCAGTGGACACGCGTTCACAGAGACTCATAGACTCGCACAGATCTCCGTAGACTTCACACAGATCCGTAGGCTCGCAATGGACTGAGTTCACGACGTGTTCCACTTTTGCGGTGCGCTTCAGTCGAATTTTGCAGATAATTTATTTTCCATTGGGAAAAAGTGATTTTACCTTCTATGGCCAATTCTCGAATATGATGTAGACCAGTACTTGCTGGGCAGTGAACTTTCTGATGTCTGGATGGTGATCGAGCTTATTTGGAATTAAGTTGACGTATGTATATATGTTGAACTTCTTTCGCACAGTACGTGCCAACTGCGCTGATCGGAGGTGCGGGGAAGGACAACAAACTAAACACCAAAGACTATTCTTCAGAAATTCGTTTTAAATCTAGACTTAAAAATGTATAGGTCCAGTGGCTTCCTAATATTGAAAGGAAGAGCCGTTCCAGACGGCCGCAGAAGCGAATCTGAAAGCGCGTGATGCGGTGACCATCTTTGTTTGATGGCTAGCCAAAAGCCGCTGCTGCAAGGATGACTGGAGTTTGCGCGATGGTTTATGCTCCTTGACGAGACTTTGTCCACCAGTTTTCAACGCTATTCAGCTTGCGACTTGGTCTTTCTTGCCATGCTCCAGAATGGCTTTCTCGATTCCAGGCGCAATTACAGGTCTCTACTTAGGTTGTGACCTCCCGTGACACGTTCATGCATGTGCTGGCCATCTTCTACATCTGTGTTGTACTGGGGTGGTGGTGGTGGCGGTGGTGACGAGAGGCGGGGGAGCTGGTGAGAGTCCTCACGGAGTTGGAGAGCGCCGCTTCGAGCGACGCCACCGTGAGACGGAAGATTGCGTCGCTGCCGCTCGCGGTGCAGGACGTATCGCAGCTGTCAAGGATCACCGGTGCGTACGCCCCTCCCCACTCGGACTTTGCGGCAGTGTCGACCAATGCGGTATAATACAACGTGACAGTACACGAGAGCGATTGTGATGCAATGCAGTGCTGTGCGATGTGATGCAATGATACAGTGCAATGTATTCTTTCGCACCGTACGTAGCCAACTGTGCTTATAATAGAGTTCAACATAATATAATGGGATACAGCTTTGAAATATATTGCTAAACAACGCAGCTCTGTGTCACGAAATAAAAAAAAGTCCAATTGCAGTGCAACACACGAATGTGCAGCGCATATTGTACAGCACCATATTGCAATGGAGTGATACAGTGCAGTGCATGCACCATACAACAAAGTGTAAAACGCAGTCTTGCACTTGTAGTTGGTCATGTGTGGTGGCGTCACTGTAAAAAATAGATACATTTCGTGCATATACAAGGTGTTTAAAAAAAAGTTAACACTTCTGAGAATTTGCAACACCACAAGAAGATTCCAGGCACGCGTTGACAACAATGGCGAACAAGTGGAGACTCTTTAACGTTTTGAAGCTATTAACATGACAATTGTTATCATGTTACAGAGTATTATCCGTTCTTTTTCGATTAAAAACGATAGTCCCATTTAAGTGTTAAAAATGTTTTGAAGCACCCTGTATTTATTTGGGAAGCCCTATGGCAACATCGATGGCACCGCATTCACCTTTGTTCCACACAAGGACAGCTGCCACCTGGGGTCCACTGCCTCAGGGTGCCTCGTTATGCACCCCATGGGGGGGGGGGGGGGGGTAGATGTACCGCGTGGGAGGGGCATCGCGAATGTGTAAGCGACGACAATGATGGTGTGGTGGATGAATGGTCTCGGGCCACCCGCGTGGCACGTGAGCCCAGACAGGGAGTCGGCGGAGCGGCTGACGCTTGTGGTGGACGACGCGTGCCTGCTGCTCGCCGACTACAACGGGCGACTGGCGGCCGAGCTGGAGGACCGGCGGCAGCTGGCGCGCATGCTCGCCGACTACACGCGCCGGCAGCAAGAGCAGCTGCGCGAAAAGGAGCGCAGGCTGGAGGTGCGGGGGCAGGCGCGGTCGTTTTTTAATTGCCGAGTCAACCGATGGGTGTGGACGCGTGGCCGAGAAGTTTTGGCGAGTTGGAGTCGCCGACGGTCGTTGTTGCCGCTGGCTTCGTCTTCCCGCTCGGGAGGGGTACCCAGGGTGACCTCCTCACCACGCCCCTGCTATGGCACTGGAAGGGTTCCTCAACCGTATTTTCCGACGGGCCGTATAATGCAATGGTGCTGGTGGGCCACGGGATGTGTGTATGTTGAACTTCTTTCGCAGCGTACCGAGCCATCTGGGCTAATCGGAGGTGCGGGCGAAGGACAACAAACTAAACACAAAAAGCGGTTCTCAAGAAATTAGTTTTCAATCTAAATGCGTTTTCCATCCACGTGACATCACGCAGCGTCGTGACTTTATAACGTCCGTACGCGTGACTATAAAGAATGAAACGGGACTAATGAGAAAATACAAAATTAGATTTTTCAATCTAATTTAAAACCGTGTTGTTGCGCGTCTCTTCCCTTCCCCGTGCGCTCCCAGGAGTACAAACAGAAGCTGAACAGGGTGACGTGGGTGAGGAGGGAGCTGAAGGCGCACATCCAGAGTCTGCCCGACCTCTCTCAGCTGCCCAACGTTACGGGCGGCCTGGCCCCACTGCCCTCGGCGGGCGACCTCTTCTCTCTGTGAGCCTGGCCCCACACCCTGAATTACAGGAAGTTGATGCGCGAGAGGCATGACTCGAGGAAGCAGCGCCAGCGCTACCAAGCGTCTTATTTATGGCATTGGATCACTGCACGTGGTCCGCGTTTTTGCTTCTGGAGGTATGTTTTATTGATGTACCCTGCTGCTTGTGAAGTTTCTGCACCGTGCGTTGTATCATGGATGCATTTAATTACTTGTTTGAAACCCAGGCTTCAATTGGCTGCTTGTCACTTGCCCCGGTGATTTGCGTTTCTACACAGACCGCTTTCGTTTCGTGTTGATTCTATTCAATGCCCGAGGTCTGCGCTTGATTTGACTGCTGGCTGTGTATACAGATGTCCATCTGGTCTGCTGTGTGTGCAGCAAACCAGACAGACATCTCCACCATGTCTCCCTGCACCTCCCGAATGTTTCCCCATGTCTCCTTACACCTGCCCACGTCTCCCCTTGTCTCCATTGCACCTCCCTGCGTCTCCCTGAAACTCTACCCATGCTTCACCCATGTCTCTTTGAATCTCCCCAAGCCTCCCCCGTACGATCTTATTTTCGTGCAGTCTGCAGTTTGCTTTCTGGACAGGCACTCAAAACTGCTTGGCTGTTGTTTTGTTGTTTTGTTGTTGTTGTCACGGACAGCAAAGTTCAGTATGTTGCAGTGGCTGTGCATGTGTCCCCCCTTATGTGCAGGCAAGAATTGCAATTTGTTTACGTACCGTTAAACCTCCGTACTTTCAAGTCGACTTAGCCACGCTCTACCTGGCGAGTCATAGGTGTAGATTCTCATGGTTATAATTACACAGTGGGAATTAATTTATTACTTATTTATTTTGGGGAGGGGGTGGGGGTTATGTTTTTGCATTAAAACCTAAAACGTAGTGCTGCAGAATGGGGGGGGGCGGGGTGCAAACCACTATTAGTTGCCTAAACCCAACACACAGTGCTACTGTGATCAGAATGTGCACGCTGGAACACATCCTGTCAATATATATATAGTTTTTGTGGGAATTTGTGATTCGTTAGAACTGTCATTAAACTCCAGTCCGCATGCTTCATCGTCCCATGTCTGCCGATTGTTTAGATGGTTCAAATAATGTAAGTTTATCCGGGAAGTCTCACTGAGTCTCACGACTCCGTTTCAAGAGGTGTTTCTGCACTGAGATGCTTGGTCAGTTCCATTTTTTTTAAATCCAGAAATGTTTCGTGTGCATGCGAGGGAATCAACACACCTGAAAAACACACCCATACATGGGGATAATGTACATTGAACTTCTTTCGCACCGTACGTAGCCAACCGCGCTAATCGGAGGTGCACAGATGGGTTCGTGGGCCTGCTTGTTGTACTGCAATCGGCTGGCCACCTCACAGTCTCGCAGCTTTTGGGAGCGTCGCATATCTCTGAATGATCCACCAACCCTTGGATCCAGAGCACTGGATCATCGGCATTCCCCACTTCACCCGACCAAAATACAGACAAAGCATATTCATGTACGAGCTTTGTTTTACACTTGGTGTCAATAATCACTGCGAGCGATTGTGTTCTTCTTTAAGGGCAGGAAGTCAACCTGCCCAATGCTGCACAGACAGTGTGTGTACGTATGAATCTATGTGTATGTACACATACCTGTCAACCCATGCGGTTTACCCGTATTCTTGTACAGATGAATTCAGTTTTTAGCTCCATAACGGCATACAGACGTTTCTCCCTTGTGATGGGATTTTGTGGGATGAATACTCTCTGGTTATTTCGGTAAAGTCACGTAGGTATAAAATACAAAAAATGTTTAAATGACGTTTCGGAAGCAACACAAGCGTCCGGCATTAAATCACGAAACGTCGTGATTTTTTTTTGTATTTAATTTTATACCTACGTGACTTTTTCCGAAAGAACCAAAGAGTATGAATCATTGCAGTCACGACAACTTCAGATCTCGACTTGTAGGATGAACTTTGAGATTTATAAGGGCACGGCGTGACCAATAAGGTCTGAATTGGTCTGTAATAAGGTCGGCACTAAATGTTGACTTAAAACTTTTGTGACTGCGGGGATTCATATTCTTTGGTTCTTTCGGGAAAGTGACGTTGATAGAAAAATAATAAGGTGAATAATTTTAAAATAATGTTTCTATGTGACTTAAAGAATAAGTTTGGCACTGATAAGGGGTTGACAGGTATGACGTACAGCCCCTTAGTCCACTGCTATTTAAAGGCCTCTCCCTCCACGCTGCATTGGCCATGGGGGTTGTGCTTCCAGACTGGTCAATGTGGGTTGAAGGTGGCGGGGAGGAACCCAGGACCTGTTCGGATATTGCTCGCTCACCGTCGATGTTAGCCGTGTCCAGGAATTGAACTCGAGGTTGCTGGGGTCATAGCGCAATGCGCCAAGCACTGAATCACAGCTCCATGTCTATTACCTTTGCTCCACCACCACTCGTTCACCGCACCACAAGAATCCACGCGGAGAGCTGCATTTTAACAGGATGCAAACACCATAAAGGAGTGTAAATTGGTTAGAATTGGATTGCTTGACAAAGGTTTGAACATGTGGTAAAAAAAAATTCTAAACTCAATTCTTAGAAGTCCCACTTGGGAAAACCACACAGCAAACATCATCCCCTACAGGCAGACCACCAATGCTGACTTGTAGCCCAGTATCACGTACACCTTCTGCTGTACAGACAGCTGCCACTGGAGTTCCCTTTGGCCAACAGTTTAGGAATTAACCATGCTGTAGTTACATAGGTTTTGTTATCCTACGTAATTATTAAATACAGATTGTGCAGCAATACATGTAACATTCACTGATCTGTGCTTTAATAAATAAAAATGTGTTATTTCTGTGAGTGGCTTACGTCACAAGCTTTGTGTGATTGGATCTCATGGAGAGTACAATCTACTCTCCAGTGACTACATTGGCAGTGTAGTTAAATAACAGATTTAAGGCATCTTAACATCACCGATAGCACTTCCCTATAATAAACTTAAATAATGTACGTTATAGGTTGTACTTGCAATCTCAGCCCGTCGGGATTTTTAGGGCTTCGCTTTGGGCACCAACCACTGGGAGCCACTTCAGTGCCTTTCTCCTGAACCCGATCGATCCTCACTTATTGTTGTGTTTCTCTACATCTAGCACATAGAGTTGCGTACATTTGATTCAAATGCAGCGTTTGTTAATCGTGGACATATATTCGACCTGTGCCGTATGCAACGTTGTCTGTTCCCAATTCACATTTGGGAATTAAAAAATACTATGAGCATGATGAAGGCAGACTTCAATTGGTGCATCTAAATGTGGGGGAAAAACCTACAGAAAATACCTCTTGATATTTAGTGTTCCATAGTCACGTGTGTGCGTGCGTGATTGTATAGCAGTGGTTGTGGTTTTCACTACACTGCTTTCGAACCCCACTGTCTTCACTAAATTCCTGCATGCATCGGTGTCAATTGGAATCTAAACCTGGTCTGTGCCTGCCTTAGATCCGCTCCGCTTAAAACGAGTACCTCTTGCTGTGTTCATGAACCTAGGCACTGGGGAGACAAAGGTGGCCAGCAGTACAGGGTGCTGCCGCCACCACTGCCTCGTTACGTTCCTTTAATGGGTGCTCGCAAACGACACTTGTCGTAACCCTTGCACAAGTCCTATTTTTTTTAAAGTATATGCTGAACCTGTAGTGCACATTTTAGATGTTGCGTGTGGTTGAAATGCATTACGGTGGTTATTTTTAGCATTGTGGTCAAGCGTCACGAGACTCGGTACTCTGTAAAAAATATATCAAAAGCTGCAATGAAATTCAGTTGTGTTTTTGTCGAAAAGCTATTTTTCCATCACTGCCGACATTAATTTCTCCAATTGGCATGAATTGGGAGTTTCGTTATGATAAAAATGTGAACAGTTTACGACGGTAAGTTTCCATAGTGCGCGTGATTTAACATGGATGCGATTTTTCCCGAGCCATTAATAAACGTACCACGTTGACAGGCTGATTGTGTTTGAGTGAATCGCGAATCCCGAGTGCCACACACCGGATGAAGTTATTTTAGAGAATGTGCCTATTGTCTTAACTTGGTGGGGGACAAGGCTGGGTAGGGAGTTGAACCCAGGAGGCCTGCCCAGACAGGGGAGAAGACGTCAAGAACGTTCCAAAGATCTGGCCAATTGGGCAGGAGCTCCCAACAAAGATGAGCTAATCAGGTTTTAGCCAACGGGCGGTAGTGACGTGAAGATGCTGGTTTCGCCGAGGGGCATAAACCATGCGAATTCCAATCCTAGCAGCGGCTTATGGCCAGCCGTCAAACAAAGACGGTTACTGCATTATGCACTTTCAGATGCGCCTCTGTGGCCGTCTGGAACGCTCTTCCTTCCAATAAGAGGAAGCCACTGGAGCTATGCATTTGAAAATCTAGATTATAAACGCATTTCCGTAGAAATGCTTTTCTTAGTTCTCCCCCGCACCTGATTAACACGGTTGGCTACATACATCCAAGATTGGCTCCAGTGAGGTGAGGGGGTGGAGCTGGCTGCCTCGGGGCGATTGAAGCACCGCACTTGTGGTGCTCGTGTCTGGGGTCGCGTTCGTCGAGCCTCGGTGAGCACGCGGTGCCATGAGCGGCGGCCGCGTCTCCTCCCGCTCGTGTGGCAGCTCCCACCTGGAGGGCTCAGGTCCTGTAGCGCAGGGAGCTCTCGGCCACAAGTGCTTTTCGTGTGTTGAGTGTCATAGTTGTCGCGAGGTTCCCTTGAGCCATATACTAGTATTAGCTAGGAAGTGTCTGCTGTAATGGTAAGTTACTCAGTAACGACTTTTGCAAAAAAAATACAGGAATAAACGGTGCCCAAAAAGGTGGATAATCAATCTGCCTTTCCTTGGGCATCAAAGTTTGTTTACAAAGAAATTGATTGTTGGCTTGTTTATTATAGATGACTTTGTGAAAAGTGTCTTCAGTCGAGAAATGGACATTCCATGGTATACTACATTATTTGTAGTGTAGATTGTCCTATATAGCAGTGGACACAGCACGGTTTAGACATTGTCGTACAACAACCCCTCGCCACCCGCGGGGGTTACACGTTCCTGAAAACCGCTGCGGTTGACAAAACCGCGGTTGTCAATACTACGGCCTTATGGGAAATGGGGTGTGAGGGCAAACGTAGCCACGGTCAAAGCCTAAGTTGCCTGTTCCTGCACTAACCACAAATAAAATACAATGATATTAAAAAACCACATTGAATGTTAAAATAACATTTAAAGCAGTGAAGTCATGTTATTTTTAATACAAATTCAAGTCTATGGTGATGACGTTGATGACAAGGCAAGGGGCGACGAGGTGGTCGTCATAAGAGGGGCTTTGCCCAGCCGCTGTATTTTATTAACATATTTACAATATCGTTCAGGACAACACAATGTAAAACACCGGCGCAAACAGGTCCTTACTCCAGTATTCGCGAGGACAGATGAAACGCTTCCAAGGGGGGAACAGCGGCAGTGTAGTGGTCAGCGCGCTGCACTACGAACCCGGCGACCCGACTAGCACCAGTGACGATTACCCATGTCCACAAGAATACGATTACCCATGTCCACAGCCCGGAACACACCACCTTGATGATGAGCAGCTCCAAGAATACCGTTTGTTTTCTGCGTTACATCTCCCTCTCATGATGTCCACCTCCGCTTAGCATGGTTGGCTACGTACTGTGCGAAATAAGTTCTACATACATACACACTTGATGGGCAGCATAAGTTTGTCTCCTGGAAACACCAACTTAAGTGCGTCATAAAAAATTACATTACGACATAATGTGAAATGAGACGTGAAGAAAACCCAATCTGCATACATACGGTCTACCAGGCTGAGAATGGCTGCTTCTATTCAAACTTTATTCAACCATCACATTGCAGGTCCAAATATTTTCATCTTTCTGCTTCCTTCATCACGCCGCTAAAGTTTGGAATTCCCTCCCAACCTTATCATTTGAAAAGTTCGTACGACCTTCCCCAATTCAAGAAACACAGACTCCATTAGACCTTCCCAGTAGCGGTGTTTGTCGCTGGCCAGTTGGCTAAATGTAATAAAGAAACCTACGCTGCACACAGGAGGTGTGCCGACCGCTCGCGGGAAGGAGGGAAGCTGCTGGCGTCTTGGTCCCGTCCCCCTTTCAGAGGTCCACGCTGCCCTTGGCCTTGAACTTCTTGGCGGAGCGCTCGCTGGAGCGCATGCATAACATGGAGCCGTAGATGTGGGACACGAAGCCTCCAAACGCCACGGTGAAGATGCTCTTCCGCTTGGGGATCACTGCAGGCGACGGACGCTAGTGAGAAACCCAACTCCAACCGCCGACGTCAGCCCAACATTAGGAAGCTCCTGGACCTGTGCGCTTTTAAATCTAAATTGAAAACTTATTTCTTTACAACTGCTTCTTGTGTTTAGTTTGTTTTCCTTCCCCCGTACCTCCAATAATCATGGTTGACCAAGTAAGGCGCAAAAGAAGTTCAACAACAACAAATGTACATACAACCCAGACGCACGAAACCCTCCATCGTGCAAACCATTGCTGACCCCGGCACCAACCCAGCTGTCTATCATAGCCCTCAAGCATCACAACTCTTAACATAAACCATAACCCCAATGCAGTTGTCAACCATGATATAAATCCTAGTCCTAATGTAAACCATAATATGGTATTGTTATATTTGATTTGTATTAATGTTTACCCAGGAAAGCTTCCCCGAGTCTCATAACTCTTTTCAGGAGCACCTTGCAAAGGTTTGCAGGAGAGGGCAATGATCACTATGCGTATTCCAAATCAGTAATTTGCTAGGAATTATCATATCTGGCACATTTGGACTCTGACGCAGGCACACAACGGCCTGCTCTTTGCGAATACATCTTTGTCATCCACTGTGAAGCAGACGGCGCGTATTATTAGGGTTGTTACACACAACCGCGGTATTAACCAAGGCGGCCGCTGGATTCGAACCGTCAACCTCTGTAACAAGCGGCAGCACACTACCGCTGGGCTACATCACCACCCCGATAACGAATTTACCGTAACCTTGATGGCAATCGTGAACCTCATTTAAACTATGAGCCTGAAGTCAATTATAAGCCTCATGTAAACCCTACCAATAGCAAACCCACCCCAAATAGACTCCAACCCCGATGAATAATGAAGTACAGCCCTTGATCATTCTCCTGCTGGGTGAACGCCTCCCCATGGCGTAGGTACGTACACGTTGAACTTCTTTCACACCGCATGTAGCCAACCATGCTCATCGGACGTGCGAAACTGCTCTTGGGGGTTGTTTGACCGTACTTCGGCAATGTGGTCAGCGCGGGTCGGTGAAAAGGGATGCCCCAGACTGATTCGTACATCGAATACCACTGGCGGCCATGGGTAATATCAGTGGTGATCGATGTAAATCCCAAAGCAATTGAAACACTGGTGGCATCAAAACATTTATGCATAAACATGATGATGTGTGCATTATGGGGACTTGGTCACGGTGGGTTTTTTTGTCCCTTAAAATTCCGGCCGATATTATTCACCTCGTACAATGATACATGATCAAACAAAACACCAGCTCTGCTGAACGTCGGGGGAAAACATGAAAACATGTATTTGGCTGCTATAAATTTCCACACGATGATAAGCCACTTCGTTGAGCGATCGTTTGTGATAACCAGGTCGCTTATGAAAAAGAGCTACATAGCTTAGCGGGCCTTACCTGGTAAAATTAAAAGTTTAGTTTTGAGTTTCAAGAGGAAGCTGGATGGCGTGGGAACGAGCGTGGGTTGCCTCATATTGCAGTCACCCTCACCACCACTCACCCTTCAGTTTGTCGTCCTTCGTGATGATCTTGAACACATTCTTGAGCTCCTGGATCATGATCCCTGTCGTTCCCACGTACGTGGGACACTTTGACTTCTCCACTGCGGCGTTCAAAAAAGTAATTAACGGACTGGCAAGCCAGGCCACGAAGGGAGCCAACTACAGCGTGTTATGGGAATCGGTCGTACACACACACGCACGCGTAAACTTGCAAATGTACATGCAAATGCACACATTAGGCACACACACACACTTGGGGCTGCATTCTTAACCCTTTCCTGTTCCAAGTCCCGTTCACCGCTGAATCTCGGAACTCGCAAGTGGTTCGCACTAATTTCATTTAGAGAGCCATAGTGCCGTTGTTTTTAAAGACACCATTCTCACCGCAGAGAACTGTAGCGACACGAGCGCACTATGATAGCTGGTGCCATTCTGTGCCACACGCCCTCCCCCACATCGCCTTGTGGGAGCCTCAGTTACTTTATTTCTAGTTTTTCTTCCGGTTCCGTTCCGACAGAGTACACGTACGCGCACGTGTACTCCGTCAAAATGGAAGGAAAACTGATGGCGTGCACGTACGCACATCATCGGAACGGGAGAGGATTAATCGCGACTCAGCTTTGGCTCCGCCTCGAACCCACAGGATCAGCTCAGGCTTGAGATGCTCGCTCTGCTTTCAAAGACACACGAGTGAGCGACTCGGCCATGGCTCAGCTCAGTCTCGGCTCACGGAATTCCCCGAGTGTGGCTGGGACCGTGCAGGCCGGCTTGAGTTGGGCGTGGCTCTGAGCCAACTCACTCGAGCCGGAACCAACCCAGAGCCAGAGTCGTGATAAAAAATACGGGCCCTTACACTGCACGTGCTCGCACCTCCGATGAGCACGGTTGGCTACGTACGGTGCGAAAGAAGTTCAACATACATACATTCCCAGGACACGGTATTTTCTAGATGGTAATTTTTTATAAAAATTACTGAAATGTTTGGAGATCATCTTACTCTCAGGATGACATTCTAATCTGGAGAACACGGTAACGCTACGTACGTGCAAAAGAAGTTCAACATACGTACATACACTTGATTCAAATGCACACGCCTTCCAGCTGCGCAGGAGCATTATTATAATAAAACTTCCCCTGCTCTTCTGCCTATGACTACCTTGTAGAATATATACTATATATACAATACTACTGTCTAAATGATGTGTATGTAAAATACTGTCTTTGTACAGCGTCTTGAGATGCAGTTGTGCATCCATGCTATATAAATCCAAATTGTATTGTATATTTCGTTGGCGTTCACAAACTGGCATTCTTTAACGCCGCTTGTTCTGGCAGCCTGCTCAGGCGAAACTCCGTGTTTGCACCTCACCGGTGATGATGGCTCCGTGTAGGTCGGCCTTCAGCATCTTCATCTGGATCTGCTCCGAGCGCCTGGAACGATGGGAGAGAGAGATTCATGTCAGAGTCGCGTCATCCGTCTGTGGCCGATTAACTCATCCCATCCGATACCACCGTAAGAAACATCCACGTGGTTTGATTACTCGCGAACGTTGAAGTTAAGCGCGTAGCAGCATCCACCCTCTTCCTAGGGGGCCCCAAGCCCCGAACAGACCCCCTTCTTCCTATCCCCAAGTCTCAACAGTAACGGTTGAACCGATGGCACCGCGAGGCCTATGGCCGACCCCTTTGTGTACGCCTGTCTGTATGTTGAACTTCTTTCGCACCGTACATAGCCAGGAGTGCTAACCGGAGGTGCGGGGGAAGGGCAACAAACTATAGACGAGGTTCTCTATTGTGTCTTGGCCGAGGTAATTAATATTTTTTTATGTTATTAGCATCACGTTATGATACTAAGATGTTTCCATGCGGAACTCTTTTTAGAAAACGGTAGATGTTAAGGAATGGCCTCTGGAGAGTGATTAATACTGCGGTTGTGTTTAATAACCCTAATAATAAATGCCACCTGCTTCACAGTGGATGTTGAAAATGCAGTCGTATCGTTCACAAGAGTAGGCGAAATATGACAGATGAGAAAATTCCCAGCAGATTACTCAATTGAATGCACATATCAATCATCACCCTTTCCTGCAAATCTTGGCAGGATCCTCCCGAGAAAGGGAGATGTTAATGAATGGCCTCTGGAAGGTGAGGTCAAAACTACTTCTAAGTTTCCTTCAAATATCTCTTATTCACACTTCGTATTGTGTCTTATCTCAAGCTCTGCCAGTGGTGTTCATCACATGGCAATAACACTTTAAGTGCTTATTCGCTGGAACTTGACAAATTAGATTAAAATAACATTTTAAATGTTGGGTTTTTTCTGTGTAGTCACTGATGATGGCACTGAGACCATTATTTCACTACACTTGAGAACCCAGAATAAACACAGGTGACAAACCTGGACTTCCAAAACAGGACCTCAGCGGCGTCGACTCTAAAACAAATCCATTTCTTATTTTCCAGCCAAGGCCCACTGAGCTATATGGCTCTTTTTCAGAAGCGACCTGCCAACACATGACAGCTCACGTGATAAGTGAGTTATCATGTTGAAATTTCTAGCAGCCAAATTTTCTAAAGGCATGTTTCTAAATGTGGAGGGAAAAACCAGAGGAGTAGGAGAAAAATCCACGCGACCACGGGGAGAACATGCAAACTCCAAATATACAGCAGGCGTCAGGGTTGGGATCGAACCCACGACCTCCTGCATACCAAGCGAGGTAGTTAACATCTTGCCACCGCCCCACTCACTGCGCTAACACAGGCATTATGATGAACCCACTTAGACACCCGGCCACTTGGTGTATATACAAACACATTTAACTTAATTAAAAAATTCAGTAATCTCATAACTCTCATGAACCGCACTCATGACTCTCATGACCCGCACTCATGAAGCAGTGCATATGTGCTGGTCAAGTACTGTAACACGCTATTAGTCACCTGAGCAACTTGGGAGTGTGAAAACTGGATCATGTGACGAATGAATGAATGAAAGGCAGAGACGTACGTTGTGGACTTGAGTCCCCCAAAGAGGTCGTCAATGTACTGCAGCCAGAGTTGGTGGAGGGGCAGGAACAGGGCGTACCTGTCGAGAGACATACGACACACGAGTGACAAAGAGGTTAGGGGCTCGCATTCTCCGTGCGAAACACAATGATGCTTCTCCCATGGCCGCCGTTCCTTCACTGGGACACAAGTGCTGCAGCCAGTTAGACAGCATTTGGTCAGCTGACATAGTGGCAGGGCATTCGACGAACAATCGGAAGGTATTAAGTTCAAACACTCGTCAAGAATCGTCTAAGCCAATCATTTGTCTGGGGTCGATAACAAAACATTTGCACCACTTTGTTGGAATGGAACAGTGGGTGCGCTATGGATGAAATGGCACCTCGACATTGGAACGTGGAATATCCACCGCTGGCTCAGAGACACGCCAACTGAAATTAACCGATTGATTGATTATATAGTTATTGATGATAATTGTGAACATGGTGGAGAAATTGGTTTTATATTGCAGATGGGTTAAAAAAAACTGTAGTGCACGAGTGACTGAAAGCACTGGATAGAGAAAAGATTTCACAGGCAGAGGATAAGAGATGACGGCAGATAATGAATGAAAATACTGAGCAGAAACAGTGATGAAGAATAAGAGCAGACGAGGAATGAATACATAAAATGAACGGCTAATAGAAATTATCACAAAGGATAAGAGCGGTTGATGTATTATTAAACAATTAATAAATAAGCAATTTGATAGAAACATTCACGGGAAAAGTAGGCAAGCAGTCGCCAAATCATATAATCGGTGCAGGAGGCAGCCGGCAGACGCCACCTCTGGTTCTCCGGCCGGATGTCGAAGAGGCCCAGACGACGGCGCTCGCGGGACGACAGCGGGCGGCCCGACGCTGGCGACGCGCTACAAGAGGCCGCTGACGACAATGCCGCCGCCACCTTCTTCTTCTTGCGCTTGGCGCGAGCTCCCTTCCCGTCCTTGTTCAGCACAACGGCGTGCCGCTTCAGCTTCTCCTCCAGCAGGTCGGGCTTGGCGCGCGGCATGACGCGCCGCAGCATGGCGCTCACAAACTGCCTGCTCCTGTCCCTGCCGAGTGGCTGCGTGGCGCCGAGGGGAGAGCAGCAGAGCGCGCAGTCAGGATGGTTGGGGGCGGGTGGGGGTTGGTGCAGCGGAGGGTGTGAAGGAATAGAAGCGGTGACAATGTTAGTGGAGTCATTCTAGAAGGGGGCTTTAGAGCTATTCCCAGCGATTACTTGCAGGAGCACTCGCACGGTGGTCGGGTGTGAGGATGTGTCTCCCGAATTGAGGGCCTAGCAGAGAGACGACTAACTTCTAGGCCTGCATTTGTCATTCAGGCACTTGGTGGTGTGTGGGTGCTGTGCTCTGGATGGAGACGATATTGAGAACTGCCATGATCCTGGAGTTATGTCGAGGTGTTTTGATGGGTAGGGACGGTTTTTAAAACTCGCCTGGATGCTGGCCGCCTCCACCTCGGCTGGAGAGAGACATCCATAAATTCCTGCAAGAGGAAACATCACAAACAGGGTCACGTCAAGCGGCATGTAATAATCCATCTCTTCACGTCGATTTTTGATATGTGCATAAAAACACCCTCCTAAGGACAGCTTATTTGTTTCAGTTGATTCATGGAAAGGACCAACTGCAACATTACATTTATAGACAATTTTACGAGCTCAGTTATGCACTACAACACAATCGCTAAAAATTTACTCTTGTGATGGCCTCGATGCTTCACCATCAACATCCCCTCAACAGAATCATCCATTCTACAGCTCCCCAAAACAATGTTGTCACAGGGCACGAATAAAATGTTCAAATGCTTCTTTATGTTTGTTATTGAGTAACAGCTAACCCAGTGGTCAGTGATTAATCTTTTTTGTTTACGTAACATTTCATATTGCTCTTCTTTAGCCTTAAAGGGCACCAACAATCCGTGCAGCAACTTCCAGCAGTGGATACAATTTAGTTGCTTACATTTCAAATATTTTTGTACACGGTCAACATAAACGTCGTTCTGTAAACAGTCTCCTATTTTACTCGCCGACTCTACTGAATCAATGGGCATCAGCACGAAAGAGGTAAATATTGTTTTAACTCGCCTTTTGCCTGTCCAAGGACGGGTGTATTGCAGTAAATTTGATACTTGCAAGCGAAAATCAGAACGTGACGTGATATTCATTGCATCCATTCATGTGCAATCTGTCACGCCACGGTGACACAGAGCTATTTCATGTTAAGGTTATAATCCCTTGTTCATCACGACGTCCTTTTTACTTCAATGTCTCAGTAGCGTTACGGAGATCGCGTGACGTGAGGGTTCTGCCTTTGTAGTGAGGGTTGAGTTGCGCCGAGGAGGGGGGAGGAGGCGCCTCGCCCCCCCATGTGGAATGACGTCACCCGCTAATTATTATGAATGGGGGGGGTGTACATGTGAAGTGACGTCACCTGTTCATGATTATTAATGAGGGGGGCTGGTCGCCGTGGAGTGACGTCACGCGCGGGACAGACATTCTTGGCTCATCGCGTAAATTGGTTGTAATATTGAGCTGTGCTCATAAGGCTATTAATGTAATGCAACGGATATCTAGATTTTGCTAATGTCTCGTAAGTTTATCCCATTCTCGTTCACGGTCAATTCTACATAAATAATTTCCGCATGAAACGAAATCCTGCTTAAAAGAAGAATTGTATTTTAAGATACACGTGGCAAATACTCTAATTGTGTCCAGTGGCTCTATGTGGGGGGGGAGGAGTCTTGGATGTGTGGCCATTGAGTCGGTCTTCGGGCCAATATTTGTGGAAGTTTATTTGGAATAATTATCACGGAGTAACACAAATTCTGCCTCCACCCCCCCGAAGATCCGAGCCAACTTCAAGACGATGGCAGGGCACTGTTTTATTCCAACCCTCTTTGACTGCTCCACTAGTAAGGCTATGATTCAGATAACGCCTATTACATCAAGTTAAATCGCACCTCCGATTAGCACGGTTGGCTTCGTACGGTGCGAAAGAAGTTCAACACACATACAAGTCGCCCCTCTTCATGGCTTGCTCATAGTAAGCCGCGGTGGCTCGGAGATGTTGACGACCTCGCCTGCGATTCAGGAGGTCGTGGGTTCGATCCCGACCCTGACGCCTGCTGCTGCTGCTGCTGTATGTTTGGGGGTGGCGCGTCTCTCGCTCTCAAAGTCCTCCGGCTATTTGACTCCATATTCAGAATCACGCGCTTAGAGCATTTGGCTGCTTTAAACTTCCACTTCGTTGAGCGATCATTTGTGGCCAGGTCGCTTCAGAAAAAAAATCGATATATCTCAGTGGGCCTCATCTGGTCAAATTTAATTACAGCATTAAAGTACGGCTTACAGTCCTCGCGTGCATAATTGTATTGTTAAAAATGTTATCTTCTCAATGTATTGATACCGTTGACTGCGACTAAATCACTCGAAAGTTATCCGATCTTATCAGACCACAGAAGCTCAGCGGTTGTTGAGCGTGGGGAGGGCTCGAGGGATGGGCTGTGCCGCTAATTCCACGTTGTACTGTATTCTATGTCGCCACGTGTATGGCTGCCCCCCAGCCGAACACGTGCACTGAACCGGCGGTTCTCAAATTAGTTTAGTAAAAGACAAAACCTCCCCCCCCCCAAAACAAAATGTCTCTCTCCTGGAGTCTGCGCGTCTCCCGCTCGCTCCGTGGTCGCCGGGAATGTCTCCGGATCCTGCGGCATCGCCCGAGCCGCGCCGAGGCCTGTGGCACCGCAGCGAGAAATGTGCCGCCGTGAAACCGCCCGACGCTGAGGCGGGGCGAGCGCGTCTCACCGTGCCCATCGCGCTTGCTCGCCATCTCTGCAGCTGCTGCAGCAACAACGACAACACGAAGACGACGACGCGAGATCAAGCAGTTCGCTCCCTCGCCGCCTCGCCAAACAACCTGGTGGGGGGGGGGGGGGTCGACGTGACGTCACACACGCGGGGGTGGGGGGGTCATGGGTCGTCTCGCGGAATCGATTCCCGCGCGCGTGTCGATAACTGCGCTCCACCGCTATCGATTCTCGATTCCGATACGCGCCGTGCTCTCACGCCTTGGTGTTGTTGTTGTTGTGATCCGGGAGAGCCACGAAACACGGAGGGCCAAGTGTGGGAGAGGTAAACAAAGTCACGATAATCGATGATGTTTGATCTCGTATCGCGAAACATTTAAATCGGCGCGATAACCCCACGTGACTCGTTCGGTAGGATGACGTCACGCCCATCGTCTCGGCCCCATGTTGATTGTAACGCGTTCTGGGTGAAGATGACGTCACAACGATCCCACGTGACTCGTTCGGTAGAGATGACGTCACGTCCATCGCCTCGGTCCCCTGCTGATTGTTAAACTCGTTCTGGGTGAAGATGACGTCACGCCATTCGCCCCGACACCATGCCGATTGTTGAACTAGTTCTGGGTGAAGATGACGTCGCAACGATCCCAAGTTACTCGTTCGGTAGAGATGACGTCACGCCCATCGTTTCGACCCCCTGCGATAGTAACTCGTTCACGTGGGGGGAGGGGTGCGACGATGACGTCACGCGGAACCTCCTCCACCCCGTCGTACAAAACAGCCGCGTTCCGCGAAGATGACGTCACACGTACACGTGACGTCACCGAGGCGGAAGACGGTAGCGAGAAGCCGGCGGCGGCGCTGTCCCGGATCGACTGCGGGAACGAGGCGGGCGGTGAGGGGGTTAGTGGTGGTGGTGTTGTTGTTGTTGGTGGTGTTGGTGTTGTTGGTGGTGTTGTTGTTGGTGGTGGTGGTGGAGGAGGATTGACCGCGCTCATCGCCACGAAGCGAGCCATGGAGCTGCCGCCGCTGCTGCTTCTGTCCGTCGTGCTGGCAGCGGGGGCCGCGAGAGGCGCCCCGGCAGCGGACGCGGTGAAGGGGCTGCCCGGGCTGGAGCCGCAGCCCGAGTTCGCGCACTACTCGGGGTTCCTGAGCGGGGGCCACGGGGCGCACCTGCACTACTGGTGAGGGGGGGGGGGCACGGGGCGCACCTGCACTACTGGTGAGGGGGGGGGGGGCACGGGGCGCACCTGCACTACTGGTGAGGGGGGGGGGCCACGGGGCGCACCTCCACTACTGGTGAGGGGGGGGGGGGCACGGGGCGCACCTCCACTACTGGTGAGGGGGGGGGGCCACGGGGCGCACCTCCACTACTGGTGAGGGGGGGGGGGGCACGGGGCGCACCTCCACTACTGGTGAGGGGGGGGGGCACGGGGCGCACCTGCACTACTGGTGAGGGGGGGGGGGCACGGGGCGCACCTGCACTACTGGTGAGGGGGGGGGCCACGGGGCGCACCTCCACTACTGGTGAGGGGGGGGGGCACGGGGCGCACCTCCACTACTGGTGAGGGGGGGGGGGCACGGGGCGCACCTGCACTACTGGTGAGGGGGGGGGGGCACGGGGCGCACCTGCACTACTGGTGAGGGGGGGGGGGCACGGGGCGCACCTCCACTACTGGTGAGGGGGGGGGGGGGCACGGGGCGCACCTGCACTACTGGTGAGGGGGGGGGGGGGCACGGGGCGCACCTGCACTACTGGTGAGGGGGGGGGGGGCACGGGGCGCACCTGCACTACTGGTGAGGGGGGGGGGCCACGGGGCGCACCTCCACTACTGGTGAGGGGGGGGGGCACGGGGCGCACCTCCACTACTGGTGAGGGGGGGCCACGGGGCGCACCTCCACTACTGGTGAGGGGGGGGGGCCACGGGGCGCACCTCCACTACTGGTGAGGGGGGGGGGCACGGGGCGCACCTCCACTACTGGTGAGGGGGGGGGGGCACGGGGCGCACCTCGACTACTGGTGAGGGGGGGGGGGCACGGGGCGCACCTCCACTACTGGTGAGGGGGGGGGGGCACGACTCACGCTCGCCACTCACCGCTCGCCACTCACCGCTCGCCACTCACCGCTCGCCACTGAAGCTCACCACTCACAACTCACCACTCACCACTGAAGCTCACCACTCACCACTGAAGCTCACCACTCACGCTCACCACTACCATTCACCACTCACGCTCACCACTCACCACTCGCGCTCACCACTACCACTCACCACTCACGCTCACCACTCACGCTCACCACTCGTATGCCTGTCAACCCATGCGGCTCGCCCCGTGTTGTTGTACAGGGAAGTTGAGTGTTCAGGTCCATACGGCGTGCAGCCGTTTCAATGCGGGCAACGAAAATAGTCTTTGTCTGATTTGTGTTTCTCCCTCGTGATGGGACTTTGTAAGGTGAACGTTGAGATGTATAAGGGCGCAGTGTGATCAATAAGGTCTGAATTCGTCTGTAATAAGATAGGGCACTGATAAGGGATTTCCAGGTATGCGCTCACCACCCTTGAGCACACTCGCACGGACACTCCACTCGCAACCACTGCCACTCACCAGACACTCACAGACACCCACAGACACCCACAGACACTCGCAGACACCCACAGACACCCACAGACACCCACAGACACCCACAGACACTCACAGACACTCACAGACACTCACAGACACCCACAGACACCCACAGACACCCACAGACACCCACAGACACCCACAGACACCCACAGACACCCACAGACACCCACAGACACTCACAGACACCCACTGCCACCCACAGACACTCACCAGATTCACTTGACTTCCCCAATACCTAACACCTCTCACCTGACTCTGACTCCCACGTGACTCTCAGCTGACTCTCACCTGACACGCGTCATTCACACTAAACCCTCACACAAGTCACAAGACGCACTTGCCAGAAACTGACGAGTGAAGTGCCCGTCTCACGGGAAGTGCTGCAGTACGGCACTGTCAAAATCAAGAACCAGGCAATGCATCCGTCATTTTTGTCTCTCCACGTACAGAAAAAGGTTGTGATCAAAAGAATACACTTGTATGACGACATACACGTCCATTCAAATCACGCGGAATAATAATAATAATGTAATAACAACAATAATAATAGTTTACATTTCGAAAGCCTCTTTCACCCCGGAGGTCACAAAGCGCCGATCTCGTCAGATCTGGTGAGCCAAGCAGGGCACGTGATGCAACGTGTGGCGACACTTCTGCTTTCCATGCCATGCGGTTTATACAGAGGAGCCATGCCCTCAACAATCCCGTGGTACAGCATGAACAAGGCGAAGTTCCCCCCGTAGCCTGAACAGACAGTCGGGTCAAGTGGTGTGAGCGAGCACTTATTAAGGTCTGAACTGCACACAAGGGGGTGGTGTGGCCACCACCGCCCCAGCCAACTTTGTCTCCTCGGTGATGACGTTTACACACCACACCAGGTACTCGGTTAATGCTGATTGGACTGAAGGTTCAGATCGTCATTTGTTTGCAGTCCAGGCTCAGATTATTATTTTTTCCAGATGGACCCTCTCCATCTTCAAGATGTTCCAAGGATTTGCCACTGCCTACTTAATCCCCTCTCATCTTACCCTAGTCCCCAACACTCACTCTCCACTCCAGTAATCAACGTCTCCGAACAAAACCTGCAAGCAGCCTTCCCCGCTCAATGCGAGGTCGCGCATTCTCTGCTGATGCCACCCTCCCTCGTCTGGAACTCTCTCGTCCCACAGCCACGCGTACTTGACCCTGTCCCTTTCCAAGTCCAGACTCAAGGCCTTCCCCTCCACCTTTGCCTATGACTGTCTCCAAGAAATAAAACCATTAAAATCGCAGCTCATTGAAAAAATTGAAATAATCCCCATTTAGCCCACGCGATGTTCCTGTCCCACTTTTTACACATGTTATTGCACGCTTTTATCATCATCATCGTAGTGAGAGTAGAGCACATTGCAACATTGTAATGGGTGAGATTAATGCAAAGTAGGTAAAATGTGCGTAGACGAATGGACGATTCGGACATAAACACAACTTGTTTCACATTTGTCTCACTCCCGTCACACCCACTGCCCCTTATCTGCTGTCTGCCCCGTGCCGTCTCCATCCCCGATGCCCCAGGTTCGTGGAGTCGGCGCACAAACCAGCGAGCGACCCCGTGGTTCTGTGGCTGAACGGCGGGCCCGGCTGCAGCTCCGTGGACGGCCTCCTGTCCGAGAACGGGCCCTTCCACGTGCGTCCTCGTTGCTGTGGCGGGGGAGGGGGTAGGGGGTAGGGGGTGCAGTCGTTCCGTAGCATGCTTACAAAGTGAGGTTATCACACGAGGGTTTTTTCACAGTTGTGCTGTATAGCTTGCTGCGAGGCGTTTTTTAGGGTTTTGCCGCATGTTGACCGGAATGATTTCACTCCATGCACTGGGAGCTTCTTCGGGCACATGGAAGCGAATGGTCCGCCATCATGCCGCACGACATGAGGGTACAACATGAGGGTACAACATGAGGGTACAACATGAGGGTACAACATGAGGGTACAACATGAGGGTACAACATGAGGGTACAACATGAGGGTACAACATGAGGGTACAACATGAGGGTACAACCTGTGGAAACCCATTGCAGAGCTAATGTGACAATTAATTCGGATACAGAGTTTCAGTGGTGCTGGGTCATTGCCCTGATGTGGCCATCATGAGCCGCCTAGGCCCCCCCCACTCCTGGGTCCGACGACGCGGTGCCAGAAGGGGCTGTGTGTGCCTGGCCCCAGGTGAACGACGACGGGCGGACGCTGTACTACAACAACGACAGTTGGAACAAGGCGGCCAACATCCTGTACCTCGAGTCTCCCGCCGGCGTGGGATTCTCCTACTCCGACGACAAGAACTACACCATCGACGACGACCAGGTGACCAAGGCAACCACCCTCGCTTCACCAGCGGCGCTGCAGCGCTGCAGCGCAAGGGGTCTTGCTGCGATTCACTCACCTGGCCACCACGATTCGATTGTCATCGATTCAGACTCGCAATTCAAGTACAAATAACATTTGGCTCATTGTCAACCCACTGCTTGACGAAGACCTCCCCACGTCGTGTTAGTCATGAGGTTGTTGACCATACTTCACCTCGCTGGTCACTGCGCGTTGGTCAGGAGGAGGTGCTCGGGGCCAGTTCAGTTGTGGTTCAAATATCACTCCCAGCTTTGAATTATTTCAAATATTTATCTTCAACAAAGTTTGTTTGTCAAAGGACTTGATTTAAATTGATCTCACGTGCGGGTTATGATATTGCTTTGTGTGTTTATTTAGCTGTATTGTTTTTACAATTTACTTGTCAGATTACAGGCATATTAGGTTGGTTCCGTTGGTTAGTAAGTGAGTTTACTTTGCTCTTTGGTTCTTTCAGTAAAGTCACGTAGGTAGAAAATATAATAGATCACAATTTTTCTTAATGTTGTGGATTCACTCTTCAACACACCGGTGGGCTAAAGGAATGAACTATTTGTCTTTTGTCAACGTGGAACTTTTTTATTGATTGGCCGTGTCGAGTGGTGGAGGGTTGCTACACATTTATAAATAACGCGATCTAACCCAAAAACCTTTATTATGAATCGCTCTGGCTTGTTAATGGCGATGATTTTGGCATAAAAACTACCATGGAGCACCACCGATTAGCACGGTTGGCTACGTACAGTGCAAAAGAAGTTCAATATGCATACAACGGCAAAGATCCCCTGTATAGTTTAGAGACTGTTATGACAAGTGCTGTTAATGAGCACCTATGAAGGCTGGCATGGCACACGAGGGGTGGGTGACCAGCACCACGCCCGGCCGCCTTCGTCTCCCTAGTGGCGATGTTTACACACCGCACCAGGTGCTCATTTGAGACTGAGTTCACCGAGGGGAAGAGGCCCTGGTGTTGGCCGTGAGCGGGAACTGAACTGGTCGCCAGGTGCGTAGTGCGGTGCGCTAACCGCTACACTACCACTCACCCACAACATACATAAATACAACTCAAAACCCATGTAGATCATTGTATTGGCAAGGAAAACCTACGTTTCAGCGTTGTACGTTTTGCCCCCCCCCCTCCCCGTTGTGTTCAGGTGGCCGACCGAAACTACGCGGCTCTCCAGGACTTCTTTGCTAAGTTCCCCGAGTTCTCGGGCAACGATTTCTTTATTTTTGGGGAGAGCTACGGAGGCATCTACGTGCCGACCCTGAGCCTGCGCGTCGCGACGGGCGCCGCCAAAATCAACTTCAAGGTGACAACAGCAGACACGCTCCAGTTTTCGTTCCGCTCCGGCAGGTGTTTTTTTGTGTTTTTCCTTCCAGGCCGCAAGAACAGGTTGGAGCGCTTTGTGAAAGCTGAACTTCGTAATGAAAAGCAACGTTCCAATGTGCCTGAAATGATTAATCAGCTCATACCACCGGCTATGACATCCATATGTCGCCCGCACCTCCAATTAGCACGGTTGGCTACGTACGGTGCGAAAGAAGATCACCATAGATCAGAAACACAGTTGTAAACACGAATAAGATTAGAAAAACTGATAACTACACGACAAAACGGAGAGACATGCTTATAGTTACAATGATAGATGGATCGAGGAGCAATTTGATTGAAGAACATACACAGTTTATGGCATAATACAACATTTTAACACGTAGGCTTCCGCGACCAATATGACTCTCCAACACACAAGCGGCGTGCTGAAGTGGTAACTAATTGGCACGTCTTGTTTTAAGTGACTAACCTTACTGATTAGCTGCGTCGTGTGACGGCGGGTTTAATGGCACATTTAATATTTACGCGATCTAACCCAAAAAAACTTTAATTAGCATTCAAAGTGTTAAGAAACGTAGAGAGTGGGCTTGAGCAGCGGCCGCTGTCTCCGGCGGAAACAGAGCGACGATGAAATCGGCTCGTGTGCAGGTGCCTGGTGGAGTCTTACATCGCGGGATCGTGAGCATTGTTGGCGGATTTGGGGAAGTCTTCATGCAGCAAGTGGACTGACCGTGGCTGACGACGATAATGGCAGTGGGGGTGGGGAACCTTTTCCTTACTCAGGCCCGAATAAGGCTTTTAGATAACCTTTGGCGGGCCATTCATTAACACGTGCATACCCCAGCCACTTGTGTCACTGTGGGAGGGATATAAGTGACTGAGTGGGCTAACATTAGAAACAAGTGTGGCCAGGATGAAAATATTGCCCTCTGGCACCCGATTAGTACTGATAAGATGCTTCCAGTGATGGGGAAATATAATTTTGCAGGCCGTTTAAAGAGTGGTTGGTTTCTCTGGGCCATGAACCCGTTGAGACGTGTAGGCCGTAGGTTTTCTGCCCCTCTTGTTTGTGAAAACAAACAAACAAAAGCATTTCTCATTCATTCATTAATACAGTGCTTTATTGATAAGGCAGGCGAGAAGCCCATTGAGACTTAACGTTCTCGTCTTCACTCCTCGGAGGCTAAGCAAGTTTTGGCCTGGTTATTAAATGATGCGATTCTGCTTGGGAATGCCATGTGTTGTCGGCTTGGACCGTGAGATGACCAGGAGGTGGCAGTAGAGCGGTGTATTTGTCAATCGCCGTGGAGCTTTGAGTCTCCCCGAGGTAGTTTTTATTGGCTTATATGCCACTCGTGGAATTGGCGAAAACATTCCAATGCAAGATTCTTCTGAAACAGTCTTGAGACTTGGTAAGTATTTCCTGGATAAACAAAGGATTGTTGTTATAAAATAACAAACAACATACCGTTACCATGTATGGGTACTCTCACCCCCTGCCTCCACCTGTCCCGTTTATCCGCTACCATTCCACCCACTGCAGTGATGCGAACCTTTTGCTCGGTCTACTTACTCTCCATGATAAAATGTACGTCCTGCTATCGCCTGCTTCTTTGCTTCGTGCGCGTCTGGCGACGCGTCCTTGGCTGGGTCAACTGTGCCAGACGATTGGAGTCGAGACCAACGCGCAAACGCTCCGCCCGTTCCCCCCCCCCCCCCCCGCAGGGGTTCGCGGTGGGGAACGGCCTCTCAAGCTACGCCATCAACGACCAATCGCTCGTCTACTTCGCCTACTACCACGGCCTGTTGGGAGAATCGTGAGTGTGTGTGTGCGCAGCACGCGTGGTGCCCACACTCCGTTCAGGCACCACGCGCGCGCGCGTGTGTGTGTGTGTTGAACATCTTATGCACCGTACATAGCCAACCATGCCAATTGGAGGTGCAGGGGAAGGACAATAAACTAAACACAAAAAGCAGTTCTAAAAAATTGAGTGTTCAATCTAGATGACATAAAAGTGCATAGTGCCAGAGGCTTTCTCATATCGCAAGGCAGAGCATTCCAGACAGCCGCTGCGCGCGATGCAGTGACCATCTTTGCTTGATGGTTAGCAACAAGCCACTGCAAGGAAGACCGGAGCTCTCTATATCTCAGTGGGCCTTACCTGGTAAAATAAAAATAGTTTAGTTACATTTTTCCTGGGAATCTTTACGTGGCTCTCGGCTGCTTTTGAAGCTGGCAGTGTCTTGTGCCTCGAGCGTTACCGTGTTCTCCAGATTAGAATGTCGTCCGAGAATAAGATGATCTCCAAACATTTGAGTAATTTTTATAAAAAATGACCATCTAGAAAATACCGTGTCCTGGGAATGTATGTATGCTGAACTTCTTTCGCACCGTACGTTGCCAACCGTGCTTATTGTACCAGGGGAGACAGTAAACGAGCGTGAGAAATATAAAATTCGGAAATATCGAGCGGACACTGGAGAAAAAAGGTTCGTCGTGTGACATGAAAAATACGGTGATGGTGGAAGTGGCTGTGTGGTTGCGTTAACGTTGTTGACTCTGCCCGGTGCCAGTAGAGCTATTCAAATCTAGTCAGACAAGTAATGGTGGGATTGACCAAGGTGGAAATAGAGGCCACGTACTGGATTATAAGACGCACCAAGCAGCCTGGTTTTGACCCCCATCCACGGCTAACACGAGTGGCATCGTGATATCTGAGCCGGTTCTTGGCGTCCCCTCGGTCGACTCCGCGTCTGTCTCCCCGGTGCTGTCAACTCTGGGGAGGCGGCCGCGGCCGGGGGCGGCACCGTCCACGCCGCCGCCTCGTGTTCCATTCTGGCCTTAATAGGTGCTCGCGAACAGCACATTCCGTGCGAGCTACGCGGGAGATCTTCCCGTTTGTCCCTCGCATGCCTGCATCCCTCCACCCCCCCCGCAGGCTGTGGGCAGACCTCAACCGCTACTGCTGCAGCGGCGCCAAGTGTAACTTCTACAACAGCTCCTCCAGCGACTGCAAGGAGGCGGTGAGTGGCACCTCCACGGCCCCCTCCGCGCTCGTCACGCTCGTCACGCGCTCGGACAGCGGCCACCTTTTCCCCACTGTCGACGGGGCATCGATCGAGCTCGTCAATGCTGGCCACGGTGGCACACGCCAGAAAATGTTTTTTTTATTGAAATATTTTTTTTCCAGGTTAATTCTTTCGCAATGTATGTATACACGTTGAACTTCTTTCGCACCGTACATAGCCAACCGTGCTTATCGGAGGTGCGGGGAAGGACAACAAACAAAGCACAAAAAGCAGATCTAAATAAAAGAGTTTGTTAATCTAGATGATTTAAAAGTGCATAGCTCCAGTGGCCTCCTAATATCGGAAGGAAGAGCGTTCCAGTCGGCCACAGAAGCGCATCCGAAAGCGCGCGATGATGCGGTGACAGTCTTTGTTCGATGGCCAGCCAAAAACCGCTGCCGCCGCTGCGAGGGTGGCCGGAAGTCGCAGGGTGGTTCATGCTCCTTGACGAGATCAGCAAAGAGGTCCAAAGGTACCTGGTGCTTTTGAGGCAGGGTTGGTGGGCCACACAGAGATCGATATGTGCCTTGTCGACTTCTAGCGTAAATGCGGACTTGGGCTGAGCCAGACCACGGCGCCATCATTTGCGGTTGTGCTCTCAGAGGGCAATCCTCCTCCACAACGATGTGCCGTCACAGGGCAAAGAGACGCCCACACTTGTTGGCCACGAGGTGGCAGTACAGCAGATGGGTTTCTGGACCCTGTCTGTGGCCTTGTCGTTGTTGTCGTCTCGCACACGTGAGTCCTTCCCCGGGTACAACAACTCAGTAGATTTACCCATACATGCTCGTGCGGAACCCTCATGAAAAAAAAAAGAGTCATGAGTCTTGGTGGGTAAATAAATGTCATGACCCTTGCAGTGTAAACCGCGATGCTTGCAAAATGGAGCAGTTCCTCTGCTTTGATTCTCGCTCATGTTCGTGACGACGACGATGGTGATGATGATGGTGACGACGACGATGGTTATGATGATGATGGTGACGACGACGATGGTGATAGTGACGACGATGACAATGAAGACGGTATTGCTGGCGGTGACGATGCCCGCGGACGTCTCCGACTCGCTCGCCAATCTCCCCCGTCGCCCTGGCCGCCCCAGGTCATGCGGACGTTCCACGTCGTGTACGAGATCGGCCTCAACGTCTACGCCCTGTACATGGACTGCGCGGGCGGCATCGGCACTCGCAGCGCTCGCTACCGCGCCGATATGAGCCACCTCTTCCGCGCCTACAGCCCAGTGCTGCCCCTGCTGCCGCCGCATCGTCAGTCGGTCAGGCACCCGCCCGCTCACCGACGCACTTTCTCACCGACCCGCAGGGCCCCCATGCCATGTCGAAAACAAATCGCGCCCATGCTGTGTATCCAGCCGGGTAGACTCCCACTCAGCCCCACGGTACAGACCTAGAATCACAGCACTACTGCGCTGCGTCAAGCCAGGAAGACACCAACCCACCGGCTCTGCTCACGATAGATCTAAAACTAGAACGCACCTATGCTGCGTCCCACCGATCAGGTACCCACCCACCCCTGACTCCATTAGATCAACAAGTACAACACACCTGGACCTTGTGTCTATGCGGTCCTACACTCACGCGGCGGCTCACAGCAGCTCTGAAAGTGAACGCGCCGAGTTGACACGGCTGACACTCGACTCCCGTATTGCAGGTGGCTCCGGGAGGAGGTCTCCGGGGCGTCCCGCCCTGCCTCAACGGCACCGGCGAGACCAACTGGATCAATCAGCAGAGCGTGCGTGCCGCCCTGCACATCCCAGATGGCGTGCAGGCCTGGCAGTTCTGCAGGTGCCGCCCCCTTTCATGCGCGCGCACCCTTTCATGCGCGCGCACGTGTGTGTGTGTGGGTTGGGCCCAGTATGGGGAGCAGTAGTGTAGCGGTTAGCGTGCTGGGTTATGAACCCGGCGACCAGAGTTCGATTCCCGCTCACGGCCAACACCAGTGACGATTATCTGAACCCGTCCCGTTGCCTCCCCTAGGTCGACTCGGCCTCAAATGTGTACCTAGTGCGGTGTGCAAACATCACCACTGGGGAGACAAAGGCGGTCGTGTACTGTACCAGCTATAGGTGCTTGCTAACAGCACTTGCCCCAACAGTCTGTTGAGGCTATACTGGGGGATCTTTGTTTTTTAAATCCTTTATATTAAGTTCGCGTGCTTGCTTGCTTGCTTAGGACCGTGCAAATCTTTCGGTCGTTTTTTAACCCACTTCCCGTGATCCAATCGAGCTGACATTTTCCACACAGACTCGTTGTGCCAGACAATTATTGTTCGTGAAAAAAAATTCCCAAAATGTTACACTTTTTAGGCAAAATGTTTTTATTTTACATATATTTAAATAGAACGCATTCATGGTTTTGGCTGAACGTCAGAGTGTAAGAGCCCAGAGCGTAACCCCTCCACAGGCCGTGGTGGAGTAGCGCAGTTGGTAGCGCCCTCGCTTCCCATGCCAAAGGTCGCGGGATCGATCCCCGCGTCCTCCACAGGCAAATATATTTTTAAATCCTTTATATTAAGTTCGCTTGCTTGCTTAGGACCGTGCAAATCTTTCGCTCGTTTTTTAACCCACTTCCCGTGATCCAATCGAGCTGACATTTTCCACACAGACTCGTTGTGTGTGACAATTAATTTTCGTGAAATTTTTTTTCCAAAATTTTACACTGTTTAGGGAAAACAAATTAAATATTTAATTACCAATTGCTGAATACTGGCAGACAATCATCTGACCCATAGATTGCAGCCATCTCAAGCCAGAGGACGAGAGAACTCTAGCCGCCACGCATATAAAGGATTTAGAGTGAAAAACTTTGTTTTTACGGGTTTACTTGTTTTTTGGGCCCAGTGGGGAGCGGCTTGCACGCCGCACTACGAATCCGGCGATCCGAGTTCGATTTCTGCTCATGACCAATACCGGTGGCGAATATTTGAACCGATTCGGCCTTACATGAGTACCTGGTGCAGTGTGTGAACATCAGAAACATGCGTTTAGAATGTTTGGCTCCTATACATTTCCGCATGATAAGCCACTTTGTTGAGCTATCATTTGTGGTCAGGTCGATTTATCAGCACTGGGGAGACAAAGGTGACCAGGCGTGGTGCTGGCCACCCACCCCCTCTTGTGTCCCAACAGTCTGTTCATGCTTAAATGAGTACCTGGTGCGGTGACTTGGACAAGCGGTAGTGCAGTTTCCGACTGTTGTGGAGGTTTGCGGTCCGAGCCCAGAGGCCATCCTGTCCACTACAGCGGGCGTATTAACCTCAACGACTACGTGCCATCCGCTTCGTTGTGGATATTAAACATTCAGTGACATCTGAAAAAGGATAGGCCACGTGCGCCGGCGTCCACGGTCAAAATCTGTACTTGTTGGGGAAAAACCACCTCTCAAAATCGCCTGCAAAGCGTTCGACTTGCAGGTGTGCACCGCCAGGCCTGGCTGTGTGCGTTACTGACGGCTTAACAGGGCCACACGTTGACGTGAATAATAATGACGAGGGCTTCTCTTGTACAATCAGAATATTTATTTATCCTGGAGGAATCCCATGAGCTATAAAGCCCTTTTTCACAGACACCCAGTAGGGGCACTGGGTAAGAGCGTCACAACAACAAACAACACAAACACGACAGGAGTGCAAAGTACAAGCAAGGTAAACAAATCGCCCAAACACAAACAAATGAAACTAAAACATCCCCATCCTACCAGGCAAAGCCCACTTAGGTATTAACGTATTGATTGCGGTGTCTGCCCTGTCGCTGTCCTCTCCCCAACACCACGTCCTTCGTGGTGGCTCGCGGCTCGAAGTAGACACGCGGCTCGAAGTAGACACGCGGCTAAGATACTGGCAGTGGTGAGATGGGGGCCACTTTGGAGTGTGGGGGGTCATAGGTTCTCCCACCCCGGCTCTAAGCTATATTTGTAAGCGTGCAAAAGTTATGCGCACGAGCAATGCGAGTTGTGTAATGTTAAGTATTTACGTGGTATATGTCACGTACTTGCCTTCGCTGTAATGCCCACGGTTCGTGGTTAGGATTTGGTGACACGGTTTGAATCCAGCGGCCGCCCTGAATAATACCGCGACTGACGACCGCAACGATGCTGCACGCCGCCATACCCACTTGGCAGTCGACGTTCAAGAACCCCCGGCGTAATGCGCAGGAGAAGGCCGCTGTTTGCTCGTGCCAGGCACTCAATTCAAGTTGTGGTTTATCTTTGCGCGCAATTGAAGTTTACTTTGCTCAGTCGGTGTTAGCTGCTGAGGTCGTCACTGGGTTTTTTTACCTTCCCGTAGCTCCGTTGCGCCCCTGTACCATTCCCATTCTGCTGTCATGTGCTCCGATGCCTCATATATTTAGGGCGATATTTGTCACGTAACATAATGATTGGTTGATTGACACCGCAGGGATTAACCATGGCAATCGCAATGCTCAGCTTTGGAAGCCCCCCCCCCCTCCCTTTCGTCTATTTTCCAAAGTTCTCATAACTACTTTGCTCAGTTCAAGAAGCGCGTCAATGATTACCTATTACCGCCTCAACGGCGTTGTTTTGTTGCTGGCCGCTTGGCATTTTAGTCCTTGGGGGCCCTTTGCTTGGCGACCGTGAGAAAATACAACTACCACCCCACCGGGCCCAAGCCTGGCAACGCTGCCCTCGTGAACGTCGCGGTGGTGAATGACCTCGTGCACGTGCGCCCTAACACCCCCCCCTCCCCCCATCGTCTCCCCTCGGTGCGCAGCGACGTGGTCGGCGCCAACTACGTGCGCGTCTACAGCGACATGTTCGACGTCTACCAGAAGCTGCTGGGCCACGGCCTGCGGGGGCTCGTCTACAACGGAGACACCGACATGGCCTGCAACTTCCTGGGCGACCAGTGGTTTGTGGAAAGCCTGCAGAGGAAGGTGAGCGAGGGTGGAGGGGTTTCGGTAGTAGTATGTGGAGGAGGCTGGGGAACGGCGGTGGTTATCGTGGCCAGCAATTGGATACGTCAGAATCAGAATATGTATTTATACCGGAGGAATCCGATGAGCTATGAAGCTGCACCATGGTCCCACTATAACTCGTGTATGTAAACTAAACGATAAAACTATTTTTATTTCACCAGGTAAGGCCCACTGAGCTATGTATATTTTTCAGAAGCGACCTGGCCACAAATGATAGCTCAACAAAGTGGCTCATGTGGAAATATATAGCAGCCAAATACTCTAAACGCACGTTGATAAAAATATCCACGCCACTATGGGGAGAGAGACACGCAAACTCCAAATACACAGGCATCATGACCTCCTGTATACCAGGCGATGTAGTTAACATCCCGCCACCGTAACGCCCCTTTTGTGGACACACGAGGGCCTCTCTGCGCTGTGGCATGTGTGCCGTATTTGAAAAAAAAATCCTCACGGATTTCTTCACTGGGTAAAACCACGTGGCAACATTGCCCCCCCCTACTGGCGGACCATACCCGTCTGTGAAAGAGGGCGCCCCGCGCGATAGGAACGGCGCGGACACCAAACGCACAAAATGTATTTCTGAAGCTAAGAGTTGTTTCGTAGATGCAGCCGAGAGTGACTCGCCGCGCCGATTGCAATTTGCGCCGCCAAGCGTCTTGCACGTGGTCTTCACGCGAGGCCTCGCTCTGCCCTCCCCTCTCCTGCTCGGCAGAAACTGGCGGCTCAGCGGGCTTGGATCGTGGACGACCAGATCGCGGGATTTTGTCACGAATATGATAGCATCACCTTCCTCACCGTCAAGGTGAGTGCACTGGAGTTGAGGCCGCTCAGCCGTCTCGTGCGGGGCCAACGGCTCAACTCCCGCTGCAGGTGCTGCTGCTGCTGGCGACCTCCGTGGGGAACTGTCAACCAAAGTGGATGTTCATGATCCCATGATATCATTTGCAAGGGGAGGCCATCCCCTGTGCCATTGTCCTAGCCACAAATGTCAAACGGTAAAGGCGCAGCCCTGAAATTCTCACGCCACTGCCAGCAGGAGAGCCTCCGCTAGAGGGGCTCTCTCATGGGAAGCTGTCGAGAGCCACTGTCGAGGGTGTTTGGCCTACTCTTCCATACCGGTCAGACTTCTTGGGAAGAGGTGGGAAGAGTTGGCTGGTGCACCCGTTGATACTGTTCAGTCGACAGAGGCAGGGGGGTTTAAGAATCTGCTGTGCTGTGGGGTCGCACTGTTGACTTCTGGGAATGCAAGTCGAGTGGGCTCATCGTTACATCAGGGCACCATAATCCACTCCTCTAACTCATAATCATCATAATCAGCCCAAATGTCTCCGCTACTGGCACGACTCGGTTGTAGTGGACAAGAGGTTTAAACTAAACTAAAACTATTTTTTATTTCACCAGGTCAGGCCCACTGAGCTATAGAGCTCTTTCAGAAGCGACCTGGCAACAAATGATCGATCAACAAAGCGGCTTCCTCTAAACGCGTGTTTTTCCATGTGGAGGGAAAAACCGGGGGACCCAGAGAAGAATCCACGCAACCACGGGGAGCTCGACATGCAAACTCTAAATATACAGGTGTCAGGGTCTGGATCGATCCCACGACCTCCTGTTTACCACGCGAGGTCATTAACATCTCGTCACCTTGGCGCCTGCTATATATGTGTATATCGGTGTGTTTCCTCTTCCCGTCCGGCGCTGCGTGCAGGGAGCGGGACACATGGTGCCACAGTGGGCTCCGCGGGCCTCCTTCAAAATGTTCCAGTCGTTCATCGCCAACAAGCCCCTGTGATAAGCGGCGCCTGCACCGTCGACAGAAACCTGCACTCGTATTCCCACAAGGCTCCGGGGCCCAGCCGTTGTTGGAGAGCCTTGTCCTCTACTGATTTTGCACATTTCCAAAGCAGTCGATGATGTTCGGTAAAAGTCAGTTGGCTAGGTTTGGCCACAGCTGGCTGTGCAGTTAACATCCCGCCACTGAGTGCCACGGTGACGAGATGTTAACTACCTCGCTTGGTATGCAGGAGGTCATGGGTTCGATCCCGACCCTGACGCCTGCTGTATATTTGGAGTTTGAATGTTCTGCCCGTGGTCGCGTGGATTTTTCTCCTGGTCATCCGGTTTTTACCTCCAAATTTATAAACATAGGTTTAGAATATTTGGCTGCTATAAATTGTCACGTGATAAGCAACTTTGTTGAAATAGCCAGGTCGTTTCTGAAGAAGAGCTACATAGCTCTGGGGCCTTGCCTGGTAAAATAAAAAATAGTTTAGTTTAGAAATCCAGGAACAGATCTCTTAGGCCGTGGTTTTGGAGTTCTTGTGGTTCGCATTCTGACAGTCGGGACCGTTGAGAGTTTACGAAACGATTGTGCACAATTTTCACGTTTAAAATTTTTAATTGCTAAATTATGAGACGTGTGTGCGCACACAGGCACTGACGTTGTGATTGGAGGCACGTGTTGGCAGTTTAAGTTGTCAGAACATGTTACCGATGTCGACAGTGGGAATGGGAAAAATTAAATCCAATCTTAACTGCTCTAATCTATCCTGTAACCTAACACCAATTTTCTTATTTTGCTTATAATCCTTAGCCGCTAAGCTATTGCCTTATCTGCAGCATCTTAAAATTTAACCATCTGTGTTCCATCAAGTCTAATCTGCATTGCTTACTGAACCACGTTCCCTTATTAACAGCCTCATCTACAAACTCTAACCCCACAACCCAAATCTTGAAACCATAACCATTGGCGTTTGATGCCTTAAGTTATAGGGGAAACTACAAACTCCCATCTGGTTATTTCCAGTCCCGCGCGACGTGTGAAGTAAGATTGATTGACGTTATAACTGTTCAGGCAAACTGTGATGACGACCATGAAGGTTTTTTTGGGTTATATCGCGTGAATATAAATGTGTCGTGAAACCCGCCACCACCTTACACAGCCAAATAGTCAGGTTTGTCACATTAACAAAACGTGCCAATCAGTTACTGCTTCAGCACTCCGCTTGTGTGTTGGAGAGTAAACCCACAACATTTACAATTCGAGTACAACGTTTTGCTGGCAATTACAACCAGGCTCATCAGGCGATTAGGCAGAATTGTGAAAAGTACTCCCGTTTTGGTCTTCCTAATTGGCTGTGTCCTTACTAGTTTGCTGTGTCGGATCGTGGCAGGTTTAATGACACATTTATATTTACACGATTAAACCCCCCAAAAAAACCTTTACTATGGATATTTGTCTCGAAAAGCCTACGTGTTAAACTGTGATGACGACGATGGTGATGCTGCTGCTGCTGCACCAGTTTTGGGCTCCCACCAGCCCGGTTATCCCTGGTGAAGCCGCATGGGTGGTGCACGCCCATCTGATGGAGAGAGCGTCGCTGACGAAACCACTGCAAGCGCATTCCAGCGATCAAATGAATCCACCTGCGCTCGCTGTCACTCGACTGGAAAACCCGCGGTGGACTCTTGTGGTTTCTCTAACCGAAGCCGTGAGCCACCAATATCCTTGACCGTAACCAACCCCACCGAGCCCAACTGCAGAACTTGAGCCCCAATCCCGAAAACGTGAGTCTATCCTGACTCAACACCTTTATCCCATAACCCTAACCCCATAACACAAATCCCATAACTCCATATCTAAATCCATAACCCTAACCAAACTCACCAGCCTGACTAAAATGATCTGCATTATTAATACTCAAGTTCTATTCATAACCCCCTGCAACCTTCTATGTTAACCTTACCGCTAGCCCAGAACCCATAATCCTAACCCACGGCAGCAGCGCGAGGCTGTGCGCAGTGGAGGTCGGGAGAGGATTAATGTCTTGACTCGGGCTGTGCAGGTGGGGGGTGGGGAGCTGGGGGCTCTACAAGGGACCAAGTCATTAGTGGACATTCCTTGCTCTGACAGAGGACACAACTGCTGTTTACTTTCAAAGAGTGCTGCTCGAGTTATGAGAGCTGCGCTACTCAGTTACCCAGGTGATCGATTTACTCTGCCGGTTATTGGATCAATTATTCAAATAATCTGACCACACGAAAATGGTTTTGGAAGGGGAAAAATGTCCCACCTCTGCTGCCACGTGTGCTGCGCCATGCTGGAGGTGGTTTGCAGGTTGGGTGGGGACAGAATTCTGGTTGTAAACTTTCAGTTGGGAGGGATAAGATAAATAAATGTGAATCACACCATCGAATAAATACTGCGCATATCGTAATAGTTGCGGGCAGCTCCTGCATGCCGGCATGGCAGCATACAAGCTCAGGTGTTTTTGAACAAGGGGGATTCAGTCGATAGAAGCAACTTACTTTTGTGTTGTGAATTGTTAAGACATTATTTTTATGTGGTGGTGGTGGTGTAAATGTGGGAAATAGTTTATGAGATCACAATCGTGGCACTTATTTGTATGGCGCATGAATGCGTACGAGACATTTATTTTCCTTATGGTGAAATATTTTACCGTTTGCACTCGCTGTCGATTCAAGTTTTGTGAATGTTTCTGTATATATACAATTTCAACTCCTAACACCCACGCCCACTATTCGCTCACTCGTAGAGAGAGAACGACTTCCAGGCACAAGGAGCAAGCGTCAACAATTTCCCGAGATCTGCTGTCCTCTGTCAGGTTCGTTCGTTTCTCAATCCACTTGTCCTGGTGAGGGTCGCGGCTGCAGAATGTTGAGTAGGGCGGTGCAGGCCTCCCTTTCCCTGGCGACAGGCTCCAGCTATTCCTGGGGAATTCCCAGTTCAGCCGAGCGACATTGCACCACTGGCGTCTCCTGGGCCAGCCCAGTATGAAGGTGTTCTCAGCCAATGTTGTCGTGTGTGAGGAAACTGGAGCACCCGAAGAAAATCCAGGGGTGTGAGGGGAAACCACTCGGTCCCGTACAGACAAAACCACGTGGCGTCAACCTGTTTGCTGGACCGGCTTCTCGACGCCCACAGGAAGAAATTCTCGCAACGCTCGTGTGATCCAACCAACCCTGCCTACAGGGCGCTGGACTACAATCGCGCGCTACCACTGCCACCGCTGGGCACACAGGATATGATTACAAAAAATTACTACTTTGGTTAAGGTGTAAATACAAAACAATCCGCGGTGGAATTTATACAAAAATATTTCAATGTAAGTGTAAAGTAATTTCACTTTTATAAATGCAGAATTTTGCTATATTCAGTCGTAATTTTGGTATTTATGATGAACAAGCGTTTTCTTCAATTTAATTAAAACAAATGATGGCCACCTCCCAGCTGCCCCTGGGTTTCGAGGCGACGCACCTCCCGACCACCCCACTGCTGACTCTCCTGCCTGGCCACCACTCAATTCTTTCACCATCAACCGATTTCATCACCCTTTCAATACCATCAACATGCAGAGAGTGTTTTTTTTTATTGAGCCACAACTTATGATCAGTCGCCAAGACCACGATGCCATGCATGTCTGGCTGTGTCGATAGACAGATTTAGACGATGTCATATCCTGTTGTGAGTGTCCCACGCGTCGGGCCTCAAACACTTGCGCTCGGCTCAAGCTCGCGCCACTCGGTGGCTTTCAAAGATGCACGGGAGAGTGGCTGAGCCGTGGCTCGCCTCGGCGTCATGGGAATCCTGAGCATGGCTGGGATCGCGCTCGGAGCCGGCTCAAGTTGAGCGTTGGCTTTGAGCCGGCTCGCTGGAGCCAATGCCAAATACCGAGCTGGCAAAAAATACACGAGCCTTGTTCTGTTGGATGACAGCATAGGAAGCGATGCCGTTTGTGTTGTTTCTCCAAGCTCGCCACGATGCACTGGGTGACAATCGGATTAACTTGCCGGTTCGAATGGACTGCAACTTGGGCACAATTATCCGCATGGCCCCCACAATGCCCTGCAGGGCCAGCCATGGCGTAGGTTGCACACTTGACGAACAAATGTGTTTGACGTTGAATTCGGTCGTGAAGAGTCTTAAAGCAACCTAGTTAGGAGGAGAGTTTGCCACGTATAAATACTATCTTTCCATTATAGAGGGTTTTTTTGGGTTGGATCGCGTGAATATAAATGTGTCGTTAAACCCGCCACCACCCAACACAGCCAATAAGTAAAGATGGTCACGTACGCAAAATGTGTCAATTAGTTCAGCACACCGGAGTGTTGGAGAGTAAACCCACAACATTTACACGATCTTACCCAAAAAACCTCTTATGGATAACATTAGTCGCGAAAACCTTACGTGATAAACTAAATGATGTATTTGTAAACGTGACAATCTCGTCGGTGGTGAAGGGATAACGACAGGAACGTTGGCAGACAACTAGCCATGTGCCAAACCTAAAAACAAATGTGGGTCATTATAGTGGCTACAAAAACCTGTGTGCGAAGCAGAACACGTGTTTCTTTGCGTGTCTTGCCCCGTGCGCGATGTTTCAATGTTCCCGACAGCTGATCTCCCGGACGAGCTCCCCCTCAGGCCAGGTCTGCCACCCTGTAAACATCGCGCTCTCTCTCATCTGGACCTTCGACTTAAGCTTCGGATCGGAGGCCTCCTCACCTAACGCCCAAACATAGTTTCCTTGCTTTGAGTGGAATACCAAGCGCCCCGCGTCCATCGCTGTGCTGGTCCATCGCTGTGCTGTCGGATTAACGTCCCGTCTGATGCACCAATGCGCTGTGTGTTTTGCTACAAAGTCACAGTAATGGGTGAGACCGGATTATCGAAGGGACTTCAAAAGTAGTTATCCGATATCTTGTGGGGCCGTTTTTGTTTTTGTTGACACGATGGGAAGCACCGCTGAGTGACGGACTAACGGACGGGTTCCCACGGGAGATCAAGTTGAATTTGTGCCTGTTTCGAGAAGACGCTCCCAGCACGCCGAACAACACGGGGCGCAACAGCGAAACACGTGGGAGCTCTTCATGCCGCGTCCGTAAATCACTGGAGACCGATGATGATCGAACAGGTGGGCTTTAAACCAAATGTGCGCAGCGTTTTAAAAAAATAACGTCATCCCTGTTTGAAAAAATTGAATGTTTTACCCTTTCTGGCAATAGATCACCAAATAGAAACATTTTACAAGGAATCATGTACTGCATTAAGCACACACGGTACATGCGGTGAACATGCAAACAACATGTTCTGATAATAGATGGCATTGTCTTTGAAACTGATTGGTCTCTACCAAAGATAGTCTTCTTTAGGGCCTCGTCTCACCAATGTCAGACCAGAGAACGCCAAAAGGCGGCAGAAGCTCCTCTCGCTCCACCTCTACTGGTAGAGGTGCAGGTTTAGATTGAATTTCCCAACCTGATCTTCAAGTTAGTCTCTTGCCATCGACGATCCACTGTAACCTGCATGCGTCTTGACGAGGTCATCTTCCGGGGACACTTCTTGTGTCGATGCTGGGTCTGTTCAGCGTCACACCAGAGAACGCCAAAAGGCGTCGGAGCATGTTTGTTTGCATGCTCACCACAAGTACGCGTGGTTACTGCTGACTTCATTCATTGCCAAAGATTTCTATTTGGTGTGTGAATAGCTTACCACCTGTTTTATTTCCAAGAAAGGGTAAAACCTATTCCTATCTTTTCATACGTTGATACTGGCAAAAAGGTCCCACAACGTCTTCCCTGTTTGGCCACGTTACAAAAACCTCCCCGACCACCCCCACAGAAGCGCAACTTGATTTCACAATGTTCCACTCTTGTCTTGCCGGCGCTAATTCAATTCCGCCGCTCCAGTTTCTCAAATAGCGTGAATCCGTTCAGCTTGATGAGCGCCGATTGCGTCTGTAATGGAGCCCAGACGTGGTCGATTAAGCGAAGTTGTTTTCCCCGCGGGTTTTGGAAGTGCGCCTGTTTCTTTAGACACATCTGGTACCCCCCCCCCCCAACTACCCCGGCGTAAATGTCCAGGTGCGTGAGAAATCGAATTGCGGGGTTTCATTGACCCCATGACCTGCCCTCGCGTCTGGCTTGTGCCGTTTGTTCAAAGATGCTGTTGTGCAGCGAGTAAAAAACAAACTTGCGGGGCAGAGTTCAAATCGTAATTGAGACGTATACTATTCATAATAATGTGTTTTAATGTGTGGGCTATATCCGACACAGCCAAGCAGGAAGGTTTGTCACGGCAACAACACGTGGCCAATCCGTTACTGCTTCAGCCCACCGGTGTGTTGCAGAGTAAATCCGCAACATTTACTCTTTGAGTATCGTGACGTTTCGCTGGTAACGACGTCCCGATGATGGTGGATGTCGTTTCCAGCTCACGTGGGGGGGGGGGGGGGGGGGGGGCGGCATCGCCGTGGGGATTCGCCGCACCGCAAAGCGGACGCCGCCTGCTGAGATGCCGAGTTGTCATTTGGGATTCTTTGGCCTTGGCCGTCTGCCGGTTATTTTGGTGTTTTAAGAGGAGCAAGTTCATGGTCCGAGCTTCGTCCAACACGATGTGGCTAAAACGTCCCTTTGTGTTGGTTTGTTGTTCACACACCGATCACTTTAGCCCGACTGAAGGGACAACGTCAACGCTGAATCTGCTGCGGAGAGAAACGTCGTTGTGAGTGGTGCCCCTCTCTGCGTATGCTCGTGTGTGGAAACAGAGTTGGAGAACTTTATTGACACCGGGCACAAGTTTGAGGGGCGCGTCTTATAATCCAGAGGATACGGCATTGCACGACTTTGAATTACCGTTCCGCGAAACGGAACTGCAGTACTCGTAAAACAATCACGAGAGAGTCGATGAATGATGAAACAGTGAGCACGGCTCTTGGATCCCGCGTGCGAGCGGCCAGTCTCGATCCACGACAGCCGCGCGCCTCCGCAGGAGCTGCTGCTGCTGCTCCTGCTGCTGCTGCTCCTCCTGCTGCTGCTCCTGCTGCTGCTGCTCCTGCTGCTGCTGCTCCTGCTGCTGCTGC
The DNA here is from genome assembly GCF_015708825.2 of Lethenteron reissneri. Classification (NCBI taxonomy): domain Eukaryota; kingdom Metazoa; phylum Chordata; class Hyperoartia; order Petromyzontiformes; family Petromyzontidae; genus Lethenteron; species Lethenteron reissneri. The sequence goes on from NC_083827.1 coordinate 10,834,973, forward strand.
TGCTGCTACTGCTGCTCCTGCTGCTGCTGCTCCTGCTGCTGCTACTGCTGCTCCTGCTCCTGCTGCTGCCGCTGCTGCTGCTGCTGCTGCTCCTGCTGCTGCTGCTCCTGCTGCTGCTGCTGCTCCTGCTGCTGCTGCTGCTGCTCCTGCTGCTGCTCCTGCTGCTGCTCCTGCTGCTGCTACTGCTCCTGCTGCTGCCGCTGCTACTGCTACTGCTGCCGCGGCTCCTGCTGCTGCTGCTCCTGCTGCTGCTGCTCCTGCTGCTGCTGCTCCTGCTGCTGCTGCTGCTACTGCTGCTCCTGCTGCTGCTGCTGCTCCTGCTGCTGCTCCTGCTGCTGCTGCTGGGAATGCGGCGAGTTCCTTGCGCTCGGGCGGCACCGCGACCCGCCGCGACATCTGCCTCGCCCCTGCCCCGAGCGGAGTCCGTCAACCACTGCCCATGAATTCCTTTCCATCTTTAGGGGGCCGCCGTGCCACCGACGCGGCCGAGCGCGACCCCAAGGCGGCGGCGGCCGCCTCCACTCCCTCCCGCCTCGTCACCTGCCGCGCTCCGTTAGCCGCGCGCGTGGCGGCGAATGACTCCGCAGTTGGAGCGCGGTGCCCAGGGATTCAGTCACACGGAATCTCGTCGGATTTCGGAAGCTGATGGGGATTTGAGCCTTGACCGTGCTTGTATACGGTGCCATGGTGGTGAGATGTTAACCGCCTCGCCTGGTATGCAGGAGGTCGTCGGTTCGATCCGGACCCTGACGCCTGCTGCTGTATATTTGGAGTTTGCGTGTCTCTCTCCCCGTGGTCGTGTGAATTTTCCTCCGGGTCCTCCGATTTTCCCCTCCACACTTATAAACATGCGTTGAGAGTATTTGGCTGCTATACATTTCTACACAAGCCACTTCGTTGAGCTATAATTTGTGGCCAGGTCGCTTCTGAATAAAGAGCTCTATAGCTGAGTGGGCCTTACCTGGTGAAATAAACAATAGTTGAGTTTGGGTGGCCGCCATGCAGAAGGTGGGAGCGGAGATCGAGTGGCTGGCGCACTGCGCTACGAACCCGGTTCACCCGAGTTCCATTCCTGCTCACGGCAACCAACAAGTGACGATTATATGAACCGGTCCTGGGCCCCCCCTAGATCGGCTTAGCCTCAAATGAGTACCTTATGCGGTGTGTAAACATCGACACTGGGGAGACAAAGGGGGCCGTGCGTGGTGCTGGCCACTGAACCCCTCGTGTGCCGTGTCAGCCTTCATAGGTGCTACTCGCTAACAGCACTTGCCCCAGCAGCCTCTTAAAGCTATACGGGGGATCTTTGTCCCTTTGCCATGCATAAAAACAGGTGTTATAGGCTTCCGTCGCCGGACTACGATTTGGACAGCAGAGGGCAATGCAGACATTCTAAAATTATTATTATACGAACTTCTATGCTTCCACGTGTATGCCCCCTCCCCTCCACCAACCCAGTTTTACCAGCGTGGTGAAGTATGGTCAGATAACTCCCCACGAAAAAAACAAGGCGTGGAGAGGTCCTCATCCAGCAGTGGATTGAAAGAGCGCTGTGCTGAACACGTATACAATAATTGTATTTTACGTGGCATCATTCATGATAATTTCATCCCAAAACGCTGTGTTTAAATTATATATATAAAGGACCGAATTATATTGATAGCAACTACCAAGAAAATGAAAACTCTCAGAAAATTATAAATTAATAAACCAAAAAATAGCACCAAAACAAAAGCAGCACAAACACCAACAACAACAAAGGTTATCACAGCAGAGAAATTCGTTCACGACATCTCAACATCCCAGAGCACAATCCCAACTTTTCACTCAAGCCAGGAGACCAATCGATCAAATGTACAAAATGTGATGGGGGCAAAGTCGACTGGATGGTCATCATTCAGTGCAATGATCGCCCCGAGTTTTTTTGCATTACGGTTGAGCGTTTAACGCCGAAGCGTTTTTATGGAAATGTATTTTCAACGCACACGGGATTTGTTGTTGTTATCGTAACGCTTGTTTTACCCCAGCAAGCCTCACCGAGTCTCAAGACGCTTTTTCAGGAGGCTCATGTCACGTTTGTGTTGTGGAACAATGCTGTTACCTGTAATACCAATTGAGTAATTTGCAATGTTATTTTTCAGCATTGGGATGTTTGGATGACTACCAGTTACATAGCAAGGTTTTATTTTGCGATATGAGAAAACCCCACGCAGTACGGGGAGAAGAAACTCCACGAAAAAAAGTCACCCGAGTCGGGAATTGTTTCCAGGCCCTTTTCCCTGCGAGGCACGAGTGTAGCCACTGCACCACCCTAACTCCCAATAATCCAATAACCGAATGGAACAGGTGGTTATATTACATCACCACGTGGCTATGAGCAGGGTTAGAAAGCGGCTTGGAGTGAGACCCGCCTCACCGATATCCAAGCTCACGACCCCTGACCCCGCCTGGCAGCTGCTTGGAGCATCCACCAGGCGGGACACTTGGAATTCCGATCGTTCCAAACACTCCGTGGGAATGCCCGAGGCTCAAGAGCCAGACGCTCGGTCCGATGCTGAGGCTGCATTTAGACCCAGCCTACTAGCGATCGGTCACGAGTCGTAAAATGCCCCATACTGGTTGTGCCTGATGACAGTCATTGAAGTGTGTTTATATCAACAACAATAATCATCTTTATCCAGCCGGACAGATGGACCTCATGTTAAATCACCCCCCAAAGGAATTATTGATTACCCGCTGTGATGTACGGAACAGAAACACGGGCGATGGCCAATGAAAACGGGAACTACATTTGAAATGTGGACACAAGCATGGAGAGGCATGGAATTATACCGATAGGCAGGAAGAAAATAAAGCTGTTCTGTAGCTGGATACGAGAAGATGTGCAAATTAGAGACCTCATGTTCACGGCTCGAGAAGGTCTAGTTTGGGCCGGACTCGTGCCGAGAAGGGGATTGGTGGTCGAGACAAACGACGGAGTGAGAGCCAAAGGAGGGAACGTCCCCAAGCGGACGTCCGCTGTGTCGGCGGAGCGCTGTGATCAGCTGCGGTGCGAGTGCCGCTTGGACTCTTGCATCGCAGGGCGATCAGAGATGGCGACGGCTTGGAGATTCCGACAGCACCATGACTGATGATGACGACGATGATCATCATCATCATCATCGTGAATCCATCAAGGTTTATTGGGTTAGTTCGTCTAAATATAAATGTGTCGTTAAACCCGCAACCACCCGACTCAGCTAATTGAGAAGGTTTGACACGTTAACAAAACGTGCCAGTTAGTTACTAATGCAGCACACCCGTGCGTCGTACTCAAATTGTAAATGTTGTGGGTTGACTCTCCAACACACAAGCGGTGTGATGAAGTTGTAACTTATTGGCACGTTTAGTTTAAGTGACAAACATTACTAATTGGCTATGTTGGTGGTGGCGGGTTTAACGACACACTTATTTTCACGCGATCTAACCTAAAAAAAACCTTTATTATGGATAATATTTGTCGCGAAAGGCGTCTACGTGTTAAACTGATCATAGTGAATGTCTATCTGCGCTTTCATTTTCCCAAACGGTTTCAAATCGAAAAGATGTCCCTGAACGAAACAGCAATAGATAAAAAAAATCAACGTCAAGTGTAAACCCGGTGAGTGTTTTTATTTATTCTGGTCACGGGTTTTTGTTGTTGCCACTGCGCCACATGTTTTTCCGTCTTGTGCTGTTGTTCCGTCCAGCTGTGTGAAAACCAGGTTCCCGGAAACCGGGGAACAACGCGTTCCAGAGCCGAAGCCGCGGATTCAAATGAGATTACGGTCCTTCGTGTTGACTTCATGAGACGACGTGAGATGCAATCACATGCGTGGTCCAGTCAGACCGACGGCTGCTACCCCGCGTCACTGTGTGCTCAGTGTACTATTGCAGGGTTGGCTTTCACGGTTGCCCTGTCTGGCTATGCGATGTGTTTTCGGGTTGTGCCAAGCGTGGTTCGGAATTGTGTCCGACGTTTCGCTCCGCGTGTTCACAGCTTCTCTCTGCAGTTCCGGATGCAGGTCCCAGCTCCACACAGACAGACGCAGGACTCGTTCGCTGTACTTCCATCTCATGGCCACCTCGCAGCCATCACCCGACACAAACCGGGCAATCCCAAGCAGTCTCCAGTTCCAATGTTAACCAGGCCCGACGCTGGCATGGCACAAAGGGTACATCCAACATTCTCTTTCTAGGAGGACGCATGTCCTGCGTGCCCCACACCCCGTCCCCTCTTCCCCCAGGGATGAGAACTGAAAGTGAGTCCCCGAGATGACAAAAACTACATTGCCAGGGAAATTCCCCCATCCTCTGATCAGATTACACCCTGCTCATCGGCATAATCAGTATTTTATTCACTCCATCATTCTGCTTGCTTTACCCAGGGAGGAAACCCATTCAAAACTAGGGCAGGGAGATAACACACAAGCCCCACTCACTCCCACTCATTCACTCACTCAAACTCACTCGCATTCTGCAGAACAAGTGGATACATATACAAGCTCCGCACAGAGAGGCGCTCAGGTCGGGAATCGAACACATACTCTTCTTTCCGCCAGGCACCAGCGTCACCACCCTGCCGCCCGATATGTAACAATAATCATTTACATTTGTGAGGCGCATTTCATCCGTGGACGTCAATGCAACATCTTTGTCACCTTGTCGAATGGAGAAAAATTCGGGCGACAAAAAACCCCCATAAGATTGTTGTCCAAAATGTTGTGGGCCCTTTCTCAGCCGTCTCTAAACATACTGGGGGGTTCAGACCCCCACAGCGTCCACAGTGGCTGCACCCCCACTTCACCCGACATTCACGTGTCTCGTGTAGCCCGCGCTGTGCCCCAATTAAGTTGTTGTGAGTGCTCCCCATTCCCAGGCCGACCCTAACCCTGACCCGAAGCCTGACCCCAGCCCTGGCCGACATCTCTGTCTTGGGTTTCTCGTCGGCTGTCCCTCCCGCGATGCCCATTTTCAACCATGACCCGCTGGGTTCTCCTGCTGAAACACAGTTACATCTAAACTATACAACTACTTTTATTTCTACCAGGTAAGGTCCACTGCGCTTTGTAGCTCTTTTCCAGAAGCGAGCTGGCTGTCACAAATGAGAGCTTATCGAAGTGGCTTATCGTCGTGTGGAAACATTTAGCAGCCAAATACTCTAAACGCGTGATGTTGATTCGAATTGTGGAGAGGAAAAAACCGGAGGACCCGGAGAAAATCCACGCGATCATGGGGAGAAGATGCAAACTCCAAATATAGAGGCGTCAGGGTCGGGATCGAACCCACAACCTACTGCATACCAGGCGAGGTAGTTAACATCTCGGCACCGTGGCGCTCATCTGCCTGCCTGCCACCCGGCGCAGCCTGGATTTAGCGACAGAAGGTTGGCGTAAATCGTCAAAAAGGAAATCACGTCTAATCCACCGGCCTCCGGAGCTTTCCATGCAGATGCTTTTGTTTTCCCAGAAGCCACGTGGTCACGAAGAGTCAACCCTGCGACGATTCTTGACCTCGCGGAGGAGACTAATCACTGCCTTTGCTGTTTATTGAAAACATTGGGGGCCGGATTCATGGCAGCCTAAGAAAGGAACGCGTCTCAGGACACATACACAATGGAGACGGAGCAATGATATCAGTTCTTTTCCAGGCGCTCAGTGGTTTTCATTCATCCCAGGAGCGCCAGAGATGGCGGCAGCTTGGGGAGGCCCTCATCCAGCAGTGGATTGATTGATGACGGCCCATTGCGATGAATATGCAGTACCTTTAAAGTGAACCAACACGTCGGTCAAGCCCACGCAGCTAAATCGCTCTTTTTCAGAAGCGACCTGGCCACAAATGATATCCCAATGAAGTGGCTTATCACGTGGAAATCTATAGCAGCCAAATACTCCAAACGCACGTTTAGAAATGCGGAGGGAAAATCCGGAGGACCGGGAGAGAAATCTACGCGACCATGGGGAGAAGATGCAAACTCCAAATATACAGGCGTCAGGGTTGGGATCGAACCCACAAACGTCCTGCACACCAGGCGAGGAATTGAAGATCTCGCCACCGTGGCGCCGGTCGCGCATGGGCCCAGACCAAAAGAATCACTTATTGGTACCACCTGAGGTGGCAAAGTCGAGTCATGGTTTTTGTAATCCTCCATGTGTGTGGGACATATTCTGATATGGTAACCTTTGCGGAGTGGCAGCTTAGTTGTAGTTACCATGACTTTTATACCCACACCCTATGAGAGGCGTCTGGAACGATGAAATGGGCATTATTACTGAAAAACGACCTAGACCAAAGCTAGTTAGGTCACAAACTGGTCTTTATTTGTTTAAATACACAATGACAACAGGATAATAAGGAATACCATAGTGAGGTAAGGAACTACTTGAATATTATAAACATTAGAATTCGCATATACTTAGTCAATGATACATGTAATCCCATATATATCGTTAGTGATGGGTATATGTGAAGAAGGTTACATTATTATTATTATCAAGCTCTGTGTGTTCCATGATGCGTGTACATGAGCTGTTCTCGAGGACCTCCTTCAAAGCGGCTCGTGAAACTTCTTTCACAAGGTCGTCATTGGTCCTCAGTGTCTCATCCAGGTGAACCATGTCGCTCATGTGAGTTGCTTACAACCAGGACAGGAAACCATTCCATGTCAGTCGCATGAGAGCCTCATACAGGAGTTTGTGTAGTCGCATTGCCCTGTTGCACTTGCAGCCATCCATAACGCCTGCAATGAAGCCTTCTGTGATCATGCGAGACTCAATGCAGAGATCTCGGAGTCCAGCATCTTGGAAACGCTTTCCTATTATTTCCAGCAGTTTGTCCTTGGGGACAAACATCCATTTTGTAAATTATTTATTGTCTTAATAGACAGCAGAGGTGTTGGAATGTTTTATTTGTAACGTCCGGGCAAATAGGTGTGATTGCGATAGTTGCAAAAACAGGTTTCCTGCGAGAAAAATTAAACAGCTGCTCATTTGGAAAGGTTATCATGTACTGTATTAGTTTACCTCTGTTGGTGTAACAAATAAAACGGCACCATTGAAGTGTTGCCAGCGTGGGTGGTACCGATATCTTGTCTGGCCCAAGGACTACTACTTGAATGCCAGTCTTAATCATCTGCCCTCCTCCTCCACCCTGCACCACATGTCCCAACCATCAAACAACCTCCTCCTCTGATTAAAACAAATAACACGTACCTTTCAAATATTCGTCAAACCATCAGCCAGCCGTTTGGGAGTGCATCATTTCAGCAGCTTTCATTCAAGTGCAGGCAAACTCTCGTGCCGGAGGTTGGCAACCCTGCGGTTCTGCAGCCGCATACGGCTCTTCAAGGACTGCTTTGTGACGTAATGTGTTTATTCACGACCACACCGTCTCGTACTCACCCACTGTGCACGTTGCTTTTTTACTGAATTCGAAAATTACTTGATATTTTGGTTGCCGACCCCTGCCCTAGTGTCTCCTGATTATATCTACAATGACGAATTGCCAATGCCTTACTCCGAACCTCCGGGTTGCATCACCGACCGTTACACTCTATTACATTTTCACTGCATGCACCTGTATTCAAAGTTCATTACGGTATTGTACTCGTCTTTTCCAGTAATTTTTGATATTATACAGAATATCCTTTTTTTACAAGAACTTGGATGTGGGTACTGGACAATTACCATATGCTCTGGATTTTGTTTTAAACGCAACGGATTATAAGACGCACACTCCAAATTGCGCTCAAGATAATTGGAAGAGTGTGCATCTTACAATCCCCCCTTTTTAAAGTCAAGACAATTTTATTTTTGTTTACGTACTCGGTGGCGCCTTTCTGACCACTCAAAGCGCCATGAAATTCATACTCAACATAAATGTGAACATTTTAGACAATGACGCAACAATATACATTTACTGCACTGACACGGGCTTTGAGACGGGCGTCGAATGCTTTATGTGACCCTGTCTGTGGGTTTATGATGTTCACGATGGGAGTTGCGGTTTGTGATTTGTGTCCGGGCAGTCTTCACTAATGCACATTTAATTCTCCCTGCACGAGGGTGTATGTGGTCACTCACCAACTCCCCTGCGAGTCTTTTACACTGAGCGTTACTCGACCGTAACAGAAAATACATTTCAAATAATATCTTTACTGTTTTGTATTTTATTTCACCAAGGCCCACTGAGCTCTTTTTCAGAAGCGACCTCGCCACAATTGATAGCTGAACTAAGTGGCCTATGTGGAAATTTATAGCAGCCAAATATTGGAAAGGCTTGATTCTAAACGTGGAGGGAAAAACCGGAGGACCCAGAGAAAAATCCTCGCGACCACGGGGAGAGAGACACGCAAACTCTTAAATATACAACAGGCGTCAAAATCGGGATCGAACCCACAACCCCTGTATAGCATGCGAGGTAGTTAAAATCTCGCCACCGTGCCGCCCATAAAACAAATGCTGCCGATTTTCTAGGTAACGATTCGATTGTCACGATTCAGAATGGCAAGTCGAGGCTAGAGTTGGTTCTCTTTGCGTGCCTTTCAGAATAGAATACACATCTCTAAACTGAGAAAACCCATCACAACAGAACAATGGATGCAGGCCAATTACTGTATATTTAACACACAGATATGCCTTGCATTAGGCGAAACTAATTCAGAATAACTGCATTGCAGTCATTTTGTTTCAGACGCCCCATTCCATCAATGGATACAATGTAGGCAATGGACAGGCAGCAGACCGCTAGTAAATATGACTGTAATTAAAAACGTAATTTGCACACCACATTTATGTGCCATGAAGGGTTATGTGGAGCAGGGTCATTGCCCGAAACGTCGCCTATTGTTTCCTTCTCGGGCAGTGGGATTGAAGCATGTGTTGAGATTTTGGTTATTTGTTTCTGCATCACTGCCGACGCAATATAACCAAATAATGTACTCCCAGCAGTGTTATTTAACAAAAACTAACACCTCCTCTAATAATGTTAAATTAGTCTTATTCCCATTACAAGCCACGGGGACCAACCCCGTATACACTTGCACACACGTGCTATAGAAACCTAAGAACCCCACGCCTTAAGGATGACGTATTGAGCAATGACGTCACTTCACAGGGGGGTGGAGTCTCTTGCGATTCCGCCCTTTATGGACCACGTGACACAAAGTGGGCGGGGGGTTGCGGGCGAAGTTTGCGGTGGGGGGGTGGGTCGAAGGGGTGGGGGCTTCCAGACCACGTGATTTAAAAGCCCCCCCCCCCGCATTGAGTTTAAAAGGCGGGACCCGGTCCGCGGGTCACGGGACCCAGGAGCACGTTGCTCGATTGGTGGCGTGAGGAGGGGAGGCGTGGCTTGCGTTGGAGCTCGGGGGATAGGGGGGGGAGAGGCTTGGGACACGTGACTCACGTAATCCTATATTCTGCCGTTCGATTGGTGGAACGACGGATTAGTAGGCGTGGCTTAAATGTTGATGGGCGGAGCGAAGGAGGAGGGCGGGGTGTCAAGGCGTGATTTATATGAGCCACGTGATCCAAACGTACAGCGTCCGATTGGTGGAGTGAGGTTATAGCAAGAGGCGGGGATTATATTGCAGCGTAAAGAAGGGGGAGAAAGGTGGGGTAGGGGGGGTTGGGTTTTATGAGCACGTGACTCGTGAGCGTAGCCTCCGATTGGTGAAGCGAGGCGATTGAGGGGGCGGGGCTAGCCAAAAGGGGTGGGGTGCGCAGGTGGAGGGGGGGGGGGCAGCCCAGCCCAGGGCGCACCACGTGACCCCGGCTCGCGTTAGACGAGGAGGGGGGGGGCGTCAGAAAGCGCGCGGTTTCTCCGCACAGCGACGCGTTCGTCACCGCGTTTCCACACGGACGGATTCATTACCTCAACATTAACCTGGGGAGAACAAAAACACACAACAGGCATGCTGGCGTTCCATTAGGAACGTCGCCGGTGTTTACAATTAAACCGACGCATTTTCTTTATTTATTTTTGTGAGAGGATTGAGAGGTGGGGGGGGGGGGTTCAGTGTTGGCCGTCGAGCGGCCACAGCGGCCACCCTCAAGTTGCCGCGCGGCTTCAATCGCGAAAACAACAAAAACATCTCAAATAAAACCGCAGCTATTAAGCCGCAGGAGCACAATACAGCTGGCGAAGGAAGACGTGTTGTGGGGATTTTCGTGTTCTTGATTCCTCATTACTTGAATCTTGAACGGAGCTGAGCTCGGGGGCGATGGAGACACTGATCGAGAAGCAGTGCGGCGCGCTCGAGGGTCTCTTCCAAGCCGTCATCAACGACATGAAGGTCGGTCCCTGCCATGTCAACAGCTTCACACTCAACGAAATATTCGCAAGGAACACCCACGGTTTTATGTTTAATTCAAGGCGTTATTTGTTGTTTCTGCTTTAGAATGGGTACAGTGCAAATGTTTTGATGGAACCGAAGGTGGCGGTAGTCGTCGTGAGGGCTCGCGTTTCGCTCCATGCCACGTTTCTTTAAAGGCTCCTTTTAAAGAACACTTCACGAATCAAGGTTTATTCTATTTGCGTTTACATTTCATGTGGACGTCACGATGCATATTGTAAAAGTCTCGTTTTAAATGTAACTGGACCGTCGCTGCGCCTGAAGCGCGGGTGACGGAGCAGACAGACAGATCAGGGTTCTTGTTCTTAGTTGTTCATCTCGGCCTCAGGCCACATCTAGAGCGATCATTTTGGCACAGTTTCATTGATTATGGCTAATTTTTGTGCCGTTTGGAATTGATATAAAGGTCACGGCGAGTAATCTAAACGTATGGTTTGGTTTTTAATTTAAATGGAATGTCTGGCTTGACTAGAAGCAATAGAAAAAATAGTTTACATTTTGGGCACATTGGCCATCGGCCACAGTTTCAGGCCCAAATCTTGGCCACTTTGTTAATTAAAGTTTATTTTATAACCGTGAACCATGGGATGGCAATTTGCTTAAATGCCATGGGGGTTTTTACGACTGTTACAATGCAATAGTAAAGATGGTAGTATATGGTCCTGCCTTGGATTATACAGCCTGAGACCAAGAATTCGGACCTGCTTTGGCCACAAATCAAATAACTTTTATGCTTTAATTATGCTTTATCAATTCTACGTTGTATTTGAAGCTTTGTTTCCTCCTGAGTAGCTTGTACACCACCCTATTCGAGGCAACGGTGAATCAGATTGTAAGGTCTAAGGTTTTGTCACTTGCTTTAGGCCAAATGTATATGGCCATTTCTTGTAAAAGAAAATGTTTTTGTATTGAAATGTACCCAAATGTTATTGTATTTAAACACGGTGTTGTTTTATTGACTTGACAGCCCTCGGATTAAATATACTGTCGTATTGTTCGCCGATTTAAATGTACAGGCTGTATAACATTGGCGGTTTTTGGGAGTGGATATGTTGACAATGTTCGTGCTAAGGACATCTTGCCCCCAGGCTACATTTAAGAGGGCTCATTTTCAACACTTAGCTTAAATATTATATAATATATTCAAAGGTAACAACAGCCTTTGTTCGGATTTTGTATGTTAAGGTTTTTTGGCTTTAGAGTTAACTGTGTTTAATTTTGGGAGCAAATGTAATAATAGTCTGTGGTGTCCCTCCGAGGACCTTTTTATCCAAAGACCACTTTAATGAAGAATAATTTGGTCCAATTTGCTTAATTAAAGTTCACTGTATCCTTCGTGTAATATTAACACTTGCGTAAGTCCCCAGATATAGCCCCGGAGTTGTGCTCGTTAGGGGGAAAAACATTCGGGGTTAGTTTGTTCCAGAACTGACGGTCGGTGTTGTTTTATGAGGCCACAGGTGATCACAACGCAAGCAGTTATTGATGGTTTGGCCTAATCTGTTGTTGACATTTACAACCAGTTTGATTTGTTTTTACTTTAAAATGGTGTCCACTCCCAGCTGTGCCCACATTGTGGAATGTATACGGGTAGTGGATATCGGTTTGGATATCGATATAATATACTGGTGTGGTTCAATGGAGTATTGATGTGGTCATGCTTAACAATATATTATATAAGCAAGCCCACCTTTATGAGCTTTGCCATCAGCCATGATCAATCCACTTATTTGGTAAAATACATAAAGATAAGGAATGCCTGGCCGGTCAAGGTAGACTTTTGGTTAAAATTCTATATTAAAATAGCTTTGAAGTGCAGTATAATACTCAAGGGGAGTGGAGCCATTGGTGGGGCTGGCACCACACAATGCCACCTTTGTCGCTAGGGTGCTTTACCTACAACCTACACTGGATACTTATTTTACCTGAAAACTACCTGGACGGAATGCTGGCCAGATTAAGATATCAGTGGCCACTCGTGTTCTTTTAGTCTTACCAGCATCATAGTGCTGCAGACTGATCCCCCATGCAATTACTCTCCATATTCCATATAAATATACAAACCATATTAATTACCATTGTTTTATAATGCTCTTTACACCGCTTAAACGAGTCACAAAGCACATACGTACCGATTTAAGACATTTGCCTTGTCTTCAAAGTCCACCTTATTAAACCCACGTTCCCCTGGGTTTAAATAAAGGGGTCTATTCATAGCTAATACTACTACATCTGCTAGTATGATTTATTGACACGAAATCAGAATTATGTGGCTGCTACCAGTAAGGGCACTAACCCTGACACTGAGCCATTTTCATTGCTTATCGTTAAAGCCTTCCGGAAGTGGCAACATTGATTGGTCTGTCCCCGCTACTATTAGCAGCTGGGATTGGCTGAATATCTTTTACATTCGGCTCTTTAGACTCGTATGGGATTAAGGGATTGCATTTTTTATAGTGTTGTGCCCTTAATAGAGGTTTTTTGGTTTAGAGCGCATAAATATAAATGTGTCGTTAAACCCGCGCCACCACCCGACGCAGCCAGTTAGTAAGGTTTACGTGACAACCCGTACTAATTGGATGTGTTGGGTGGTGGCGGGTTTAACGACACATATATTTTTACTTACAGAAGTCATGGATAATATTGGTCGCGAAAGCCTACGTCTCATATCGTGTTGTCTGTTAACAATAGAGAGCGGCTAAGGCTAGAGTGGCATGCAATTGCAGGCATATGTCATTCATCTCAGGACATAACCATGGTGATCTAAATTACAATAGCACAATATTGTTTTTAATTCAGGTGTGCTTGCATTTCCACTTCCAAATATTATAAATTTGGTCGACTGTGCAATGTTTTTGCACAACGCATAACAAATCAATAAGCTGAAGCACATGTTGAAGTGTAATTAGCTGTGTCCCACATTTCTAATTTTAATTGGCTGACGGTCACAAAATCATGTTTCCTGCCTCTAATTATGAAGGCTTGATTCACTTGCGTATTCCATTCTGGACTAAGTAATGTTTGGGGGCTCTTCGACTGATTCCTAAATGCCAAAGTCTGGTGGTTTGGCTGATTCTGTCATGACTAACAAATTAGCTGCCTCTCCCATGTTGAAGATACACATATCCTTAGTTTCTGAACAGAATATAATCATGCTTATTAATAGCCTGCGTGTATATGCTGTGGCATTAGACGTGTTCTTTAAAGCGGTGTCTATTCTGAGCCGTCCTACTTTAGTTGGAATAATTTACGAACAGAGACTTTAAAATATTGGTCACCAAGCTTTGTTGTCAATGCAATGATTTATAACAATGCAGGAGTGAATCGCAGTGACATCACTGTAGTGCCTCAGACTGATTTTATAGTTTTTTACTATGAATACAGCTTCCAACTAATGCAAGACAGTCTGAGACACAGCCTCGTTGTGTATCTGCAAAGTGATAGCTGTTTGGTTTTTGGGTTGCGTCTTCCTTATATAGATTCACATTTTTTATAAATTCAGGGCTCCGCTACTGATAAATAAATCTGTTAGCACCACGGCAGTGCCTCTGAGGCCATACGTTGTTGGAAACATGACCAAGAATACTTCATTGTACGAGTAATTTATTGTTGGGTAAACCCCGTGGGTGTTTTCCTGGTTGCAAGTTTCCAGGGCTCACCATGTAGCCCCCCCTCCACTTTCTTTACCCATTGGAGGTTATGGAAACATGAACGGTTAAATGTTCTGGCCATTTTCTAGAGCCTTGATAAAAAACACATTCAAGGAAGTTATAAGGAACTGTTTTACTTTTTTATGCTGAACTGAATATTTATGGCCATGCATTTTACTTGATGGAAAAACAAATATTAATCAGACATCTTAGGCAGTATACACTTGTACAAAATTCTGCTGTACTGCCCTATGCTGTCGACAATGTGCCTTTAACACCTATATATGGTGATCACCCTGCTTGACTTAAGATGTGACCACGTCGGGCACATTCCAGGTGATTTATTCATAGGCAAATTCACAGTAGTTTCAATAAAAGAGGTTTATAGATTACACTATGCAACTGACTGCTATATTGCACAACTACTGGCAAAAGACCATTGTTATATTCTTCACAAAGGTATTCTTACAATACGTGGGGGGTGTGTCGAGGTAGCTCTGTGTGAACTCCAGGTGCCTTCCGGTGAAACCAGATCTGTCAGCAAAACCGCAGATCGTTGCGAAATAGTTGCAGTGCTGTGCCCTTCAAACCGTTATCCATATGCCTAACAATTATTTTATTGTTCTGTATGTTTTGTTCAAAACAGGGCAGCTACCCAGTTTGGGAAGATTTCGTCAACAAAGCCACAAAGTTGAACTCACAGTTGAGGTGAGTGAGAGCGCATACGCACCCTTCAACATCTAGCGGCGCTTATGAGTGCCAAGTGGGAAAGAAACCTGCCAAGTGATGCATGGCAGCAAATTTAGTAGAACTTAATGTGAAGTGTAGTGAAGTAAATTACTGTATCGGCCACAGTATTAAACTATGACTTAGCCTCTGTAGGCTTTTAAAATACACTACTATACCTAATAAGTTATTGCTTCAATTAAACTGCATTGGTTAGAAACAATATTTAAGTTTTACTTCATGGAAACACCCTGGAATGCCTTGTAAAAATGTAGTTGAACTGATGGGTGCCATTGCAGTGGCAGCTTCTGTACAGCTGGGGCAATAGTTAAGTGTCCTTGAAAAATTAAGTCTTTGAGGCACCTCTCACATTGGACACAGAAAGGCAAGTGGTTTTCTTTTGACAAGTTTCCCAGCCCAGTAGCAAGTGAGGCCCTCAGCCACTGGGGCACTTGCATCACTGAAACCCGAGCCCTGCCATGCCTATTGAGTACTCTGCCATCGATGTGAAGAGTGGCTTTTGAACATCGTGGCTTTGTTATGTCCCTCGCTTTCCAAGCTCATATTACTTTGGCACACTGTAGCGTGCCCATGTGCCTGTGAACAAACATGTGCGAGAGAAGGCAGTGTGTGGTCGTGTCATCTGTGTTGAAGTCTGAAGTGGAGTGGACTGTGGTGATTCATGTTATATTAAGTGGCTGTCCCTTCATCGATTCCCAAGTATGCTAAATTGCATACCATAATACAGCACAAATCGCATGAGAGGTTTTACAACCCAACTTATCGCATAACATTTGGTCTGTCAGAAATGCATTGACATTACACGGTACAAAGTGCCCTATCAGACATTTTTAGCCCTGACCTTTTCAGTTTATTTGGTCAGCGCCTTTGTAGAGAGCAAACAGATGCTCAGGGTGTATAATCATCCACGTTGCATCAGCCCTGAGTTAGGTTCCAGCCCAGGGTTAAATGATAGTCATCATGCTAATGGCAGAGATTATTGACAAATCTCACACGTGGTAAGTGTGGTGGGTTGGTGTAAATCGATGATGTATAAACATCATGGGACATCCTTTGCCAGTACCAAAATATGATAATAGGGGTTTCCCCTCTCATCTGGCAACAAAACAGGTGTTAAGATGTTAAAACACCAAACTGAAACCTTTTACAAGGAATCATGTCTACATTAACCACAATGCTTGTGGTCAGAATGCAAACAAAAAAAAACATATTCTGATAATATATGCATTGTCCTAGAAACTGATTGGTCCACACCAGAGACAGAGATTTCTTTTGAGCCTGTAGAAAGTGCAGCGTTGGCATCTGTAAATGCCATATCACATGTGTAACTTTTTAGCTTGAATAATTCTTACAGTTAATATCATGTTAAATCAATGCATCACTTTTAAAAAGCGTTCTGCTTGCATGCTATGCGTGCTATGCAGGCATATCCTGGCAGTTGTGCAATCGGACAAGGATGTGTGTGGCAGTTCAGTAGACAAACAGAGAACAGCAAACAATAAAGTGGGCCCAACGTTGTACTTTTTCATTGTTACATATATGAACCTTATGGCTGTACCCTAGGGTACCACAGTACCCCGGCTCTCGCATAATGTCCGTGATGTAATCATTTTTACTTGTTGATGGTCGGCGATGTGGCAATCGACTCATCTCGACGAGCTGTACACGATGCACTATGGTGCATTAGAGCATTCAGGATTTCAGCGCAATCGTCCTCGCTGCGTTTGGACATCACGGAGTAGCACTGATTTCGCATTGATTGGTACCCCAGTCCAGGAGTTAAGTACACCCCTGAAAAAAATAGTGTCCCAGAAAGAAATGATTTAATTGCCTCGGCCATTTTGTCTTATTTGGTACCCCGGGGTACCGCCATAAGGATCACGTGTCCCTATATAAAGGGTTCCGATTCTCTCAGCGCGCATCAGTTCACTCCCCTAATACACAAAGCCAAGGTTGTGGAGTCATCAACCAATGGTTGATGACTCCACAACCTTGGCTTCTTTTGACCATCCTTTCCAGTGCTGGCTGATCGGTTAGTTCAGTGCAATGCCACTGATAAAGAAACAATTATTTTTATGCAGCACGGTACCACATGTTCTTATTGTGTTACTTTGGTGCATGCTGCTGTATGTTGCATTCTTTGTGTTGCCATGCGTTGTGCACCCTATGCGTTTTTTGGTCACATGTAAAACGTTGCAATGCACATTTCCTGTAGACTCTTTTTTGTTGCTAAAATCCTTCACGTGTGAAGTTTTTCTCTATGATGTTGGACTATGCTTGATACTACGTTTAGGACTTTGATTGGGCAGTGGGTGCACTGCCTTCATGCAAAATTTGTGAGTGGAA